>NC_092387.1:50526587-51726587 GCF_030028105.1 Mobula birostris | reverse complement strand
GAATCTCTTCTGAGTACTCTGCCTTTATTTCAGATAGGAGATAAACCACTGCCTGTGGTATCTTCAATTTAAAACAAAAGCTATGTCCTAACACACACTCCCTTATAAAACCTACTGCTTATATTTTTGGAAGTTACTGTGAAAGGGCTGTCACATCTTCCAACCTAACAGCCATAACATTTCATTCCAGAAGCACATACAGTAATGCAAAATACTATATAAAAAGAGTTTATATAACATTATGCATTGCTGAATGTGCAAAAAACTGTAATGATATAGGAGGTACCTAATAAAGTGGTCACTGAGTGTATTTCTGTATGTTCACGGTCATCTGCTCCTGCAGCCCATCCACATTAAGATTTAATGTGTTGTGAGTTCAGAGGTGCTCTTCTGCACACCACTGTTGTAATGTGTGGATGTTTGAGATACTGTCACTGTCCTGTCAGCTTGAATTAGTCTGGTCATTCTCCTCTGACCTATCCCATTAACAAGGTGCTTTCATCCATAGAGCTGCCACTCACAATGTTTTTCAAACCATTCTCCGTAAAGTCAAGAGATTGTTGTGTGCGAGGATGCCAGGAGATCACCAGCTTCTGAGGTACTCAAACCACCCCATCTGACACCAAAAATCATTCCACTGTAAACGTCACTTAGATCACATTTCTTCCCTATTCTGATGTTTGGTCTGAACAACAACTGAACCTCTTGACCAGGTCTGCAAACTTTTATGCATTAAGTTGCTTGCCACATGACTGACTGATTAGATATTTGTATTAATGAGCAGGAGTACCTAATAAAGTGGTCACTGAGAGTATAACAAAGGTCTAAGCAATAACTCTACAAGCCACCCTGCTTTGAGTACCTCTAAGTGATTTTATCCCGAAGAGATACTGATCCTATTAAACAGTCCCAGTGATCCCCAGGCCTGCTAGCATTATAAGCTCTGTAATAACATCTTACATTAGGTCGTGTCTTTAATATTGGAAGGCAACTCCTAGCAGTGTTATTCAACAAACTTTAATACTAGGATGGTACTAAGAGGTTTGAAGGAGAGTTGGGATGGGGAGAAGGCGTGCAAACTGCAGAATTTAGGGCCTGAAGGCATGGCCACGAAGGGGGGGGGGGGAGGGGGAAGGAATTAAAATAATCATAAGCAGATGACCATAAAAAGACTGCACTATGCAAAGTGTTGTTAGTGTTCATCTGGTTTGCCAATCTTGTTCTTTCCCAGCAGCTCCATAAAATATCACATTGCATGATGTCCATCATTTCTCTTTCAGATTGCTTCTTCTAGTAAGATTCTGTTCATGAAGTTTTAATGAGAAAATCTGCAGCTCATTATTTTTTTATATACATGAACAAAACAGGGTACTGGTACGTCCTACAAGATCTTTTAAAAATATACTCTAGGTGGTAATTAGCAGCTATAACATCTGGTGGGATTAAATAATTAAAGATATTTCCTGACATAAAGAAAGCACAGAAAAATAAACAAAATAAATGACATCAACAGGAAAATCCAAAGACAAAAATAGTTTTCGAGCTTTTTCCCCCCTCGAAAGTCAGCGGTATATTCAAACTAACCATCATCACTTCAGTAATGCTCTAACTGTATCCTGAGATCTATGCTCAATGTCAGGCCCTTAACTTCTCTCTACAATAATACCCATATATTCTATCTGAAAACTATTGTGCCCACGGTTCTGCTATTCTCACATCCTCACCCACCAGAAGAAGTGTGATCACTTGAATCGAGTATGATGTTCTCTAAAGGGGTTATTCCCTTAATGGAGAATGTCTGGGCATGATTTTATTTAATGTGGGGAAGCTGATACACAGGCAGCCACCACACAGACCTTGACAGATCAGGGTCAGGGTCCAGTGGCATGGCATCCAAGTTAATTGGGGACCCTTCATTACTGCGGCATTCCTCTGCCTTCACTGCCATTGCGATATGCCATCATCTTCTGCCAGCTCCCAACGAGATCTTGGATGGATCACTCTTTGTCTGGACCTCCCCCTGGACCTTGCTGCCACGGGTAAACTACCAGGAGCAAATCTCCAAATGGTAGCACTCCCAGGATCCCAGGAACTCACAAGCCTCTCCACCATGAAATGCCTCACCCACTACTCCTTCGTTCACAGCACTTCCTCGCAAAGATGCAATACCTATTCATTCACCTCTTTCTCTCCCACCATCCAGGGGCCAAACAAAATCCAGGTGAAGGAGCGATACATTTGCACTTGTAGTCTAATGTACTCGGCATTCATTATCTAGCCTCATCTACCACGAAGAAACCAAATGCAGATTGAGTGATCACTTTGTGGAGCATTTGCAATTAGTTTGCATGCTATTTTAATTCTTAATTCCATTCCTATTCCAGTTTGTCTGCAGCTTCCACTTCCTTGGGGATGTCCAATGTAAACTTAGAGGAGTAGCATTTTCTGTCCAGATATCTTATAAAAACAAAAGGTTCTGCAGATGCTGTATACCTTGAGCAATACACACTAAATGCTAGAGGAATCAGTAAGTCACCTAGCACCTATCACCTGCTAGCCTGCACATCCTCCCCTCTCCCCAACTTTGTTTTTACTGTGGTTTCTTCCCCCTTCTTTCCAGTCCTAATGAAAAGATTTCAGCCTGAAAGTTGAACTGTTTATTCCCCTCCATAGATGCTGTCTGACCTGCTGAACTCCTCCAACATTTTATAACATTCCGCAAGGAACATTGTAACTTCCAACTTTGGGTGAAACTGGTCCCTCATTATTTACTATTTTTCTGTCTGTGTCTCTTTCTCACCCATTTCTATAATCACTCACTATTCATGCTCCTTATCACCCGGGTCAGTCATCCATATAGCCTTTTGTTTTACACCTTAGTGCCATATCCAGCTCTACGTCCAAAATTAACACTCCTCCGCTCTTTGCCCAGTTCCGAGAAAGAATCCCTGGCACAAAGTATTAAATGGTTTCTCTTTCCACAGAAGCTCAAAATTCCAAGTTCAAAGTAAAGATATTATCAAAGTACATTTTTGTCACCATATACAGTGCCTATAAAAACTATTCACCCACCTTGGATGTTTTTATGATTTATTGTTTTACAACATTGAACCACACAGGATTTAATTTGGCTTTTTCGACGCTGATCAACAGGAAAAGACTTCCGTGTCAAAGTGAAAACAGATCTCTACAAAGTGTTCTAAAATTAATTACAAATATAAAACACAAAATAATTGATTGCATAAGTATTTAATATGACACGCCAAATCATCACTGGTGGACCAACTGGTTTTGGAAGTCACATAATTAGTTAAATGGAGATCTGCTTTGGGAGACCTGTGTGCAGTCAAAGTGTTTCAATTAACTATAGTAAAAATACACCTGTATCTGGAAGCTCCAACTGCTGGTGAGTTAGTATCCTGCAAAAACTATACCATGAAGACAAGAGAACACCAAGCAATTCTGTGAAAAAGTTATTGAAAATCAGAAGTCAGGAGATGGATATAAGAAAATTTCCAAGTCCCAGTCACTGAATATCCCTTGGAATATAGTTAAGTCAATCATCAAGAAATGGGAAGAATATGGCATAGCTGTAAATCTGCCTAGAGCAGGCCATCCTCAAAAATTGAGTGACTGTGTAAGAAGGGGCCCAGTGAGGGAGGCCACCAAGAGACCCATGACAGCTCTAGAGGAGGTACAAGCTTCAGAGGCTGAAATGGGAGAGACTGCGCATACAACGAACAACGGCAAAGAGAAAGCCACTATTGGAAAAAAAAAATCACATGAAATCTCTGCTAGAGTTTGCCAGAAGGGATATGGGAGGCTCTGAAGTCAGCTGGAAAAAGATTCTATGGTCTGATTAAATCAAAATTGAGCTTTTTGGCCATCAAACTAAATGCTATGTTTGGTGTAAGGCCTGTGAGGTAGAGGATAAAATGAATGCAGCAAAATGCAGGGAAATCCTGGAGGAAAAGCTGATGTAGTCTGCAAAAGAACTGCGACTTGGAAGATTTGTTTTCGAACAAGACAATGACACCAAGCATAAAGCCAAATCTATACAGGAATAGTCTTAAAATAACAAGGTTAATGTCCTGGAGTGGTCGTCAGAGAACTTGTGGCTAGACTCCAAAAGGGATGTTCATTTATGTTCCCCATTCAATCTGACAGGGCTTGAGCAGTTTTGTAAAGAATGGGGAAAGACTGCAGTGTCCAGAAGTGCAAAGCTGATAGAGACTCAAGACTGTAATTGCTGCCAAAGGTGCATCTACTAAATACTGACTGGAAAGGGGTGAATACTAATGCAATCAATTATTTTGTGTTTTATCTTTGTAACTAGTTTAGATCTCTTTGTAGAGATCTGCTTTCACTTTGACACGAAAGAGTCTCTTTCTGTTGATCAGTGTGAAAAAAGCCAAATTAAGTCCACTGTGATTCAATGTTGTAAACCAATAAAACATGAAAACTTCCGGGGGGGGGTGAATACTTCTTATGGGCACTGTACAACCCTGAGATTCATTTTCTTGCATGTATTCACAGTAAATACAAGAAACACAATAGCATCAATGGAAGGCTGCAACCAATAGGACAGTCAAACAACTAACGTGCAACCTGCTTGATTGGCTGAATTCTTTCACCATTTCTGTTTTTTTTCCAAGCTCTTTTTCCAGCTGCTGAAGGACATGTTGTGCATTTTCAACATTTTTCCTTTGAGGTTCACATCAACATAATAATCATTTGTTCATTTCACCCACAAAGATCACTCAGTGTGGTGTGAAACCAAGCTAAGTGACTTCTCAGCACACAAAATCTTCCAGTGTCAGCCATAGCTCAGTGGACCAGTACTCCTACTTCAAAATAAGGTGATAGTATTTAATTTCCACATCAGACTTGAACATACAATGAAGGCTAAGAATGACTACAGTAGGAAGACTACATCAGAGATGTAGCTTATCAAATTAATTTTTACAATCAGTCAACTAATCTGATTTATAGCGTGGATATAAAAAAAGTCAATGGCATTTTACCTACGTCCGGTTCAGTTGTCATCCGTCTACCAATATCAACAAAAAAAGATAATAAAGCCATTGCTATACACAAATTGACTCCCATATAATGAAAGACTACAAATATAGGTTGAGTACTCCTTATCCGAAATGCTTGGAACTGGAAGTGTTTCAGATTTTGGATTTCAGAATATATAACGAGATAGCTTGGGATTGTCATAATTTCCAACTCTGAATTTAAATGTGCTAACGGTAAGCAGTTTTTGTCTTACACTTGTTCATCACAAATATGTACTGACACAGCCAATCAGCATGTTAGGTTTTCATCAGCCACGATCTTAGCAAACTCAATTAATTTCTCTGCTACTTTGTGATAAGTAGATGTTTTATCACCACAAATCTTTTAAAAAATTAATGCCATGCCTTTTCTTAAGTTTCTGCAAACAACCTGCTGAATATTCACAATGACCTTCAATTTTCAGTTCGTTGTGATAGATCTTTGCTTGTTTCATAATCAGCATACCATTAAGCAGCATATGTTCACTATGAAGCTGGCAAATCCACTTTTTCAATACACATTCAAGATGTTCATTTTTCGCTTTATGCAGTGTTTTTCTATTACTTCTGTTCATTACATATGTGAAGCCACTTCTTAGCACTGTCTGATGTATGCATCATTGGGGAACCTTTCCCACGCCTAGTGGAATTTTCCATTTGTGACATCTCGTTAGCGCTCAAAAATATTTTGGACTTCGGAGGTTTTCGAATTTTGGATAAAGGGTACTCAACCTATAGTTTAAAATACTTCAAAGCAATATAATGGAGACATTAGAGATTATGGATGGTGGAATCTATAAACTAGCTGCGGAGGAAATCAGCGTCTATGGAGGCAAGGGGATAGTTGATATATCAAGTCGAGACCCTGCATCAGGACTGGTAAAGAAACAGCAGTGAAGTGCTTGGGTCATCCTGAGGCCACGATATCATCAATGCATGTCTAGTTTTCTTCTTAGTTTGTATCACATTGCAGCAAGCTCATGAATGGTACTGTTGCTGGCCTCATCACTAATCTTTATGGAGGGAAGGAAGTGGATCAGAACGTGACCATTCCACATCAAGACTGATACTGTGAGACCAACACTGAGGAAATGGATTTCAGCATTTCCTCTCAGTGGCCACTTTATTAGGTATACCAGGTCATTAATGCAAATATCTAATTAGCCATCATATGGCAGCAACTCAATGCACAAAAGCATACAGACATGGTCAATAGGTTACGTTGTTGTTCAGAACAAACATCAGAATGGGGAAGAAACGTGACCAAAATGACTGATTGTGAAATGATTTTTGGTGCCAGACGGCTTGGTTTGAGAATCTCAGAAACTGTTGTTCTCCTGGGATTTTCATGCACAACGGTCTCTAAAGTTTATGGAGAATCATGCAAAAAAACAAAAAGAATCCAGTGAACAGCAATTTTGTGGCCCAAAACATCTTGTTAATGAGAGAGATCAGAGAATGGCCAAAGTGGTTCAAGCTAATAGATATGTGACAGTAACTCACATAAGCATGCGTTACAATAGTGGTGTACAGAGGAGCATCTCTGAATGCATAACATGTCGCTAAGTTACAGCAGCAGAAGATCTTACCATGTTCCAATCCCATACCTAATAAAGTGGTCACTGAGTGTGTGTCTATACATACACATACACACACACACACACACACACATTCCAGATAATTGGGACACATTGGAATCAGTACATTTTGGCCCAATTAAGTGTTTGCCCCAATTAGCCAAAATTTCATGGAAATAGTTAAAAGCATAACAAAGACAAATTACCATTTAACTGTGTAACAAATTATGCATTTAAATGAATACAGAACAAATTAGAACACTACCAATATTACTATATTTTTATAAAACTGAGCATTAGTTTTTAATAGTTGTTTACAGAATAATTCATCGCTGCCATGTTCTTTTGATTGACTGTAAATGAACAAAATCAGCAGACACCTAGTACAGATAATGGATTATCTTCTTGCCTTACTGCATAGTCAAAATAAAGACCAAAATGATCAAAAATCATTGCCTTTTGAATCGCTGTCTATCGGCCCATAACACAAGTGTATACAACTGACGTTATTTAAAAACTGTTTGCTTTGTAATGTCTAACAGCCATTTCTGGCACCTTCAAGTCTGAGTGCTTGAAACCACAGTGAGCAAAACAGTTTTGAATTGTTTTACTATTTCTTTCTTGCCAAATATCAGAGACAAAAATCACTGCTTTTTGAACACAAACGCAGGCAACTAATTCTATCTAAAATTCTGATCACTCTATGTACGGTGTAGTGCCTAAGGGCCATGCAAGTGCACACGATTGATGCTATTTACAAACTGTATGACATCAGTCTTCTGCCCAAATTAAGTGGCACAGTGTCCTAAATAAACAAAGCGAATCCTGGCTATTTTAATGATTTAGTTTTTGTTCTTTAAGAGCTGTCCCAAATAAATGGCTATCCTGATTAAACAAAATCTACTGTGTGTATATGTATATACATACACAGATAAACATACCACCATCTGTTCATAGTTCTGATTCCTTGGAATTTAAATTGAAGTGGTGCCCAACTTCTTTCTCATCTCTCCTCTGGCTAGAGGGATGAGAAAGAAACAGAATCTAATTGCATTTAAATGAGGCCTGAATGTAGCTACTTACCTTCCTATACTTATCCCAGTCAAACTTTCCTCATCTTTTTCCTGAAGGCACAGTGTTTGCAACACTGTGTGTCAGACAAAGTGATCAGCAGCACTGGGGCTCCACAGGGGACTGTCTTGTCTTCCTTTCTCTTCACCATTTACACCTCGGACTTCAACTACTGCACAGAGTCTTGCCATCTTCAGAAGTTTTCTGATGACTCTGCCATAGTTGGATGCATCAGCAAGGGAGATGAGGCTGAGTACAGGGCTACAGTAGGAAACTTTGTCACATGGTGTGAGCAGAATTATCTGCAGCTTAATGTGAAAAACACTAAGGAGCTGGTGGTGGACCTGAGGAGGGCTAAGGCACTGGTGACCCCTGTTTCCATCCAGGGGGTCAGTGTGTACATGGTGGAGGATTACAAATACCTGGGGATACGAACTGACAATAAACTGGACTGGTCTAAGAACACTGAGGCTGTCTATAAGAAGGGTCAGAGCCGTCTCTATTTCCTGAGGAGACTGAAGTCCTTTAACATCTGCCGGATGATGCTGAGAATGTTCTACAGGTCTGTGGTGGACAGTGCTATCATGTTTGCTGTTGTGTGCTGGGGCAGCAGGCTGAGGGTAGCAGACACCAACAGAATCAACAAACTCATTCGTAAGGCCAGTGATGTTGTGGGGATGGAACTGGCCTCCCTGACAGTGGTGTCTGAAAAAGAGGATGCTGTCCAAGTTGCATGCCATCTTGGACAATGTCTCCCATCCACTACATAATGTACTGGTTGGGCACAGGAGTACATTCAGCCAGAGACTCATTCCACCGAGATGCAACACTGAGCGTCATAGGAAGTCATTCCTGCCTGTGGCCATCAAACTTTACAACTCCTCCCTTGGAGGGTCAGACACCCTGAGCCAATAGGCTGGTCCTGGACTTATTTCCTGGCATAATTTACATATTATTATTTAATTATTTATGGTTTTATATTGCTATATTTATACTCTATTCTTGGTTGGTGCAACTGTAACAAAACCCAATTTCCCTCGGGATCAATAAAGTATGACTATGACTAATCTCAGAACAACTCCAGTCAACCCAATCAACAAGTTTACTTTACGTACCAATAAATGATACAAGAAAGGTAATCCCAAATAATATGCTTCCTTTGGCTCTTTGAAAAATCCATAGATCCGGCTCATTCCAGGACTGGGTAAAGACAAGGTGAAAATTTTCCCTTCAGTAAGGAAGCTTTTTACTTGGGTAAGACATTAACGCATGGAAAGTGCTGAGTATCTGAAAGTGCTCAAAAAGATACATGTCTTATGGGTTTAAAATCTGGAGCCTGAAAATAAGGTGAGTGGAATTGTAGAGACAAGAAACATTTGGAGAATTAAGAGGATCCGTGAGAGAAACATTTTCCGTAACTATCGTACCATAACGCTCAAATCATTCCTCCGAGATGCAGCACAGAGCGTTATTGGAAGTCATTCCTGCCTGTGGCCATCAAACTTTACAACTTCTCTCTTGGAGGGTCAGACACCCTGCGCCGATAGGCTGGTCCTGGACTTATTTCATAATTTACTGGCATAATTTACATATTACATAGAACACAGAATAGTACACCACAGTACAGGCCCTTCGGCCCACAATGTTGTGCTGACCCTCAAACCCTGCCTCCCATATAAGCTCCCACCTTAGATTCCTCCATATACCTATGTAGTAGTCTCTTCAACTTCCCTAGTGTATCTGCCTCCACCACTGACTCAGGCAGTGCATTCCACGCACCAACCACCCTCTGAGTAAAAAACCTTCCTGTAATATCCCCCTTGAATTTCCCACCCCTTACCTTAAAGCCATGTCCTCTTGTATTGAGCAGTGGTGCCCTGGGGAAGAGGCGCTGGCTATCCACTCTATCTATTCCTCTTATTATCTTGTACACCTCTATCATGTCTCCTCTCATTCTCCTTCTCTCCAAAGAGTAAAGCCCTAGCTCCCTTAATCTCTGATCATAATGCATACTTTCTAAACCAGGCAGCATCCTGGTAAATCTCCTCTGTACCCTTTCCAATGCTTCCACATCCTTCCTATCGTGAGGTGACCAGAACTGGATACAGTACTCCAAGTGTGGCCTAACCAGAGTTTTATAGAACTGCATCATTACATCGCGACTCTTAAACTCTATCCCTCGACTTATGAAAGCTAACACCCCATAAGCTTTCTTAACTACCCTATCCACCTATGAGGCAACTTTCAGGGATCTGTGGACATGTACCCCGAGATCCCTCTGCTCCTCCACACTACCAAGTATCCTGCCATTTACCTTGTACTCTGCCTTGGAGTTTGTCCTTCCAAAGTGTACCACCTCACACTTCTCCGGGTTGAACTCCATCTGCCACTTCTCAGCCTACTCCTGCATCCTATCAATGTCTCTCTGCAACCTTTGACAATCCTCTACACTTTCTACAACATCACCAACCTTTGTGTCGTCTGCAAACTTGCCAACCCACCCTTCTACCCCGACATCCAGGTCGTTAATAAAAATCACGAAAAGTAGAGGTCCCAGAACAGATCCTTGTGGGACACCACTAGTCACAATCCTCCAATTTGAATGTACTCCCTCCACCACCACCCTCTGCCTTCTGCAGGCAAGCCAATTCTGAATCCACCTGGTCAAACTTCCCTGGATCCCATGCCTTCTAACTTTCTGAATAAGCCTACCGTGTGGAACCTTGTCAAATGCCTTACTAAAATCCATATAGATCACATCCACTGCACTACCCTCATCTATATGCCTGATCACCTCCTCAAAGAACTCTATCAGGCTTGTTAGACATGATCTGCCCTTCACAAAGCCATGCTGACTGTCCCTGATCAGACCATGATTCTCTAAATGCCTATAGATCCTATCTCTAAGAATCTTTTCCAACAGCTTTCCCACCATAGACGTAAGGCTCACTGGTCTATAATTACCCGGACTATCTCTACTACCATTTTTTGAACAAGGGAACAACATTCGACTCCCTCCAATCCTCCGGTACCATTCCGTGGACAACGAGGACATAAAGATCCTAGCCAGAGGCTCAGCAATCTCTTCTCTCGCCTCGTGGAGCAGCCTGGGGAATATTCCGTCAGACCCCGGGGACTTATCTGTCCTAATATATTTTAACAACTCCAACACCTCCTCTCCCTTAATATCAACATGCTCCAGAACATCAACCTCACTCATATTGTCCTCACCATCATCAAGTTCCCTCTCATTGGTGAATACCGAAGAGAAGTATTCATTGAGGACCTTGCTCACTTCCACAGCCTCCAGGCACATCTTCCCACTTTTACCTCTAATCGGTCCTACCTTCACTCCTGTCATCCTTTTTTTCCTTCACATAATTGAAGAATGCCTTGGGGTTTTCCTTTACCCTACTCGCCAAGGCCTTCTCATGCCCCCTTCTTGCTCTTCTCAGCCCCTTCTTAAGCTCCTTTCTTGCTTCCCTATATTCCTCAATAGACCTATCTGATCCTTGCTTCCTAAACCTCATGTATGCTGCCTTCTTCCACCTGACTAGATTTTCCACCTCACTTGTCACCCCATGGTTCCTTCACCCTACCATTCTTTATCTTCCTCACCGGGACAAATTTATCCCTAAAGATCTCTAAACATCGACCACATGTCCATAGTACATTTCCCTTCAAAAACATCATCCCAATTCACACCCGCAAGTTCTAGCCTTATAGCCTCATAATTTGCCTTTCCCCAATTAAAAATTTTCCTGTCCTCTTTGATTCTATCCTTTTCCATGATAATTATAAAGGCCAGGGAGCGGTGGTCATTGTCCCTCAGATGCTCACCCACTGAGAGATCTGTGACCTGATCCGGTTCATTACCTAGTACTAGATCTAGTATGGCATTCCCCCTGGTCGGCCTGTCCACATACTGTGACAGGAATCCATCCTGGACACACTTAACAAACTCTGCCCCATCTAAACCCTTGGAACTAATCAGGTGCCAATCAATATTAGGGAAGGTAAAGTCACCCATGATAACAACCCTGTTATTTTTGCACCTTTCCAAAATCTGCCTCCCAATCTGCTCCTCTGTATCTCTGCTGCTACCAGGGGGCCTATAGAATACCCCCAGTAGGGTAACTGCTCCCTTCCTGATCCTGACTACCACCCATATTGACTCAAAAGAGGATCCTGCTACATTACCCACCTTTTCTGTAGCTGTAACAGTATCCCTGACCAGTAATGCCACCCCTCCTCCCCTTTTTCCGCCTTCTCTATCTCTTTTAAAGCACTGAAATCCAGGAATATTGAGAATCCATTCCTGCCCTGGTGCCAGCCAAGTCTCTGTAATGGCCACTACATCATAATTCCATGTATGTATCCAAGCTCTCAGTTCATCACCTTTGTTCCTGATGCTTCTTCCATTGAGGTACACACATTTCAGCCCTTCTACCTTACTGTCTTTACACCGTTTATTCTGCTTCTCTTTCCTCAAACCCTCTCTGTATGTTAGATCTGGCTTTCCTCCATGCACTTCTTTCACTGCTCTATCGCTCTGGGTCCCATCCCCCTCACAACTTAGTTTAAACCCTCCTGTACCATGCTAGCAAACCTACCTGCAAGGATATTGCTCCCCCTCGAGTTCAGGTGTAACCCATCCAATCTGTACAGGTCCCACCTTCCCCAGAAGAGATCCCAATATCTAAAAATCTAAAACCCTGCTCCCTGCACCAACTCCTCAGCCACGCACTCAACTGCCATCTCCTCCAATTCTTACCATCACTGTCACGTAGCACTGGCAGCAATCCTGAGAACGTCACCCTTGAGGTCCTGTTCTTCAGCCTTCTGCCTAATTCCCGAAATTCACACTTCAGGACCTCATCCCTCTTTCTGCCTATGTCGTTGATCCCAACATGTATCACGACTTCTGATTGCTTTCCCTCTCGTACCAGGATGTCGTGCACCCGGTCAGAGACATCCCGGACCCTGGCACCCGGGAGGCAACAAACCATGCGGGTGTCCTTCTCACATCCACAAAATCTCCTGTCTGCTCCCCTGACTATAGAGTCTCCAATGATAACAGCTCTCCTCTTCTCCGTCCCATCCTTCTGAACCACCGGGTCAGACTCAGTGCCGGAGGCCCTGCCACCGTGGCTCACACCTGGTCGGTCGTCCACGCCAACAGTATCTAGGATGGTAAACTTATTATTCAGGGGAATGGCTACAGGGGTGCTCTGCACTACCTGTCTGCTCACCTTCGCTTTTTATCGCTTTTTTTCACCTTCACCTTACTATTTAACTATTTATGGTTCTATTACTATTTATTATTTATGGTGCAACTGTAACGAAAACCAATTTCCCCCGGGATCAATAAAGTATGACTATGACCATGACTATGAAAACCGAAGATAAAATTAGCGCAGTCACAGGGACCAGGTAGAATTTTGCAGAGGTTCTCATAATTGTGTCAGTAGAGACAGCTAGCAATCTTTGAGATTATATCGTAAGGTGATGTCTTGCAACAAAATTACACTCATTTTTTGCAGGGAATATTCTTATACTGTCATGAAGGGAAGGAAAGGTACGGAACATCTGGAGTTCCGCTGGTTAGCGGACGATTTCCCTCCACGCCTCTCTGCTGTAGTGGGGCACCGTGTACGAGGTAAGTTACAGCAGTGGTTTGCCATTGCCTTCTGCTGGGTGAGTTTCCAAAGAGATCACTAGCTCGAAACCCAGCATGGATGGAAAGCGTGCAGGGGAGCCGGCTGGGTTCGAACTTGGGACCTTTCGTCCCGAAGTCCGGCACTGATGCCACTACACCACCAGCCAGGTCACTATCATGAAATCATTTTAAAATACTTGACAAGTTTGTGAAAATATGAATGTAACATCTAATATTTTAAAATTTGGATTTTTTTATATATGCGAAATACTTTAATCTGTTAGCACTATTCCAGAATTCATCATCCTAATTCACTGCTCCTTGTCATCAAACACTGGTCTCTCAGGAGCTATTGCTCAGAGTTTCCATTATTTAAGAAAGACACACTATTTCATGAAGTTCTTTCTAACATGTTTGTTTTGAGTGCACTTACTCTAAAAGTCAAGGCAGCAAACCAAAAATAAAACGTCCATGCCATGGATCTGCAACAGGCTTATTAACTCCTTTGCCTACACAGCCACCTTTATCAGAAGATGAGGTTTAACATCTGAAGTAGAGAAATATACAAGACTGTGTGAAGAGCATGACTCCACTCAGCTATTCCAGCCCAGTATCACACATTTCTAAATTTCAATTTTTAATTCTCTCTCCTCTCCATTTTATAATAAAAAGGCAAAATTCTGGAAACACTCACAAATCAGAAAGCAGCTAAGGAAAGAAACATTTGTATTTCAGGTCTGGAGCCTTAATCAGTACTCGGAAAGGGAGGGAATGGGGTTTGTTTGGGTGGGCTATGTGTAAAACAATAAACAAATAGCTCTGATAGGATGTGGCTGCCAAAATCAGATTAAATTTCTACTGTGGGATATAACCTACAATAAGTTGGATTGTTCAAAACAAAACCAAAGTGATGGCAGGCGAAATGGCCAGCTCTGATACATTAAGGAAATGAAAGAAAAGAATTATCTGAAGCTGGAGAACTAAATATTAAGACACAAGAGGTACTGCAGGTGCTGGAAACCTAGAGCAATGAAGGGTATCGGCCCAAAACATCAAATGTTTATTTCCATCCATAAATGCTGATTGACCAGCTGAGCTCCTCCAGCACATGGTGTGTATTGAATAAAATATTAAATCCTGCAAGCTGCAAAATGCCCAGATGGAAGGCAGGATCAGTCAGAGGGTCATACAGCATGGAAAAAGGCCATTCAACCCACTATATCTACACCAACCAGTAGGCACTGATCCATAATAATCCCATCTTCCTCGGCCTGTAGCCTTTGATGTCTAGGCTCATTGCTCTGTCAAAACTGTACATGGTTTAAAAAAAAACACATCCACGTTATGCCAGTGTTGCTCCTTACACTTGCAATGGGCTTCATTGTAACAGGGCAGAAAGGTCAGTGTGGAAATAGGATGTGAATTGAAGTGGCAGGCAACCTGAAAATCTGGATCATTGCTGTAAACAGAGTACAGGTACCTTGGCCTTTTCCCAGATGCTGTCTGAGTGTTTCCAGTATTTTGTGCTTTTATTTCAGGTTTCTAAGATTTATTTATTTACTTACTTTATATACACACATGTCACGACACAGTTTTACCACAGCTTTTAACTGGTAGCATTATCATTTGGGTCATTCATGATCTCACAGTCACCATCCAATCACCAACCTCCCATTTTGTTCCCTGTGCTCCTCTGCCCCATTTTGCAACTTAATACTGTACTTGTTTTATTTCCACCTTTTCCCACTCTTTCTATTGACAAACAAGAGAAAATCTGCAGATGCTTTAAACCAAAGCAAGACACATAGAATGCTGGATGAACTCAGCAAGGCAGGCAGCATCTATGGAAAAGAGTTGAGGGCTGAGACCCTTCATCAGGACTGTTTACTCTTTTCATTAGATGCTGCCTGGCCTGCTGAGTTCCTCCAGCATTTTCTGTGTGTCACTCTCCATCGATGCTGACTAACCCTTTCAGTATTTCTTGCATTTTGTATTTGTTTAGTAGAATTAGTACTACAGTGCTCCCAAGATCCAGTGTCCTCAATCTTCACTTAATGGTAGGGGTACGCTTTATTTGTTCTACACTACAAGATCTCATTACAACTGAAGTAAATAATGCAGTAACTAATTGTACCAAATAAAGGGGAAATTTAGTAGGACATCTTGTAAAATGCAGCATTGCATGGTGTTTTGTTTTTAAATTAAACAACTAGGGTACTTGGTAGCTGACAGATATTATCTTTGGATAGAGTCCAAGTAATTCCAAATCTTAAAAAGGCATTACAGCTGGACTGGAAATGAAGCTCTTTATTCTCCATCAAAATTCAAAGCAAGGATTTGAACAATAACAATTAAACATAACAATTTTAACTTTAAGTAAATTGTCCCATTACATCCTATGGGAGCACATTAAAATAAAATTTGACACTGCCACAAATAGTAAGCAAGTGGCCAAAGGCTTAGTCAACATCAAGTCAGAGGGGGCAAAAACTAGCGCATTTACGGAGGGGATTGCAGAGTGTAGGACCCCAGGCAACTGAAGGACTACTACGAAGAATACAGAATTAGAAGATTGTGGATTGGGGCTATAGAATTTAAACATAACTAGACTGAGAACAATGGATTCAGTTTTTTAAAAAATGCATGAAACCACACACACGTAATGGCTGAAGAACTGTAGGCAGAAAAGCTACGTGTAGAAATGACAGAAAATCAGACACAAACCTGCTTTAGACTGCATCTAACTTAACTCAAATATTTCCCATCTCTTTTTGTTAGCAGAAATATTGCAATTGTAAGTAATAAAATAAACCCTTACATTGTTATAAAATAAAAATCACACAATAAGGTGAGGTTTGATTTAATATTTTAAAATAACTACCCAAGAAGTGATAACTTTACTTTACTTTATTGTCGCCAAACAATTGATACTAGAGCGTACAATCACCACAGCGATATTTGATTTTGCGCTTCACGCTCCCTGGATTACAAATCGATAGTAAATATTAAAAATTTAAATTATAAATCATTAATAGAAAATAGAAAAGGGAAATTAAGGTAGCGCAAAAAAAACTGAGAGGCAGATCCGGATATTTGGAGGGTACGGCCCAGATCCGGGTCAGGATCCGTTCAGCAGTCTTATCACAGTTGGAAAGAAATACATGGTGTATTCCAAACACGAAGTTCCACTAAGCCCATTCATTTCAATAAATTTGGTTATTTACATTTCCCTTAGGAAGCAGGCAAGTCCATGAAATAAACACAGTGATGATCTTCAGCCAGGCAACAGCACCCACATTTAGCTTTGATGAGGAGTAGTCCAGTAAACATAAAAAATAAAGAATCTACAGCACTTTTAGCATTATCCAGGTGGGAAACATTAATAAAAGGTTAACTTATAAATGTCTGAATTTTACTCATTCGGGAGAAAAATGGCTTGTCTCCCATTCCCTTTTTTAAGTACACAGCGGATTCTGGTTAATTGGGCCATTGTTTAATCACGGCAGCCATTAACTTGATACAACTCTTAAAAGAACAAAACCAAATCAAGAAAATTGCTAGGATTCCCTTGGTTTATTTGGGACACTAATTGGGGCAGAACTGTCAAACAGATTCTAACTAATGTCAATAATGGACAACTATGTGACCATTAGACACTACACCATGCTGAAAGTGAAGTCTTTGAATAGTGTCAGTTTTGTGTGTTTATGTAAAAAAAACTGATTTTCATAACTGATAGTTGCGAAAATAATCAGTAAGACAATTCAGAACAGTTTTGCTCACTATGGTTTCAAGCATTCAGGGTTGGAAATGCCAAAAACTGTCAGAGGTGAAAATGAAACAAATTCACTGCATCAGCAAGTTAGAAACTACAAAGAATTTGAAGGTATTGACAATCTTCTTGAATGTTACAATGAAAGTGAAGATTTGGAGGATGCAATCATCAATAGCATTGCATAACGGCAGACCGTGACCCAAACTGAGTTCCAGCTGTGAAAGTAGGAGAGTTGGACACAGGGCTAGCAACCCCATCCCGTAAAAAATGCAGAGCTACAGAAATGTGAACAGAAGTTCCAAAGACCTCAACCCTGGGACAGGAAGGATCTTTGAAGATGGGCAACACCTAGAGACAACTTGGAAGACTGGTCCATGACAGGACTCGACCAAGCTGCTACTGGAGGCCTATGCTCCTGTAGGAGTGATGGATTTAAGCAGAAATAGTACACTTTGTAACTAAGTAACAATAATAAACCCACATAATATTAAAAAAAACACAACTTATTGTAGTTTGACTCAGGAAGTTAATTTCCTGAAAATGAAACACAAGGTTCTATTATCTTCCCAACAGCAATGGTTTTCACTGTCCCATAATATTCTTTCAATTTTTGATTATATCAACCCTTTCAAGTGCCTCATTCCTCTAATCTTTACATCTGGCTTCCACCTTTTTTTTACATCCCTGCCCCCAAGTCATAATTAAGCTTACAAGAAAAGCTACTACAATCTTAAATCTGAGTTTAATAGAACCATTTATGAAAACAAAGGCAAACTTATTGTTTTGGCTGGGCCAGACAGCATAGATGGAACTTCTTCAGTTTTTTTTAAACTTTTTAAAATAAGATTACTCACCAAATAGTTCTGCCTGCTTTCATGCTCTAAGTCTACTTTTGTGAACAACAACTTACCCATATCAATCTTCGCACTCTCCTGGCTTGTTCAATACAGTCTGGAAGGAAAGAAAGGCACTTCAGAGTCCAACTACAGCTGTCTTGCTCAAAGTAAAACAGCCCATGTGTTTGTCATTACTTCGACCCACTGCAAATGTCTACAGCGCCGACCATCAGTGCTTCGTGTATTTACTGTAAGTGTTGTCCTGGGCTGGAACCTGCAGCAATGTCTGTAAAACTGCTGAAGACTTTTTCCAGGGAATCTGGAGAAGAAGTTAGTAGGAGGAGGGCCATAAAAGGAAGTAAGAACCACTCCTTTATTGGCAATGGCAACTAAACTCCTGACAAAATAAAATTTGCTTAAGAGAATCCGATTTTCATCTATCTCAAGGTTCTAAATCCCACCTGATTTCTTTTCAATTTCTTGCTGAATTGTCCTAGATCTGTTAGCGAGATAGAAAAAGATACTTCTTTGAAGAATTTCTTGCCTCAAAAAGGCAGCATCATTAAAGACCCCTGTCATCCAAGACATGCTCTCTTCTTATTACTCCCATCAGACAAGGTCTATTAATACTAATAATCTTTAAAAAAAATACAAGTCTATGCAGAGAATTGGAATTGGAAAAATATCCTCCTCTCTTCTCTTTCTGTATATGAACGTTCTTGACTAGCATTTGAGTCCTGGCAACAGAATTGGATGAAGTGGCTTGGACAAGCTTCTGAGCCACACAGTGCCAGGGTAATGAATGAACACATTCATGGCCAGTTTAGTGTTCCAAACTGACATCAGATTCACTCATTATTTCTGTTGGGGTCTGATGCCCAGGTGGAACAGACAACTTTACAAACATCATAACTGTGAGTTAACTAAGATCTTTGCTGAGGTTCCCAACCAAAAAGCAGTTCCAAGCTGTGACCAGAAAAGAGGGCACTGCTCCCCCATAAAGATATTCATCACCTCTGCCGCCACCCTTGGCACAAATGTCCTTTCCCAATTCATTTTGTGCACTGTGTGCAGGTCATCTGGACAAAGGCTACGTCTAGCAATATGAACAGGAAAAAAAAACATATTGCATGCAAGAAGATGAAACCCACAAGCACTTCCTTTGTGTTGTGTCCAAGAATGAATTATGAAAAGAAGCTTTTTACACTTGGTCATTTCAGTTTTTGAAAGGGAATCTTTATTTAAAGAGACACAAGGTTAGTCCAGCTTATGGCAAGCAGCACTCTGA
Source organism: Mobula birostris (assembly GCF_030028105.1). Classification (NCBI taxonomy): domain Eukaryota; kingdom Metazoa; phylum Chordata; class Chondrichthyes; order Myliobatiformes; family Myliobatidae; genus Mobula; species Mobula birostris. The sequence continues at coordinate 51,707,321 of NC_092387.1, read as the reverse complement.
CTACACAGCAAAGGAAAATAGATAGAAACTACTAAAAAGATTAACAAACATATTAAATAGATATAACTGTTGAAGTTATATCGACAATGATCATTACTAGGACTTGTCATCAATAAGTAATGAAAGACAAAGTTCTTACAAACGTAATACTTCCAAATGAATGCAATAATTTAAAACAGGTAAAATCTGTTTAATTGATGCATGTTTACTTGGTACATTAATACAGGTGATACGACCGGCAGCTCAATTGCATGAAGCTGATAGGGTGGGGGTGGGGGGGGAACGCAGGATGCAGCATTAATTCTTTGTCTTTGCCTTTGGTACCTAAACTACTGTAATGAAATCTGAATCTCCTTGAAGGATCTTAAAACATAGAAGAGTACAGCACAGTACAGGACAGCATATCAAACCTACCTTTTTGCATATTTACTTTAAAACTAATGGCATTGTGGTCACTAGATGCAGTGTTCTCCAATGAAAATTTCTGTCACCTGTCCTGACTCATTCCAAAATAGCAGATCAAATATCGCACACTCTCTCATTGAGACTTCTATGTACTGATTAAGGAAACCTTCCTGAACACATATGACAAACTCTATCCCATCTAGTTCTTTTACAATATGTGAGACCTAGTCAACATGAGGAACGTTAAAATCACCTACTCTAACAACCTTGTGTTCCTTGCTGCAATCTGCAATCTCTACAAATTTGTTCCTTTAATTCCCGCAGACTGTTGGGTGGTCTAAAATATAGCCTGATATATGTGGTTATACATTTCGTATTCCTCGGTTCCACCCTTAAAGCATCACTAGACAAGTTCTCCAATCTGTCCTGACTGAGCACTGCCATGACATTTTCCCTGACTGGTAACACCATCCCTTCCCTCCCGCTTGGTTACGTCTAAAACAAAGGATCCCCGGGATATTGAGCCGTCCTGCCCCTCCTACAACCAGCTCTCACTAATAGCTACAATATCATAATTCCAGCTGCTGTTCCATGCTCTGAGCTCCTTCTGCCTTTCCTACGATACTTCCTGCATTGAAATATAGGCAGCTCAGCACAGGAGTCGCACCACGCTCAACGTTTTGACTCCTGACTTTGCCTGAGGTCTTAACAACATCTGTCTCCGCAACCACTCCACTATCTGTTCTGACACGATGGTTCTCATCTCCTTGTAACTCTATTTAACCTCTGTGCTCCCTCCCCCCATCCCATACAGCACTAGCAAATCTTCCTGCTAGGATACTAGTCCCTCTCCAATTCAGATGCAAACTGTCTCTTTTGTACAGGTCCCACTTCCCTGGAAGACAGGCCAATGATCCAAAAATCTTATGCCCTCCCTCCTACACCAACTCCTTAGCCACGTGTTAAACTGCATAATCTTCCCAGTTTTGGCCTCACTAGGACATGGCACGAGTAGCAATCCTTGATCACAACTCTGGAGGTCCTGTCCTTTAACTTAGCACCTAAGTCCCTGAACTCATTTTGCAAAACCTCATCACTCTTCCGACCTACGTTATTGGTATCTACCTGGACAATGACCTCTAGGTGCTCACCCTCCCTCTTAAGAATACTGAAGACTTGAGCCAAGATGTCCCGGACACTGGTGTCCAAGTGACAACATGTCATTCAAGAATTTGTATTCATCTACAGAACCTTCTTTCTGCTCCCTAAGTAATGAGTCCCTTATCACTACAGCTCACCTCTTCTCCCCCCACTTCCCTTCTGAGTCACAGAGCCAGACTCAGTGCCAGAAGCCCAACCGCCATGACTTTCCCCTGCTATCATCCCCCCCCACCAACAGTATCCAAAGTGGTATACCTGTTATTGAGGGGGTTGGCCACAGAGGGACACTGCATTGGTTGTTTAATCCCTTTCCGCTTCCTGACTGTTACCTAGTCTCCTGTCTCTTGCACCTTAGGTGTAACTACATATCTGTATGTCCTATCCATCGCCCCATCAGCATCCCAAACGATCCAGAGTTCATCCAGTTCCAGCTCCAACTCCTTAACATGGAGTGTTTGAAACTGCAGCTGGATGCACTTCTTGCAGGTGCAATCATCAGGGACCCTGCAAGTCTCCCTAGCTTTCTACATCCTGCAAGAGAAGCATTTTATTATCCTTCCTGATTTCCCTATTGTTCTAACTGTGCAAATATAAAGAAAGAAAAACAATCAATAAATTTACCTACAATTTTTTCACCTTCTCACACTCAAGCCTCCTCTCGCTGAAGCTTCAAAGAGCTAAAGACTCAAAATTCTCACTCTAACACTGTCCATTCCAGCAATAGCCGCTCCAACAAAGGCCACTCCACTTGCCCGTCTTATTTAAGTTGCTCTTCCCAATCAATTTCAACCACTGATTGATGGCCACTCTAAACACCAAACTGCTGCGAATCGATGCGTTATGTACTCAATCAGTGAACTTGAGTAAGCTACGTCTTCTCACGCTTCCGATCGCTGATTGTCCACTATTCTAGGCAGGGGTTACACGAACTCATTGAGTCAAACATCTGGAGTTATCCCTCAAAAGCAGAAAAATATGGGAAGGTTTGAAAGATATTGGTACTTGTTGCAAATGAGAGCAAGAAGGAGGACATGACTGAGAGATGTTTGTTATCCCATTTCACTTGCTAAATAACATGCTCTTAAGTAAGTGCACTTAAGTCTGCGGTGGAGAAAAAAAAAAATCACAGTCCAAACTAGTGAGGTGTTAATCCATAAATTATGATTTTTAGCTCACAGCTGGAAAAGGTAACCTATGAATGTAAACTAATCACAGCAAGTCATAAGCGGCTTTTAAAAAATGACGAATCCGATGGCATATCCAAGACAAACACAGTGAAATTGTGCAATCCTACCTTACACAATACAGCAATTCAGACCTTCAAGAACACAAGAGATTCTGCAGATGCTGGAAATCTTGAGGAATACACACAAAGTGCTGGAGGAACTCAGCAAGTCAGGCAACATCTATAGAAAGGAATAAACAAACAACATTTTATGCCAAGACCCTCCAGTAGGGCTATAAATGAAGAGGGAAGCAGCTGAGGGTAGGAGGGACTGGAAGAAGTACAAGTTGTTAGATGATAGGTGAAAGCAGGTGGGGGGGGAGAAACGGGTAGGTGAGAGAGGAAGGAATGAAGGAAGAAGCTGGGAGGTGATAAGTGGAAGAGATAAATCCTCCTCATCTCCTCCCTCTGTTGCCCTTCCTCTTTCCCTTTCTCCCTTGGTCTCGCTTATCAGATATGTTCTTCTTCAGCCATTCAGATGCTTTCTTTTCCATCCACCTTCCCCCTCTCCTGGTGTCATCTATCACCTAACAGCTTATACTCCTTCTCTTCACCACCTTCTTATTCTGGCTTCTGTCTGCTTCCTCTACAGCCTGATGCAGGATCTCAGCCTGAAACATTGACTGTTTATTCCTCTCCATTTTGCTGAGTTCCGCCACCATTTCGTGTGTGTTCCAATCAGATTATCAAGTTAGGGTAAATCAACCCCATGTCGGAAACAATCAATAGGTTGTTCTAGACAAGGGAAAGGTGCATATTACCTCTTGGTCATCAGTCATTTATTATACACATTCTGATCTATAAACTATTTACTTGTGAACTCTTCAGAAATGTGGGCAAGGGGCTCACAGAAGTACATTAAAACTTCAATGACTTTGAGTTCAATAAATGAACTGAAAATACATTGTATTCCCAATGAAAACTGCAGCACCAGTCACTACAGTTAAACATTTCACAATCTTTCAGCTATCAAAATCATTTCTCCAGTTTGAAGCAAGTTCCCTATTCAAGAACAAAGACCGAAGTCACCACAGGAGCCAATGGTGTGATGATGAAGAGGAACACCATTATCACACCAATTATATCCCCAAAGAATCCTGTGACACCTCATCTCACTTTCAATCGTTCCAGACTTTCAATTCTACATTTTTATAGTATTCTTGCCAAAAGGGTCAATAAATGCACGTTTTTGTCATCATTCATCTCAACAAAGCTATATCATGTAATAAAAGAATCTTTTTGAGATAAAACATGAACTCTGTTTTTAAAAAAAGGTCAGCACCATGTACTGGAACATGTAACTCATTCAAATTAAGACAAGAAATGTTGTTAAAGTCTTGGAATTTAAAGGGGGAGGTACGCACAAATCAGTCTGGCTGTCTATACGGTAGCCTGATCGTCAGATGAGATGCATTACCAGAGCATCAATAAAGAATTAGCTTTATTTGTCACATATACATAGAAACTTACAGGGAAATGCATGGTTTTGTGTCAATGACCAACAGTCTGAATATGAGCTGAAGGCAACCTGCAAGAGCTGCCATGCTTCTGGCACCAACATAGCATGCCTACGACTTACTAACCCTAACCTATATGTCTTTGGAGTGTGGGAGAAAACTGGAGTAACCAGAAGAAACCCACACAGTCACCGGGAGAACGTGCAAACTCCTTACAGGTAGCAGGGGGCATTGAACCTCAATCGCTCACACCAACTGCTATGCTACCAAGCCTCCCTGGGGTCAAAGAGGCTAGGAGTGCTTTTTCCCAAAGAATGCTTAGAATGAGGCACTTGTTATCACAGAGTGTGGCTGAGATTTTCCTTCCACAGAAAAATATGGGGCAAAGAATTTAAAAGAGGGATGAGCTGAGCAAGGCTGGGGATAAAGTAGGCACAGGCTGGACCAAATTACCCATTTCTGCTGACTCTACGCAACTTAGCTTCAGGCAACTGAAACTCCTGGGCAGTGAGTTCATCTTACTACATCAAAGGCAAAGAACAATTCAATGAAAACAAATCTGGCATCACAGTGCACTAACATGCAGTGGAAATGTTTGACATGTCGGGTTCCAAGTGAGGATCAGTTGTTTCTATCCAATCCAGGAAGCAGACTCCCTCTATAGTCTTTATGAGCTTCTTGGAAATTACTTCAAGAAAAGCAATACCTCAGAGGAATTCAGTTTGGACTGTTCCCACACCTACTGTATAATCAGGGCGTAGCATCTCACCTCCAGAGTTGCTTAACATGATTACATCATTTTGCAATCACTCTGTGAGCTAGGGAGTCAAAACTTTCAATACAACTTTAAACTCAGTAATGCTTAAGCTGGTTAAAATTGCTATCAGTCTAATTTGAAGGCAGCACTCCAACTTGTCCCATGGTACTTTGAATATTGTGTCAAGCCCTGGCCATGAGACAAAGCATTCCAGCTTGGCTCAAGAATGGAACCTTACTCTCAAAAGGAACCAGAGGAAGCTAAAGAAACTTGGCATTCTCACCCCAAAAATGTGGGAAAAGAAAACATCAAACCAGCCAAACAGCTTAGCAGAGATTCTTCAAGAATTATCAAGAGAGTATGTTGAATGGTTTGTAAGCTTACATCTTGCTTGTGGGCTTGTTCGATAATAACTTGCTCATTTTGCAATGTAATCATCCTCGTAATATACGCTAATAATTTCCAAGATAAAGCATATATCAAACTGTCATTTCTTTTCCTCTTTCATGTGTTTTTATACAAGACGTTTGGACAAGCAATCAGAAATGGCAGACAGAATCCACCAGTTTGACTGCACATTTGTTTTCATTATAATCAGTGCTTGCCTTTACGATGGTAGGATGCATTGCTTGTAAGGCCAGCCAATTACTGCCCATTCCTATATTCCAACCACCCAACCCCCACCCCCACCCCCACCCAAGGTGGAGGTGATGACCCATCTTCTTGAACCAGTGCAGTTGTTCTGTTACACAGACGCAAGGTAGGAACCTTCAGCCTTCAGGCTTATTAATGATGACGATTTCAGAAAAAGAACCACAGAAAGTTACAGGAGGCCACGCAGCCCATCAAGTCTGTGCCAGCTCAATGTGTGAGTAACCATGCTAGCTCCATTTCACCACAGCCCTGCAATTCTTTTCCTTTCATGTACTTAACCAATTCCCTTATGAATGCCCTGATTAAATCTCTTTTCGCTACTCATTTGTGGAGCATCTACATCCTAAACATTGCATAACAAGACTGCATCATGTCATTACTTACTTTGCCAGTTATTATTCTATGTTCTCCGATTCTTGACCCTGCCGCCAATGGACGCTGTTTCACTCCAATGACCTTCAGGATGTTAAATATCTGCATTCACATCTCCTCCAGAACTCTTCCTTTCTGAGGGGAAATAACTACCTACACACGCTATTATTTCGAAGCACCCTTTATAAAATTTAACAAGAATTAATGAACTGAATACAATATTCCAATTTGCCTGCAACTAGGTTCTATCAAAAGAAGATCATTGCAACTTCCTAACATTCGAACTCCATTTATAAAGCTCAGATTGCATATTAATCACACATTTCTCTCACAATTTACCCTACCACTTTCAATAAGCTCCCAACCATTTTTAGATTTAGCTGTTCCTGTACTCTTATTGATATTGCTCTTTGAATCAAAATGGAAGACCTTTTCTACCTTAAATTTTATCTGTTCATCTATTGCACCAGCCTATCTATAGACTCAAAAGTCATAGAATTAGTATAGCACAGAAACTTGCCCTTCAGCCCACTACATCTACACCAACCACTTTGCCCATTCATAGTACTCCCACTAGCCTGCAATAGGGCTGTATCCTTCTATGCCTTACAAATATAATGGTTAATGGAGATGCAAAACCCTCTGCCAGTGCCCCAGCAGCTTGATCCTCTGTTTTCCAAAGCATTCTCATCCAGCCCTAGGGATCTACTCACCTTACTGCATTCCAAGACATCTAACAACTCAACCTTCTTAAAACCTACATTCTCCAGACAATCAATATATCCCTCCCTGAACTCACTATCCTTCACATGCTTCTCCTTGGTGAATGCAGATAAAAGCATTCATTTAGTACCTCACCACATCCCTTCACTCCCTACACTGCATAGCAGTTAGCGTAATAATATTACAGCGTTAGCAATTAGGGCTCAATTCCTGCTGTGGTCTGAAAAGAGTTTGTACATTCTCCGTGACTGCATGGGTTACCTCCGGGCACTCCCATTTTCTCCCACATTCCTAAAAAAAATAATGTATGGGTTAAGGTTAGTAAGTTTTGGGTATGCTATGTTGATACCAGATACAAGGCAATAGCTGTGGGCTGTCCCAGCAGTTATTTGGACTTTGTTGGTCATTGAATCAAATGCTCTTCACTGTAGTTTCGTTGTTTCAATGTACGTCACGAATAAAGCTGATCTTTCTTTACGCGAGGCAATCTCCCACTAGCATTGTTTTTACACTTCTGTGCAAGTTGTTTACATATCTCTTCCTCTGACTAATGGGAGGCCTATAGTGTAGTCGCAGCAAAATAACTGCACCTCTTTTTATTCGTAAACTTTAGCCCTATGATCTTGTAAAATCTCCCCCCCAAAAAAATCCCTCAATTTCCTTAGTCCACTCCTTTCACCCCATGAAACATCGCATCCAATATATCATGCTTTGTCATTTCCACCAGCTACAATGAGATCCCAGTGTCAAACATATCTTTTCCTCCCTAAACCTTTCCAACATTCACAGGCACAGCTCCCTCTGTGACTCACTGGCCTACTCATCTTTCACCACCCGCCCTGATCTCTGGCACTTATCCCTACATTGCAGAACATGTAACACCCGCCCTTGCACCATCTTCCCTCACCACCATCCAGAGACCGAAACAACCCTTCTAGGTGAGGCAAAAATTCACATGCCCCTCCTCTAACCTTGTCTACAATACTTAGTGCTGTTGACATGGCCTCTTGCACATTAGCTAGACCAAGTGCAGATGAAGCAACTATTTTGCAGAGCACCTATACTCTATCTGCAATGACCATCCTGAGCTCCTTGTGGTATGCCATTTCAATTCCCATTCTCACACTGACCTGTCCATTGCCACGAGGGTAAGGCCAAATGCAAACAACTCCTCATATTCCACCTGGATAGTTCACAACACATTGGCATGAACAGTGAGTTTTCCAGTTTCAGATAATCTCCCCTCCAGTAGGTTACCTCCCTCCCCATCCCTTCCTCCAAGAAGACAGTGGACCATGGAATAGAGGGAAGGAGGTAGGGAATCAGAGGGATGTGATGGGAAAGTAATGAAAGGTGGAGAGGGACGAGAAGGGTGAGAGCCATCAGAATGAGAGAAACAAAGGGCGGGAGGAAGATGGGAAAACACCCACTCACTTACCCCTCAGCTGCACTCACCTATCACTGGCAGTCTGTACTCCTCCCCTCCCCCCACCTTCTTATTCTGGCTTCTGCCCACTTTCTTTCCACTCATTCTGATGAAGTGTAGCAGCCCGAATCATCAACTGTTCATTTCACTCCACAGATGCTGCAGGACCTGCTGAGTACCTCCAGCACTGTGTGTGTGTTAGTATGGATTTTGAACATCTACAGAATCACTTGCATCACCCACACTCCCAACTTCACCTTTCCCCTACTTGGTGCAACCTGCCTACCATCCTTCACCCCTCCTCGTTGCCATCAATCACCTCAGGCTCCTGTGTCACCACTCCGCTTCTCCTCTTTATACCGGCCACCTTCCCTCCCAATCCTGATGCAGTGTCCTTACCCAAAACATAGAAAATCCCTTCCTGCCCCCCGCCATTGCTGCTCAACCCACTGAACTCCCCCAATGGATTGTCTGTTCCTCCAAGATATCCTCTCTACTTCTTGCTGTGATGTTCTTCCTAATCAGCAATACAACTCCCCCATCTCTATTAAATGTCTGTCATTCTAAAATTCTATATCCTGCTCTTCACACAACCAGATTCCTGTGACTGCAATATTATAATTCTACATGTCGATTCACGCTCTAAGCTCATTTAACTTACAAGGCTTCTTGCATTAGATAAATACAGTTGAGCACACTAACAACAGCCCTCCCACGCACCATGCTTCCTAATCTGCCTCGGCCTGCTCTGCATACTGGACTCGCATGATTATCCTCTGCATTCAGATCCATACATTCACCTGCCACACTGCCGCTGAGATTCTCAACTCCTGCCAAATTAGATTAAACCCTCCCAAGTACTATCAGCAAACTCCCTGCAAGGACAATTACTTCCCATTCTGTTCACATATAACCTGCCCATCATGTACAGATCCCATCTGCCCCAGAAGCAATCCTAATGATCTATGCACCTCCCTCACAAACTAGATCTTTAGCCACACATTCATCTGTGCTCTTCTCCTATATTTTCCATCAAGTCAGTTACTAACCTTCAAACTTTATACTTGTCACAACCTGCCAAGCAGAGAAAGCAAGAAGTGGGAATAAGCAGATTTTCTCAGATTGTCAGGCTGTGATTAGTGAAGAAGCACTGAGACTGAGTTAATCACAATATACATTCAGTGGTCACTTTATTAGGTACAGCTGCTCATTAATGCAAATATCTAGTCAGCTAATCATCAGAATGGGGAAGAAATGGGACCCAAGTGACTTTGACCATGGAACAATTGTTAGTACTTCTTCCCCTCTACCATCCAATTTCTGAATGGACATTGAACCCATGAACATTACCTCACTACATTTTTTTTTAAATTTTGTACTGCTTATTTAACTATTTTATATTATATATTTACATACTGCGATTCACAGCTTTTCTCCATTATTATGTACATTGTACCACTGCTGCAAAAGTAACAAATTTCACGACATATGCTGGTGAAATTAAACCTGATCCTAATTCTGAGATGGGGTGCTTTGAGTATCTCAGAAACTGATCTCCTGGGATACTCGCACACAACAGTCTCTAAAGTTTACAGAGGATAGTGAGAAACACAAAATAATATCCAGTGAGCAGCAGTTCAGTGGGCAAAAATGCCTTGTTAGTGAGAGAGGTCACAGGAGAATGGCCAGACTGGTTCAAGCTGACAGGAAGGCAACAGTAACTCAAATAGCCTTGTGTTACAACAGTGGTGTGCAGAAAAGCATCTCTGAACACACAACACATTGAACCTTGAAGTGGATGGGCTACAGCAGCGCACGACCACAAACACACAGAAATACACTCAGTGGCCACTTTATTAGGTACTTCCTGTACTTAATAAAGTGGCCACTGAGTATATATCAATGATTTCAAAGTTCAAAGTAAATTTATTATCAAAATACTTATATGTCACCATATACAACACTGAGATTCATTTTCTTGAGGGCAATCACAGTGCAAGTGCAGGAAACATTAATGATTTTGACATACAGCAAAAGGGTGGAGAAACTGGAATTATTTTTAGATTTCTTTTCTATTTTTTTCACGAGAGCAAAGGAGGCCATTTGGCTCAAAGACTATGCCAGCACTCAGATTAAACCCGTTAGTATCAGCACCCCTATTTATTTGTTACCTATTCTCTTTCATATGCACACCATTCCTTGCTGCCGTGAAGTTTCAAAGAGGTGTTGAAAATGATGAAGAATCAAAAGTACCACACACAAAATGCTGGATGAACTCAGCAGGTCAGGCAGAATCTATGGAAATGAATAAACAGTCGACATCTCAGGCTGAGACCCATCTTCAGAATCAAACCAATCTAGATAGAGACTATCTACCTCGAGACCACCTACTATGGTCAAGATCCAAAAGTATACGTTGTAAAGCAATCGGCAATAGGATCAAAAGTGACACAGGGAAAAGCTCTTCTCTTCCACAGCACATAGTTAGCATATGGAATGTATCAAGGACACAAGAGACTGCAGATGTTGGAATCTGGAACAACAAACAATCCGCTGGAAGAACTCAGCAGATTGAGCTGCATCTGTAGGAGGGAAGAAATTGATATTTCGGCTCAAAACCCTGCTCAGCCCAAAACATCAAAATTCCTTTCTGCTCATAGATGCTGCTCAAGCCACTGACTTCCTCCAGCGGAATGTTTGTTTCATCTGGAATACGTTGTCTGATGAGGTGGTGGTGGTGGCAGATTAGTTTATGGAGTTCAAAAGAAAAGAATCACAGGACTACAGATTAAGGGTAGGAAATCCAAGACAATTGCAGAAAGTTTACAGGACCTCAAGAGGCAGTATACTTTGCTGTTACCTGCAACTCTACGTTTTGCAAAGCTAAAATATGACGGGAAACAAGTAAAAAAAGTCACTCCTCTAAACCATTATAAAATGCACTTCTGCACACAATTATTTTTGCCATTTTCCCCAATAGATTACCAAGCACGATATTTCATTTTAGCCAATGGAGATGGTATAACTGCCAACGGGATGTTATTGAAGCATGAACAAATTATATTACATCTCAAAAGATTTATACAATTTACATTTTAGGTCATTCTGAAAAGGCTAGCTTGACTACATGTCAGGTGTGGACTACTAGTCACTATTAATTGAAGAAAAGAATTTCACAAGATTTTTTTCCCCCCAAAGAGTGGTGAGAATGTGTAACTCTACAAATTTTAAAGGGAGTAATCTTTATGCAGGGAAACACATGGGAGAAGAGCAACTAGGGAAACATTGACCAGTTTACAAGAGCGGGGGAGACAGTGCACAGAGAGCAAATATTGTCATGGACTGATTGTGAACTAGGATCAATGTTATGAGGCACAAGCTTTGCGATGATGATGCTGGCAGATGCCGGAGTAAAGTGATCAGAAATCAGAGGGTCTAGCAGGACAAGTGACTAGAGGGTAACCGAGGGACGATGGAAGCTGCTGTAGAAGGGCGATTGGGGAGTAAATGGTGGGGGAGTGTGTAAGGAGCACCCACGCTTGCCTAAACAACTGCTAAGAGAAAAGGCAATCCCGGACTCCTCTTACTCACCCGCCGCGATGCCTCCTCGGAACAGCGCCGAACTAAAGTGCAACCGCAGCACAACAGAGCAAAGCCCGCGGGGCGCTGACAGGGGCGGAAGCTTTTGTCCGGCAGACCGGAAGTTATTGCGGAAGCAAGGGGGGGGGGAGAGAGAGAGGGAGAGGGAGAGAGGGAGAGAGAGAGAGGGAGAGAGGGAGAGGGAGAGAGAGAGGGAGAGAGAGAGGGAGAGAGAGGGAGAGGGAGGGAGGGAGAGAGGGAGAGGGAGGGAGGGAGAGGGAGGGAGGGAGAGAGGGAGAGGGAGGGAGGGAGAGGGGGAGAGGGAGGGAGGGAGAGAGGGAGAGAGGGGGAGAGAGAGAGAGAGAGAGAGAGAGAGAGAGAGAGAGAGAGAGAGAGAGAGAGAGAGAGAGAGAGAGAGAGAGAGAGAGAGAGAGAGAGAGAGAGAGAGAGAGAGAGAGAGAGAGAGACAGACAGACAGACAGACAGACAGACACACACACTGAGCGCACGCCGTCACCTAGCAACCGGGGCCCAGCAGCCGCTCCCCCGCCCCCCACCGGGGCCCCAGAGCTCAGTTCAAGGTAGGAGGGTGTTTGGACCAGACCAGCAAGAGGACTATTTTAGGGCAGCATCCCTAATAGCCGGGGCTTCAACATCCACCAATAACCGTGCTGAGGAGTCGCCTCACTGCCCGGGGAGCAACACACACAAAATGTTGGGAGAACTCAGCAAGTCAGGAGGGAGATATCCCCGTTAGATCCTCTGATTTCTCATCCTTCTACTCCATTACCTTTCTCATCCTTCTACTCCATTACCTCCCAACATCATCATCGCAAAGCCAGTGCCCCAGAACCTTGATCCTAACTCAGTGCATGCTAATGTTTGTGCTCTGCGAACTGCCCTCACCCCGCCTCTCCCCTTGTCAACTGGTCATCAGGACAGAAACTCCCTACCAGGCCACACTGACTTGCTGAGTTCCTCTAGCATCGTTTGTGAATTGCTCCAGATTACCAGCAAGTGCAGTCTCTCTTGTATCTGAACGCTGCCTGAAGATGTCTTTGGGACAGAGAGCTCCTATACAACATCAGTGTCCAGCCTAGTGTTATTTATCCTTTTGAGACAGAATGTAGATGCTGAAATTCAGAGAATCAAACAACCTGCTGCAAGAACACAGGTTGAGCAGCATCTGTGGGAGGAAAAGGAACGGACAATTCCTTTTAAAGTAAGTTCTTTATCAAAGTACGTCTACTGTATGTCACCATATTATACTACTAAGATTCATTTTCTTGCAGCATTCACAATAGAAGAAAGAAATACAATGGAATCAATAAAAACTGATAAACAATGTGCAAAATAAAATAAACTGTACAAATACAAAAAAAACACAAATAAAAATAAATAAGTGAGAACATGAGTTGTAGGGTCCTTGAAAATGAGTACATAGGTTGTGGAATCAGTTCAGAGTTGAGTGAACTTATCCACATAGGTTCAAGAAACTTATGGTAGAAGGGTAATGAATGTTCTTGAACCAGGTGGTATGGGACCTAAGGCTCCTGCACCTTCTTCCCAATGGCAGCAACAAGAAGAGACCATGGCCAGGATGGTGGGAGTCTTTGATAACGGATGCTGCTTTCTTGTGGCAGCGATCCTTGCAGAGTGTTCAGTGATGGGGAGGGCTTTTCCTCCCATTGATGCTGCTTAACCCACTGAGTTCTTCCAGCAGACTGTTATTTATTCTTTTATTCTGTCAAGGGATACCCATGAGACTGACAGAATCCAGTTATCATTATCCATCCCTGAGAAGGTGCTAATATGTCATCAATTTAAACAGCTGCATTTGACAGCACTCTCACAATGATGATGAAGATCCAGTAATGTTAAAAGAATGGTGATTTATTTCCAAGCCTTAGCGGCATGTGACTTCATATGGAATTTGTAAGTGGGAGCATATCCATTGTCAGCTGTACCTTTCAATAATCTAGACTCATCAATAAAGCAATCAACCCTTTGCTTAATACTGTTTATAAGAGCTTGCTGTATAATGTGTCTGCCATATTTCCTATGTTATAGAAGTGACTGTGTTTCAGACAAAGGTATTAATTGACTATGAAAGGAATTCCAAGCTTTGCTTTCACCTGTGAGAACATGTGCGTGGTGTGGTTCAGGTGCACATCAATGGCAAAATGTGTCAGTTATGTTTCAGTCCATAGCTCATATTACTCCAATCTCTATTCCAGTCCAGATCTCTCTAATTTCTCATCCACCCATTGACACCGCTGGCATCCTATAGCAGGCAATTTGAACACTCCCTCTCTTCTGCACTGACATTTCATCCCTATATGGACATATAGTATGTTGCTTTCAGACAGATGCACTCAGACCTTTTCACATTTGAACCTCATGTATCCTTCATGGTCTTTAATGTAACCAAAACTAACATCATAAAAGCAAGTATCTCCTTGCATCACCATCATTATTTTGGCAAATTTTTCTACAGAAGTGCCCTTCTTTTGGGCAGTGTCTTTACAAGACAAATGACCCCAGCCATTATCAACACACCTCGGAGATTGTCTGCCTAGCATCTGTGGTCGCATAACTAGGACTTGTGATATGCACAAGCTGCTCTTACGACTATCCATCACCTGCTCCCATGGCTTCACATGACCCTGTTCTGTGAGGGCCAAGCAGGTGCTATACCTTGGTCAGTGGTGACCTGCAGGCTATAACGGAGGGAAGGAGCACCTTACACCTCCTTTGGTAGAGACGTATCTCATCCCGCCACCCATATTTTCGTAAAAGACCTACAAAAGTAGGGTTTGACGTGGTGCAGATTTCATTCTATTTAATATCTATTAAGAAATCCTTGGTGTTGCCTGTACCTGCTTGCTGCTTTTAAATGATTGCCTGATGATTTAAATGATTCACATGTTGCACAATCACATCATCACAGAAAACTAAATTGCCATTCCAATTCCAGCTGGATGCAATAGGTTTCAGCAAGTGACTGTTTTCATCCTGGTGTCAGGAGAACAGTGCTGGAATCACCAGATCACTTGTCTGTTCCAATGCACAATTTCTCTTCAGCTTGTTCTTCAGTCCTTCCCTGTAACCTTTTCCTGCACCCACTATCGCAGTATCGACATTAGCTGCGTGACTTTACAGCTGTCTCTCACCGTTGCAATCTCACACGAAGGGAGAGACTAGGCTTTCCAGTTACACTCATAACCCAAGAGTCCATTAAAAGAGGGGAGAGATTAGCTTTATTTGTCATATGTACATCAAAACTCACAGTAAGAGGCGTTCATTGAATCAACAACCTGCACAGTCTGCGGATATGCTGGAGGACAGCCTGCAAGTGTCTCTGTGCTTCTGGTGCCAACATAGCATGCTCACAACTTACTAATCCATACATCCTTGTAGCACCTGGAGAAAACCCACACTCCACACAGTCACAGGGGCACAATACAACCACCTTCAAGACAGTGCTAGGAATTGAACCCCAATTGCTCGTGCAGTAAAACATTATGTTAATTAACTGCTATGCTGCGAAGCCCAGCGGTGAAGTATTTTTCTAGTCATAGTCAATCCCTCTTTGTGAAGCCATTCAGACATTTTCCTACAAGGGGACACACCCTTCTCTGATTTTATGTGCGTGACTCGATGTATAATTCCGCTTGTATAAAAAATATCACTGAAATTGACAGGAGCTCTTTGAGGAATGAGAAAAATAGAATCATATATTGAATTATATATGAGAAAAAAATTTCTGTTCCACTTTAGCACATACAAACTCCGAACCGTGAGAAATTGATTCCTCTGGGAAAAGCTTACCCATTGCCAATTCTAAAACTGGAGAGGGAATGTCACTGATGTGAGGGAAAAGAATTGGGAAAGCTGAAGGAATGAAGAAAACAGTTTTTAAAAAAACTTTAAAAACATTGAAGTTGTCATTATGTGACTTCCATGTTTATTGGGTAAAGGGATATATTTATTTTGCTGTAGTTTCTGTTGCTACCGCTACCTGGTTGCCTGCTGTTTCAGAAGCCATGATGCAATTGCATTTGTTTCAGCAATCCAGTTTGTCAGGACAGCTTCAGTCTTACCTAATTTTGTTTTATTTTATACTGTCACCCCCAGAATCTACCAAGAAAACAGCAAAGAGTTCCAGAGCACTTGGAGGTTAAATTAAACATAGTTTTTCCAAATGGTTCTGGCAGGAACTTCCACTCACTGATGAACAGAATTTCCAACCTGGAGTCAAGTATTGACTCATTGTCAGGCATTACCCAACAGGAACTCCAATGTAGTTTGTGTCTCTCTTTCTCCTTTACTTTCACACCTGCCCACTTCATATTTCTATCATCAGGGAGGACGACAGGAAGAACAGCTGCCTCCCCTCTGCCATCAGATTTCTGAATAGTCCATGAACCCATGAACATGACCCCATTATTCATCTTTTCCACTAGTTATTTTGTTTTGTAACCGATTCATTGATCTGACCTGCAGATCGAATTTAATTAATTGACCTTTACTGGGCTCCATCACTGCTTTTAGCATTTAATTTTTCCTGCTGTCCACTTATTACACACCTTATACTTTGTTCTCGCCTATGCACACCTCCTTTGTCTGGATGATAATACTGATTTTCTCTAACTTTGCCTAGTTGCCTGTTCCTCTCTCCACAAACATGCAACATGGACGGGCTCCACCTGAACCGCGGTGGGTCCTGGATCCTAGCAAATTGCATAACTAGGGCTGTGGATAGGGCTTTCAACTAAATAGTAGGGTGGGGTGGGGAGGGGCGAGCAGTTCAACAGATTGGAGAAGTATGGTTAAAGTTAAAACAAAAGATAAAAAAGAGAAAAGTAAGAGTGAAGTGAAGAAAAGTCAAGTGTAAATGAGAAAAGATTACATGATTTTAAAAGTATAGTGAGTGTAAGGGCACTTTATCTGAACGCCTGTAGTATTTGAAACAAGGTCAGTAAACTTGTGGCACAAATCCAGTACAAAGGGATATGATTTAGTGGCCAGTGCAGAAATGTGGTTGCAGAGTGGAGAGGATAGGAATTAAATATCCAAGGACATCAGGTAATATGGAAGGATAGGCAGGAAGGTAGAGGAGGTTGGGTAGTGCTATTAATTAAAGATGAGATCAGGGTGATAGAACATAGAACATAGAGCAGAGAAAACCTACAGCACAATACAGGCCCTTTGGCCCACAAAGCTGTGTCGAACATGTCCTTACCTTAGAAATTACCTTAGCCCTCCATGATAGTGAAAGACAATATAAGATCTAAGGAGCAGAATGCTGAATCCATCTGGGTAGAGATTAGGAATAGTAAAGGGAAAAAAAAAACACTGGTGGCAGTTGTCGATTGGCCACCAAATAATAGCATAATAGTGGCACAGGCAATAAATGGAGAAATATCTGAGGCATGTATCAATAGAATAGCAGTTATTGTGGGGGACTTTAACTTGCACATAGATTGAGTGAATCAAGTTCGTTGAGGCAATCTTGAGGAGGACTTCAAAGAATGCATCCACGATAGCTTTTTTGAACAGCATGTTACTGAACCTACAAAGGAACATGCTATCTTAGATCTGGTACTGTGCAATGAGACAGGTAGAAGTAGTGATCTTGTAGTTAGGGATCCTCTTGAAAAGAGTGATCACAGTATGATTGAGTTTCTCATACAAATGGAGAGTGCAATAGTTCAGTCTAAAACCAGTGTATTATGCCTAAACAATGAAGACTACAATGGGATGAGGGAGGATTTGGCTAGTGTAGGACTGGGAATACAGGCTATATGGTGGGACTTTCAAAGAGATTTTTCACGGTGAACAACAAAAGTATATTCCCGTTAAAAACAAGGACAGTAAGAGTGAGGAGAGCCAGCTTTGGATAACTAAGGAAATAAAAGAAGGCATCAGACTAAAAGCTCGTGCATACAAAGTTGGCAAGAGTGGTGGGAAACTGGAAGATTGGGAAAACTTTAAAAAGCAACAAAGAACCACCAAGCAAGCAATAAAGAAAGGTAAGATGGACAAAGAAAATAAACTGGCACAACATATAAAAATGGATAGTAAAAGTTTTTAAAATCATATAAAGCAGAAAAGGATGTCTAAAGTGAATGTAGGTTCCTTGGAGGACAAGAAGAGGGAATAGATATTGGGTAATGAGGAAATGGCCGAGGCTTTGAATGACTATTTTGTGTCAGTCTTCATGGTGGAGGACACGTCTAACATGCCAAAGAGTGATGTTATGGATGCGATGGGAGGTGAGGACCTCGCTACAATAGCTATCACTAGTGCTGAGCAAACTTGTGGGCCTGAAGATAGATACCTCCTGGTCCTTATGGAATACATCCCAGTGTACTGCAAGAAGTGGCAAAGGTTTTGCTGATAATTACCAAAATCCTCTGGACACTGGTCAGGTCCCGGTGGATTGGAAGACAGTGAATGTCACGCCACTGTTCAAAAAAGGATGTAGGCAAAAGGCAAGTAACTATAAGCCATTTAGCTTAACATCTGTAGATTGGAAAATGCTTGAAGTTATCATTAAAGAAGAAATAGCGAGGCATGTGGAAAGAAATGGATCCTTCAGTCAGATGCAGCATGGATTCAGCAAAGGCAGGTCCTGTTTGACAAACTTATTGGAGTTCTTTGAGGATATAATGAGCAAAGTGGATAGAGGGGAACAGATGGACGTTAATTACTTGGATTTCCAGAAGGCATTCGATAAGATACTGCATAAAAGACTTATCTATAAGATAAGGATGCATAGAGCTGGGGATGATGAATTAGCATGGATAGAGGATTGGTTAACTAATAGAAAGCAAAGAGTTGGGATACATGGGTGTTACTCTGGTTGGCAATTAGTGATGAGCGGTGTGCCTCAGGGATCAGTGCTGGGCCCACAACTGTTCACGATATACATTAACAATCTGGAAGAGGGGACCAAGTGTAGTGTATCTGAGTTTGCTGATGACACTAAATTGAGTGGAAAAGCAAATTGTGCAGAAGATATGGAGAGTCTGCAGAGAGATGTAGAAAGGTTAAGTGAGTGGGCAAGGGCCTGGCAGATGGAGTACAATGTTGGTAAGTGCGAGGTCATCCACTTTGGAAGGAAAAATGGAAGATCAGATTATTATTTAAATGGTAAAAAATTGCAGCATGCTGCTGGCTGAATGACTTGGGAGTGCTTGTGCATGAATCACAAAAGGTTGGTTTGCAGGTGCAGCAGGCTATCAAGATGGCAAATGGAATGTTAGCCTTTAATGCTAGAGGGATTGAATTTAAGAGCAGGAAAGTTATGTTGCAACTATACAGGGTACTGGTGAGGCCGCACCTGGAGTACTGCATGCAGTTCTGATCTCCTTACTTGAGGAAGGATATACTGGCTTTGGAGGCGGTGCAGAGGACGTTCACCAAGTTGATACCAGAGATGAGGGGGTTAGACTATAAGGAGAGATTGAGTCACCTGGGACTGTACTCGCTGGAATTCAGAAGAATGAGAGATCTTATAGAAACATATAAAATTACGAAAGGGATAGATATGATGGAGGCAGGAAAATTTTTTCCACTCATAGGTGAGACTAGAACTAGGGGACATAGCTTCAAGATTTGGGGGAGTAGATTTAGGACGAAGATGAGGAGGAACTGCCTTTCCCAGAGAGTGGTGAATCTGTGGAATTCTCTCCCCAGTGAAGCAATGGAGGCTACCTCAGTAAATATATTTAAGATAAGGTTGGATAGATTAGGGGAATAAAGGGTTATGCGCAAAAGACAGGTTGGTGGAGATGAGTCCAAGGCCAGATCTACTATGATCTTATTGAATGGAGGAGCAGGCTCGATGGGCCAGCTGGCCTATGCCTGCTCCTGTTTCTTATGTTCTTAAATGCTTTCTGGCCTGGTGAGTTTTTCCAGCAATTTCTGTTCTGCTTCAGATTTCCATGAACCGGAGAATTTGCTCCTGGACTTTAATAACTGCAGTGGGTTAAAAATCAAAACTGACAAGAAGTCGTATTTTTAAAATTGTTATATACTCAGGGTTATAGACTTATTCCTCCTGGCTCTGTGCTGACTGATATCAGAATTTTCAATGTATACAATCAATCAGATTTTACCCAATTATTCCCATGTAACCATTGCATTTTGTTGTTATAGTAATTAATACCAAAATACAAAAAAAAATAAATAATGTGCTTAAAGACAAACTCCAACAGTTTACAATGTGATTAAATATTCTGTTATTACAGTAAGTGAAATTGTGTATTTGTTAAAGGTTAACTTTAGAAGTAGACTTGTCAAAACAACAAAGCCTTCAGGTCAGCCATTTTATTATTGTTTGTAAATTGGAAAGAAATTGGTCTCAATGTTAATAGATGCTTTTGTTAACTTATTTAAAATAAACAAGCTTTTGGTTCTGCTCAAGAATTGTGCAGAAGAAACTACCCAGATGCTTTAAGGATTTATACACTCATTTAATTCTGAAGTGTAATGTGTGTACTTCGTAAATCCTTAATCTCTAATGAAGCTCATTGCTGAGTATGCACTTGTTCACTCAGTGGCCACTTTATCAGGTACATCCTGCACCTAATAAAGTGCCATCTGAGAGTACGCTCATGGTCTTCTACTGCTGTAGCCCAGCCACTTCAAGGCTTGACATGTGTGTTCAGAGAAGCTCTTCTGCTCACCACGGTTGTAGTGTGTAATTATTTGAGTTACTGTCACCTTGCTGTCAGCTTGAACCTGTCTGACCATTCCCCTCTGACCTCTTTCATTAACGAGGTGTTTTCACCCACAGAACTGCCACTCACTGATTTTTTTTGTGTGTATTTTGCACTATTCTCTGTAATCTCTAGAAACTGTTATCTGTGAAAATCCCAGGAGATCAACAGTTTCTGAGATACTCAAACCATCCCCCGTCTGGCACCAACAATCATTCCATGGTCAAAGTCATTTAGAACACATTACTTCCCCATTTTGATGTTTGGTCTGGACAACAACTGATTCTCTTGACCATGTCTGCATGCTTTTATGCATTGAGTTGCTGCCCCATGATTGGCTGTTTAGATTTTTGCATTAACGAGTAGGTGTATCTACAAACCCCATTTTCAGAAAAGTTGGGATATTTTCCAAAATGCAAAAAAAACAAAAATCTGTGATATGTTAATTCACGTGAACCTTTATTTAACTGACAAAAGTACAAAGAAAAGATTTTCAATAGTTTTACTGATCAACTTAATCGTATTTTGTTAATAAACACAAATTTAGAATTTGATGGCTGCAACTCACTCAACAAAAGTTGGGACAGAGTTAAAATAGGATTGAAAAGTGCACAGAATATTCAAGTAACACCGGTTTGGAAGACTCCACATTAAGCAGGCTAATTGGTAGCATGTGAGGTATCATGACTGGGTATAAAAGTAGCGTCCATCAAAGGCTCAGTCTTTGCAAGCAAGGATGGGTCGTGGCTCACCCCTTTGTGCCAAAATTCGTGAGAGAATTGTTAGTCAGTTCAAAAGGAACATTTCTCAACGCAAGATTGCAGAGAATTTAGGTCTTTCAACATCTACAGTACATAATATTGTGAAAAGATTCAGAGAATTCAGAGACATCTCAGTGCATAAAGGGCAAGGTCGGAAACCACTGTTGAATGCGCGTGATCTTCGAGCCCTCAGGTGCACTGCCTAAGAAACTGTCATGCTACTGTGACAATTATAGCCACCTGGGCTCGGGAGTACTTTGGAAAACCGTTGTCACTCAACACAGTCCGTCGCTGTATCCAGAAATGCAACTTGAAACTGTATTACGCAAGGAGGAAGCCATACATCAACTCTATGCAGAAACGCCGGCGAGTTCTCTGGGCCCGAGCTCATCTCAGATGGACCGAAAGACTGTGGAACCATGTGCTGTGGTCAGATGAGTCCACATTTCAGCTAGTTTTCGGAAAAAACGGGCGTCGAGTGCTCTGTGCCAAAGATGAGAATGACCATCCAGATTGTTATCAGTGAAAGGTGCAGAAGCCAGCATCTGTGATGGTATGGGGGTGCATCAGTGCCCATGGCATGGGTGAGTTGCATGTATGTGAAGGTACCATTGACTCTGAGGCATATATTAGGATTTTAGAGAGACTTATGTTGCCATCAAGGCGACGCCTCTTCCCGGGGCATCCATGCTTATTTCAGCAGGACAATGCCAGACCACATTCTGCATGGGCTACAACAGCATGGCTTTGTAGACACAGAGTGCGTGTGCTTGACTGGCCTGCTGCCAGTCCAGATCTATCTCCTATTGAAAATGTATGGTGCATCATGAAGAGGAGAATCAGACAACAGAGACCACAGACTGTTGAGCAGCTGAAGTCTTATATCAAGCAAGAATGGACAAAATTTCCAATTGCAAATCTACTACAATTAGTATCCTCAGTTCCAAAACGATTAAAATGTGTTATTAAAAGGAAAGGTGATGTAACACAATGGTAAACATGCCTCTGTCCCATCTTTTGTTGAGTGTGTTGCAGCCATCAAATTCTAAGTTTGTGTATATTTACAAAATACAATTAAGTTGGTCAGTAAAACTATTGAAAATCTTTTCTTTGTACTTTTGTCAGTTAAATAAAGGTTCGCGTGAATTAACATATCACAGATTTTTGTTTTTATTGCATTTTGGAAAATATCCCAACTTTTCTGGAAATGGGGTTTGTAATAAAATGGCCACTGAGCGTATAATGCGAAACATTAGGAGCTCAAACAAAGTGCATAGAGTTACTTCAATGGCTCTTTACAAACTGAGCAGTTAGTTACATGTCACAATCCTTACAATAAAAAATTATCATTATTTACAACCAATATCACATATAAAAACATTCTGGCTTTAGTCCATTTATTAGAATAGAAGACAATAAAAACAGACAAAAACCTTTCAGCACTTGAAGTCTGTTCACTCAGTGAGATCATGATTGATCAGTAACTCCATATGTATGCCTTTTCCCTATAACCTGTCATTTAACATGTTTAAAACTTAATTTATAAAATGAACACTGGTGCAGCATTAATTGTCTTTCAAATTTATCTTACTCTCTGCATGTAATTTTATTCCTGAGAAATATAATTCTACTCTTTTAGTTGTGCACTAAACTCCAAAATTCCCAGGCTTGAGGAATATGTGGATTCTGTCACCAGCAACATAGAGAAGTGTACTGAGGCTGTTACCATCACGAAATACATCCGGGTGAGGGCAAGTCAGAAGCCATGGCATACTGCAGAGGTCCATGCATGGCTGAGGGATCGTGATGCTTCCTTTAGGTCAAGGGAACATGACAGCTCTCAGAGAAGCAAGAACTGTGCTTTCTGGCTCCATCAGGAAGGCAAAACGGGAGCGTTCTCAGAGGATATACAGCCAGTTCTGTGATACCACAGACACAGGGAAAACGTGGCAGGAAATTCACAGACTACAAGTCTACCCTCTATGTCGGTGACCAGGATGCCTCACTCCCTGACAGCCTGAATGTCTTTTGCGCCCAGTTTGATGCACAGAACAAAGTTCTGGCGAGGAAGGCACCCCTCCCCACATGGGAGCAGACACTCCATCTGGCTGGAACTGAGGTGAGGAAGACCCTGGCCAGAGTCAACCTATGTAAAGCTGCAGGGCCCAATGATACACCAGGTCGGGTTCTGAAAGACTGTGTCACCCAGCTAACTGAGGTGCTGATGGATATATTGTCCATTGCCCTCTCAGTTTTCAAGGCTGCAACCATTATTCCAGTGCCAAAGAAGGTGACAGTAACCTGTCTAAATGACTATCGTCTGGTGGCATTAACATTGACCATTATGAAATGCTTCGACCAGCTGCTCATGGAGCACATTAAGGCCTTACTCCCACTACATTCAACCCATTCCAGTTCACTTATCGCTTGAATCAATCCATTGGTGATGCAATAGCCTCTGCCCTCCATTCTGTCCTGTCCCACCTGGAAAATGGGTTCTCACATGCCAGGCTGCTGTTTATAGACTTCAGTTCAGCTTTTAACACCATCATACCCCAGAAACTAGTGGGGAAACTGTCCTTGCTCGGTCTCAATTCCTCCTTCTGTAAATGGATCCTGGACTTTCTAATAGAAAGACTGTTGTCAGTCTCTGGTCCCATTACGCTGAGCACTGGCGCTAACCCCCCCCCCCCGACCCAAGGCTGTGTGCTTAGCCCGCTGTTGTTCACACTGCTGACGCATGACTGTGTTACAGGATCCAGCTCATCAAGTTTGTGGTTGATGCAACAGTAGTTGGCCTCATCAACAGCGATGATGAGTCAGAGTACAGAGAGGAAGTGAAACAGGTAGTGGCATGCTGAGAAAAGAAGAGCCAAAATCCGAATGTGGTAAAGACCAAGGAAAATCATTGTGCACCAAATTCCTGGGAGCTAACATCACAGGTGGCCAGAATATCACCCCCCAGAAAAAGAAAGCACAGCAGCACCTCCACTTCCTAGGGAGATTGAAGCAAGCGAGGCTCCCCCACCCCGCATCTTAACTGAAATTTATAGGCGCACCATTGAAGTGTCCTGACAAGCTGCATCTCCATCAGGTATGGGAGCAGCCAAGCTTGGACCCTACAAAGGACTGTGAGAATGGCTGACAGGATCCCTACCATCCATCAGGGACATTTATCAGGAGCGCTGCATACACAGGGCCCTTAGTATTATCAGGGATCCCACCCATCCATCCAGCATCCTCTTTGACTTTCTATCATCAGGCAGGAAACTGCGATGCATAAAAACAAGAACAATCAGGATGGGAAACAGTTTTTCCCCTCAGGCCATTAGGCTTCTGAACTCCCTGCCGCATCGCATTCTGAATGTCATCAGTTAATCTGTTCTGTATCTTACAATATTTAAGTTATGTACTTTATTTATTTATGTGTAATTCATAGGTGTATTTTACCCTTACCTACCTAAATTATTGTGTGTTATGTGTACTACTGTGTTGGGAAAAATGTCTCATTTGACAGTATACATGTATATAGTTAAATGACAATAAACTTGATTTTTCTCATGTAATCACAAAAGGTTCCTTTTAATATCTTGAAAAATCACCTAATTTTGCAAAATTCCAGGAAATAATCTCACACCTCTCCTGTCATAATTTAATCAAGGTATCATGTTGGCAAATCTCCACTGTAATGCATCCAAGGCAGATGTAAAATTGTGGTCCCCAGAACTGCTCACAGTGGTCAAGGTGCAGTCAAACCAGGGTTTTCTATACTATAGTGTAACTTGTGCTTCAGTAATCTAGATGCACAGTCCGTCAATCTTGTGATCATTTTCTGTATTTTATCTTGAATTTTGACGATGTGTGCGAATCTCAAATTTATCTGGACCTACACTGCTAAAAGACAGCAACTTTAATTTCAGTGGAATCTTGTAGAGTTGACATCACTCAGACATAATCTCACACCACCTTATCTCTGAGTTAACATTTTGCACTCAAGTTATCGGAAAGTGTAAGCTTCACATCAAGTGAATAGACCTTTTGAAATTCTTTTGATAATACATGTTTTCAATACACTGCCATCATTTAATGAGATATTCCTTTTTGACAAGAAAGATTGAGAGGGAAAATAACTCAGCATGAACAACTGGTGGAACAGACTGAAATGGCCTAATACTACTCCTATGTCTTATGGTCTAAAAGTTAACAAATATGATAAATACCATGAAACAACAAATTTCACAAAACAACAAATTTCACAACATGTAAGACTCCACTAAGGTGTATAAGAATTTCTTATATAAAGTTCAAAGTAAATTTTATTAGCAAATTACATATATGTCACTACATACAAACCTGAAATTCATTTTCTTGTGGGCACGCTCAGCAAATCTACAGAACAGTAACTATAAAAGGGTCAATGAAAGAACAACCAGAATGCAGAAGACAACAATCTGTGCAAAATGCAAATAGAAATAAATAGCAATAGATAATGAGAACATGAGATAATAAAAGTCCAAAAGAAGTACATCAGGGAAACAGGCCCTTTGGCCCATCTAATCCATGCCAAAACCATTTAAGCAGTCTACTCCCATCAACCTGCACCAGGACCATAGCCCTCCATATTCCTACGATCCATGTACCTATCCAAACTTCGCTTAAGCATTGAAATCGAGCTCACATTCACCACTTATGCTGGCAACTCATTCCATACCCTCATGGCCGTCTGAGTGAAGAAGTTTCCCCTCATCTTCCCCTTATACTTTTCAGCTTTCACCCTTGAACCATGACCTCTGTTTATAGTCCCACTCAAACTCAGTGGAAGAACCTGCTTGCACTTACCCTACCTACACCCCTCATAATTTTGTATACTGTACCTCTTATCAAAAATCTCCTCTCAATCTTCTACACTCTAAGGAATTAGGTCCTAACCTATTCAATCTTTCCTTATAACACAGGTGCTCCAGACCTGGCCACATCCTTGTAAATTTTATCTGTACTCTTTCAATCTTATTTACATCTTTTCTGTAGATAGGTAAACAAAACTGCACACAATATTCCAAATTAGGCTTCTCCAACATCTTACACAACTTCATCATAACATTCTATCTCCTGTACTTAATACTTTGATTTATGAAGGCCAATGTGCTAAAAGCTTTCTTTATGACCCTACCTACCTGTGATGCCACTTTCAATGAATTATGGACCTGTATTCCCAGGTCCCTTTGTTCTACCAGACTCCTCAGTGCCCTACCATTCACTATGTAAAACCTACCCTGGTTAGTCCTACTGAACTGCAACACCTCGCACTTGTCTGCATTAATTTATCTGCCATTTTTCCAGCTGATGCATCTCCCTCTGCAAGCCATGATAGCCTTCCTTACTGTCCACTACACCCCCAATCTTGGTGTCATCCACAAATTTGCCAATCCAATTAACCATTTTATAATCCAGATCATTGACACAGATGACAAACAACAATGGGCCCAGCACCAATCCCTGTGGCACACCACTAGTCACAGGCCTCCAGTCAGAGACAACCATCTACCACCACTCTCTTGTTTCTCCCGCAAAGCCAATGTCTAATCCAATTTACTACTTCTTCTTGAATGCCAAGCGATTGAACCTTCTTGACTAAACTCCCATGTGGGACCTTGTCAAATGCCTTGCTGAAGTACACATCAACAACATGCACTGCTTTGCCTTCCAGGGCTACAGGTTCAGCCTGCTGCTGTTCACACTGCCAACACGCAACTGGACTGCCAGATTCTGTTCTAACCACATCATTAAGTTTGCTGAAGATTGGCCTTATCAACAACAATGATGAAACAACATACAGGGAGAAGGTAGAACAGGATGAGGACTGATGTAAACGCAACAAACTGGGTCTCAACGTGGACAAGACTAAAGAGATGATTGGGAACTTCAGGAAGGCGCAGGCTGCAAATCAATTGCTTCTCCACGGAGAGAGTCAGGAATACCAAGTTTATTGGCATGCATATTAATGATGATCTCACCTAGTCTCTCAACATCACATCTATAGCTAAGAAAACACAGCAGTGCCTCCACTTCCTGAGCAAGGCTCTCCACCCCCCACCCCCTGTCCTATTCTCACCACATTCCACTGGGACTCTGTAACAGATAGTGAAGACTGCTGAAAAATTCGTCAGGGTCTCTCTTCTCTCTGCAGCACCATTCAAGACATACATCAGAGGCACTGCATATGCAGTGCCTCCAGCATTATCAAAGACCTCTCCCACTCTTTTGACAATTTCTTAGACCTCCTGTCATTAGGCAGAACTTATCTCAGAACACAGACTAGAACTGCCAGGCTGGGTAACAGCTTCTTACCCCAAGCTGTTAGACTTCTTAAGACCCGGCTGCCTTGCAGCACACACGTACATCCTGTCTGAGTGCTCCTCACACCACCACTTCCTAACTCACAGATACTCTCTCATCCCCCACTGGTCACTCTTCATCTTTTATTGCTGCTGTTTTACATATTTATACAACTGTTTATTTTATTATAATAGTACCAGTAACATATTACTGTCTTAAATAAATATGCATCTCCACTTCATAACAATCTTCAGGCCATGGCACTCAGGGACTTGTGCTAATATTATTTTGTGTGGTATGTACTGGATCGTAACTGTATGTGTTGTCTGTGACTATACGTACTGTGCTTTGCACCTTGGCCCCAGGGGAATGATGTTTCATTTAGCCGTATTCATTTGTATGGTTGAATGACACTAAACTTGAATTTGAACTTGAAGTGTTTTGGAGCATGTTGAAAGCTGCCAGCTATTTCCTAACATAGAATAACAATAGATAGATAGATATACTTTATTAATCCTGAGGGAAATTTGTTTTCATTACAGCTGCACCAACCAAGAATAGAGCGTAAATATAGCAATACAAAAAACCCCAACAATCAAACAACAAAATGCAAACTATGCCAGATGGAAAGTAAGTCCAGGACCAGTCTATTGGCTCAGGGTGTCTGACCCTCCACGGGAGGAGCTGCACGTTCGATGGCCACAGGCAGGAACGACCTCCCGTGCCGCCAAGTGTTGTATCACGGTGGAATGTGGCCGAAGTCCAACAGTAAAAAGTACAATATCCAGTCTGCAGACACGTTCCTCGATTGTAATATACCCCGGATTGCACCATCCGTTGTTAGCCAGAACAGTAAGCACCCAACTCCTTTACGCTTACCGCTGTCAGTGCACTTCCGATCAGCCGGAATGGTATTACCCACCAAACTCCTCTTCTCCAAAAGTCTCTGTTGTCTCGACCCGGTCCTCTTTCCTCGGCTTTGTGATCCCCCTCTGTGTGTTTTCCTCCGGATTTCAGCAGGGGTGTCCGCCACTCTGTTCGCTAAGCCGGCCGGTATTTGCTGGTCCGTGGAATACACAATGTGACCTTGCTTCTGTCCCACGTGTCAGGATGTAACCATTTCCAGCGCTAAAGAAAACCTAAATAAAACCCTCTCTACCAGCATGTTAGAGAGGGTGCAGCTTCGTCATGTTACCATGAGAAAAAAAAAATTCCATGATCACTATCTTTAGGTAGATCATTCTGCATGTTTCACAAATAGAAAGTTCAAAGTACATTTATTATCGAAGTATATATACTATGTACAACCTTGAGATTTGTCTCCTTACAGGCAGCCACAAAACAAAGAAACCTGACAGAGGCCATTGAAAAACAACCGTGAAATACCCAATGTGCAGGGGAAAAAAAACAAATTTTGCAATCAGTAAATAACATTCAGAACTGAAGTTCACGATAGTGAGTCCACAGCCACAAAGCCAGTTCATAACTGCAGCCAATTCAAGAGCCCATTAGTTGTAGGCCATAGCTTCAGTTCAGCTCAGAGACAAGTAAAGCTTGTGGAGCAGCGAGCTGAACAAGCCCATTCCTTGCCTCCAGTATCAACACCCTGACTCTTCACTCAGGCCCGGCATTTAAATCGGCCAAACTTTAAGTTGTTTCTCATCTCGGACCCGGGCCCAGGCCCCACTACCTCAATTCACCCTATACCTGACCTTTCCAATTCAGCCTAGCGATTAAATCACCAATCCTTCATTCTCTCCTTGCTCTCAGGGCCGGGCCCAAGTCCCGCTACCTGAATTTGGTTCTGCCGCATCAAATTCTGTCCTGAATTTACCAGCAATGCCAAACCCTCCTAAACTCTTTTTAACCTAGTCTCACTTCCTCTTCCCTTTTCACTTTCTTGATTCCCTTTACAGTAAGTGAGTACTGACTTGAAACTTTATTCAAGGTGAGAATTACAAAAACAAAATAGCCCCTGGGGAATTCAGTGAGACATAGTAAAACCAAAGGAAGCACTAGATCAAAACTTAAGAGAACACACAAAAGTGCTGGAGGAACTCAGCAGATCAAAACTAATTTGTGGGAGCAGCGTGGTGTGGGGAAAAGAGCCGAGTCAGGCTGCCTTTGAAAAAAACCACTGCGGAAAGCATTGTGTGGGATTGTTAGTGAGGCATGTCCAAGTATTTCCTTTGCATTATAATGAGTTTTGTAATTAAAGCTATACTGTACTGCAGACCGATAATCATTGTGTGACCCAAAATAGCTCGTAGGGCTACAGTCTTCGCAGGCACAGTAATGTATAGCAGGAAAGTGGGAAGCATTGACATTAACACTGAGTAGCCATGATTAATAATACACAATGGAACAGAGGTACTGCTATTTGACCAGTGCCTTCCCGCCTCACTGAAATGTCTCCGTTTACTCGACTGTGCCAATTCCTTCTTGAAATCCAGTGAATATTGTTGGGGTTCTTCCAAATTTGCTTGTCTGTCCAATACCAGATTCCCAAAACAATATTTTCCAAGCTCTGTAATAGGAATAGAGTACAAGAAAACTACAGGAAAAGATTCAATTAAGTGCTCAAAAGCTCCTTGATGAAGGAACTTTTGAGCACTTATCAACCATATGGAGAAGATGGAATGGGATTGAAAATCACTTACAGATGGAAGGTCTGATGGTGCCAATTAGCATTGGTTTTGGGAGCTTAAAATTAGTTTGGATAGTGGCGTGGCAATTTGCTCACTTTGAGAGACATTAATAAAATATCCCATGGGCCAAACACTCTGCTCCACTGATTTAATTCAATGGCAGAACAGGATTGAAGGCTGATAGTCTTCCCATGCTTCTATCTTCCTAGGACTGCCCCATCTTTCAATTACAAAGAATTACCCTGACAGCATAGTACTGTAGTACTGTATGGAAGCTGGTGGCAAGGAGCAGAGGCATCAACATCTTACGGAGTCCAGGTAAGTGAGTGATCTTATCCTTACCTACCATATAGTAGGGAGGCAGCTCTACTGGAAGCAGCCATTTTGAGAGAACTGTCCAATGGTGAAAGTGCAGCTGTTGAGGTCAAAGTGCAATCTATGGTGAGCACTGGGATTTTAGGAATTGGTTTTGGTTTATTATTTTCCATGTACCAAAATACAGTGAAAAGCTTGCCTTGCATACTGTTCACACAGATCAAATCATTGCACAGTGCATTGAAGTAGAACAAGGTACAATAACATAGTACAATAAAACGTAATAACTACAGAGAGACTGCAGTGCAGGTAAGCCATACGATGCAAGACCATAACAAGGTAGACTGTGTTGTTAGGAGTCCATCTTTGCATCTTAGGGAATCATTCAATAGTCTTATAACAGGGGTAGAATCTATCCTTGACCCCGATGGTACGTGCTTTCAGGCTTTTGTATGTTCTTGCCCGATACAGGAGAGAAAAGAGAATGTCCGGGGTGAGTGGGATAGTTGACAAATCAAGTTTTTTTCTTTTTTTTTCTTCTCTTTCTTAATCAAACAGAGGAGTTTATGGAGGCTGAAGCAATGAGATGTCTCCTGTAAACTTGAGGGCATTTAGAACATAGAACATAGATTTGTACAGCACAGGAAGAGGATGAACCACTTAAATTAGTAATCAAATGGCTAGCTATATAAGTCTCTTCTTGCTACACAATGTCCATATCCTTCATTTTGCTCACATTCAAGTACCTATCTAAATGTCTCCTAGAAGTCCCTAATGTATCTGCCTCAACCACCGGCCCAGGCATTGCATCCCAGGCACCCACTAATCTCCTTGTAAAAAACTTGGTAGAAAGGAAATAGGCAGACAAGCAAGGCGAGTAAGTTGTGCAGAAGTCTGGGAGAAAAAGAGGTGCAATAAATCTAGTACTTCCTTTCAATGTTTTTTTTTCATCCTTTGGAATACAGTACATAGTCGTAGCTTTCTCAGTAAGTTTACATGATAAGCATTACCTTCTACTCAGGATGTCTCAGCACATTAGCTGACAGCTCTCCTCAAACTCCCAAACCTCAGCCTACTTCCCCATCTTGCTAACCAACATATGCACTTGCCTTCCATCCATATTCCAGTTCCTATTGTCTTCTCAGAGCCAATCAGAAAGGAAACAAACTTCTAGTCTGACTGGTCATTAGCAAAAATACTTCATGGTTTCGTCTCCAATATATAATTGAAAGACTGAAAGAATTCAATCAATAAAGTTGGATTATGCTCAAATCTCACCATTCTTCCCATTGTTTCGTTTGCAGTAGCTTTCTGGAAATTACTCTTAGATTCTGGAGGGATGACAACTTCCCTAAATTTTGTCTATATATAGTCTGGAGTCTCTGGTAATTTAGAAAATTTTGCCATAATCTGGAAAAGGGTCAATCTTGCCTTTTCCTGTTTTTCTTCAAAGATGCACCTGATAGTACTCCCAGGGAGCTAACCATTGACACAATAGATACATCAGATGCTGGACATAAGATATAGGAGAAGAATTAGTCCATTTAGCCCATCGTGACTGCTATACCATTTCATCATGGCTGATCCAATTTTCCCCTCAGCCCTAATCTCTTGCCTTCTTCCCATATCCCTTCATGCCCTGACCAATCAAGAACTGTCAACCTCTGCCTTAAATATACATAAAGACTTCGCCTCCACAGCTGCCTGTGGCAAAGAATTCCACTGACTCACCACTCTCTGGCTAAAGAAATTCGTCCACATCATTCTAAAATGACAACCCTCTAGTCTGAGGCTGTGTCCTCTGGTCTTAAACTTTCCCACCAAAGGAAACATCCTCTCCACATCCACTCTATTAAGGCCTTCCACCATTCAATAGGTTTAAATGAGGTCACCGCTCATTCTTCTGAATTTTAGTGAATACAGGCCCAGAACCATCAAACGCTCTTCATACGACAAGCCATTCAATCCCAAAAACATTTTCGTGAAGGTCCTTTGAACCCTCTCCCGTTTCAGCACATTCTTTTTCAGGGGCCCAAAACTACTCACAATACTCCAAGTGAGTCCTCTCCAATGCTTTATAAAGTTTCAACATCACATCTTTGCTTTTATAGTCTAGTGCTCTTGAAATGAATGCTAGCATTGCACTTGCCTTCCTCATCACAGACTCAAACTGCAAATTTAACTTTTAGGGAACCTTGCACAAGGACTCCCAAATCACTTTGCACCTTTTTAAAATTTTCTCTTCATCCAGAAAAATGTCAACTGTTTCGTTTCTTCTATCAAAGTGCATGACCATACACATCCTGAGACTGTATTCCATCTGCCATTTCTTTGCCATTTCTACGAATCCACCTAAGTCCCTCTGTAGCCCCTCTACTTCTTCAAAACAACCTGCCCCACCACCTATCTTTATGTCATCTGCAAACTTTGCAATAAAGCCGTCAATTCCATCATCGAAATCATTGATAAATAATGTAAAAAGAATCAGTCAAAACACAGACCCCTGGGGAACACCACTAGTCGCCAGCAGCCAACCAGAAAAGGTTCCCTTTACTCCCTGTCTTTGCTTCCAGCCAATCAGTGACTATTTCATCCATTCTACAATCTTTCCTGTAATATCATGGGCTCGTGGCTTGTTAAGCAGCTTCATGTGTGGCATCTCGTCAAAGGCCTTCTGAAAATATAAGAACACAACATCAACCAAATCTCCTTTGTCTATCCTGCTTGTTATTTCTTCAAAGAATTCCACCAGCTTTGTCAGGCAAGATTTTCCCTGGAGGAAACTATGCTGACTACGGCCTATTTTATCATGTGCCTCCGAGTACCCTGAGACCTCATCCTTAATAATCAACTCCAATATTTTCCCAACCACTGATGGCAGACTAACGGTCCTATAATTTCATTTCTTCTATCTTTCTCCCTTCTTGAAGAGTGGAGTGATATTTGCGATTTTTCAATTTTCTGGAATCATTGCAGAATCTAGTGATTCTTGAAAGTTCATTACTAATGCCCCCTCAAGCTCCGCAGCCACCTCTTTCAGAGCTCTGGAGTTTACACCATCTGGTCCAGATGACTTACCTACTTTCAGATCTTTCAGTTTCCCAAGAACCTTCTCTTAGTTATGGTAACTTCACACACTTCATGCCCCGACACCTGGAATTGCACCAAGCTTCTAGTGTCTTCCACAGTGAAGACTGATGCAAAATATTTATTCACTTCATATTCAGTTATGCAAATTGCTGGAGGAACTCAGCAAGTCAGGCAGCATTTATGGAGGGAAATAAAAAGTCATTGTTTTGGTCAAGACCTTTAATGAAGTCTAGCAAAAAGGTGGGCTGAAGCCAAAATAACTAGATGGGTGGGGAGGGGTTATGAAGTAAGAACATGTAATGGGATAGGTGGAAAAGGTAAAGATCTGAAGAAGGAGGAATATAATTGGAGAGGACAGAAGAAAGGGAAGGAGGATGGAAACCAGAGGGAGATGATGGGTAGGTGAGTAGAAGAGAAGGAGTAAGAAGGTAACCAGAATGGGGAATGGAAAAAGGGAGATAGGGAATGGGAGGGTTAAAAAAAGAATAATTACTGGAGTTTCCCCTCCCCTTTCTCTCTTTTTTCATAATCCAATCTGGTTACCCTCTCATCAGTTCTATTCTCCTGCCCTGTCCTTACAACATGACCATCACCTCCCTCTGGTTCCCCTCCTCCTTCCATTTATTCCATCATTCTGCTATCTTCTCCTATTAGATTCCTGCTTCTTCAATCCTTTAGCTCTTCTGCCTACTGCCACCCAGCTTCTTACATTATTCTCCTTCATTGCTCTTCCTGACCCACCCACCTTCCCCCTGACCTAGTCTCACTGCAAACATGTAATCCTCTCCCTTCCCCATTCTTCTTATTCTGACTTCTGCCCCCTTCCTTTCCAGTTTTGATTATTTGAAATGTGGATTGTTCATTTCCATCCATGGACGCTGCCTGACCTGTTGAACTCCTTCAGAATTTGGTGTGTGTGTTGCCCCAGGACTTAGTTCTAGGACATTCCACTTGCTACCTGCATAGTCCCTGATTAACAAGCCTAACTCTGAGCAGGAAAGCATTTCAGTCTAAGGCTCTGTTACCTCAATTCAGCATCGAGGTTCCCAAGTGCAACGTACTTCATGTGAACAGAAAAACTGGAGAATAATCTTGTTAATCCTGTACTGCAGTTTAATCTTGCAACCTATGGACTCACTTTCAAGGACCCTTCATCTCGTGTCCTTAATATTTATTGCTTATTTATTTATCTTTTTGCTTCTTCTTTTTCTGTTTGTATAATTTATGGTCTTCTGCATTCTGGTCGAATGCCCTCATTGGGTGGTCTTTCATTGATTCTGATATAGTTACTGTTCTGCAGATTTGTTGAGTACGCCCACAAGAAATGAATCTCAGGGTTGTAAATGGTGACATGTATGTACTTTGATAATAAAATTTACTTTGAGCTTTGAAAAGCTTTGTCAATTTCCCTTTGCTGCTTGTAATCACGGGACCCCAACCCATATGGCAAGAACCTTATCTCAGTTGAGCATACACATCAAAGTTGCTGGTGAACGCAGCAGGCCAGGCAGCATCTCTAGGAAGAGGTACAGTCGACGTTTCAGGCCGAGACCCTTCGTCAGGACTAACTGAAGGAAGAGTTAGTAAGAGATTTGAAAGTGGGAGGGGGAGGGGGAGATCTAAAATGATAGGAGAAGACAGGAGGGGGAGGGATGGAGCCAAGAGCTGGACAGGTGATTGGCAAAGGGGATATGAGAGGATCATGTCACCTGTCCAGCTCTTGGCTCCATCCTTCCCCCTCCTGTCTTCTCCTATCATTTTAGATCTCCCCCTCCCCCTCCCACTTTCAAATCTCTTACTAACTCTTCCTTCAGTTAGTCCTGACGAAGGGTCTCGGCCTGAAACGTCGACTGTACCTCTTCCTAGAGATGCTGCCTGGCCTGCTGTGTTCACCAGCAACTTTGATGTGTGTTGCTTGAATTTCCAGCATCTGCAGGATTCCTGTTGTCTCAGTTGAGCATAGTCTGCCACCCTGTGGCTATCCTATAGTCCTGCTGTATATCTAGATCCATAAGACTGTTTTGAATATAGTGTACACCACAAAGTATCAAACCACTCAACCCAACCACCCCATGTCAATGCTTATGCTCTGTCCCAACCGACTTCCCTCATGAGAAATTGTCTTCATACTCCCTTTTCTCTTGTGTGCCAGTAAAATTGCCTTAACCCCTCCTTGTAACGGAGAATTCAACAATCTCACCAACTTTTGAGTAAAGAAGTTTCTTCTTTCTTCAGGCTGTGGTAGTGATTTTCCCAGAGATTGTTGCACATACCCACCAGGCTATAATTTAACTTGCATCAAAATTGTGTGCAGCAGGTAGTTCAGCTGCCCCATACCCAGTCCGTACCACATTAAACCAAAGACCTGTCTAGCCCTTGTTCAGACACAAAATGTTCAGAAGAAAAATTTTGGAGACAAACAGGATTCTGTACCAAACCATTAAGCACCCACCTATTTTGGAATGTCCAGCAGGTGGTCCAGGGCTGGTTGGTTCAGTTTTTAACTCAGATCAGATGTCTTTGTGCTGGGATTGTCACATGAGCTAAAACACTGTGATGATTCAGGAAAGAAAGAACATTTATTTACCACCACAGTTCTAATTAATTCAAGAAGTGTCAGGTAAGGGGGAGACTGATAGACTGTGTACCAACTGGGCTGTAAGAACTTACCCTCCACTTGGTCTAGTGTGGGACAATCCTCCCATCTTCGTCTCAGGAAGGACTTGGTCAGGTTTTCTCACCAATGCTGAAGGTGAGAAAATGTTATCTCTATAGATGTAACACTTTATTCAGCATTGTTATTGTTTTACTTTGTTCTGCATCAATGCACCATGCAATGATCTGATCTGTACAAACAGCACACAGGACAAGATTTTCACTTCGGTACATGTGACAACAATAAACCATTTCCAATTCCAGTGTATGGTGCTCCTTGTAAATAATTTGTTTCTCCAGCTACTGGTCACTACCCTTTAATGAATTATTTTTAAAATGTTCTCCTGGTGGCCATTTTTCCTGGAGAAGGAGCAATCAGCTTCTGTGCAACCTTCTGTTTAGTGATGGCGAGGCAAAAGGTTTTGGAAGGTGCAGCATAAGTGCACACTCTTTCATGGCTGCCAGACGCAGGTTTGTGGTGGTCTGTCACCAAGTCAGACGGTTGTGATGTCATGTCTTGTTCCAGGCATGAGCACGTAACCTAGGCTTGCACTCCAGTGTGGTGTTGACTCAACAGTGACATCGCTCTTCAGGTGAGATTTTGAGAGAGATTCCTGGCCAACATAGTTCATTCACAGGATGAAGAAGTAGTATCACAGAGCCAGCAATGAAATGTTGTCTTAAGAGTCTGGAGATGTTCCATGTCATCCTTACCAATAACAATGACGTCATCCTGATAACACTGAGTACCTGGGCAGCCTTGTAGTACCTGGCCCATAGTTTTCTGTCAGAGTGCAGGTGAAGATGCTACTTCAGTAGTAAGCCTATTATAGCAATAAAGCCCTTTGTGAGTGTTTATAGTGAGAAACACTTTGGACTCTTCTTCCATCTCCATCTGTAAGTAGGCCTCAGGTAAGTCCACTTTGCTGAAGTGTTTCCCTCCAGAAAGGTTTGCAAAGATATCTTCTATCCTGGGCAGGGGGTATTGATCCACTGGGTTGATGGTGACTTTAAAATCACCACAGACCCATCCGACCAAGCTGATGGGACCACTGGTGCTCCACTCAACCTTGGAACGAATTCCTTCAGCCTCCATACAATTTAGCTCACTGGCTACTTTATCAGCGATGGTATAAGGAACTGGACAGGCTTCGGAAAACCTGGGTGTGGATTTTCATTTAACATTATTTTACACCAGCTCTGTATGTGTTTTGCAATGCTATCCTTGAGCACTGCTGTGGCATCATCCAGTACCTATCCTAACTTGCTTTCAGTTGTCTCTTTTGCAGGGGATCTAGCATGCAAAATGTGAATGGTCTCTAGTCAAGTTGTAGTTGTCTCAGCCAATCACGGCCCCACAATGCAGGCCCTCCTATTTGTACCACATACAAGTTCAATGTGGGACAATTGTTGCATCTTCACAACATTCCTGGTAGTGTAATGGAAAGATTTTATACTCAGTCAGTTGTGATTTTGAATATACTGCCTGACAGGGTGGACCCCGATCCATACAGCTCAGAAACACCTCACCAAGTTCACACCAACTAATCACCTATTTTCATTAATCCCATTTCATTCTTTTCACGTTCGCATCAATTTTTCCCGTATTCTACCACTCACTGACATACAAGGGGCAATTAATTTCCAGTGGCCAAATAACCCACTAACCCACGCAGCTTAGGGATTTGGAAGGAAACTGGAGTTCTCTGAGGAAATCCAAGTAGCAGGGTGATGCAACTAGTTTACTGCTGCCTCATACCTCCAGAGACCTAGGTTCAATCCTGACATTTTATGCTTGTTTGTTTGGAGTTTGCATGTTTGCCGTATGATCACATGGGTTTCCTGGAAGAAGTGAACACAAAAAGCACCATCCTGCAGCTTTAGGCTTTGCTCGGTTTTTAACGGAGTTATATTAATACTCCCACCATCCATACCCTTTTCCACAGAATCCTGCAAACGTAAGCTTTATAAGCACTTTCCCTATGAAATAGAGACAGGAACTATGAAAAACATTCAGTCAGTTAGGCAGTAGCTGTGGAAAGAGAAGCAGAGTTAATATTTTAGGTTGAAGACCCTTCATCAAAGCTAAAAAAGGAAGTAACTTAGTTGTGATTTGTAGAGAAGGTAGTGGGATGGATAGGTCG
Organism: Mobula birostris; assembly: GCF_030028105.1. NCBI lineage: Eukaryota > Metazoa > Chordata > Chondrichthyes > Myliobatiformes > Myliobatidae > Mobula > Mobula birostris. The sequence continues at coordinate 51,668,884 of NC_092387.1, read as the reverse complement.
AAGGGAATATTTCTGAAAGGGTGAAGCCAGTACTGCCATGGTGATAAGCTGTCGATGATGTTGTCTAGAGTGTAAGTTAATGACTGAAATTAGAGAGATAGGACACAAGCAAAAGAATGCAAAAGCTGTGAAAAGCAGAGCTGTAGGAAATGTCCAGCAAGTCCAGCCAAACTCGCCAGGAGAGGAAAGACTGTGTCAACCTTACTCAAGACAGACAGTGTCTGATGATATTTCATTAGAATGGGAAAAAGTTTTGAAATCAAGCACATTTGAAGTTTCTTGGAAAGCATGGGGCATGATAGGGTGGCAATACGGGTGGGGGTGGCACAATAGCATAGTGGTTAGCACAATCTCTTTTTACTGCCAGCCATTACCAATTGTGGTTTGATTCCCAGCATTATCTCTAAGGAGTCTGTACATTCTCCATAACTCCTGGACATAACAGGGTGGCAATATGGGTGGAGGTGGCATGGTAGCGTAGCTGTTAGCACAGTCACTTTACAGCGCCAGCAATCAACAGTCATGGTTCGATTCCCAAAACTATCTCTAAGGACTTTGTTCATTCTCCCCAGGAAGTGATAGGATGCTGATACAGGTGGGGGCAGCATGGCAGCGTAGTGGTTAGCACAATCACTTTACATCGTTAGTGATCACCAATTATGGTTTGATGCCTGCCGCTGTCTGTAAGGAGTTTGTACATTCTCCCCATGACCATGTGGGTTTCCTCCGGGTGCTTCAGTTTCCTCCCATATTCCAAAAACATACAGGAGGGTTACAGTTAGTAAATTGTGGGCATCATTAGATCATCCAAATATTACACTTCTGGTCTGTTTATGGATTTACATTTAACATTGACACCAGAAGAGTGCCGAGACTTGTGGGCTGCCCCCAGCACAATTCATGCTGATTTGATTTGATGCAAAAGGCATATTTCACTGTGTGTTTCGATAATCTTTGTCTTCAAATAGAATGCAGAGAAGATAAACGGAATACTTATAATGGGCTGGAGAGCAGGAGCAATTGAGTGATGCTGGTGGTGCTGGACAAGAGAGGCTAAAGGGCTGAAACAAAAGGTATCTTTGAAGGAGGTGTATGTACAATGAAATGAATGAAATCTGAAATACCTGAAGAGGAGAGAGAAATTGCAGTTGTGAGACATACTGTAAGACTGGAAAAGCAAATTGAAAAAGTAAAAAAAAAACTCTGGATGCTGGAAGTACAAATTATATTCAGAAAAAAAATGTTATGCTGGAAATAGCAAGCAGGTCTGGAAGCATCTGCGGAGAAAGAAAATGAGTTAACGCTGTCAGTTGATTACCTTTTACCAGATCTTGATAGAAACTGGGAATCCAGGTGGTTTGAAATTGTTGAATTCAATGTTCTTGCTGAGAGATGTAATGAGCCTGTTTGCTGCCACTGAACACTGAGAGTCACAGGACCTCAAATGGAAAGTGTGACTGTCGACATCCCACAAGGAGTGGGTATGGGCAAAGTGATCCAGATCATTTCTGATCATTACTCATCTTGCTAAATTGCATATATTTTTCCTGTCATCTTTGCCATTACAACAGTGACTATACCTCAAAAATTCTTCTTTGTCTTTAAATTGCTTGGGATATCTTCAATCATGAAAGTTGTTTCTGAACTGCAAATCTATTGCCATGACAACTTCTCTTAGCACTGCAGCTGAGGTCAAGTAGTAGATTTACATAATGTTTGCACCCATTACTTACATTCCCTCTAATTTAATGTTGCGGTGTTCACTGAGCTTGGCAATTAGCTTGCAGACGTTTCATCACCAGTCAAAGTGACATCCTCAGTGTGCAGTTTTTGGTGTTTCTCTCAGGGAATGCTCGTGTTTATATAGGCCCCCGTTTGCTTCCCTCCAATTCCTTTTAGAACTGCATGGACCAACTATTGCTTTGAGCAGGAAATTTTTACATGGCCTGAAAACTGTGTGACACTTTAAATGTTTTTTTTGTACTATGAATATTTAGAATGAAAATTGAACAATCATGTACTTTTGATTTTATTTATTAATTGAAGGGTGTAATGAAATCTTTCACGTTTCATAAACTTTTCTCATCTGAATTTGTGAGACTGAATCTATGTTTGCAGTCAGCTTTAGAAACATGAAATGTTCCAACGATGTCTGTAAGAATTAAGAGTTCTTAAAATTCTTCATTTCTAAGCATGTTGTTCAACATATCAGTCAACACCTTAATTGAACCAGTCTTAAATTTTTCAAAAACAACAAATCTGAAATCATAATATTGCTGCAATATTTTGAGGCAAAACTTTCATTGTAGTTCATAATAGAAGCTAAGTTGTTTTTGTCAGTCATGCATTTTTTTTCCAAATTCAAAATTGGTTGCATTTGCATTAGCAACAGGGTCAAAAGCTTGCCATTCTCTTAACTCGTCATCAGGAAATCTATTATCCAAGTGATCACACACACATTGAATGAATCAAATAATAGGCACAGTATCAACTTCAGAACTTATAGATGCAGGCATATCTTTCACTTTGTCACTCCAGTAAATAGTATCATCAAGATACTGTGACTGTAACTTGTTAATTTTTGCTTTTTGCTGTGCTTCAATTGTATTTGAATAGCTTTTCTGAAGGAATTTACAAAGAAGTGCTAGATCTTCTAAAACATCGTTAAGGACAGTTAATGCTACTCGATACTGTGTATTGGTCAAAATCTTCAGGCAGTGGTTGCTGATTGGTTCATTACATTCATTAACTTCCTCTTTGCATAATTTCAAAATTATATTAATATTATATAAAAGAAAATTCCAGCTATGATGCAACAAAGGCTGTGTGCGTAGGAGCATTTCAGTTACTGTGTGGCTGCATACTCGCACAGCCGAGAGGGAACAGTGCCCATTATTTCTCTAAGCTCAAGCACCTTGTGGAGGCATTAAGCTCAACATCTATGATTAGAGAGGAGGGAATTCTTCAGAGTGATAGAGCCATACTGTACAGAAATATACCCTTCAGCACTTTGACACCACACTAACCATCAACCTTCCATTCACACTAATCCTACCTTAATTCCAACTGTTTGTATTCTCAACACCTACTAAGGTGTAAAGTAAACTTATTATCAAAGTGCATTTGTGTCACCATATGCAACCCTGAGATTCAATTAATCCAATAACCATAATAGAATCAATGAAAGACCACACCAACAGGGCAGACAATCAGCATGCAAAAGACAACAAACTGTGCAATACAAAAACAAAGAAAAGAAATCATAGTAATAAAGAAATATATAAGCAATAAATGTCTTGTACATGAGATGACGAATCTGAAAGTGAATCCTTTGGTTGCAGTTCAGTAATAGAGCGTGAAGTTAGTTAAGTTATCCCCTCTGTTTCAAGAGCTTGATGATTGAGGGGTAATAACTTTTCCTGAACTTGGTGGTGAGAGTCCTAAGGCTCCCGTACCTTCTTCCTGAAGGCAGCAGCGAGAAGGGAGCATGACCTGAGTGGTGGGGGTCCTTGATGATGGATGCTGCTTTCCTGTGACAACACTTTGTGTAGATGTGCTCACTGGTGGGGCCAGCTTTACCCATGGTGGACTGGGCCATATCCACTACTTTTGTAGGATCTTCCATTCAAGGGCTTTGGTGTTTCTGTTCCAGGCTGTGATGCGGCCAGTCAATATACTGTCCACTACACATCTATCGAAGTTTGTCATCAACTCCTCCCAAATTCTATCACTCACTTACAGACTAAGGACAATATATAGCCACCAATTAATCTGTCAATCAGCTACGTCTTTGAGGCATTGAAGGAAACCGTACATTGGTAGAATGTGCAAACTCCACGTAGTCAGCACCCAGGGTCAGAATTCCATCCAGTCTCTGGTGCTGTTAAACATCAGCTCTACCACCTGTACATTAATCTATTTTTCTTGATTACAGACACACTCAATAGACAAGTCCACAAACAATACTGACCTGAGTGTTGTGACAACAACCTTTCCTTCAATATCAGCAAAACAAAAGAACTGGCATTTGACTTCAGGAAGAGGGGCAGTGCACATGCTCCTGCCTACATCACCAGTATTGAGGTCAGTAGGTGAGAGCTTCAATTTCCTAGGAGTGAACCAATAGCCTGTCCTAGTCTGACCATGTTGATGTCACAGCCAGGAATGCTCACCAACATCACCATTTCCTCAGAAGGCAAAAGAAATTTGGTATGGCCCTGTGAAGTCTTACCAACTTGTATTGAAGCACCATCGAAAGCACCCTATCTGGATGCAAACGGCTTGGCATGCAACCACTCTGTGCAGAGAGTTGCGGACACAGCTCAACACATCATGGAGACCAGTCTCTTCCATGGACTCTGTATACACTTCTTGCTGTCTGAGTAAGGCAGCCAGCATAGTCAAAGCAACATGTACAATATACTGGAGGAACTCAGCAGGTCAAGCAGCATCTATAAAAATGAATAAACAGTCAATGTTTCAGGCCAAGACCCTTCTTTGGGACTGGTAAAGAAGGGGGAAGATGCCAGAATTAAAAGGTGGGGGGAGGTGGAGAGGAAAGAGGCTAGCTAGAAGGTGATAGGTGAATCCATGTGCGTGCGAAAGGTAAAGAGCGGGAGAAGAAGGAATCTGAAAGGAGAGGAGAGTGGACCATGGGAGACAGTTCACTCTCCTCTCTAAAATAGAGCATAATCAAAGACTCTACCCACCCTGGACATTACATTCTCTGTTCTCCCCTTGTCCATCAGACAGAAGATACAAAAGCCTGAAAGCCCATACTGGTAGGCTCAACGGTAGCTTCTCCCCTGTTCCTATAAGATTATTGAATAGTTCCCTAATATGATAAGATGGACCCTTGACCTTATAATCTACTTCAGTATGATCTTGCACATTATCTTCCACTTATACTACACTTCCCTGTAGCTATTACACTTTATTCTGGTGCTCCCGGTGTGGCCTCCAGTATATCGGTGAGACCCAATGTACATTGGGAGACCGCTTTGCCGAGCACCTACGCCCCATCCGCCAGAAGAGGTGCGATCTCTCAGTGGCCACCTGTTTTAATTCCACTTCCCATTCCAATATGTCATCCACAGCCTCCTGTACTGTTGCAATGAGGCCGCACTCAGGTTGGAGGAACAACACCTTATATTCTGACTGGGTAGCCTCCAACTTTATGGCATGAACATTGATATCTTGAACTTCTGGTAATTCTTCCCCCCCCCCCCCCCCACTTCCACCATTCCCCATCCCCTTTTTCCTCTCTCACCTTACCTCCTTGTCTGCCCATCACCTCCCTCTGGTGCTCCTTTCTCCTTTTCTTTCTACCATGGTCTCTGGCCTCTCCTATTAGATTCCCCCTTCTCCAGCCATGTATCTCTTTCACCAATCAACCTCCCAGCTCTTTACTTCATCCCTCCCCCTTTCGGTTTCACCTATCACCTTGTGTTTCTGTCTCCCCTCCCCCCCCCCACCTTTTAAATCTACTCATCTTTTTCTTCTCTAGTCCTGCCGAAGGGTCTTGGCCCGAAAGTCATCTGCACTTTTTTCCATAGATGCTGCCTGGCCTGCTGAGTTCCTCCAGCATTTTCTGTGTGTTGCTTTTTTCTGAATTCTGTTATTATTTTACTTTGATGTATTTTGACACATTGTGTATGATCAGTTATGCAAGACAAGCTTTTCACTGTATCTCAGTACATGTGACAATAACAAACTAATTTCAATTCCATTTTCAATTTCAAATATCTCCTGCTTCAAATGCAGTTTTAAAAGAAATTGTATCAAAAGACACTTAGCTGAGAGAGTAATCTATTTATTTTATGCAAAAAATGATTTACATCCATAATACATTATTTATTGCATAACAGATTTTCAATATTATGCCCACTAAATCTACACAACAAATGCAGAAACAAATATTCTTATGGTTGAAAATATACTGAAATATTCAGTTTAAATAGTCATCCTCAAAATTAATAAATTAATTCTAATTAACAGAATGGTATGACATTATTTAAGATAATTTTTACATTTAAAAAATATATTTCCAAATTCATTTGGTGTGAATTAACAACAAGGAAACACAATGCTACATTGAGAGCAGGGCAAGGCCAAGAAGGTAGATTTGCTCCTGAAATGTGCTGTGATTACGATGGCAAAAGAAGTTTGTGTGTTGTGAGTGTAACAGTGACAGAACAAAGGGCAAGACCTGTCTGTGAAGATCCACGCACTGTCCCAGGCCACTAACCTATCTTTTGGTGACATTAGTTGAGGGAAGAAAATTGACCGGGACACATTGGATCATGCCCCCATTACACACTTTTGACTATGATGGAAAAGAATAGTGGGCTGGATACAAAACACATCCATTACCCAACTAATACTACGTTTCCCCTCCCAGTTACCCCCTATTAGATACATATAATAAAGTGGCCACTTTATTAGGTACAGGAGGTACCTAGTAAAGCAGCCACTCAGTGTATGTCCATGATCTTCTCCTGCCGCAGCCCATCCACGTCATAGTTCGACGTCTTGTGCATTCAGAGATGCTGTTCTACACACCACTGTTGTAATGATGTCTTGGTTATTTGAGATACTGCTGCCTTCCTGTCAGCTTAAACCAGTCTGGCCATTCTCATCTTATCTCTCTAATTAACAAGGCTTTTTTGGCCACAGAATTGCCGCTCACTGGATTTTTTTTGGGTTTCACACCATCTGTGTAAACTCTAGAGACTATGATGATGAAAATCTCAGGAAATCAGCAGTTTCTGAGATACTCAAACCACCCCAACTGGCACTAATAATCATTCCATGGTCAAAGACACTTAGATCATATTTCTTCCCCATTCTGTTGTTTGGTCTGAACAACAACTGAACCTCTTGACCATGTCTGCATGCTTTCCTGCATTGAGTTGCTGCCACATGATTGGCCAATTAGACATTTGCATTTATGAGCAGGTGTACAGATATACCTCATAAAATGGCCACTGAACATATATGCATGCACATTTTTGCAAAGGCACTTAATGTGTGTCATAGGCATGTAAAGGGTAACTTTATGAAAATGTTTCCCAAGCAAGCAGCCTTTTCCCCCAGGACAAGATTCCACTGCTCTGTACTATGACCTTATCTCTGACTGCCATTCCATCTTACAAAGCTCATGACTGTTGAACCTGTGTAACACAGTGATTAGGCCAAAACTGGAATAGTGCTTTTAATTCTGGTCATTTCACTTTAGGAAGAACGTGACGGTGTCAGAAATGGGGCAGCAAAGGTTTCCTGGAATGGTTCCGGGGATGAAGGATTTCTCCTGCAAGTTTAGACTGGAGATACTGAAGATGTTCTCTTTGGATCAAAGGCAGCTGAGAGGAGATTTGACAGAAGTGGACAAGATCGTGAAAGGGTAAATAGAGGGAAGCAGATAGATTAACAATCCAGGCACCAATTGAAAGTTTTGGCCTTAACATTTGAGGATATGAGGAAACCATTTTTACGTGTAGTGAGATTGTGTGTTGGAATTCATCACTTGCAAGAGTGGCAGGAATTGGATGGGGAAGGCTCCAGGGAAAAAGCAGAAGAATGGGATGGATGGAGTTGCTCCACTAGGAACTGGGAAATGATTCACTGGGCAAACGGTCCACTTTTGTGCTGCAATCATTCTATGGATCCAAGAAGCCTCACCCAGCAAGCCCCATAGATTGTCACTGCCTTGTGAAATAATAGAAGCCCAAGGTACAGCAACGTAATTGGTAAATGCATAACCGAGTCAAGGAGTCCAGATATCACTTGGTGTATATTCACCTGCAAAATTCAAACTCTGTTTTATGTTTTTGATGGAGGCGAGAGTATATAGTGTAATAATTCTCGTGTTGTGGTTACGCTGCAGTCAAGCACAAGTGGTGCTAAGAGGGATGAGGCATTCCACTACAAACCAAACCAACTTTGTAGGGATGAAGGAAGGAAGCAAAAATGCGATCATGCAGTAATTTTATCCTAGCGAGGGGCAAGGCGTGGTTGGAATTGGAAGCACAGAAGATACTCAGAACATGAGAAATCCCTCTTTCAATAATTTTCTTGTTATTTGTCAAGTGACAAGTGGGAAGATGATGCTCTAAGATAGTTTACTGATTTGTAACGAATCATCTTGATTTCTGCAGAGCTGTAGTAAGTGCGCGCATTACACATCAGATAGTATAAATCTTCCCAAACATCACTTACATAAATTATGATGATCAGGATATCTTCTGATTTATGACTCAAAGCGCCACCCTTTATACCTATTAATAACTGTACTGTGCTCAGATTAATGATTTGGTGTTTTAACAGGGGTTTTAAACTGTTTCAAATAGGTAAGTCATTGCCTCATTTAAAACCCACACCCTTTCTATATTCATAGTTTAATATATTAATGATATATGCTGCATTTTATTAGCCGTTAACAATGCACTGTCAGCATTGGTGTTATTCTGGAGCTTGCCACTAGAGAGCAGCGTGCTGCTACAGCCAAGAGATGGGGAACACTTGTCTCCTTGGAAAGGAAATGATTAAAATCTACAAATTTTATTCCCTTTCTAATTCCAGCACCTTAAAAAACCTTAGCAGCCCTCGTGAGGAGATATGAAATGCAACGAAGGTCACAAATCTAATGTTATTGGCCTTCCCTCTCTCCACTCAAGTCATTCAAAGCAGCTTTATAAAGAGTTCACTGCACCATTGCTAGGCACTGTAGCTATTGATACACACGCAACCTTTAGTCACAAGAAGAACAATCTCACCCTCATCCTTTTGGAGCTGAAGTAGACCCAGCCCAACATCTCAAACAACACAACTCATTTCTGTATCCATGGAATTGTTCCTACACATCAGGTGAAAATGGGCCGGCTCACCCCGGCTCCAGAGGAAATAAAGAGAAACACACTGAGGCTGCAGCACTGGCTCGTACTCAATGCCGATTCCTGGACAGTCTAACATGGCTGCTTCTGTTCAGAGTGTGGCCAATGTGCAGCAAGAGCATTCCCATTACCTGGGCATTGGGCTTGAAGTGTTTGTTTGGCACTGTGTTATTTGCTGCTTGAACCCTGTTTAAGTAAAATCTTTCCAGTTCCAGCCAAAAGAATCTGCAGCAGTGGCTTTCTGTGCTGCACTCATCCCATTATATTTGGCATACCCTGGAGATCTATCCCTTCTGTTTCGTTTCCCAAATCTTACCCCAACACATGGTGGTCGTTTTCCACGTGTGTGCAGCACCCAGCTTAACCTCCCCTCTGCATCTTCAGCTTCCACTCCTCTTAATTGGTAGATTGCTGGTCTGTCTCCAGAGGTTTCTTACAATAAATATCAGAAAGTCTAAAGCTATCACCTTGAGCCCCTGGGCACAGGCTCATTGTCCCGCCCAGTGACTTCCCCCATTCAGTGTCAACAGCCTGAACCTGAGCAACCTTGGTGTTATATCTGAGCAGAGAAATGTGTACTTGGCTCCACTTCCTTGCCATCACATTAAAATGTCACCCAAAACCTCCCCTGCCTCAGCTAAGCTGCCATGGAGACCCTCATCTACCTGCCTTTGTTTCTTTAGACCTACCCATGTTAGGGTGGCCACCCTGGTTGTTAAAACATATCTGTATCACTGCTTTGTTCACCCCTCACCTTTGTGCTTGTTGACCTACACAGTGTCATTGAACATAGAACACTACAGCACAATACGGGCCCTTCAGCCCAAAAAGCTGTGCTGACCTATATAAATCTATGGCACAGTTAGTCTAACTCTTCCCTCCTACACAGCCCTCAACCCTCCAACATCTTAATTTTAAAATCCCCTTTCCTGTCATCAAATCTCTCCGTAGTCTCACTGCCTCTATCCTGCTAATGGCCTCTAGGCTGACAGTCCTCAAGGCTCTTGGTGTTCCTCTTGTCCGTACCCTAGTTTTAATTTCTGCACTTCCAGCAACCAGTGCAAGGCTTTATACTTCTCCACCTCTCCATCCCTTATTCCTTTCTTAAGGTAGTTTTTAAACCCCACCGAAGTTTAAGAACCAGGTATTAATATCCTCATAGAGGGTCAGCTCTATTCTGAAATGTGCTTAGCTGTATTCAAGGTACAATATAAATTCTTCTTGTTAAATCAGTCAATGTCCATTAAAATAGCAGTTAACATCTGGCTGCAAATCCTGTCCTTCATCACAGAGTGACTCCAGTCAGAGCCAGAGAATCAGCAGCAACGTCTTCCAGCTAACGTCAGACCTTGAGAGATAGCCATGAAAACAAGTAAGGACTTGCAGGGCAACACCAACCCTGTGGTGATCACCTTTAGGCCATTTCCAAGTTCAGTTGTTTTCCCTTTAGTTCTGTACAGTGTGTTCACCTGCTGAGCAGAGCTGAATTTGTACAGTGTCCTTGTGCATCGGGTCAGCTGCATCGTTCAAGCTCCAAGAGTCGCAAAAGAACAGACAGGCCATGACCCCACCGCTCCCAGGGTCAAGGTTCAGTTATCTTGCTGTTGATCTCCTCTCCCCATCCCTGCTGTCTCCTGATTTACAACACCCAGAATACCCTTTGTTCTGGATACCCAAGGAACACTGACATTTCTGGTCCATAACTAGTCAGAAATCTGAATCTCTTTCTCTTTGTTGTTGAGGACCAATTGGAATGTTCAAAATGGAGATTGTGGGACTTAGCGAGAGAAACAGGGTTTCAGAAACCAAGATGGATGCATGGTGTTAAAGGACAGTTTAGCCTTGATCTGTCTGAATGGCACTAGGGGCCTGAAAAGCTGCTCCGCCTATTCCTGTTCTAATGGTGCTCTCACCACTGGGAACTTCGAGGAAGAAGTGTTGGGTATGTGAATTGTGCATTTGTCAAGAGAACTAAGAACTGTTTCGAAGCCAGAAGCAGCAAATACTGCTCAAATAATCGAGCCAGTGTGATTGTAGGTAATAGTTAACTATTGTAAGTCAGCTGCAAATATGAAGAATCTCGGTTTACTTCAAAGCGCAAGGATAAATTATTCTAAAATTATAATTCCTTCTGCCCCACATAATTAGGATCGGCAAACAGTTTGCTGTAATCGTTCAAGCTGTGTATATTGTTTCACATAACTTTCCATTCACCTTGGCTCCACTTTCTTTCCTCCACTGCTGGGACCCCTGGCTACCATTCCACGTCCCAATGCCTCTTCCTTTCCTCAATTTAGGTCATTCAAAAATGCTGAATCATCTCAGGCTATATGGCACCAGTCATACTGAGGAAATGGGATGGGGCGATTTCAAAGTGAAGAAATGGCCTCTGTGAAGCAAAAGGTCTCCGGGTGGGGATACAGAGGTCACCTATTCCTCACACCATGTTGGGAGCTAGCAGTTTGGAATTCATTAATTTCACCCAGTTTTAAGCTTTGCGGAGGAGGGATTATGTGTCTGTGAGTGTGCTGAGGGAATAAGGTATGAATGTGCACGCGTAGCAATTGGCTTGTCTTGGGCTTTTTAAGTATCACAACGCTCCATAAATTTTGTAGCTGTCGGTGACACCATCCAGTTTGAATAAACACTATCATTTGCATATCTTGTAAAGACTGAGTTAGTTCCATCGAATCTTGTGATGGGGACAGGGCTGTCTTCAGACCAGCGGGGGTACGAGATCCCTAAAAACGAAAACAGATAATTTTTTCTGCACAAGGGGGAAAGCACAACAAAAAGAAAGAAAGATTCAGGCGCTGACAATTACTCTCACCAAACACGCCACATCTAATTCTGTGCACAAGTCAACACAAGGCCCATCATTAAGGGGCAGAAATATTTTAAAAATAAATAATAAATAATTAAAGGACAAAAATTAACTGCTGCAGCGGCGATGGACTTTGCCTCTGCTTACACGTCTCCAGTGTGTATAAAATCGGGTGAAAATTTATACTTTTTCACATTGCGCCTCAGTAGGTCTGATCTCCAAATAATGGATTCCCTTTTGGAGGTTGGTGGTCTGGGGGTTTGTGGCAGTAAATAGAAGACATTACCTTGGCTTGATTCACTAACGTTGCTGCTTCCTGAACCTGTGATAATTTTGCAATGATCAATAACCTCACCTACTTTTTTGGCTTGTTAAGTCCCCCCTCTCGCTATGTGACAACTCTCTGCCCCTTTCTTAGAGAAAGAGAAAGCCTGTGGTATGTCGAATTTTCAGGTGAATGATTGTTTTTTGTCGTACTGCAGATCACAGTCTTTCTTGGTGGCTTTGCTATTGCTTGCTTGGTGGGTGGAGGGTGCTGATGCTTTTTTGCTGAAGTAGATGAGAGGGGAAGGTCGATGCTTTGCTGCTGCTTGTGCATTGGGGAGGCTTTGGGGATCTAACGTTTTTACTATCACTCATTCTTTGGGTACCCTGTTTTCATGGATGTCTGCAAAGAACAAGAATTTCAGGATGTATATTGTATACATTCTCTGATATCAAATGGAACTACTAAACTATTGAACTACACCCCTCTACTGTATAACGTAGGAGAATTACTGGCAGTCTGTTGGGTGAAACTCTCATTTCTGTCCTCTCAGCTGATCTGTGTAATTGGGTAGTGAAGGCCATTATACATGCAACAAGTCCTAGGATACTAATGTGTGCATGGCATAATTTCAAGGTCTCCAATTTAAACAGACTCTGCATCTTCATATCCGGACAACACTGTGCTGCCAGAGACAGGACAAAGTACACAGAATCAGGTTACAATAGAATCTTATGTTAATGTTCAGCTTTATAACTTGGGAGCTTACACCGGACTGTGCTGTGTAACAGAGTGTGCTGTAACTAAGTTGCTGCCAATAGATGTAATATTGAGAATGTTCTAACTTCGAGCCATGTACTGAGGTTGGGGATCAATAAGACCGAGTGAGAGCCAAGAGTGTGACGTGAACAGCGTTATAGCACTCAACTTAAGAATGAAACTGGTGTCCAACTTGACTTGAGACCAGTGGCTGGGAAGTTCAGTCTTTAGGAATGGAGATTCAAATGAAGTTCACCCACCAGAATAACATCGTGTGTCCGTCAGGGATGCAGTGGGTAAGATTTAAATCTCTGCACTTTCAAACAAATGAATCCAGAAGCACAAATTCAAATACATTATAGTAGATGGGAATTTTAATTCAAGTATAAAATAAATCTGGAGTTTAAAAATAAAACCTAGATCTTAACTATAAATCCAGATGGTTCACTCACACCCTTTTGGAAAGGAAATCGTCCATCGTTACTCGGCCTGGGCCCACTTGATTCTTAATTAATACCTCAGTATAGGGTTAATTAGGGCAGGCAATAAATGCTGATGTTACCAGCAATGTCCACATCCCATGATTAAATGAAGAGATTGCCTTCCTTGCGCACTCTCAGCGTTCCCATGTTTTTTTAAAGACTCTGCAGTAAGTTCACAAATCGTCCTGAGAATTGGAAATCCTGAGTTGCATTTTGTTGGAGTTGTACTGCTCTCTATGAGGTGCTCAGACTTTGGGGATGTTTCTCACTGCTTCCTAATGGTGCAATCAGAAGTCACTTTTGCAACTACCCCAAGAATGTCTCCTTGGTGTGCACTGTCACTGATTCGGAGCAGAATTGCAATATTACAGAATGACACTGATGTGTTGCAGAAGCAATAACATAATATTCTAGTCTTTGGGGAAAGTATAGTCAAGAAATGCAGGTAGAATAAACTTGGGCTGAAATTGGTTAATCAAAACAGAACTGCCAACTACAATCAATTTGTTGTTGCACTGCTGTAAGTTCTAGGAACCCAGTGATCCACAGGAGAGCAATGGAAAACTGGGAGTGATTACACAATCACAAATAAATCGAAAAATGGAGTGATGGAAAAAAAATTGCTCCTGGGTGTTAATCATCATCCACATGCTAAGGCTAAGGAAGTGCCCCTTGAAGTAACATCTTGGGTCTAATTTCTTCACTATGCTCGTGATTTGTGTGTGTGTGTGTGTGTGTGTGTGTGTGTGTGTGTGTGTGTGTGTGTGTGTGTGTGAGAGAGACTACATGATTGTAACTGTGTGCACAATGTAGAAAAGGAAAAAAATCTATCAGTGAAATGGAAGCTAGTTTATGTCCTTGATAGAAAAAGGGTACCAAAATTTAGGATCTATTGAGAAATCTGCAAACTAATTGCAAGAAATTCTACCGACTGTACATTATAGAGTGGTGACGAGAGCTAGTTAAGGATTCCCAGAAGCTGCCTAACATTCTTCAGTAACCAACTGAGAAAATACACAGGTGATTAATTACACCATGTACTATCAATAAAGCCTGGGTTTTCCATGGCTGACCTAGGTAGGTTTCCACAATGAGGGAAGGGACAGGCTCCACAAGGCATGCACTGAGTCTGAATTCATTGAATCCAGAGAGTAGGAGTATTTGTTGGTTTGAGTCAATCCTCTGTCGCCGAATCTTGGAGGCGCTCTGTGTAAACGGGGCCATCGGCTGCAGCAGTGGTCCCTTAAATGAGCTTAGAATCTAGTAAATGCATGTGAAATTCTACCGTAGAGTTTGTTCTCAATCCATGTGGAGGGGAGGGACCGAGGGAGGGGAGCATTATTACAGTCTACCAATGGCGTCTCTTCTTCGGCCACTCCGTCGTCATAGAGCAGGGAGTCCGATGGTGTGGAGGCTGCAAGGTCCAGGTAATCCTAGAGGCAGAAGCAGAAATTTCAAACTCAACGTTTGACATTGAATGAGGTGTAAACCAGAGAGAACGAGAAAGTGAAGGAAAAGCAGACAGAGGAAGAATGAAACGGATCAAAGGAACATGAGATGGAGATAGAATAGATCTGGGAACAAGAGACAGGAAGGGAAAGTACAAAGAAAGAAGCAATCAGAGAGATAAATGTTAAGGAGTTGATTAAGAATGAGACAGAGAAATGTTCATGGGGGAAAGGAACATGGAGGCAAATGAAGCAATATAGCTTCATGTATTTGGAGCAGAAGCAGGATCCAGGAGGAAGATGGAGCAGAGACACAGGGACAGACCTGGAATTGTTTAATTCAAGAGAAGAAGGTGGTAATAAAAAAAGTAGAGTAAGAGGAAATAAAGAAAGGAGATAGACATTGAGAGAAAGAGATTGAGAGCAAGAAATCGAGGAAGAACAAAGAGAGGTGTGGAACAAACAGGAGAGTTAAAGTAAGTGGTAATTATGACTGTCAGTTAATTTTACACAACAAAGTCCGAATCAGAATCTCTCTCCATTGAGATCTTTCTGCCTGTGCCTTTGACTCGGCCGAGTGTGGACGAACATTCCAGAGACCTGAGCACAACAGCTAAGCTGACCCTTTAGGAGAGTGCGACACAGCTGGAGATACTGTCATTCAAATGAAACGTTTATGACCCTCCAAGTTTACAGAAACATGAAAGATCAGGTGTGATCAACAGATCTTTGATGTGGTGGTTCCTGGGTGTGGGAAGTTAACTTGTGATTGTAGAAATTAGGAAAGCAAATGTTTCATTGGTTTTTATGGGAAATAGATTGGCGTAAAAAAGTAAAGGGGTTTTGCTGAGGTTGTAGAGGTTTTTAATATCCAAGAAAAAACACATTTGGTTGGAATCAGATCAGCATAGATTTAGTTGATTAAGTCCAACTTAATTTGGAGTTGTTAAAATACATTAGGACGGATAAGTCCCCGGGGCCTGACGGAATATTCCCCAGGCTGCTCCACGAGGTGAGGGAAGAGATTGCTGAGCCTCTGGCTAGGATCTTTAAGTCCTCGTTGTCCACAGGAACGGTACCGGAGGATTGGAGGGAGGCGAATGTTGTCCCCTTGTTCAAAAAAGGTAGTAGGGATAGTCCGGGTAATTATAGACCAGTGAGCCTTACGTCTGTGGTGGGAAAGCTGTTGGAAAAGATTCTTAGAGATAGGATCTCTGGGCATTTAGAGAATCATGGTCTGATCAGGGACAGTCAGCATGGCTTTGTGAAGGGCAGATCGTGTCTAACAAGCCTGATGAGGTGACCAGGCATATAGATGAGGGTAGTGCAGTGGATGTGATCTATATGAATTTTAGTAAGGCATTTGACAAGGTTCCACACAGTAGGCTTATTCAGAAAGTCAGAAGGCATGGGATCCAGGGAAGTTTGGCCAGGTGGATTCAGAATTGGCTTGCCTGCAGAAGGCAGAGGGTGGTGGTGGAGGGAGTACATTCAGATTGGAGGATTGTGACTAGTGGTGTCCCACAAGGATCTGTTCTGGGACCTCTACTTTTCGTGATTTTTATTAACGACCTGGATGTGGGGGTAGAAGGGTGGGTTAGCAAGTTTGCAGAAGACACAAAGGTTGGTAGTGTTGTAGATAGTGTAGAGGATTGTCAAAGATTGCAGAGAGACGTTGATAGGATGCAGAAGTGGGCTGAGAAGTGGCAGATGGAGTTCAACCCGGAGAAGTGTGAGGTGGTACACTTTGGAAGGACAAACTCCAAGGCAGAGTACAAAGTAAATAGCAGGATACTTGGTAGTGTGGAGGAGCAGAGGGATCTGGGGGTACATGTTCACAGATCCCTGAACGTTGCCTCACAGGTGGATAGGGTAGTTAAGAAAGCTTATGGGGTGTTAGCTTTCATAAGTCAAGGGATAAAGTTTAAGAGTCGCAATGTAATGATGCAGCTCTATAAAACTCTGGTTAGGCCACACTTGGAGTACTGTGTCCAGTTCTGGTCGCCTCACTATAGGAAGGATGTGGAGGCATTGGAAAGGGTACAAAGGAGATTTACCAGGATGCTGCCTGGTTTAGAAAGTATGCATTATGATCAGAGATTAAGGAAGCTAGGGCTTTACTCTTTGGAGAGAAGGAAGATGAGAGGAGACATGATAGGGGTGTACAAGATAGTAAGAGGAATAGATAGAGTGGATAGCCAGCGCCTCTTCCCCAGGGCACCACTGCTCAATACAAGAGGACATGGTTTTAAGGTAAGGGGTGGGAAGTTCAAGGGGGATATTAGAGGAAGGTTTTTTACTCAGAGAGTGGTTGGTGCATGGAATGCACTGCCTGAGTCAGTGGTGGAGGCAGATACACTAGTGAAGTTTAAGAGTCTACTAGACAGGTATATGGAGGAATTTAAGGTGGGGGCTTATATGGGAGGCAGGGTTTGAGGGTCGGCACAACATCGTGGACCGAAGGGCCTGTACTGTGCTGTACTATTCTATGTCCTAACTTGAAGAGGCTGGGCTTTTTTTTACAAAGAGCATGGAATAGGCTCATTTGTGCTTCAAGTGGCACCACCCAGCAACCCCCAATTTAATGCTAATCTAATCATGGGACAATTTACAATGACCAATTAACCCATCAACTGGTACATCATTGGAATGTGGGAGGAAGCCAGAGGAAACCCATGTGGTCACATGGAAAACATACAAACTCCTTACAGGCAGCAGCGGGAATTGAGCCCCAGTTTTCTGCACCACTATGCTACTGTGCTGGCTGTATGGGAAGTAATCAGAGAGGTTGGCTTTACTAAAAGAGTGAGAGCTAATGTCACTGAGACGTACGGGCTTCTGAGGAAGATTAGCAAAATAAGTCCCAACAGGCACCAGGATCGAAAGAAGGAGACATTTCTTCATCTACAGGGTCAGACATTATTGCAGTTTGTTTCCCTTCTCCCCTTCTAGCACTGCC
Source organism: Mobula birostris (assembly GCF_030028105.1). Classification (NCBI taxonomy): domain Eukaryota; kingdom Metazoa; phylum Chordata; class Chondrichthyes; order Myliobatiformes; family Myliobatidae; genus Mobula; species Mobula birostris. The sequence goes on along the minus strand of NC_092387.1, from coordinate 51,651,256 downwards.
AATTATTCTGTTTATAGCTCCATCCCTGTTTATTTGCTAACACAATATGTGATGCAAAGAACGCTACAGACACTATTCTGGCACTGAGTTTGGGATGTTGCCCCTTGAGAGGGTAGATGGACCAAACAGTATGAGCCAAACAGAGAATGGGGTTCACTAAGTGGAACGGAAATGATGGCAAGCAGTGGACTTAGGGGATACATTGTCATCCAAGGTTACAGCACAGTTCCATTCTGAACAGTTTGCATGTCAAGAATGGAGTTCCCACACAGTAGAAGATGCTTACAGCCCAGCAGCATTCAGAAAATCCATATCACTGGTCTGCCAAACACTCAACCGCATATATGGGCTGTAGATAACTTGGGCGCTTGTAAGCTAGCTGAGGCTTGTACATGAAGGCCATATTGGGAATTCCCTGTGTACATGGAATTATTAGAAATGTTCCAGAAGGCACACAGTATCACTGAAATCTGGGAAAGATAATGAAACAGAGGAATGTAAGAGGAGGAATGTGATACAGTTGCAAGTTAAAAGGCTAGAGATACGTGAGATGCTTGCAAGAACACAGGTGATATGAAATACAGACAAGGTCACTCATAAATAATTTGTGAACACCTCAAAGGAACATTTTAAGCTGATGTTTTTGGAAATTTCTGCAAGTTACAAATTTGTTGTATAAACCAGCAATCAAAAGCAATGGCTGGTGAATAAACATTATTCTGAAGACACGGGCAAAAAAGATGCACTTTGCAGATCTTTTCGATTGGGCGTGGTAAGATTATTTAGTTACAAAGAGAATCCAGGCAAAACTACTTAATTCAGTGGATTGAACACTCTAGCAAATAGCTCTCAGTAAGGTAAAGTAAAGGCATCCGATAGTCTTGCAAGACCATGGATCTGTGCCTGTAAAGTCTTCACTCTTCAGGGCGCAGGCCTGGGCAAGGTTGTATGGAAGACCGGCAGTTGCCCATGCTGCAAGTCTCCCCTCTCCACGACACCAATGTTGTCCAAGGGAAGGGCACTAGGACCCATACAGCTTGGCACCAGTGTCGTCGCAGAGCAATGTGTGATCAAATGTCTTGCTCAAGGACACAACACGCGTGGCCTCGGCTGGGGCTCGAACTCACGACCTTCAGGTCACTAGTCCAATGCCTTAACCACTTGGCCACGTGCCCACACAGCTCACAGTACGGAGATGATATTTAAAAACGTGAGGTGTGCTTTTCAGACGCCCACTATTCCGAGTTGCAAGCAGGGCAGGAGCTATAGAGATGGCAACAGCAAAGGACATAAAGTCACAGGAGAGTTAAAGTTAGGAAGGCCCCATACAAATGCATTAAAAGGTAGGAAACCTTGTAAGGCATGTTATAGGGATCAACTAGCCTTAGCATACATTATCAAGGTGGCCCAATGCCATGGTAAGTAATGAGAGTATGAACTGTATTATCACAGGAAGCCATTATCCTGGTAATTGCCCATTAAATGTAGTAATGTTCTCCAATGCACAATCAGCTTATTTGAATTCTATTAGTTACTTCACTGAAAGAGCAGAATCTGAGTTTACAGTTAACATGAACAATCTGCATAATGAAGCAATCAGCCACTTTTTACACCAAAGAACACAACTTATCTGAACCTGTTACATAAGGTTCAGGGAACATCAATGATAATTAATTGATTTCACTACCTAAGGCAGGCAATCGCCATCTCCAACAAGGCTGAATCTAACAGCTTTGATATTTAATAGTTTAGCATCACAAGTTGGCTGCTATCAACATCCTTGGCATCACCAATGTCCAAAAGCAACTGAATCAGTATATTAAATATTGTGGCTATAATAACAATTGCTTCCTGATATCCCAAAGCTATTCCATCATCCAGGGATGATAGTTTTCTTAAGAAAGTACTACCTTAATATGATTGTCTACTAATTAAAGAGTTCAAGCTCTCTAGTTTCATGTTTCAATGCTTGTTGCAAGAATAATGCCTTATTTCTGAGGAATTCCCTGTGCTTTTTCACTCTCCCCTTTTCCTTTTCTTTGAATTAATGATCCTCTCAGCTTGTCCGAACACTTTCACGGATAATTTCCCCCATATAATAATTTTCTGTAGGTCACTCTCGAAGTTCACAAATTTGCATTGTAATGTAATTCATGGATATGTATAAGGCTATAAAAATCTTATTTATTCATAAAGATAACTTTTCCTTTCCTTGCATGTGATAGTCAACATCTTGCACCTTACCCTTAACAGCCCCAATCTTAAAACTTCATCATCTATTGATATTTGTAGCATTATTATTTCCATTCATGTTTCTTTTCTTAGTAAGTTCCATATATAAAGCTGAGTTTCTGTCTGTATAGCAGACAATTCAACGCAAAGTCCTTAACTCTATGAAGATCTAGTTTTCATGTAGAGAAAACTCATTCTTCCTTTCTTGCACTGAACCTATATTAGCTGCTGCATTATTTTTGTGGTTTTTATCTTAAATGATACCAATTTTTAGGAGATTGACTACAACTCAACCATAAGCAGACGTAACATTTATTTTTTGCGGCTAGTTTCTAATTTCTACCATTTTGCATTTGGAAATGGAGACCTTCTATTAGACAGTCCTCTATTTTAATAAGATGCAGAGGATAACTTGGGAATTTCTACCCTTAACTGTCAACTTTACTCTCAGCTTCACCTATCTGTATTTTAACAGCCAGTGTTGCTCAGAAATGTTGTTCTGGACTCCAAATGTTCCACCCTACGTGGTGTCTATCCTTTCCCCAACTCACTGTTGGAATCCCTCACTCTTCCTCTTTTGCACTACTCTTCTCTATTGTTTTATTGTAAATTATGTCAGTACGGTACTGCTGCCACAAAACAAATTCCATGACATATGTCAGTGACAATAAATCTCCTTCTGATTCTGAAATGAAAACTCCATCACACAATCTCCTGCCCTAACCTCGCAAATATCTAGAAGTAATGGGAATCCCCACTACAGCCAAACAAATTGCAGGCCTGGTGCCACAACTTTCTGTTTGGTCTCATTCTTTATTCTTCCCATTCTAGAGTGTGCCCCACATTCAGTGACCTCACCTTTGGTTTCTCAACAGGGCTAAAGAGACAACCTTGCTAGGATAGTTCTACACTCACCCGGCTCCTCACCATCATCTTCTCCAGTTCTTTGCTGATTTCTGCAAATGTTGGCCGTTTATCCGGCTCTTGTTTCCAGCATTGTAGCATCAAGTTGTACCTGAGGGAGAGTTGAAATAAGTTTACTTCAGTGTCTGACCCCAGGGAAAGGAATGAATTGCATCCCTGATTGCTCTGGTGTAAGCTGGCAGTATTGTCACCATCTCATGTTGACCTTCCCTATCCAGTACAGACACCCCACTCCTGCTCTCTCATTCACCATTTGATGCTGACCCATTCTTCCTCTGGTGTCCTTCCTACCTAGCACTGACCTACTCTGTCCAGCATTGACTATCTTGTCCACCAATGACCCATCCTGCCCAGCACTGACCCCCTTTGTCCAGCAGCAGCCTACCCTATCTAGAAAAGACCCACTGAGTTCAGCACTCAACAACCCTGTCCAGCAATGATTATCCAGTCTATCACTGACCCTCTGTCTGATGCTGATTATTACCCCATGCCAACTCCACTCCCATTCTCTCATTGTCCATTTGTGTCCATCATTACTCCACCCTCAACCTAGTGCTCACATCTACTGCTAATCTCCCTTCATCACTGACTAGACTTCCTGTTCGGTGCTGACCTCTTCCCTGTCAAGCCCCACACCCCACACACTCCTCAGTCCAATGCTGACGCACCACCCTCCCCTCTGTTTCCAGAGGTGAACTAGTCTGGGGTTGAGTTCTGGGTCTGATCTCTCTATCAGAACCAACTACCTCCACCTAATGCTGACCTTCTGGCACAATGCTAATAGTTTCACCCAGAGATGATCTCCCTGTCCTGTGCCAAATTTTCTGTTGTGTGCTGAGTTTCCCTGAGCACGGCTAACTCTGCCCTGTTCATTGTGCATCCCCTGTTGAGTGGAGAGCTGCTTCAAAATAATCCAGAAATTCTACCCATTAGTTTTATTCCTTGAAAGTCTGACCTACATTTCCTCACTGCAGTTTTCCGGTCTCTCCATGCGATATCCTGTCTTTAGCAGATTGAAGAGGCGTTCCGGGGCAATTCCAGGATAGGGATTTCCACCCAGTGTCACTATTTCCCAAAGCAGAATGCCGAATGACCACCTAGTGTGTAATAAAGAGAATAGCATTAGTATTACAAGAACAATTAATGAGCGTCGCAGGACTTTCTACCAACATTGTCAGACTAAGTCTAAACAAGTTGTCCAGAATGTGTCTTGATTCACTTTTGGTCTCTACAGTGTTAGGTAGAATGCTTTGGTACACTTGAAGAGAAAACCATACAGTGCATTAAGAGAAAGAATAGTGGAGTGACCTAGCCAGATAACTCTTTCAAAGAGCTGGAACAGACGAGATAGGCTGAATGCCCTCATGTGCCTTTTGATTAATGTATGAGAAGCCTTTGAAGGCTCTGGGCCTGTACTCACTGGAGTTTAGACGAATGAGGGGGAATCTCATTGAAATCTATCGAATATTAGAAGGCCTAGATACGGTAGATGTGGAGAGGATGTTTCCAATAGTGGGAGAGTCTTGGACCAGAGTATGAGAACATTCCTTTAGAACAGAGATGAGGAGGAACTTCTTTAGAGGGTGGTGAAACTGTGGAGGCCAGGTCATTGAGTATACTTAAAGCAGAGGTTGATAGGTTCTTGATTAGCAAGGTCACCTAAAGTTGCAGGAAGAAGGCAGGAGAATTGGATTGAGAGGAATAATAAATCAGCCGTGATGGAATGGCAGAGCAGACTTGATGGGCCAAATAGTCTAATTCTGCTCTTATCTCTTCTGGTCTTATTCTCTGTAGTAAATATTGAGATGGTGATAAATCACAAGCGGATTGAAAAATATTTGATGAGGGGGATTGGGATTGAAGAATGACTCATCTCTTTGTTACACTTGTCCTTAACCCATCAAGACTGAGGGTTGGGTTTTTAACAGAAATCAAAACTGTCCTCAATTTAATGGCGAATCACCTGATGAAAGGTCTTTAATCAGAAATATTGTCACTGTTCCTTTTGCCTCAATGCTGCCTAGCCTGCTAGTTTTCAGTTTTCTCCTGCATCTATGGCATTCTGCTCTAGAACAAATTGAGGACAGTCTCGATTTTCACTTCAAATTCTACACAAGATGGCGAGCACGCAAAACTTACACGTCACTCTGCGTCGTGTAGATGTGATCAAACAAAGACTCAATCGCCATCCATTTAACAGGAATTCGACCCTAGGAGTGAGAGAAGTCAAGAGGAAATCATTACTCATTGGACATTTAGTGGAGCAAAGCTTTTCCTGTCTAAAGGAAGGACACAGTTTACTCTGTACAGCAAGTGCTCCCAGTATAATTACAGGTGAGGTTTCTAAGAAGAAAGAGCCTCTCTCTATCTCCCAGGATCTCCTTTACATATACTCATTCATGGTGAGGTGAGCTCAACCAAGATAATGAAATGGGATGAATGCAAGCAGATCCATTCAATGGATAAAATGAACAAAGAGAGGGCTCTGGGGCTTTTTTTGTCCTCCTGTCCAGCTATAGTCCTTCCATCCACCAACTGAGAGAACAGGGGTTCCCAACCTTTTTTATACCATTAACCGAGGGGTCCCTGGACCAGGTTGGGAACCCCTGCTATAGAATATAGATGAAGAAACACATCCAAGCAACCAGCCGAATGCCCATTAGTTCAATGAGCAGTACAGTGGGGCATTGCAGAGATGCTGCCTCACAGTTCCGGTGACTTGGGTTCAATCCTAGCTTCCAGTGTTGATCATATGGAGTTTTCACATTTTTCCTGTGACCATGTAAACTTTTTTTGAATACTCCAGAATACAATAGGTTGGTAGATAACTTTATCCTCATGGGTGAAGGTGTGCGGTAGAATCTGGAAGGAGTTGAGCAAGATGCTTGACATATGAATTTACAGGATATGACTGCATTGTATGATTCTATAACTCTACACTTTGTACTATCAGACGACAACATTTTGATTATCTCAGTGATCAGTGCTTTTGCTCACCTCTCCCATGATGTCTTAGTGCCACTTTCTTTTTCATCTATGGGGTTTCTTGTGGCATTTTCCCCTTTCGATTATTAACAGTAATATTGGAAAGAGGAAAATGCCACAAGGAGATGAGGAAGGAAGAGACATCAAGACATTATGGGAGAGGTGAGCAAAAGTCCTGATCACTGAGATGAGCTTTGCAAATGTTTTTGAGAAGAATGAATTAAAGAAGCTTGAGGAAGGTATTCTGAAGGGCATAAGATAACAGAAGAATCTTCTACCTCTGAGGGAAAGGAGATGATGGATGAATATACATATGAAAGATCAGATTTATGATTTAAAGGAAGGGAATAGAATTCTCGTGACAGTGAAAAGAGGAAGTGGTGATTTCATATCTAGCCATATCATTTAAATCAATGCATCAAACATTCTGCTCAATGTAAAATTAAATTAAGTGCATTTGGTAAAACTATGGGTTGGATGCAAAAAAAAATCACAATAAAGTAGACAGGAAACCCAACCACTTCTCCATTGTCAAAATCCTCTCTCTGCCTGGAGTGGCTCTCTGACACTACTGGCCCAGACCCTTACTCATCTCCCCATCACACCTTCCCTTTGTTACGGCCATAACCACATTTCAAAAGTGCTTTGTTGATTGTGAAGCACTTTGGCTGTGAGAGGCACTGTGTAAATCAGTCTTTCTTAAAAGACAGCAAAGCCTTGCACATTAACAGCACCTTTGTCATGCATTTAAAAATAGTCAATATAATTTCCAGCCAATAAAATATTGTTCAGAAACTTGGCAGCCATTTGCACTCAACCAGCTAAGACAGCAAAGTGATCATCTATGCTGGCTCTGTAAATAAGTGAAAAATATTGGTTTAACAACTATCCAAAAGATAACACTTCAGACATGAGGGTTGAACTTAGCACCTTCTGACTCAGAGGTAAGGTCACTACCCACTACACCAATAATAGACACTGTTCACAAAATGGCCTTCTGCTACAAGCAGTCAGCAATAAACACAGTGTTGGTCATTACCAATAATAATTTTGCCCAAAGATCAAGTTCAAGTTTATTGTTGTTCAACTGTACATATTATACAGCTAAATGAAATAATGTTCCTCCAGGACCAAGGTGCAAAACACAATACATGTATCACATACAACATATAAAATAATGTTAACATATAAAAAATATCCTGTAGATGTACAAGTTGATATAAAGTGCATATATCGTATATAGTTAAATATACAACAGTATAATGCTGCTGGTGCTGTCATAACTAGTGTGCGCTAGGTGGTAGCAAAGTGTTCAGAAGTCTCCCATCTCACAGTTTCAATGTTGAAACTGTGGAAGGGTTATGCACAAGAAATGTCAGTTTGCACACAATGGGAGTCATATAACCAATGTTGGTCTTTCAGACGATGAATGAATAAAGAAGGTATACAATACCTTGCTTCTCTTTACATAAGAGTCCTCCTCATACACATCCCGGGAAAGCCCAAAATCGGAGATCTTCATCTTACGCCCTTCGGCAACCAATACGTTTCGTGCTGCCAAGTCACGATGAACAAGCTAAGAAAATAACCGAGAACAGGCAGAGTTAAAAATTAAACTGTGAGCTTAGAAGATCTGTGAAGATGACAGTGGAAGACCTTTGTTAAGTGGAGGTACAGAGTGCGATTGTTCACTTCTTATCTCAAGAGAATGACAAACAGCATGCATGTTACTATTAGAGCTACCTCAGTATAGCAATGCTATGACCACTTAGCACCACAATGGACTTTGTGTTTTTTTGTTCTAATGATGCTCTTGTAAAAATTGATTTTATGTTTTTATTTTATGAATGCTGTTTATCGGATGTTGCAAACCCTTGATGCAGCTACAAGTTTTTCATTGCACCTGTGGATACATGCACTTGTTTACATCACAATAAACTTGATTTTGACAAGTTGCCCAAATGATTGCATTAGTGTGTTCAGAGTAATTTAGAGTAAGGTTTCATGAATGGGTTAGTAGTTAATGCCCCTTCTTATAAACTACCAATATAAGATTAACCCAGGTTCAATTCCCGCCACTGTCTGTATGGAGTCTGTACATTCTCCCTGTGACCTCATGGGTTTCCTCCGAGTGCTCTGGTTTCCTCCCACATTCCAAAGATGTAAGGGGTAGTGGATTAATTGGTCACATTGGGCTGGAAGGACCTGTTACTGTGCTGTATCTCTAAATAAGTAAGTTCAACTTACTGGGGAGCATGTTGTGGACTCGCAGAATCACAAAGGATATGAACATCCCAGCAAAGTCAAGCTAGTGTTTTGAACCAGAATCCCAACCTCTGCTGGTCTGAATTGACTTGAGTTTGACTTAAGCTCTGCAGTTTCTGATGCTACCAAGAGGGCCAAGAATTCAGCTAATCTCATGAAGAATGACTCATAGGTAAGACTGAGATATAAATGCACTTTTTTTTTGTTGAAATGTCACAGGGGTCGGCAACAAATAAGATTAAAGTTTACCTTCATTTCAGCCAGGTATTGCATTCCTCGGGAGATCTGCCAGGCAAAGGATATCAAGTCTCCCATGGTCAGGGCCCGTTCATCTGGATTATCCAAATAACTGGAGTTCCGATTGCCTTCGCCCAGATAACTGGGACCGACCTTACGGCTCTCCCTCAGGAAACTTCTCAGTGATCCATATTTGGCATATTCCACAATAAGATAGAGAGGACCTGCCAAGGAAAGAAGCAGGATTCTCCCAGTCTCTCTATACTGTCTTTTAAAGATTAGCTTTATTTGTCATATGTGCATTGAAACAAACAGTGAAATGTGTCATTTGCATCAACGGCCAACATTGCCTGAGAATATGATGGGGCAGCCTGCAAGTGTTGCCATGCTTCTGGTGCCAACAGAGCATGCCCACAACTTAACCCAAACTAATGTAAGGGGGTTTCGTCTCTTATGTTACTGCATAGGCTAATTAAAATGGCTCCTTTGTTATGTTAAACGCTGAGAAAGTTTTTGCGCTAGCAGCTTGTTTTGGGTTAGGAGTGTGATAAGAATATGTTACAAACCAATTGGGATAGTTGTTATGTTTTTGGTGTATTTGAAGATACTGTATGCGCGGGGTTTTGGGGCAGAAGGCGGGAGAGAGAGAGACAGAGGATGGACCAGGTGCTGTGAGTCCGCTAACGGGGTCGGGCCCTGAGGATGGTGTTCGGCGAGGAGAGGAGACGGAGACGGACTCGTGTGGAGCGTCTGGTCGACCACCGTTGTTGGTCCCAGGCGGCCGGTCGAGGTGGTCCGAGGGGTCGCAGGGTGAAGAAGAAGGGTCCTGAGCTCCAACTGTTTGTGCACTAAGATATTGAATTTTAATAAGTGTGGCGCCTTTTATTTTCCTTTTATATTTTATTCTCTATTAATTATATAGTTCCAGTAATATCTATAAACTAAATTATTTAATCGTATCTGGTGTATTGTCTGTTATTTGGGCGGGGTGGGGTACATCACACAGCATCCACACAAACTAATTACCCAGTTTGGCGGGGCCGAGAGCTGTTTCCCCAGACGACAGCGAGCCGAGCGACCCTGAGGTTGGCCAGGAGGCTACACTAACTTTAACCCATATGTGTCTGGAATGTGGGAGGATACCAGAGCACTCGGAGAAAACCCATGTGGCCATAGGGCGAACATATAAAGTCCTTAAAGAAAGTGGCTGAAATTGAACCCAGACCTCCAAATTGCTGGTGCCTTGCTCCCGTGCCACCCACCAGTGCCACACCACAAATGGATTGATTCCATGGCTCTAAGGTTAAACGTGAGTAGGTTAGGACTAGCACAGTGGAATTGATGAGGAAAGGCAATAGTCCTCTCCTGCTGGGTGGGAATAGGTATGTCTGCCTGCCTTCTTTCCCCACTGTTCCAGCCCATCAACCCCAATACCCAACCCCTTGCTAAACCAAGTCGCAAGAACATTGGGTATGGGTCATATCGAGCAGACTCACTCACTCGAGTGAGACAGTGAGGCCAGCTGCCAGCCGTTCGTCCCCTGCCTGTTCACTCTCCCATCACCGCTGTTTCTGTGACCTCTCCCACGCACTGATTTTATTCATTTCTTGTTTACACAGACAGTACAGCACACAGTGGGCCTTTCAGCCCATGGTATTTATAGACCCTGTTGTAACCTGGGGACCATCTGCATTCTGTCTAACCAGTCCATGCGAGTGTTTATGCTCTGCACAAGTGTCCTCCCACACATCTCACCCTTGCAATTTCTCCTTCTATTCCTTCATCATGATGCATCAATGCACTTCCTCTTGAATTTATCTTCACCTTCACACACCCCCAAAGCCCCCGAGGACCCTGTGATTTCAGTCTCTGAGGCTGATGTGAGAGCATCCTTCAGGAGGGTGCATCTGGCTCTGGCGGGGTATCTGGCCGAGTGCTAAAGACCTGTGCTGATTGACTGGCTGGGGTGTTCACCAATATCATTAATCTCTCACTTCAACAGACTGGGGTTCCCATTTGCTTCAAGCTGGCTTCAGTTATACCGATGCCCAAGAAGAATATGGTAACCTGCCTCAATGACTATTGTTCAGTAGCACTTACATCCACTATGGTGAAGTGCTCTGAGAGGTTGCTGATCAACCATATCAACTCCTGCCTGAGGAGCAACTTGGAACCGCTCCAATTTGCCTACATCTCAATAGGTCAACAGCAAATGCCATTTCAATGGCTCTTCACTCAACTATAGAACATCTGGACAGTGAAGATGCATACATCTTTACTGTCCATGAGGCTCTTCACTGATTGCAGCTCAGCATTCAATACCATCATCCCCTTAAAACTAATCAATAAGCTTGAAGTTCTAGGCCTCAATATCTCCTTATGCAATTGGATCCTCTACCTCCTCAATTGCAGACCCCAGTAAGTTTACATTAGCAGCAACATCTCCTCCACAATCTCCAGCACAGGTGCACCACAAGGCTGTGTGATTACCCACCTGCGCCACTCATTTTACACTTATGACTGTGTGGCTAAGCACAGCTCTACTGCCAAATTTAAGCTTGCTGATGACACCACTATTGTTGGCTGAATCAAACGTAGTGGCAAATCATCTTAAGATGGAGATTGAAAACACAGCTGAGTGGTGCCACATCAACAACCTCTCATTCAATACCAGCAAGACCAAGTCACTGATTATGGACTGCAGGAGGAGGAAACCGAAGGTCCATGAGCTAGTCCTCATCGGAGAGAATCAGAGGTGATGTCAGCAACTTTGAATTCCTCAGTGTTATCATTTCAGAGGATCTGTCCTGCGCCTAGCACGTAAGTGCAATTATGGAGAAAGCATGGCAGTGCCTCTACTTTCTTAAAAGTTTGCGAAGATTTGGCTTGTCATCTAAAACTGACAAACTTCTATAGATGTGTGGTAGAGAGTATATTGATTGGTTGCATCATGGCCTGGTATGGAATAACCAATGCCCTTGAATGGAAGAGCCAACAAAAAGTAGTGGACACAGCCCAAACCATCACAGGTAAAGCCCTCCCCACCATTGAGCAGATCTACATGGAGCATTGTTGCAGGAAAGCAGCATGCATCATCAAGGAACCCCACCATCCAGGACATGCTCTCTTCTCGCTGCTGTCGCCAAAGTGGTGGTACAGGAGCCTCAGGACCCACACAACCAAGTTCAGGAACAGTTATTACCCCTCAACCATCAGGTTCTTGAAACAGAGGGAATAACTTCACTTGCTCCATTACTGAACTGTTCCCACAACCTATGGACTCACTTTCAAGAACTCTTAATATCATGTTCTTGATATTAACTTTTTCTTATTTATCATTTCTTTTCTTTTTGTATTTGCACATTGGTTATTTGCCCATCCTGCAGTCTTCATTGATTCTACTGTGATTGCCCACAAGAATAAGTCTCAGGTTTGTATATGGTGGCAGATATGTAATTTGATAATGAATTTACCTTGCCTTTTGAACATTTCTCTCAACTACACACAAGTCTCAGCACACCATGGGTCAAGAGGTTTCTGCTAAATTCCTGCTTGCATTTATTAGTGATTTCCTTATTCAGTATTTTATACTATAGTTACTTCATAATTTACTTCTATGCTTAATCTCACCCCAACCTTTAAAATAAATGGATTATATCTTTATTTAAATAAATGTATCAGGATATAAACAAAGTTACAAAATGCTGCTCATTTGAAAGGCCTAGATAGAGTGGATGTGGAGAGGATGAGTCTAGGACCAAACGATACAGCCTCAGAATAGAGGGACATCTATTTAGAACAGAGATGAGAAGGAATTTCTTTAGCCAGTGGGTGGTGAATTTGTGGAATTCGCTGCCACTGTGGTGTCTAAATATTTGAGTATACTTAAAGCGGAGTTTGATAGGTTCTTAATTTCTAAGGGCACCAAATGTTAAAAGAAAAAGGCAGGAGAATGGAGTTGAGAGGGATAATAAATCAGTCATAATGGGATGATAGACAAGACTCAATGGGCCAAATGGCCTAATTCTTACGGTCTTATGGTTGTATTATCACCTATGTATGCTGTATTTTCTTACCGTCCTGACTGCAGGCTCCATATAGTTTGATGATATGAGGATGGTTCACTTGTTTCAGGAGGTTGAACTCTGACAGAAGATCTCGTAGCTCACTCTGAGACGCATTCTCTGCCGGATAGAACAGGGAATAAAGTTAATTGCAAGACAACGCCCATTGCATGCAACTTCCACTGTAACACAGCATGCATTGGCAGTAGCAAGCTGCATTTATTTGAAATACTGTACATTTGAAAGTTCTTCAGAGAACTGTAATCAAAACAGGACCATAAATCAGGTAATGTTTTCTTCAAATTCCCCTCAAGAATTAAAATCTCGGCTGGTTTTCCAGTACTGTATGAAGGAAGTGTGGTACTCTCAAATGTGCTGTCTCTCATTAGTGAGATTAAAATGAGGTCGATCCTCATTTCAAGGCTGACAATAAAGATACTGTGCAGAAGTTCTCCCCAGTCTTTGAGGCAATAAGTATTTATTGATACCATCAAAAAAAAACCTGGCCATTACAGCTTCTTGTGGGGTCTTGCCTTGCAGCAACTAGCTCCTACAGTTCCAACATTTGCACTCAAAACTGGGATTCAAGCACTTTGAGGATGAAAAGTGCTATTCAGATGCAAGCCTTTCAGTTATTCTCCTTCCTCAAGCCAGCAGGTCAGACAGTCTGGATCCTTCAGTGAGTGCTGTGATCAATTCCCTTAGGGAATGTAACCTATATAAGAGATGAGCCAGGCAGTACTCAAGTGTCTGTATCTCATTCCCATCAGAGTATAATCAGAGGCAAGATGGGACTTTTTTCAGTAGTTATTCTGATCTGCCTGATAGAGAAGAAAAATTTGTCATTATACGAGGAAAGGTTGGGAGTGGATCTGATTGGAGAGCACTAGAGAAATACAGAACCAAAACATGCCCTTTGACCCAGCATGTAGAAACCATCAAACACAGATTTGCACTCTTCCTACACAAATCCTTCGTTGTTCTGCTCACCTGACCATCATCGTCCTTAGATTTGCCACTCACCCACACTCTAGGGGCAAATTACAGTGGCCAATTAGCCTATAGTTGACACGTTTTTTGGATGGGAGAGAAAACTGGAAGAGTTGGAAGAAGACCATGCAATTCCTGGAACAATGTGAGAACTCCCACAGACAGCAGCAGAGCCTGAGTCACTGGAACTGTGAGGCAGCAACTGAATGGCGGAGATATGGGGGAAAAGTTTGTCATCGTGACATCTTCACACTATGGTGTCATCCAAAGTGTTAGCACAGGCTTGATGAGCTAACTGGTCTCCTTGGAGACGCAAGAGACAGCAAATGCCAGAACCTTTAGCAACAATAGCCTGCTGGAGAAATTCAGTGGGTTGAGAAGCACTTATTGGGGATGGGGGGGAGGAATTATTGATATTTTGAGTCGAAACCCTGGACTGGTCTCTTTCCCTGCCACATCATTTAATAGTTATGCATTTTGTGCATCGATTTGTAAGCCACACTTCGGATAAAAATTACTGACTAATCAGTTTGCTGGTCTCCTGGCAAGATTCCAATTCAGAATGAAGTCATATATATGTAATCAGGATACTTTCAGTTCCACCGATAAACATCTTTAACCACAAGACTGTCTTGCACCTGGGAGCCAAATCTACTTGGTACCGGCTGTAGGACGTTACTGTGTTTGCATATCGCAATAACACTTGGAAGACATTCAGCCTAACCTTTTAACATTTTGACAGCCACGGTGGTATAGCCTGCTTTGCCCTTGAGTTTGAATGCCGTAGCCTTCACGACTCTCCCGAATTCTCCTTCCCCAAGAGTTTTGCCCAGGACCAGATTCTTCCTTGCAAACTCCCACTTGGGGTCCTCCTATCACAGAAAAAGATACACAGCCACTTAAAACAGCTGAGACATAGGATCCTAGTCCACTAATGATGTCAGCATTAATTTCAAGAAATCCATAAACTGAACTATCACCTCACAGATAATAAGCATGAATGATTTAATTCAAAATTAAATCTCTTGTTATCACTTTTCATGTGGCCGATGAGGAAATGGAAATTATGTCCTATATGAGGATGATGCCTGCTCATAGATGCAAATGATAGCCTATTTGGCAATTATGATCCAGATTTTACTGTTGTATTAATGGCAAGATATTAACAATCACTGTCAGTGACCTCCGTGAAATTGACAGGAGCTATAGGATTTCAGCCCATGTGTGGTTTAATGCAGAAGTCAGGAAGTTGCTGTCAGGGATTCAAAGCTCCTCCACTGGCTCTCTGCCTGACTTGGCAGACAGACAGAAATTTTTCATAAATTAACATAAAAAGAAATTAACAGTCCAGACAGAAGCTAATGTGCAGAAAGAATGGGTGGGCTTGAATCAGACACTTGATCATTATGTTCTGCACTGAAATGTCTACTGCGCAAGGTGGATGAAGCCACTGGGCACTTTGCATTGAAATTTGGCTGGACTTTTTAGAATGGAAGAGAAGTGAAAGTCTTTCAATCCAATGTTTGTGACTCTTGACAACTTTCTAAACCATGCAACATTGGATGCCGAGTGGTTGAGAGTATTTTCAAGAAATATTTGTGGACCCAGGTAATTGAGAGGAAGCAGGGAGGAGTAATGCTTTCTAAGGTAGAAAGTAAGCAGAACTGAAGCTCCAAATGACTTGCTTCCTCTCCTATCCATTAGTGAAAAACAACAAAGAAAAAATACAGATACTTGAAGTCTGAGAAGAAAACAGAAAGTATTGGAAATACTCAGCAGAGCAGTCTGCAGCTACAGAGAGAGAATCTGAGTTAATATTTATGTTGATGACCTTTCATTTCAAAACTAGGAAAAGTATATTTTAAGTTGCAAAGACAGGGGAGGGCTGGAGAGAACAAAGTGGATGTTCCTGATAGAGTCAAAGCCAAAAGAGACCTAATAACATAAATGCCGCCAGTGTCAGCTGAGAGAGGATGGTGAAGGTTTGATCATGGCAGCTGATAAGTCTGAAGGACTTGTGAGTAGAAAGAGGTAAATGAGGACTGAAATGAGAGAAAAAACAATGCTGAAACAGGGAGATCAGAGCACAGGAACTGAAGAGGACACCAAAAGCACACAGTGGTTCAGGCAGCATCTGTGGAGGGAGAAAGCCTGGGGTAATGTTGCAGGCTGCTAAACTTCCAATTGCCAGACATATTAATTTTCATTTCTACTCTCAACCTGAACTGTCTGCCTTTGGCTACTTACATATTCACAATGAATTCCAACATCTCAGCTTCCGAACTTACAGACAATAGCCTTCAGGACTCAAGAACAAAATCAGTAATTTCAGGTAACCAACCTTTCCAGTTTCTGTCAGAACCAGACAGATCTGATGAAGAGTCACTCATTGTGTCTTTTTCCCCACTCCATAGATGTTGCATGGCCTGTGGAATATTGACTGCTTTATTTTAAATCTTCCTCAGCTGTAATGTTCTATACCTCATATATTTCAGAGCTGTCTCTTTCTCTGGCTCTCTCCCCCACTTCTGTCCTCCCTTACTTGCCTTTCTTCACAAATCCTCCTGACAGATCCATTGTGATGAACAATCCATCTAACCCACCATCATTTCAGCCATTCAGTTCTCTCTAGGTCTCCAGCTTATTACAGATGTTCTCTCCATCCTCCCCTCTTCACTGCAACTCAAATGGAGTCCGTTTTCCTAACTTCTCCTCATCGTTAACTTGAAATATTTCTCTCTCCGCGGAAGCTGGCTAAGCTCCTGAGTATTTGCTACATTTTCCACTTATATTCGTTATGTGTGGTGTTAATGAATCAGCAAACATAGATCTAAATATTTAATGATGTTGTTGAAAACTTTGGATATAAACACCCAAGGATCAAAATGAACCAGTATTATGTGTAAGGCTTATGCAAGCTCTGCTTTCATCAGACTGATCCTTAAAAGGCTCAGCAGAAAATTCAATAAAATGGCACTCACTGGTATCTTGAAGGAATCCACAGCCACTTGGTTTTCCATGGAATCTATAGAAGGCCTCCGGATATTATTGGAGGAGTAGCTGATTGGATAAGCCTGAGCTGGCCTCCTGAAGGTCATTTCTGCTGAAGCGATGGGGGGCTTGGGAGTGGTTTTATGGTATCGGTGAATGAAATAGGAGGAAAGCAGCACAGACAGGATGAAGGACAACAACACCGCAGCTGCAATAATGGTTTTACACAGATCATCGCAAGCCTCCCCTGTGAATGAAATGGAACAGAAAACCCCATGATGGTTCCACCAAATGATTAACATCAATGCACCTTCCTGCAGATCTACACCGAGCACCTTGCCGAGAGCTGTTACTTTTCACCCACCTTATCATTAATTTAACATAACAGTAAACATAATGACAACCTTTCTCCCTGTATCTCTACCATATAACTGCTTCCTCACAGTTCCAGTGACCCAGGTTCAACCCTGACCTCCAGTGATGTCTGTGTGGAGTTTGCATGTGCTCTCTGTGGTTGTGTGGGTTTCCTATGGATGCTTCTGTTTCCTTCCACATCCCAAAGACACGGTGATTTATATGACTACCTCACTATTTTGCTGTCTTTTTGCAATACTTTTTAATATTTTTTACTGTAACATAGCAATTTCTACATATTGCATTGTACTGCTGCTGCAAAATAGCAAATTTCACGACATACACTTTGTGGCTAGTTTATTAGGTACGTCGGTACACTTGCTCAGTAATGGAAATATCTAACCAGCCAATCATGTGGCAGAAACTCAATGCATAAAACATGCAAATATGGTCAAGAAGTTCCACTGTTCAGACCAAACACTAGAACGTGGCAGAAATGTGATCTAAGTATACTTAACCGTGGAATGATACTTGGTGCCGGACAGGATGGTTTGATTAATCAGAAACTGCTAATTCCTGGGATTTTCATGCACAACAGTCTCTTGAGTTTACAGAAAAACAAACAAAAAAAAAATCCGGTGAGCTGCAGGTCTGTGGGCAAAAATGCCTTGTTAATGAGAGAGGAGAATAGCTAGACTGGTTCAAGCTGACTGGAAGGCAACAGTGACTTGAATAACCACACATTACAACAGTGGTGTTTAGAAGAGCATCTCTGAATGCACAACAAGTTGAACCTTGAAGTGGATAGGGCATCAGCAGCGAAAGACCACACCGGGATCCACTCCTGTACCTAACAAAATGGCCACTCACTGTATGTCAGTGATAATAAATTCGAATCAAATTCTGATAATTGGTAGCTGTAAATTGCTCAAATGTGTAGCTGACTGTCAGATACTGAAAGAATTGATGGGAATGGGGGAAGAATATGCTCTGAAGAATAGATCATTAGTAGAGGAATGGGATTGCTCTAGATTTGATGGGCTGAATAGCATCCTGTGTTGTAAAGAAACCTAAATGGGAGATACACAAGTATGCTTTTGGATATCTTGTGGTGAGCTGATGCAACTAGTTTGTGGCGGTGACGTCCTTTAGACCAGAGGTTAAACTGGAGGCAATTCGTTTCAGCATTTCACTGACTCCTCCTCGAGCAGTCAGTATTGGTGATTGTGAAAGGTGGTGTACAGAATGGCACCATGTGGTGGAGTGGAATGAGATGCTATCTTTTACCATCTTTCATTTGATATAATCATGAGTTAAACCCCCAACTCCCATTTGTTCAATTGCACTTAACAGAAAATACATCAGGACATTGCCCACATGATAGAAGATGTACACACGGGATGCCAGTATCTTCTGACATTCCCAACCACTTTGTGGGACCACTGTGCTCACAAATTGGAGAAAATTTACCCCTTATTAGCTAGTGACAAAATATAGTCCCAGCAATAAACGTACCAACAAAATCGTCCTTTTGGCAGATGCATTTGTTTTCGGAGTAGCACACACAAGTTCCAAAGCCTCCTTTAATTCCTCCCAGCTCTCCAGGTTCAAATCCACCAACGACTTTTTCCCCCTCTAAATCAATCATTAAACAGAACACATGAGGCAGGTTTATGGAGGAAAGCTATTATTGCTATTAGAAAAAACTCATCTTTTCCTCAATTACTCAGCTATCTGTTTTCACTTTCCAACATAAATTGTCCTTGGTGTTTATTTCTCCATCCTGTCAAGTTCCTGTTCTGGGCTGGAATGCCAAGAAGAAGCCAGACATTGTGAAATTTGACATGTCCTTATCTGAATGTGCACATCTGACAGCATAGCTCAAGGAAGGAACGGGGGAGAGCTGTGAGGATTGAGCAGACCCTCCCCCATATATATCACTGATGTGGGTTGTGGGAGGAAAACAGTTCAAAGCTGATGTGTTTTCTGCAAATAATGAGATAACTGCAGTTCAACAATTTTGGTTGCATAGGAAAAACAAAGTTGAGGAAAATGTATTAAAACCTATTGAATATTGAAAGGCCTAGATAGAGTGAATATTGGGCAGATATGATGAAGTCCTGAAGGGTTTTGGCCTGAAATGTCGACAGTTTATTCCTCTCTATAGATGCTGCCTGCCTTTCTGAGTTCTTCCAGCATTTTGTGTGTGTTGCTCTGGATTTCCAGCATCTGCAGAATGCCTTGTAATTTAAAGTTTAAAGAGAACAATTTAAAATGCAAGTAGGGAATGGAGTCTTGCTGAGATTATAGGGAGTGTGGGTATGGGGCACCACTGAATTTAACCGCAGTGCAGGAAACAGGACCAGATGAGCCCGATGCCAAACCATTGGAACTTATGAAACAACAGATAGCAAATTATCACAATTTTACTCCACTGCTTTGCTGCTGCTGATGCTGGTAAAATATATTGGAGATGGAGTCTGGGCCAGAAAGGACCGAAGTATAGATCTGTGAAATTAAAAGGAGCAAGAGAAAGAGGGTGTGGAAGTATGAAGATGTAACAGAATGGAGCAAGACCAAAAAGAAGATTGGGTTTAGACAAAATGCTCAGACTATCTGCATACTTTTATTGGACGGAGGAATAGAATTAGATAAATGGCAAAGGGATCCAGAATCTGAACATAACTGAAAACAGTTTGTGTCACATGCAACTATTTGTTCTTTGTGATAAACTACTGGAGATTTAGTATGCAAAAGTACGGGTTGTGATTCCATACCTATGCAGTCCTGTGGACACGTTCCCTTCTTCTGCTCCACCACATCACAATATCCATCAGGGCAGCTGGAGAGATCTGATGAGCAGGTAGAGTAATTTTTGGATATTCCTGCAGGGATAAATAAAAGACTAGAAATGTCACATCAACTAATCAACGAGACACTGTATTCACTAATATGCAGTTGGATTTTGAATAACATACAGTGGTGGATTGATATGTACCATACTTTATCGGTTGGGTTGAGTTGTTGCAATTTACTTGCATACGTTTCATCTCCATGCAAGGAGACATTGTCATTCTTGCATGGTGACAAAATGCTTGCAAGTAAATTGCCAAGGCTGGAGAACAATTCAACCCAACCATCAACACCCAAGCTACACATCTTCTGAATTATTTCTAATGATATTCATTCTATGTACAGGCCATCCTGTCCATAGACCTCAACTTTCTGAACTTGCCATTCCAATGTATTGTTCTGTTCAATTCCCTCTCATGTATTTAAGTTAATTTCATCTCAATGAGTTTGCACTCTCTGTGAAAGATTCTGGTATTCAGCTTACCAAAAGCCTTAGAAACATCTTTTAGTATTGTGCACATTTGAATACTAGGAAGCACCATGTTTGGCTGAAGGGTCTTTTTCCATGCCGTATTACTGTACACCTGTCTCAATTTAGATTGTCTTAAAAATCAGGAAGAACTAGAAGTTTGGGAGACATGGTTTTCGAGTTTGATGTCTCTTGGTATGATCTTTGGTGTGATATGAGAAAGCAAAGCTTTATGATATTTTAACTAATAACAACCTTGCTGTGGACCTGCCACTTTCAATACTTCAATTATGAAGCTTGATCCTACAAACACTGTCCGAAGATAGATGAGGGATCAATTGCCCTATCTTCATCTCTTCCAAATTTTACTGAACTACTTTTTTGTCCTGCCTTACAATAACAGGCTGCCAATTTATTTCTAAGATGTGAAAGCATTAAATAATTGTCAACACTAATACTGTTATGAACCCTGTTGATTCATTCAGGAATTAGTAAGATCCATAATAAACATGCCAAAAAAAAGAACTATTGTGTGGAATTATTACTGAACATCCTTACCCTTCTCATAGCCCTGTCGCCACTGACATCTCCCAGTTAATGTTCCAGGTCCACCACATTCCTCACACTCTGAGCGCTGCTTGTTTGTTGCACAGATTTTGGGGCAATTATTATTTCTCTCCTTGTCTAGGGAGAAGAAATGCATGTTAATTGGAATTAATTTCTGCCCTGGTTCAAGTTTTCCTTTGCGTGCTATGTGGAACATCGTCGTTTAACATTATATGCTGTCATTCTGAATTAAAAACAGCAGTGGAGTGAATTACTTTTGGGTGGAAACATCAACTGATCTCTTACAAGAGGAGTAATGGGTCTCAGTGTGCCTTGTAAGAACTAGAATGGTCCACATTTTTACACATTCATTAATTAAACTAGCTCCTCTTTAAACACCACAATAATCTAGCTTCGGGGTGGACAATTTCAGAGACTTATTGTGGTCTCCTGCCATAATTTTTTAACACCAGAATGCCACCAATGCCTGTGTTAACTAACCTTCTATAGATGCACAGTGGAGAGTATCCTGTATGTTTGCATCATGGCCTGGTATAGGAACACCAATGCCCAAGAACAGAAAAGCTTAAAATGGAGTGGATGCGGCCCGGACCATCAGAGACAAAGGCCTTGACACCCACTGAGAACATTTACAAGAAGCACTGCCACGAGAAAGCAGTTTCCATCATCGTGTACCCCCATGGTCTCTTCTCACTGCTGCTATTGGGAAGGAGGTACAGGAGCCTTAGGTCCAACATCACCAGTTTCAGGGACAGTTATTACCCTCCATCAGGCTCCTGAGTGAGTGTAGGTAGTTTCACTTACCTCAACATTGAACTGATTCCACAACTTATGCACTCACTTTCGAGGACTCTACAGCTCATGTTCTCAGTATTATTTTTTGGGGTTGCACAGTTTGTCTTCTTTTGCACATTGATTGTTTGTCAGACTTTTTGTGTGTAGTTTTTCATTGATGTTATTGTACTTCTTTATTCTATTGAGAATGCCCACAAGAAAATGAATCCCACGGTTGAAAGTGGTGACATAAATGTACTTTGATAATAAATTTACTTCGACTTTGAACTATTGATAATTATGCCACTTAGTAGCTCAGCAAATGTGGTATGAGGGGGCTTGAATTGGATGGAGGGAGTAGTTTTTCATTTTTACTCTTTGTCCAGTAGTTCTGCAACATATTATTTACCCCAGTACTTTTGCACCATATACAGCATATATGAATGGCAAGGCTGGCATTTTTTGCCATGCTTAATTGTTCTTATCAAACACATCCAGTATCCCTTTCACTGGCTGGCACTAAATTGTTTGCAGAGGTTTTATGATAGATAGACATGAACTGTGGCAGAATTCTTGTGCACTCCGCTGCACTGGTCAGTCAGCAATCCTAAAGGAATCAGAAGTGAATCTGAAGACCTTCGACAATGTTCCGGATGCTTATATCCACACTATGGAACAAATGGGTTCGATGGGATTACTATCAAGGACATATACAGTATACAGAAAGGTGCCGGATAAAGTGCCAGTAACATCATGACGGATTCCACTCACCCTGCTCATGGACTGTTTGTCCCATTCTCGTCAGAGAGGAGGCTATGTAGCACCCATGCCGGGACCATCAGAGTCAAAAACAGTTACTTTCCCCAAACAGGATGGCTGATTAACACTTCCACCCACTAACCCACCCCTCCATACCACCCACCACCACTATTTTATCATTTTCTGTCAGGCACCTTAGTGCCTGTAGTGCCATTTTATGGATATACGATCAATCTATGCATACAAGCTATTTTATGTATTTATATTTATTGCTGTTTTTTCATTGTTGTGTGTTTTTGTGCTGCCTTGAATCCAGAGTAACAATTATTTTGTTCTCCTTTACACATGTGTACTGGAAATGGCATTAAACAATTTAAATCTTGAATCTTGAATTTACACTTTCTGCTTATCCTGCATAAATGGTGGTGAACTGTGCAGACTTGTTCAGCAGGATGTGAAATCACTCCATGCATTTATATCATGGCCATATGCCAATATGCACCAAATATTAATTTGCCATGACTGATTTGCCGAGGTTGTAAAGTCAGCCAATGCAGAAAGTATAGTATGTTAATATGTCTGTACCAGGTTTGAAATAAGACTGAATGAATGTTGTGGGATTTATATTCATAATTAAGATTCCTGCTCTAGTACTCCAGAAGAATCTCACCATAAGAATTTAAAACACCAGAATTAAAATGTGTTATCAATAGAAATGGCTTATTGGATTGCATTTATAAACAGGTTCACCAAAAAAAGTGGTGGATACAACCCAGTCCAACACAGGCAAAGCCCTCCCCAAATTGAGCACATCTACAAAGACCACTGCTACAAGAAAACAGCATCCATCAGCAAGGACCCCCACCATCCAGACCATGCTGTCTTCTCACTACTACCATGGGCAGAAGATAGAGGAGCCTGAAGTCCCATGCAACCAGATTCAGGGACTGTTATTACACTTCAACCAGCAGACTCCGAAACGAGTGTGGATAACTTCATTCACCTCAATACTGAACTGATTCTACAACCTATGGGCTCTCTTTCAGGACTCTACAACTCATGTTCTCAGTATTATTAATTTACAGTTTTGTTTATTTGCACATTTGTCTTTATCTGGAAACTGGTTGTCAGTATTTATGTATAGATTTTCATTAGTTCTATTATATTTCTTTATTTTCTTGTTATTGAATCTCAGAGTAATATATGGTGGTGTAGGCATACTTAGATAATAAAATTACTTTGAACTTTTGAACTATCATTCTTCAGGGATGGATTTCAGCTATGGGTCAGGTTTAGATAGGATTCCAGTCCTACAGTGATGAGGTCCATCATTAATTGTCTCTGAAGTGATGCTACACAGTATTTGGTTGCATCAAACCATCTCAGACTATCTAGGGAGCAGCAATAAGTAGTAAACTAAAGTAATTTTATTTATTATTAAGGCACATGTATGTCACTGCATACTGCCCTGAGATTCATTTTCTTGTGGACATTCACAGTAATTACCAAGAAACACAACAGAATCAGTGAAAAGCTGCACTAAAATTAAGACGGACCAACACCAGTGTGCAAAAGGCAACAAACTATGCAAATACAAAAAAGGGGAATAATAATAATAATAATAATAATAATAAATATTACATTTTGAGAACATTTAAGTTGCAGAGTCCCTTGAAATTGAGTTCATTAATTGTGGAATCAGTTCAGTGATGGTGTAGGTGAAGTTATCCACTCTAGTTGAGGAACCTGATGGTTGAAGGGTAATGTTGGAATTGTCTTTTTCAGCAATGCCTGGGAATTGTTTTCAAAAACATCTCCCCAAATGGGTCATAAGAATAAACAGGAGATACACCACTTCCCCCCTCCCCATGCAATCTATCAGTTTTGCCGTTCCATTTACAAATACTGCCCACATTTCACAGATCGGTCATACTCTTTGAAGTACACATTGACAGATAAAAGAAGCCTTGGCCATAATGCTCTGACATTCATTAAGATCATTGTAGTGTATTTAATATTTCAGTAATAATAAAGTAATACTGTAAATATATTGTTTCATTGAGCATTCTTGTTTGTTTACATAATTCATTAGGGGTTATACGCAAGAAGTATGTGAATGGCAAACTTTTTCACACCACCATGTCACATGTCAGCGCTTCACTGAAGTAGAACTAAGTACACGAGTATCCCTGGGCTCCTGTGTTTTCCTTTCAATTAGCTTCTGGACTTACAAAGCATGACAATCATGAATCATGGTGGTACAGTCCTGCTCCATCATTTCTCTTCACTCTCATGGACAACAATGAAGGAAGAGACTTAATAAAGAAGACAAAGCAATGAGTTCAAAATAAAAAAAGCATGATACTCACATTTACCCTCCAGTGTGACAATAATATTGGTCTTTGCCTCTTCCTTGCTCAGTGATTCATTAACAATGACAATGTAATGAAGTTTGACGCATGTGGTGTTCCTAAGCATCTTCACGTCACTGACGTACAGGATCCCAAATATATCTTCGGCTTGCTTCAGAACCCCTATGATAGATGAACAGCCTTTGTCCTGTTGTGTGACGTTCTCTTCGCTTTGGATCACTGGCACCAGTGAGTAGGTTATGCTTAAAGCTTGAAAGTTCTGACAGTTTGCGATGCAAATTCTTCCAATCTGTAATTGACAACCAAGAGTTAAATAGACCACAGATAACACCCCATCTATTGAGCACAATTTGACATTGGTTAACATTCCCACCTCTGAGATGGAACGTAGAGGGTTCAAACCTTTGGTTTAAAGATGAGTTTTATTTGTCACATATACATCAAAACATACAGTGCAATGCTACATTTGCATCAAAGTCCAACACAGTCCGAGGACGTGGGGCTAGCTACTATGCTACCAGGTTACCCATGATTTTATTTAAAAGTTATTCATGTGATGTGATGTGGATGAAGATTTGAGCTCAACAGTTGGGAAGTTATTTTGCAGTTTTATAAAACTCCAGTTAGGCCTCATCTGGAGGATTGCGTTAATTTCTGGTTGCCCCATTACAGGAAGGACGTTGAAGCCTTGAAGAGGGTGCATAAGAGGGTTATCAGGATGCTGCCTGGATTAGAGGGCATAGGCTACAAGGAGAGGTTGGACAAATGGTTTGTTTTCTCTGAAGGGACAGAGGCTGAGGGGAGATTTGATAGAGGTTTATAAGATTATGAGAGGCATAGATATAGACAGGTAGTATCTTTCTCCCAGGGTTGAAGTATCTAGTACCAGAGGACATGCATTTGAAGTAACAGGAGGTAAATTCAAAGGGGATATGTTAGATTTTTTCTAAATCAGACAGTGATGAGTGCCTGGAATGCATTGTCAGGGATGGTAGTGGAGGCATAAATGATATTCCCAAGGCTCTTAGGTAAGTATATGAATGTGCTGGAAATGAGAGGCTAAAGACATTGTGGAGGCAAAAGGGATTATTTAGTTGGATATTTGATTACTAAGTTACTTTGGCACAAACACTGTGGGCCAAAAGGCCTGTTCCTGTGTTATTCTGATCTACGTTCTGTGTTCTACACTGATATTTTAAAACTAGTTTGATAGTTGAAAGAAAGGGTTAAGTAATGAAAATCTATTGCTCAACTCACTGGTAAAAATAGCCCACATTCTCTAAACTTCTCCCTCACAAACAGGGTCAGAGTTCAAGACTATGATTGATGCGCTGTAAACCGCCAGTGCTAGATTACATCTGCGGACTAATTGCTATCAAATTTCATTGATTATCCTGCTGAAACCCTGCTCACTTAAATTCAAAAAAAAGTTAATTGTTACCTTTGCAGAACGTCCTGCATTCCTGTTCACTGAGAAGTAGAATGTTTTCTCAGTGAACTCGATGACAATAGGCCGGACCGTAACATTGAAATGAAGCATCACTGAGCTGTTGGGACCACCGTACTCTGTGTCCTGGACCAGTACGTCTAAACTGAAGGATCGGTTCTCTGAGACCGAAAGGCTCCTCTTCAGCAACAACTCTAGAATAAAACAGAAAGATACTTTGGATTACATTGGGTCCACAGCAGAGAAATCAAATGAGTAAATTTACTTGTCTACCTTCATATCCTTAATTTTGGTCATAGAATCATAGAGCAAAATGGGTGAGAAACGGGCCCTTTGGTGCAATTGATCCATGCTGACCACAGCATCCTCCCTGCTCCTCCGAGTTGCTTGCATTCAGCCCATAACCTTCCATGTCCTCCAGATTTGTATAACTGCAACATAATGTACTGTCCGTACTCCTAAATCCGATGCCCTGAGTCCTGGGGGGGCGGGGTGGGAAGTATGCTAAATACCTTCTTCACTACCCTTTCAATTTGCGTAGCCTCTTTCAGCAAAAAGAGAGGCATGAGTAGATTAGCCTAAATCATTAACTCTGTGATTTATGGGTAGATGAGTAATTCCTGAGCCATAAATCCTTATGACTATGTGGCCACAGCAACACATCTTGCTCAATCTCTTCTACAGTTAACCAATTTCAATCAATCTCATTGAATTTTGACCACCTATTGTCTAACATATTGAAAATCACTGATTTAACAGCTAGTGTTTCAATCCCTTGACCTGCAACATCCATCTGCTTCAAGTTTTCAAACAGTGGGTCCTTGTATATCCAGATGGACAGAATAAATGTCAATAAAGTTCCTCGGTAATCTCTCATCAGAAGGCAAACTGCAAACTTGTGTATTTTTTTATTGCTTTGTTATGTTTTCATTCTATGAAATTAATAAAAGATTGAAAAGAGAAAAAGAAAATTGTATATCTTGCAATCTGGATATGAGAAAGAGACTGAAGTTGCTGAAGGCTGAGCAACCCGTGCCTCTCTTCCTTGGAGAGATCAGCAAGGTCACCACTCCATCCATTAAAGGAATGAATACAATGCTAAGCGGGCCACAAGATTGTCTGTTGATTAGTAAGTTCTACTGAAGACATTATAACATTTATAGTGGAGGCCAAGTCATTCGGTATATTTAAAGCAGAAGCTTATAGGCTTTTGATGAGTAAGAGTGCCAAAGGTTACAGGAGGAAGGCAGGAAATTGAAGTTGAGAGGGAAAATAAATCAGTCATAATGGAGCAGACATGATGGGCCGAACGGCCTAATTCTTCTGCTATGTCTTATGGACTAATGGTCTAAACTATTTATTATTTTGTATATCGTCTGTGTGTGTTGCTGTTATTTTTAATTAATGTTTTTAGTGTGGATGCTGCTTATCTGATGCTATGTGCTTGTGATGTGGCTGTAGGGTTTTTTTATTGCACATAAGAATATGTGTACTTGTGCCTATGACAATAAGCTCAACTTTGCAAGACCATTGTGAGGATCAAACAAAAGCTAACGGTAAACAAAGAGTAGACCCATTGTGTTGGCATGCTCCTGCCCCACTGAACTCGTGTCCACATACCTTGACTCCATTTATCCTCCTTGGTTCAGTCCCTTCCCACCTACATCTACAACAATTCACATGCTCTCAATCTCCTCAAAACGTTCAATTCCCTGGCCCTGAATCGCCTCATTTTCACCATGGTTGCCCAGTCCGTATATATCTCTATACCACATCAAGAAGGCCTTAAAGCTCTCTGCTTCTTTCTTGACAACAGATCTGACCACTCTCCTCCACCACACACGCCTCCATCTGGCGGAAATGGTCCTCACCCTCAATGATTTCTTTCAGCTCCTTCCACTTCCGGCAAATTCAAGATGTCACCATTACCAGCCTTCCCAACTCTTTCTGTGCTACATTGACAACTGCATTAGTGCTGCTTCACGCACCCATGCTAAGTATGTCAATTTCATCAACTTTGTCTCCAACTTCCCCCTGACCTTAAATTCACTTGGTTCATTTCAGACACCTCTCTCCCATTTCTTGATCTGTCTCCATTTCTGGAGACAAGCTATCTACCGATATCTTTTATAAGCCTACCAATTCCTATGGCTTTCCTGACTCTTCATCTTCCTACTCTGTCTCCTGTAAAAAGGCCATTCCTTTTTTTCCAGTTCCTTTGCCTCTGCTGCATCTTTTCCCAGGGTGAGGCTTTCCTTTCCAAGACACCAGAGATAGAAACACAGAAGAAACATAGAAAATCTACAGCACAATACAAGCCCTTCAGCCCACAATGCTGTGCCGAACATGTCCTTACTTTAGAAATTACCTAGGGTTACCCATAGCCCTCTATTTTTCTGAGCTCCATGTACCTGTCCAGCAGTCTCTTAAAAGACCTTATTGTATTCGCCTCCACTGCCATTGCCAGCAGCCTATTCCACACATTCACTACTTTCTATGTAAAAACTTACCCCTGATATCTCCTCTGTTCCTACTTCCAAGCACCTTCAAACTGTGCCCTCTCATGTTAGCCATTTCAGCCCTGGGAAAAAGCTTCTGACTATCCACATGATCAATGCCTCTCATCATCTTATACACCTTTATCAGGTCACCTCTCATGCTCCGTCACTCCAAAGAGAAAAGGCCGAGTTCACTCAACCTGTTTTCATAAGGCATGCTCCCCAATCCAAGCAACATCCTTGTAAATCTCCTCTGCACCCTTTCTATAGTATCCACATCCTTCCTGTAGTGAGGCGACCAGAAATGAGCACAGTACTCCAAGTGAGGTCTGACCGGGGTCCTAAATAGCTGCAACATTACCACTCAGCTCCTAAACTCAATCTCACTCTTCCCTCAAAGAACAGGGTTTCCCTTCCTCCACCATTGATGCTGCTCTCACCCACATCTGCTCCAATTCCCAGACATCCACACTTACTCCATCTTCCCACCAGCCTTAACAAGGATAGTTCCTCTTGTCCTCACCTACCACCCATGAGACTCTGCATCCAAGACATCATTCTCCACAACTTTAGCATCTTCAATCACACCCTACCACTAAACACATTCTTCGCACCCCCCCAACTCACCACTATCCACAGGGATTACTCCCTCTGCAATTCCTTTGTCCATTCATCCCTCCCCACTAATCTCTCTCCTGGCACTTATCTCTACAAGTGGCAGAAGTGTTATACCTGCCCATTCATCTCTTCCCTCACCTCAATTCCGGGCCTCAAGCAGACTTTGCAGGCAAGGTCACACTTCAACTGCAAATCTGTTGGGGGCGTCTACCTTATCCAGTGATCCCGATGTGGCCACCTCTACATTGGTGCAATCCGACGTAGATCGGGAGACCACTTTGCCCAGCAGCTCTGCTCCGTCCGCAAAAAGCAGAATTTCCCGGTGGCCAACCATTTTAATTCTTTTCCCCAAGTCTACTCTGACATGTTCTCCTCTTCTGCTATGATGAGACCACCTTCAAGTTGGAGGAGTAACACTTCGTATTCTGTCCAGGTAGCCTCCAACCTGATGGCATTAATATTAATTCCTCCAGCTTCCAGTAATTTTTTCCCATACCCCTTCCTTCTTCTTCAACTCCCTGGCCTCTTAACTCTTCACCTCAGCTGCCTAGTGCCTTCCCCTATTGGCCCTCCTCGTTCCCTTTCTCCCATGGTCCACTCTTCTCTTCTATCAGATTCCTTCTTCTCCATCTCTTTGCCTTTTCTACCTATCACCTCCCAGCTTCTTATCTCATCCCTCTCCCCCACCCACCTAGCTTCACCAGTCACCTCTAGCTTGTGCTCCTTCCCCCCATACCCCCACCCTCTTTCTTTGGCATCTTCCCTCTTCCTTTCCAGTCTTGAAGAAGGGTCTCAACCTGAAACCTTGACTGTTCATTCACTTCCATAGATGCAGCCTGACCTGCTGAGTTCCTCCAGTATTATGTGTGCGTTGCAGTAGATGATCAAACTGAGAATGATCCCAATGTTAGCACAAGGCTTCCTTCCTTTTGTAGGCACAAGAGACAGCCGATGCTGGAATCTTGGAGTAACAGTTAAACTGCTGGGGGAACTCAATGGGTCAGGAAGTATCTCTGGAAGGAAATGGACAGTGAAGTTTCATACCTGGACTGGTGAGTGGCTGTCCATTTCCTCCAGAGATACTGCCTGGCCTGCCAAGTTCCTCCAGCACTTTTCCTGTTGTTGTTCCCTTTTGCATTCCTGTCTCCTTGCACTAAAGGCCAACATAATGAGAAGATGGCAGTGCGATACAGCGCGCGCAGCCTCTCTGGTGATGAATATCTGTAATCTGTCAAGTAGGAGACCATGCACAATTCTGATTTGATGGAGGCAGACGTGAGAGCATGGAGGTTCATCTGGTGAAACTTCTGAAATGCCTGCTTCGCTGCTGCTGCTACTGTGTGGTCCAGAATCTCTGGAGGGGAAGGCCCCGAATCTTTGGCTTTGCCTGTTGCCTGGCGGCCGGGGCCAGGGTCGAAGCGCTCGGTGCTCGATGTCAGAGGGGTGGTCGGAGGCTCGAAGTTTTCAGACGGACTCAGAGCCAGACTGTGGTCGGGTGCTTCCAGAATGCTGCATCAGCAAGTTTGCGGCGCTGGAAGCTCATGGCAGGAAGGTTTTCTTTCTTCTACTGTCTGCATGAGATGATGGGCTATCGGGACTTTGAGACTTTTTTTTACTGTGCCCATGGTCTGCTCTTATCAAATTACGGTATTGCTTTGCACTATTGTAACTATATGTTATAATTATGTGGTTTTTGTCAGTTTTAGTCTTGGTCTGTCTTGTGTTTCTGTGATATCATACCGGAGGAACACTGTATCATTTTTTAATGCATGCATTTCTAAATGACAGTAAACGAGGACTGAGTATCCTCATAATCTAATATCCTTGGTTCTCTCCCAGTGGCAAACCCGTCCAAGAGGGCCAAACCTTCACCTTGAAGGCACTTTGTAACATCATTTATCTGCACACCTCCACTCTTCCCCACTGCTATTTTAGAGTTGGACTGCTATTTTCCCCAGCCACTCTTTGCCAAATGCAAAGCTTTCGGTGAGATTTTACCGTATTTGTTTACCGTCCCCCGGGCAGGCCTATCTGTGCTGGCCGGTATCTCCAATGCAGTGGGCTTCACGCGGAAGTTCTCTGTGATCCACGTGTCATTCCGTGTCACGGTGGTTGTGTACTTAGTGGTGCTGTCGATGTCATACACAAAGAGAGTTGCCACCACAGTGTGCTGCAAAAGAAAAGAAAAATAAGCTTAGAAACAAGTGTTGCCCATGGCAACAGTAAATGCAAAACAGTGTAGTTCTTGAACTTGCTCAAACACACAAAATGATGGGAGAACTCAGCAGGCCAGGCATCTTCTATAGAGAGGAATAAACAATTGACATTTCAGGGAAAGGCATTCTATGAGGACTAGAAAGGAAGGGGGAAGAAGCCACAATGAGAAGATACGGAGGGGGAAGGAGTAAAAATTGGCAGGTGATAGGTGAAACTAGGTGAGGAGGAAGATAGGTCAACGCAGGAGGGTTGGTGGTAGGTAGAAGTTAGGTTCATCTTGAAAGCATTCGATTGTTGAATTCCTCCCTAACTTCAGAATCAGAATCGCAGTCAAAATCAGATTTAATATGTCATCAAACTTGTTGTTTTGCGGCAGCAGTACAGTGCAATACATTTAAAAACTATAAATTACAATAAGAAACATATATAGTTTATACATTTGGTTCATTATCTGTTGAGAAATCTTCAAGAAATTCCAACCAATTTATGAAAAAGAAAGACAAAGTTGTCAAAAATATTTCCTTTAATTAATTGTGGTAATTGCGAAAATAGCTTAAGCTACATAAATCATGGCCTTGTATCATGATTATAGAGTTTCTTATTGAAGTTACCAATTTCCTCAACGTACACTGTTGCTCCAATCCATGGATATCATTGGATTTTGGGATATGCTGCAGCAGTAGCTGAGCCTGAGTGGTGTTTTAGCTCATCTTGGAGACCCTGGAACTGTGAATGGGAGCAGCTAGTGTGAATAGCCTGATGCAATAGAGGTCTTACATTGCAGAATCTGCGATTTATCCTGTTCAGTCATTCTGGAGGCCAAGTCATCAGGCAATTTAAAGCAGGTGTTGATAGGTTCTTGATTGGCAAGGACATCAAAGAATATGGGGAGAAGACAGTAGAATGGGGCTGAGAGGGAAAATAAATGGTGGAGCAGACTCAATGGGCCGAATGGCTTTATTCTCCTCCTATGTCTTATGGATTTAATAAATAGTTATTTTCCCAGGTTCAGCTTGGTCCTGGTCAAAATGAGAATCTTTTGCAACTGCCTTAAAGATGTCTCACACAAAGGCCAGCCACTCCAGCCACTCCCAGATAGGCACCATTATCAATTTAGATCATCATTATCAACTTAGACTGGGACTTGATTTCAAGATGCTGTGGCTGAAAGATAAACGCCAGAGGTAACAGTGCTAAGCATGGCTGTTGGACAACCTAGCAGACTGTTGAAGAAGGTGCAAGAAAGAAAATCTGAAGCAGTGAGGTATTGGTGCAATGGATCATAGGGAGAAGTTCTACCAGGCCCAGCAGCCGAGCATCCGTGAAGACCAGATCCAGCTCCTGGCCTTCATGTGTAGCTTAGCTACTAAGCCTGGCCTGCTGACACGAGAAGGGGCAAAGACAGGTTACTGGCACCATAAGACCAGTCACTTCAGGCAGATGGAGCTGGTCAGCCATGGTTGGCAGCTCATCTAGGAGAAAGAGAACACTGATCTCAAACCTCTGTGCCTTGTGGCTCTACCCACACATGGAGGAAACTACAGGAGTAAATCCTGAGGAAAAATCTGGAGCTCTAGTCCCTAAAGCAGTCCTATGTTGAGTTCAACATTGACTGGCAACTTTTGCAATGTTGCTGGTGCCAAACTGTATCAGTCTCTGCCACTCCTTTGGATTCATTAGCTGTGTGGAGAGGGGGAGCTTGCTGCCTGGGCAACAGCTTGCCCTCTATATCATACTGCCCTGGCTTGCATATAGACAGCGATGGTCAACCCTGACCAACAAAGGGCCTCAAGATTATATGGAGGACAGAAAGCATTGTCTCCATACAGGCTTAAGGAAAGTCAGGGTATCTTGCTTCCAGGATGCACAGGTCAGATATCAAGTGCTCATTTGACAGAATGCTAGCAGGAGGAACATTTCCTTTACATGCCAACACATGCCCAGTGGCCACTTTATTAGGTACATTTGTACACCTGCTTGTTAATGCAAATATCTAATCAGCCAATCATCTAACAGCAACTCAATGCATAGAAGCATGTAGACATGGTCAAGAGATTCAGTTGTTAAAACAAACGTCAGAATGGGGAAGAAATGTGATCTCGGTGACTTTGACAATGGAGTGACTGTTGGTGCCAGACAGTTTGAGTTGGTTGAATATCTCAGAAATTGCTGATGTCCTGGGATTTTCACACAGCAGGGGTTCCCAACCTGGGGTCCAGGGACCCCTTGGTTAATGGGTAAGGATCCATGGCATTAAAAAAATGTTGGGAACTCCTGCTCCAGTGTTTAGAGAGAATGGTGCAAAAAAAATTCAAAATAAATCCAGTGAGCAGAAGTTCTGTGGGCGAAAACACCTTTTTATTGGGAGACATCAGAGGAGAATGTCCAGGCTGCTTCCTCCAGGTGAGGACACGAGGAACTCTATCCTTGTTAAGGCTGGTGGGAAGATAGAGTGAGTGCGGATGTCTGGGAAGTGGAGGAGAGGTGGGTGAGGGCAGCATCAATGGTGAAAGAAGTTGACAGGAAGGCGACAATAACTCAAATAACCACATGCTACAATAATGCTGTGTAGAAGAGCATCTCTAAATGCACAGTATATTGAACCTTGAAGTGGATGGGCTAAAGCAGCTGAAGACCACACTAGGTTCCTCTCCTATGGCCACTTCTTCAAATGCACTTCTAAAGTTCCCACTGAGTGTAGGTAGAAGTTATCTAACTATAGAGCTGTAGAAATTAATGGAAGAGATTGGCACTAATCTAAGTTGTTGCTATATGAAGCATGTCATCTAATGTTAGATGATTTTGCAGTGGGAGAGCTTTTGTAGACTAAATGAACTCCACTCAGACAAGGTGGGGAGTGTTAAGAGTGTTTTTGAGGTTAGGACATATAGCAAATAACTTCAGCAACCAATCTTCAAATCTGAATATAGACTGCAGAGTAAATTTAAAATGCAGCTCTGAACAAAAGGTTCCTAAAAGTCATGAATCACAGTTAATGAGAAGACCAGACAATGCTGATTAAATTGCATTCAGGTGTCTGTGGTATGGGTGCGAAGGTTGTGTATAGTTCAAAGGAAGCATTGTGAATGCATTGTAAATATGGAATTGTCCTTTTTAGCACATAAAAATGTCATATAGCGTTGGGCTGAGCAGACCTCTTCCTTCGAAAGGGTTTCCATATGATGCCTGCTGTGTCGAATACAGAGACTGCTTCATATCTACCAGTACTTCTCTCCGGTGATTTTGTTCATGCAACAATAGGGAGCAGAGGGGTTGACAGGTTCAACAAGTGGAATGATGGAAGAGCAGTTAAACTTTTTTAATGGGGAGGCAACAGCAGCAAGCAAACACACTGGAGCAAACCCTCATGTGCGCCAGTGAAAATGCAAATCAAAGTTTTTAATTAATTTCTAATTCCAATCATATAACATAGACAAAGTCAAAATGTCAATAAATCAACAGGGAGAGGTAAAAAGCAGCGAAACGGTGATTTAGTGCTAAATATCTAACAAGGAAGATGGACGGTCTGGGGGGTCTTGCAGGGTTGATATATTGAACATCATTAGTGTCTCAGAGACAAGGGGGAAATGATTGCAATTAATGGGATACGTCATAGGAAGGATATAAATTGTTCAAATAAAAAGACATTAGGAGAAAGGGAGATGGTGTAAAAAAAATGAGGCTCAAGTGGAGAAGAATATATGACAGACGGCTACCGAATCACTTTAACTCAGATTACTAGACAGTTTTTAAGATACTCTAATACTGGTAAAATGCCAAGTGGCCTGCAAAATGGCAGACATTACACTTATTTTTAGAAATGACAGACCAATGAGATGGCATTCATTGTTAGTCAAGTAATGGAAATCCATTTTAATGATAAGACCCTGGAACAACTGGAAGGAAATGAAATCGGACATCAAATAGGGTCATGTTCAAAGTTCAAAGTACATTTATTATCAAAGTATATATACAATATACAACCTTAAGATTCATCTTCTTGCAGGCAGCCACAAAACAAGGAAACCCAATAGAACACGTGAAAAAAAAATCCTGTATGGGTTTTATATGAAGGTCTTGCCAATTTAGTTGTAATGATTCATAATTTCCTATATGCCAATATAGCATATTTAATATAAATATAGCACATTTTGCTTATATAGCGCATTGATAGGATAAGGAGCTTAGTAAGTGCAAGCAGTGAATGTAGTTCAATTAGGTACCAGTTTTTTTATTCCTTATTTCTGGGATATAGACATAATTGGAAATCCCTTACAGCTCTGGAATTGAGGATATAGCTCATAGTCAACTATATTGATGGTCTGAACTCACAAATAGGACTGTAAAGGGTCTCGACCCAAAACTCCAACTGCTTATTCCCCTCCATAGAAGTTGTCTGACTCGCTGAGTTCATCCAACATTTTGTGTGTGTTCCACATAGGACAGACAAGGTAAGGGTGGCAGATTTCCCCAAAGGAACCAAGTGGATGTTAACTGTTATGAATTTTGTTCATAAGAATAGCTTTGGTGTAAAAAAAACAAAATGTACTTAATTCCTGAAATTTAAATACCCTGGTTATTATGGTGGGTGGGATTCAAATTCAGTTGTCTAAAGTGATGGGGTAAAGTGATGGGCCAGGAATTGGCTGCTAGTTTAGTAATTTAGACAATTCCCATTTGCCCTGGGAAGGCTGTATCACTCTACACTGGCACTGAAAGTAAAGAAAGCAGAAAATATTTCACAATGGACAAGTAACTGGTTAATCAATAAGCACGTGGCACAAGGAAATACTGTCCATTGCCTCACAAACTTCAATACATGTGAATCCTTAGTCAAATCTTTCTGGAAGTTCACAAGGACCTCTTTTGGGTTGTCTTAATTTTCCTGTAAATAATCCCCACACAGATACCTCGAGCACAATCATTAACCTGCTGTTGATAAGCACAAAACCCGGGATTCTAAAGCTGACCTGGACCAGCCCCAGGAAGACTTGAACATCCACAGGATTAGGGAGGCATGGAGCAGATGCAATTCAAAGCCAAGAAGTGCAGTGATTTTTATAGGACTAAAATATCCAATAAGGAATTGCTACTAAAATGCTCAGAGAGTAGTATGTCATGAGTATTTGGCTATAATCTCTAAATGCATATGCCTGTGTTTATAGCTGGACTGAAGTTTACAGCAGGGAATTTGCACATGTATGTTTTGATTTAACTGCACAGAGGATGGGTGAATGCTTGGTATAGGCCTTACAGAGAGCAAATTCATTTAAATGAATCGTTCAGATATTTTCTGGAATGGTTGTTGAGAGCTCATATTTGAAGGACAACCCAGAGATTTTGAATTGGTTACTTCCACTTTTGCCATACAAAAACCCAGAAGCAGAAATTGACATTAATCCTCATCAGAAGTCCTACCTCCTTCCTGTTGAATTCGATGAAAGCCTCAGCTGTGTCGTTGCCGTCAAGGATGTATGGAGCATTATCTCCTTCATCGAGGACAGTTACATGCAAGGATCTTTCAACTTGAACGATCTGGGTAGGTGTCCGCAATATACACTTGACAATAATATCGTACATCTCCATCTGCTCCCTGTCGAGAGGCTTCACCACACTGATCTCAGATGTCTCCTCATTGATCCTGAATGGATGGGAAGCATCTGAAAGATGAAGGTTTTGGAGTAACTTTCAGTAACGTTCCCTGCAAATTCTTGGTACTTCTACCCAACAATCGGGGAAGAACAATCGGGATGGGGGAGGAGGTATCCACATAGGCACGTCCACAAACTGATTTTTGTCAAGCGATGGTGTTAAAAGTTCTGAAACCCACATACATAAAATTACAGTATTTCTAACATGGTAGTGTAGTGGTTAGCATAATGCAATTACAGTGCCTGTGGCTAGGACTCAATTCCGCCACTGTCTGTAGGGAGTTTGCATGTCCTGCCTTTGACTGCATGGGTTTCCTCCAGGTGCTTTGGTTTCCTCCCACATTCCTACGACGTATGGGCTAGCAGGTTAATTGGTCATATGGACAGAGCAAGCTTGGTGATTGGAGGTGCTGCATCTCTAAAATACAGGCCATGAACTAATCACACAATGAAACAGGCTCAAAGGAATGCAAGTCTGTTCTTGTGTTGCTTCCACTGTGAACTCAGAAAAATCTGCCCACTTACCAAATAGATCAAGCCAAATGCTTAATAAAATTTGTTATCAAAGTACGTATATATCACCTTGAAATTCATTTTTATACAGGCATTCACAACAGAGCAGAGAAATACAATAGAATCAATGAAAAACTACACACAAACAACCAATGTGCGAAGGAAGACAAACTGCATGTAAAATTAAGTAAATTAGTAATACTAAGAGCATGTGTTGTACTGAGTCCATAGGCTGTGGAATCGGTTCGGTGTTGAGAGAGTGAAGTTATCCACACTAGTTCAGAAGCCTAATGGTTGAAGGGTAATAACTGTTCCCGAACATGGTGTTATGGGACCTAATAAATCTGAGGGATTAGCCTTGTCACCATTGTTTAAAGTACCAAAGCCAAGTCTCATTTATCTGCTTCAATAATGATCTCCCTGTATTGACAGCAGGGGTTCAATACTTTCACAGGGAGGTTGCATATTGCCAGTGACAGACCCTCTTCAGCTCTCCGAAGGGAAGATGTTATTCAATCTATCCTGGTGCTATCACCCAATAAATCGGTAATGTAATGTACCCCATCTGTTCTAAGCATCATCCTGGGACCTTGGATGGTTCATTGTTCAGGATACAAAAAGAAAAACAAAGGTCAGGCATTATCCTGATTCTTTGGCACCCTGTTCAGGCCATTTCAAAGCACTTCATAGACTTCGGTATAATTCTGTGATTGGTGCTGGAATATTGGAAATGTAACAGTCAATTTGCACACAACAAGCTCCCACTAGTAGTAATGTTTTAATAATCAGATAATATGATTTTTAATGTTGCTTGGAGGGATGTATCTTGAATCTACAACCTTCTGACACGGAGGCATGACCTACTGACTTAACACAGGATACAGTAATGTTGTCAATACACAGCAACAATGCAAGAGATTCTGCGGAGGATGGAAATCCAGAATAACACACACAAAATGCTGGAGGAACTCGGCAGGTCAGGCAGCATCTACGGATGGGAAAAAACAGTTAACGTTTCAGACTGGGATCTAGGCTCCTGATGAAGGGTCGGCATGGAGGGTCTCAGCCCAGAATATTGCCCGTTTATTCGCCTCCATAGATGCTGCTGAGTTCCTCCAGCATTTTGTGCGCTACATTGCAAACACAGCAATATTTCAAGTGATAGCAACACTGCCAGAGCTTAGAGACATTTCCGGTTTACAGTAAAATTGCAGGTGCATAGTGTGGCATAATTTACATAGTATTATTTAATTATTTATAGTTTTATATTGCTATATCTATACTCTATTCTTGGTTGGTGCAACTGTAATTAAACCCAATTTCCCTCGGGATCAATAAAGCATGACTATGACTACACTGCCAGGATATAATGATATCGGCAAGTTACTACGGCAGTATCAGTTAGCAATGATATTGGATGTATACAGTTCTATTGCACAGACATGTGCTTGTGGGACCTTTCTGTGCAAAAATACATGATTGTGCTTGCCTACCTTACATTCAGAATCCACTCATAAAAATATTTCTTCTAAAGCTCTTCAAAATCTTCCCACAATGTGAGAAGTCGCATTAGATTTGCCACAGGGTCTTCCAAGCACTAGGTGGTGCTGTTGATGAAGAAATACATCAGCCAGAGGACAAAGAACTCATTTTAAAGGGCAGATGTTCTGTTTGTGTGGCCCGGCCATTAACACAGAAAGAACAGGTGAAACCTTCCTGCATTTCATGTTCCTCAGGTGCAATTACTGCACAGAAGGGCATTAATACTGCTACACCCTCATTTTGGTTCTGAGAAACATTTTAAGATAGATTTGCTTACTTTGCTACTGCTATTCATCCTCACTGTGAGTTGTAACTTGGCATTCAAGGATTAACTAATAAGTTAGTCATAGAGTCATATAGCACAGAAACAGGCCCTTCAGCCCATCTAGCCTGTGCCAAACTCTTATTCTGCCTAGTCCCATCAAACATTTTACAGAGCTTAACCTCTTCAATTGCTGTTTCACCAATGGGTTAGCACAGAAAAAGGCCATTCAGCCCATTGACCATCATGGTCAACGCCTATTTAAACTGATTCTACTATTTTTATTATTGAGTTACTATTATTTAAAAAGAATTCCCATTTTATTCACCACACTTTCCCACATTGCTGAGAATGGTGAAAGACATTGAAAGAGAAGGTGGGTGAAAGCCTCTTCCACTGCCACTGGGGGAGTTCCAGGACCTGGGAACAAAACCGGGGATAGGTACAAACCATTCCGGAGGGAAGTGCAGAGTTCTATTCCTATCCTCAGATTCCACCACTCACTTACACACCTGGGGCAACTTCCAGTGATGAGTTAATGCATTAGAGGTGAGAGAAACCAGAACACCCAGAGGAAACCCAGGCACCTACAGGAAGAGCATGGACAATACCAGAGGTCCAAATTGAACCTGGGCCTTTGAACGCTGAGGCAGCAGCATGAAGGTAAGGCAACATTACTGTCCGTGCCCTCTGTAAGTCACATAATGCCTGTTGCCTTTCTGCAATTGGCTGTAATATAGTCACATGCGCAACAGGCACTTACGTCCTACCATTGAATGAAATCAGCATCGATCACTGTTAACTCATTCACCCAGCTTGGCTCTGTGTTCTCTTACATTCTCAAAAACACCTGACATTTCACATCTGACATTGATGTCAGATTTGAAATGATTGATTGTGTTGGTACCAATTATGAATCTGATGTCAGTGTTTAATCCCCTAAAACCTATCTCTGCCAGCAGAAGATGATTATATCAATATCTTCTTTTAATTCCTTTCAAAGTATTCATTGTAAGTACTGGCACATTGATTCACCCAAAGGCAACACAAAAGCAGACCCTACAGCACTCGCCCTGTGTCCCACCCCTGACAGCACGATTATTACCTGTCCCAAGATGATAGGAGATGTTGGCATGCTGACATTGGTACTGGTTTGGCAAGGAATTCATTTGAAAGAAAGTCGCTGGATCTTTGTTCTCAATAATTTGAACCTTGGAATCCACTTCTCC
Source organism: Mobula birostris (assembly GCF_030028105.1). Lineage (NCBI taxonomy): Eukaryota > Metazoa > Chordata > Chondrichthyes > Myliobatiformes > Myliobatidae > Mobula > Mobula birostris. The sequence goes on along the minus strand of NC_092387.1, from coordinate 51,610,443 downwards.
AAAGCAAAGGTCTTCCGCTGTGATGTTGGCACAGGATGGTAAGATTTTGTTCACCACAATAATTATGACCTGTGCCTTGCACTCCTTTTCACGATGTGGTTCTGGAGCAGCAAAGATATGCAGCATGATCTTATATAATTCTGGTCCACCCATGTTGCCTGTAATGGATTAAATAAGATTATGTAACTCTGCATCAATGAGAAACATCGTGAATGAGACCGAGTTAAAACTGTGTTTATTCCCATCTGCATATTCACCACCCTACCTGTATCTCCTTCTTCAAAATACCCTTTACAACCTACTTCCTTCACCAAGTTTGGTCTGGTATTTCCATATGGACTTTGTAAGAACCCAAGAGATGGCTCATACTTGAATCTGGGTAATAAGACAATCTACTTGAGGAACACAGTGGGTCAGACTGTGAGGCAAAGGGGCAGAGAAGATCCTGCATCAGGACCTCTTGTCGACTATCCATTTGCTTCCACAGATGCTGCCCGACCTACTGAGCTTCTGTGTGAAATTTTGTTTGACAATACTCTGGAGTTCCTTGAGATAACAGCTGACAAATTGTAACTTTGCATCTGGCACGCATCGGACACCCAGGAGAGTCATACCAGCAGCACCCTCTGCTAAAGAGTCTCACCCTCAGCTTTATAGATGAATAAATGTTTTCGCTCAGAGAATCCTGGAGTCTTAGTGCACAACAGTATAGAAACAAGCCCTTCAGCCCAAACTGTCTATGCCAGCCTGAACTTCTGCCTTGTCCCATCACAAGCACCCGGACCATGCCCCCCATACCCTTCTCATCCATGTAGCCATCCAATCTTCTCTGAAATGTTACAGCTGAACCCACTTCTGATACTTCTGAAGGCACACTTGCACCACCCTTTGCGTGAAGAATTTCTCCTTTAGATTCCCCTTGAATATTTCACTTTTCATCATAAACCTCTCGTTCTGGTCTCAACCAACCCACAGAGAAAAATCCTGCAAGTATTCATCCTATCTATAACTGTCATAATTTTGTATACCTCTATAAGATAAACCTCCATTCTCCTGCACTCCAGGGGATGGAGTCCCAACTTATTTAACCTTTCCTTTTGCATTGAATCAAATTAATTTTTGTTTGATTTGCTATTGTCCTTCCATGAATTGCTTTGACATCACTGGGGTGCGGACCTCTGGGATTAAGTGTGCCGATGTTTGACAAGGCTACAATTACTAAGCCAGGCACAGGTTAATAATTATATTTTGCTGACATTGTTCATCCCTCTACACTGTTTGCTTGGTAAACCCTTTCAAATAAAAGAACACATTGCTATCTACCAGCAGCTGGTTGAGGCGGGTGAGTGGCCCACGCCTTTGAGGGAGCTCTGAATATTCCCAATACACAATGGCTCAGCTTTGGCCTCACTCCAGCAGCCCAGTCCCAGACACACTCCAGGAGCTCAGTCCCAAGCACGCTTCAGGAGCCCAGCTTTGGCCGCATTCCAGGAACCCAGTCCCTGACACATTCCAGGAGCACAGTTCCAGACACACTCCAGGAGCTCAGACACACTTCCAGAGCCCTGACCCATACACAGTTCAGAAGCCCAGCTTTGGCCACATTCCTGGACCCCAATCTTAGACACACATCAGAAGTAAAGCCTTGGCCACACACCCCACCTACAGCTCACATTCCGAGCTAAAGAAAGAGCCAAAGGCTGAACCATCATGATTCCATACAATCAGAAGCTGGATTATTGATGCTTTACTGAATGTTTTGGGAATACTACATGAAATTACCGTATATTCCCCAAATATTGTTGCACCACAGAATAAGTGGTTTGATTTATTAACATTGTGTGATGATGCCACTCAACGATTCTCCCATCATCACTGTGTACAGTGGAGAGCATTCTGCCTGGTTGCATCATCTGCACCTGGTATGGAGGGGCCAGTGCACAGGGTCGGAAAGAACTGCTGAAAGTTGTAAGCTCAGTCAGTTCCATCATGGGCACGAGCCTCCCTGGCATCAAGGACATCTTCAACAGGCAACCCCGGAAAAATGTGGCATTCATCTTTAAGGACCCCCACATTGCAGGACATGCCCTCTTCTCATTACTATCATCGGGGAGCAGGCACAGGAGCCTGAAGACGCACACTCAATGTTTTAGGAAGAGCTTCTTATATATATATAGGGTTTCTTCTTTTATGTTACTGCGTAGGCTAAGCAAAACGGCTTCTTTGTTATGTTATAATTAAAATGGTTTTTCTGTAATAATAACAGCGATGTAAGGAGTTCTCTCTCCCTCTGCTTGTTTGGGTTATATTATTGATAAGAGAGAGAACGAACCAATTGGGATAGATGTTATTCTTTCTTGGGTGTCTGAAAGCTATTGTTTCGTGGGGTTTTGGGGCAGAAGGAGAGAGAGAGGAGATGCAATGCTGTAAGCTGGCAGAGGGGACGGACCCCGAGCAGGACTGCGAGGCCCAGGGTCTTCGGCGAGAAGAGGAGACGAAGACAGACTTGTGTGGAGCATCTGGTCGACCACTGTGGTTGGTCCCAGGAGGTCAGAGGGGATCAAATGATGGAAAGAGGACCCCGTTACTTGAGCTCTAACTGTTGTGCACAAAGTGGTTGAACTTTGATAAGTCTGGTGCCTTTTACTGTCCTTTTATATTTTATCTCTATTAATTACACATATATATATGTGTGAGAGAGAGAGAGAGAGAGAGAGAGAGAGAGAGGGGGGGGAGAGAATTTACAGGTATTTTGTGTTTTGTACTGTACAACAAATTTCACAACATACAGTATGTCAGTGACATTAAACCTGATTCTGTTTCTGATTCCAATTCTGATCAGCGATCATGCAATACAAAGCACTTGCTTACCCAGCACACTGAGGTCACTCTCCTCCAGAGTCTTGTTAAGGTAGAAGACCCCAGATTGCTCATCAATTCTGAACCAGTGATGTCGGAATCCACTCAATAGATTGTTGCAAAAACCAAAGTAAGCCATGTGGTCTCCCTCATCGGGTAAAGCGTAGACCTGGAGGAGTGGAGTGTCTGCTGGCTGGCCAATGTATACTGTGGCTTCGTAGGTCTTCCTGGGGAAGTATAATCCAAGGGCAGCTGGATAGGAAAACAGAAACACAAAAGATACTGCAGATGTTTAAAATTTTGAACAACACGCACAAAATGCTATGGGAGTTCAGCAAGTTAGGCAGCACCTATGGAATGGAATAAAGAGTTGCTGTTTCGAGCTGAGACCCTTCATCCATACCTTTCACACTAAGCCATTTTATCAGTCAGTCAGATAGTGAAGGTGGTCTTGAGGCAGAGCGGATGATTATCAAGAATTAAAGGGGGATTTTGATCAGGTGGGTAAGTGGGCTGAGGAATGGCAAATAAAGTTTAATTCAGGTAAATACGAGGCATTATACTTTGGGAAGACATATCAGGGTAGAACTTTCACAATGAATGACAAACTAGGATATTCACTCATCCCGGGGGCAGTTCCCCAAATTGCTCATCCAACTAGTGTCAATGAAAAACATTTTCCAGATATTATCTGTTTCTCTTTGCGGGAGCTTGCTGTGCACAATTTGGCCATTGCCTAACAGTGACTACAATCCAGAAGCACATCAATAGTCCTAAACCGCCCCGGGATGTCCTCATTACATTACTGTTGTAATGGAAAGGGATGTCTTTCTTTGCACACACCTTTTATTTCCATTCCCCAGTTCTGCAAAAAAAAAGCCTAACAAGTTTCTTTTGAAGTAAATTAGGGCAAAGCTACTGACAGGAGGGTCAATGGTACCAAAATGGTTTTAATTGGTATCTGCTCTTTTTCAAACAGTATCTCAGGGATCAAGGATGGAGGATGAAGGATAAACTTTATTCTCCATATACATTTTCATGTATTGGGAAATTACTGTGTTGAGTTGGCATGAGTACAACAGAAAACAATAACATTCAACAACTATAAAGAATAAAGAATTACATAAAGTTTGAAGTACAGATATGAAATAAAATGCCTGTAAGTACCAGCATGTATTTGCGATGCAGAGAGCATTATAAAATGTGGTTTAAAGTATTTACAGTGAGTTCAGTGACAGGGGTAATGGATAGAGGGGTTTGGCTGATCAGTTTAACTACCTGGGAGAAGAAACTTTAAGATGGTGTGAATGTTTTGTTTTTATAACCCTACAGTGTTTTTCAGGAGCGAGCTTTTGGAAAAGGCAGTTTGCTGGGTGGGTAGTGTCTGAAGTTATTTTTCCTGCCTTTTTGTCCTGGGCACATAGAAGTCTTGCAGTGACGGTAGACTGCAGCCAGTGACGTTTTCTGCCATCCTGATAGTCTGCTGTAGGTTTTGTATACTGTGAGAGGATGTTGCACCAAACCAGACAGTAATGGCTGATGTGAGGATGCTGGCTATGATGGCAGTGTAGAATTTCAATAGTATGTTCTGGGGAAGATGCAGCCTGTCCTAGACACTGTGGCTATCATTAGCACCTTGTCAATGGTGTATAACAGTGCATCGAAAGATGAAAGCTCATCTAGACCTGTGATAAGGGAAGACAATACTCTAATTGAAGAAATCTATCCCAGACCATCAATGGAAGATTATTAATAAAATAAATCAATGTTGCCCTTTTAATGGCATTAGCAAACCCGTTAACCAATGTGCGATGATTCTTTGTAGTGCATGTGGATATGATTACATTAATAAGGCAGCTTCACTTCCAGTAAAATGCACCCCTCTGCTGTATCTGAAGATCACCATTTCAACTTGAGAGGGCACCCAGTCAGAAGTTGTAATATCATCTGCCCCTTGAAAGCAGAAACACTCGATGTATGTGAAGTTGAGCCGACTAAAGGACATCACATTTGGTGTTCACAAATGTGGTTTCCATGTTGGACATCTTATTAGTACGGCCAGAGCACAGGGTGGGAGATGAGGGTCCAGACTCTAGGCTGCATCAGTACAGTGAACCTCAATGCCCTGTACTACCATGTATTGTTAAAATATTAGCTTAGTTGTCATATGTACATTAAAACATAGAGTGAAGTGCATCATCTGATCAGTGAGGATTGTGATGGGCAGCCCGCAAGTGTCGCCACACATCCAGTACCAACATAGTATGCCACAACTTACTAACCCTAACCCTTATGTCGATGCAATGTAGGAGGAAACCTGAGTACTCAGAGGAAACCAACACGGTCATGATGAGAAACGGCAAATTCTTTACAGATGTCTGCGGTTATTGAACCCTGAATTAGTGATCGCTGATGCTGTAATAGCATTATGTTAACTACTATGCTACTGTGCTATCCTGGCTTCTGTACAGTGGGAGTGTATGGGGTGTCAGGGAGGGGTAGCACCTCTGGTGGGGGAACATGTCGCGTCCTTTTCAGGGCGGTTTGTCCACCTTTGGTCCCGACCTGGAACTCAGCTCTCACCTGTGGCTCCCTGTAGCTGTTTGCATGCGACAGTGGCCACACCCCAGGCAATGGCTTCAACAAGCTGGCCAAACCACGTGAGGGTAGCCGACAGGTCTCAAACCCTCAGTGAGATAGGGAGTTATCTATCCCAGCATGTGAAGATAGACTCCGGCGGATTGAGCGGACGAGACTAATGGAAGGTCCAACGCTCAAGAAGACGGTCTCTGCAAGCGTCGTGGAATGCGTAGAGCACAACAAGACACAGAAGACGTCCTTGTCATCCACTGCGCCTAGTCCCATCTCCAGCCGTCTCGACTCTTGTCTTGCCACTGGATCCAGATGGGAATTGGGAAGAGAGAGTGAGGCTGACGCTGCGCAACTCTCCCTCACTTAAATCCAAATCAAGCGCTAGTCTCGGCACCATCAACCAGCTGGTGGCGCAGTGACATCAGCGCCGGACACCAGGAGCGAAGATTCCTGAGTTTGAATCCAGTCGAGCTGCTCCTGGGCACGCTTTCCATCCGTGCCGGGTTGAGTGTCAAGCTAGCAACTCAACCTCGTACAAACTGCTAATGGTGTCGAGGTCTTCATCAATGACAATGGACGAACCTTACAGTGGGAAGTAAAGAAAAAGAGACTGAAACCTGGAACAACACGAGCTGGAGGAACTCAACAGGTCTGGCAGCAGCAGCTATGGAGGGAAAAGGACATTCAACATTCCTTGTCAAAACTCTTCATCTGGAATCTGGATTGAAATCAGGTCTGAGACCCACTCCACAGATTCTTTGTATTTGATCCAGTCTCTAGTCATGTTCATGGTTACTATGTCAATCGCTACTTTTGGTCACCCGTCACCCTGAGACATGACAGGACAGAGCCTCCTTCCACGGCATCTTATACCCTGAAATTAAGCAGGGCAAGTGTTTTTGGAGGATTCCTAGCTGTTAAGATGGAGCTTCTGTACAAAGCCAAGGGAAAGCAGCACTGAGAGAAACAGCACATCCAGACTACATGTTAAATCTCACATGTGGCCATAAATAATCCATGGAATTCTCCTGAAGAGCAGGCACCATGGACAATATTTACACATCAGCCAACACCAGAAAGGTCAGATTTGCCTAATAAGCAGCAGGTCTGTTGGAGCTACAGATGAACTGGATACCTCAGGAGTGAAATGTTCATTTTCTGTAGAGTTGTTTGGAAAATCATGAAAGATATTTTCAAAATGATAACTTTTTGTTTCAAAACACACTGCTCAATTCTGCTGCACATTAAGTTATTCTGAAATAAACAGAGCCCCAATAAAACAAAACAGCAGTGATTCCCAAATGTTTTACATTAATCAGTCTTAAAACAAATACTTTATGTTTTCTTGTCCTCCTCTCTCATACAGCAGGAAAACAGGCCATTCAGCCCCAGTAAACCATAACAACTGTCAAATAGCCAGGTACACTATCTTACACTGATCCCATTTCATTCTCCCCATATTTTCTACACCAAGAAAGTTACAGGAGGTCCAGGTATGACCTCCAGAAAGCCATCACATGGGCAAAGCAGCAATTCCAGACTAAAGCCCTCCCCACCATTGAACATGTCTACATGAAACACTGTCGCAGGAAAGCAGCATCCATCATCAGGGACCCCCACCATTCTTCTTGCTGCTGCCATCTGGAGGGAGGAACAGGAGCCTCAGGACTCACACCACTGGTTTCAGGAACAGTTATTACCCCTCAACCATCAGTCTCTTGAACCAAAGGAGATAACTTCACTCAGCTTCACTCACCCCATCACTGAACTATTTCCACAACCAATGGACTCACTTTCAAGGACTTTTCATCTCATGTCCTTGATATTTATTGCTTATTTATTTATAAATAAAGCAATGCTGCAGACTGTAACATCGAAACAGTGAGTTGTTGGTCTCTCCTCTCACTGTGGAAGGAGTGATACCTCTCTCCCTCGTTAGTGAGAGAGAGATCCTATGGAATGTCAAAGTGCTGGGTTATGGACTGAAGTTTTTGATAGACTTTAGATCATGGTCTCCTTGGGGGCTTTGCTATTGCTTGCACAGTAGGTGGGGGGAGCTGGTGCTTCCTACTGGAAGAGGTAGAGGGAGGGGGAGGAGGAAAAGGAGAAGTGAGGGGAAGGATTGATACTTTGCTGCTGCTTGTGCATGGGATGGGGAGAGGGGGCTTTGGCATTCTAATGTTTTTCTGTCATTCATTCATTCGGGTTTTCTTCCATTTCGTGGATATCCGTGAAGAGTAAGAATTCCATGTTGTATACATTCTCTGATATTAAATGGAACCATGGAAACATTATTATTGTTTCTTTCCTTTTGTACTTGCACAGCTTGTTGACTTTTGCACACTGGTTCAATGACCAAGTTGGTGCAGTCTTTCATCGATTCTGTTATGGTTAATTATTCTGTGGATTTACTGAGTATGCCTGCAAGACAATGAATCACAGGGTTGTACACGGTGACATACATTGTACTTTGACAATAAATTTACTTTGAACTTTGAATTATCTCGAGAAGATCTACTAGCAACTTGAACTAATGTCGCTATCAATTAATGGCTTCAATCCAGTTTCACATAATTGAATAATCACTTAATTCTGCTGAGGCCTGGCAGGTAGTTCTCTACAAAACACTTGTGCAATGCCAGTGCACAAATGAGGGTATCCTGAGTTTCATGCCTGTGCAATGCAGCCAAACACACAGGTTGCCAATTGGCCATTCGTGGAGGCTTATGTTCCCCACCAGGACCCCTTACTGATTCCACAGCGGTTTCTGTGAAATACTGAAGCAAGAGTCCCAATACCAGAGGCTTCAGCTTTAAACTAGCCATGCCTACTGCATCCAATGTGGCCCCACTATGTGAATGGATCTGCTGATCTATGTACAAACCAGAAATGAAACGGCACAGCCTGCTTGTATTTTGGTTTTAGTCAACCCATATACTGAATGTGTTTTCAAAGAAAGTACATTCAGTGGCCACTTTATTAGGTGCATCTGTACACCTGCTTCTTAATGCAAATATCTAATCAGCCAATCATGGGGCAGCAACTCTATACATAAAAGCAGGCAGACATGGGCAAGAAGTTCAGTTGTTGTTCAGACCAAACATCAGATTTGGGAAGAAATGTGATCTAAGTGACTTTGACTGTAGAATGATGTTGGTGCCAGAGTGGGTAGTTTGAGTATCTAAGAAATTGCTGATCTCCTGGGATTTAATGCACAACAGACCCTAGAGTAGAAAACGGTGCAAAAAGCAAAAAATAAAATCCAGTGAGCAGCATATCTGTGGGTGAAAACACCTGGTTAGAGAGGTCAGAGGAGAATGGCCAAACTAGTTCAGGCTGACAGGAAGGCAACAGTCACTCAAATAACCACGTGTTACAACAGTGGCGTGCAGAAGAGCACCTCTGAATTCATGACACAGTGAACCTTGAAGTAAAGGGGCCTCAGCAGCAGAAGACCACAAACATACAAACAGAGGCCACTTTATTAAGTACAGGGGGCCACTGAGTGTATATTTTTAATGACTCAAAATGCATTTCAAACTTTTCTAAGTGCTTTCCATCATCTTTGAATCAGTGGACCAAGCCTTCTGGGAATACAAGCATGAAACTCTGGTTGTGCCGGCAACGGGAGAGGTTTCAATCATGTTGGAAGCTGCAGAAGGAAAGCATTGCTGTTTCACCAACTAGGTTGAGCACAATTTGGCCCAATGAATATATTAAAACAGTTTGGCACAGCCTAGATGGGCAGAAGAGCCTGTTTTTATGCTCAAACAACAGGAATTCTGCAGATGCTGGAAATTCAAGCAACACACATAAAAGTTGCTGGTGAACGCAGCAGGCCAGGTGAGGTGATATACTGTGTCCAGTGCTCCCGATGTGGCCTTTTATATATTGGCAAGACCCGACGCAGACTGGGAGACCGCTTTGCTGAACATCTACGCTCTGTCCGCCAGAGAAAGCAGGATCTCTCAGTGGCCACACATTTTAATTCCACATCCCATTCTGACATGTCTATCCATGGCCTCCTCTATTGTAAAGATGAAGCCACACTCAGGTTGGAGGAAAAACACCTTATATTCCGTCTGGGTAGCCTCCAACCTGATGGCATGAACATTGACTTCTCTAACTTCCGCTAATGCCCCACCTCCCCCTCGTACCCCATCTGTTACTTATTTTTATACACACATTCTTTCTCTCACTCTCCTTTTTCTCCCTCTGAATATACCCCTTGCCCATCCTCTGGGTCCCCCCCCCTTGTCTTTCTTCCCCGACCTCCTGTCCCATGATCCTCTCTTATCCCTTTTGCCTATCACCTGTCCAGCTCTTGGCTCCATCCCTCCCCCTCCTGTCTTCTCCTATCATTTTGGATCTCCCCCTCCCCCTCCAACTTTCAAATCCCTTGCTCACTCTTCCTTCAGTTAGTCCTGACGAAGGGTCTCGGCCTGAAATGTCGACTGCACCTCTTCCTACAGATGCTGCCTGGCCTGCTGCGTTCACCAGCAACTTTTATGTGTGTTGCCTGTTTCTATGCTGTAGTGTTCTATGACCTTATGACTGTAAAAGGGGGTAAATTGGAAATTCCTTCCGAAATCACCCTGCTGCTCATTCCTCTTTTAAAATGCTCTCCATAGCTTACTTCTGACCAAGAATTTTGGTCCCGTGGTTTGGCGGCAAATTTTGTTCATTATGGTTCCTGATAAGCACCTTCAGAGGTTTCACCAAATTAGGGGTGCTAGTATTCAGTAGATGCAGATGGTTGTTCCACAGGGAATTGTCTCAAATGCTTATCCCCATCAACACTAAGTTTATAGTGACAATTCAAATTTCTATCTATTTATCGACTAAATTCATGAATAGTTTCAGAGTGGTGTTTACCAAGGTATGGAAGGCATTTGTATATTTCACAAAAGTCAGTGATCCATCAGCTGGCCTGGACTGTTGGCTGCAAATTTGCTTAGATCAGCTGCTTGACAACAGTCCTGTCACCCTCACATTGCATTTATCCCTGAGGCTTCCACAACTGCATACTGAAGATGGTGATCCTCAAACCAATAGCAACAAAAATCAAGAAACACAAATCGCTCTTCACAAGGAATATTTTTGCCTATGGAGGTTTAAGTAAGCATTTTTTAACAAGGCAAATCTCCCTTTGCTCCCAAATTGTCAGCAGTGTCATTCAGGCCAATGTTTTTAATCCCAGTGAATCTCAGCCCTTCAGCCAGTTCCATCACAGCCACATCCCTCTCCACATCGAGGACATCTTCAAGAGGTGATGTCTAAAGAAGGTAGAATTCATCATGAAGAACCCTTCCCATTCAGCACTTGCCCTCTTCTCTTTACTATAATCAGGAAAGAGATTTGGGAGCCTTAAGACCATTCTCAATATTCAGGAACAACTTCTTCCCCTTTGTTATCAGATTTCTGAATGGTCCATGAAGTATCTCGTTATTCCTATTTTTGCACAATTTATTTATTTGTTTGTTTGCAATTTAGAGCAATTTTACATCTTTTCCCTGTACTGCTGCTCAAAACAATACATGCAAGACAGTGATAATAAACCTGACTCTGATGTAGTGTAGCACATTGGCCAGTTCAGGGCAAATACCACCCCCCCAACGCTCACAGAATGACTGAAGGCACCAATTACCAAAACCCACCCCAATGATGGGTCCCAGACCAGGAACATTAACTATTTTTTATACTTAACTGAAAATTTGTAAACTTAAAAACATAGAAAAATTTTTAAATTCTTAATGACAAATGATTTTTAACATTTAAACTGATAAAACAACATAAACACTTGCAAAAGAGTAATTAAAACATTTAAAACAACAGCAATTAAATTCATTTTAATTAATTATTAAAATAGTGAAGGGGAAAAGAATGGTCAACGTTTCAGATCAGAAACCTACATTAGGACTCTATGCAGGATTTCAACCTGAAACAGCAACAAATGCTTCCCTCCACAGATACCACTCGGCCTGCTGAGTATTTCCAGCAGATCATTTGTTGACAAAAAGTGATTGTTTAATTCCTCTGTCAGTTCCTGTTATAAATTCTCTCATCTTTGTCTTTATGGGACCCACATTTGCCTTCGTTAGTCTTTTTTTTTGTTATGTCATACAGAATCTCGTACAATTTAATGTGTTTTAAATCTATTTGAGTAGACAATAAAAAAACTCCAGATTCTAGTACCTGCAGCCTCTTGTGTCTCCAGTAATTAAGACAAGCTCCAATTCCTCTTTACTTTCTCTAGCCAGTATTTTCTTCACATTGGGTTTCAACTGGTTTAATCTTGCATAAAATCAGCAGACAGGCTTCCTTGTCTTGGAACTGAGAGCCCTTTGGAAACTGCCGCTGCCTGTCTCTGATACAACATAGGGATGTTTGGCTTCCTGGATATCAGATACTTACCCTACCTCTAGGCAGCAAGTATGTCTTGGAATTGGCACTAGCTTGGGAATAGGAAAATTCAGCCCGAGTGAAATACCCCAGAAAGCGTCATAGGGAACTAATACAGAGCCACGTACAGCAGAAGGTTGACTCAAAATAATTTTTAAAATGAGCACTAGAGGGTGTGTCAACATCTGGAGTCGATGTCCAGTGGGACCAATTTACATCGATTGCAAATTGAAAGCCAATTGAAACTGAAGATTGGGCAGACCTGACTTTGAAATCTGAGAAGCTGGAGCTACTGGATCTGGAGGTCACTTTGAGAGGGTGAACCCGATCTACAATGTGCATATATAATCCCTAGGCTCCAACTACTTAAGATTAAAGTCACTTTGCTACAATTTACACTCAAAGGCTTTTATTGTCCTCTTTATAAACTTTCTTCAATACAAACTTTAACTTTCACCAAGTTAAAACTGAAGCTTCAATGACTTAACAATTCCTCTCCACGATAAACACTGTGATTTTTTTTAGAGATACAGATCAGCAATAGGCTTTTCTGACCCAAAGAACCTGCACTGCCCAGTTACACCCATGTGGCCAATTAACCTACTAACCTGCACATCTTTGGAATGTGGGAGGAAACTGGAGTACCTGGCAGAAACTCACACAGTTACGAGGAGAACACACTCCTTATAGACAGCGGTGAAATTGAACCTGGGTCACTGAAGACATAATAGTGTAATGCTAACCACTACTCTACCATGTCTTAAAGATTCATAGAGTGATACAATATAGACAGCCCCTTTCACCCAACCCATCCATCCTGACCAAGATGCCTACCTACACTAAACTCCTTTACCTGTGTTTGACCTTTATCCCCCTAAACCAAAGGTTCCTAAACTGGAATCCGCAGACCCCTCCCTTAATAGTAGGGATCCATGGCATAAAAAAGGTTGGGAATCCCTGATCTAAACCTTTCCTATACATATACCTGTCCAAATCCTCTACAATACCCTCTGGCAGCTTGTTCCACATATCCACCACCTACTGGGGTGAAAAATTTGTCCCACAGAACCCCCCGTCTAAATCTCGCTCCTCTCACCATAAACCTATATAACCTCAAGTTTTAAAATCCCATACCTTGGAAGAAAGTTTATGACTATCTACCCTATCCATGCCCCTCAGAATTTTGTAAGTATCCATAAAGAAACCTCTCTCAGCCTTATTTGCTCAAGGGGAAACAGTCCCAAGCTATCCAGTCTCTCCTTATACCCCACGTCATATGAAGGACAATCATTCACCACCACTGTGTCAAGGTCTCGGATCTTGCTCGCTAACAACACAGCTAGTCACACACACCGTGGCTGTTCAAGTGCCTCACCACTATTTTCAAAGGGGCACCTTGTAACTGTCAAAGTACGCTGGCCAGGGTACAGAGGTTAGAAACATAAAATAGAAAGCCTACAGCACAACACAGGCCCTTCAGCCCACAAAGCTGTGCCGAATATGTCCCTACCTTAGAAATTACCTGGGGTTACCCATAGCCCTTTATTTTTCTGAGCTCCATGTACCTGACCAGGAGCCTCTTAAAAGACCCTATCATATCCGACTCCACCACCGTCGCTGGTAGCCCATTCCACGCACTCACCACTCTCTGCGTAGAAAACTTACCCCTGACATCTCCTCTGTACCTACTTCCAAGCACCTTAAAACTGTGCCCTCTCATGCTAGCCATTTTAGCCCTGGGAAAAAGCCTCTGACTATCCACACGATCAATGCCTCTCATCATCTTATACACCTCTATCAGGTCACCTCTCATCCTCCGTCGCTCCAAGGAAAAGAGGCTGAGTTCACTCAACCTATTCTCATAAGGCATGCTCCCCAATCCAGGCAACATCTTTCTAAATCTCCTCTACATCCTTTCTATGATTTCCACATCCTTCCTATGGTGAGGTGACCAGAACTGAGCACATTACTCCAAGTGGGGTCTGACCAGGGTCCTATATAGCTGCAACATTACCTCTCGGCTCCTAAACTCAATCCCATGATTGATGAAGGCCAATGCACCATATGCTTTCTTAACCGCAGAGCCAACCTGCGCAGCAGTTTTGAGTGTCCTATGGACTCGGACCCCAAGATCCCTCTGATCCTCCACACTGCCAAGAGTCTTGCCATTAATATTATATTCTGCCATCATATTTGACCTACCAAAATGAACCACCTCACACTTATCTGGGTTGAACTCCATCTGCCACTTCTCAGCCCAGTTTTGCATCCTATCAATGTCCCGCTGTAACTTCTGACAGCCCTCCACACTATCCACAACACCTCCAACCTTTGTGTCATCAGTAAGTGGTGACTGACCTCCATGCAGAATATGACCCGTCTACAACCACTCTTTGCCTTCTGTGGGCAAGCCATTTCTGGATCCACTAAGCAATAACCCCTTGAATCCCATGCCTCCTTACTTTCTCAATAAGCCTCGCATGGGGCACCTTGTCAAATGCCTTGATGAAATCTATATACACTACATCTACTGCTCTACTTTCATCAATGTGTTTAGTCACATCCTCAAAAAAGGTTAAATGATAATTTTTTGCAATTGCACTAATTTGGTAAGTTTTGAAAAATAATTTAGTTTTTTTTAAAATAGATACAAAAAAGTTTTCATTAGAAATGTACCTGTTTACTGATAGATTATGCAAAATTACTCTTTATTAATAAACAGCAATTAGTTCACAAAAGCAGCACAATTGATAGAACTGCTTCCTCTCTGCTACCAAGACTCAAGTTTAATCCCCATCTTGACTGCTGTCTTTGTGGAGCTTGCCTGTTCTTCCTGTAAGCGTGTGGGTTTTCCCTGGGTGTTCCAGCTTCCTCCCACATCCCAAATTCATGTGGAAGGTTAATTTGCCACTGTAAGTTTCTCCTAGTATTTAGGTAAATGGTATTGTTGGGTCGGGAGGGGTGTGAAATGGAAATTAAACATGAGATGAGTGTAAAAGGTTATTTGTTGATTAGCACAGACTTGGGCCAATAGTTTTGTTCTCATGCTGTAGGACTCTATAGCTTGAAATATAAAAAAATTACTGAGGCAGCTGTGGTTACGAGAATGGGATAGCCGATCTTAGACAATATGTAAATCTGATTATCTCATCTACTGTGGTGTGTGTGTGTGTCTGTATCTGTAAAAAAAAGTCAAAGACAGTAATAATCATATTTTAATTTGAATTTGTTCACTGTTTTGTAAATACTTGCTGCTTGTATTTTGTGTATTTTTGTGTGAATAAACTTTTGTAGTTTAAAAAAGGGTTGGGTTACAGTGGGGATTTTCTGAGAATGGTGCGCCCCCTATGGAATTGAGTGTTTTGTAGGCAGTAGTAACTGTATCTTAGTGTGAAATTGTTAAATCTTGTAAATCCCTGGAGTTTGTATTTTCTGTGTTTTGAATGAATTAATATTTATAGTTTTGTAAAAAACTGTAGTAAGGTCACTCATGTGATTATACTTGGCACCCACTATCAGTCACTCGTTCCGAAATTCTCCAACAGATTGTAATAGTCATGATTTACCAACACTACAAGACGGAGTCACTGGCTCTCTCCAGATACACTACACCCAGCAACCCAAACCAAACAACCAACCCCACTCCCTTCCACATGCATCCCTACATGAGCCATGAGAACCAATTTACAAAAGCTGTATTCTTTGTGCTCAAACAGGGAAATGTATTTTAAACACCAGAGGAAGCTGTAAGTCACAAGAGCCGCTCACAATTACATCAGATCATTGCACTAAATGCACTTGGATCAATCCTAACTGGCTTTAGTGTACAATCTCTATTGCTTCTTCAACCAAACATTCTGATTAAGGCCATTGTTTTTTTAATCATAATATTTTCATAGAACATGTCGATAAAGCAATTAGGGGAGATGCCAAGGCCAAAGATTGATGGTATTGCCTTGGGAGAAGATGTGAAGTGTTTTTTATAATCGAGCACAATCAAGACACAGTGATGTTGAGATATCACCTCTAGCAGCCACATAAAACATGGTGCAAATTGCAGAAGAATGCCATAAATTTATAAGGCTTTGTGTTCCTCAGTCTGTATCATATCACCGAGTTAAAAAGTTAAAAATTCAGTTTTAAAAGTTTCATCCCTGCTCTCAGATGTTATTTGGAATCTCAGTAATTTCCCGCAGTTCTCCAGAAAATCTGTATTTCTCCATGAGTGACCAGTCCAGCCATATGTTTTTGGTTACTCTACCACCAATGGCCGAGCTTTCAACTGCCTAAGTATCATCTTTACAACTCCCTCCCCAAACCTTACACCTCTTTATCCCTCTCCTCAATAAAGATATTTCCACTTTTGGCCAATGTTTCACTCCCTTCTTTAAAGATAACTCCTCTTTGTCCTATCTTCTGATCTGACTCAATGCCAAAGATCTTCGGCTGTGAACATGGGACACCATGGGGCATTTTTGCCACATTAAAGTTCCTGTGTAAATAAAGATGATACTAAAGTCAATTAACTTTGAGTCCTTACGCATAATACATCAATCTGCTTGAGCAGTTCTCATCGCACTGTGTCCATGTACGTGAACCATATTGGATCAATTGCATGATTATGGCAAATGCACATGTGGTTGATCGATCGCACGGTAAATCAATTGGGCCTGCTACGCATGTGAGGCACTCCCTTTTGGTGCTGGCTTCCGAGTGTACAGGCTTTTCATCTTGGCAGGCCTACTTCGTTGATCCTACACTTCAACTTGCCCAGCATAAGCCATTATTAACATGGCTCGGTAAAACTGTTTAATCCTTCTACTCTGTTGTCGTTCTTGCTCTGTGCATACGTAACAATATGTCTCCCTACTCTTTACCAAATCTAACTACTCTCCACAATTTCCTTTTTGTGGAGTGGGTGAGCTCTGACATCAGTTTCTCCATCTCATTAATACCAGTGTCAGTCCTTCTCTTTTCTAATCTACAGAATGATGGGAAGTTCCAGTGTAACATCAGCTAATTGAGAGTTATGTGGAATCTAAGTGTTGCAATTGTCTTTTGCCCTTTTTACTATTAACATTTCAGAACACGGCAACGGAAATGAGATCCCTTCAGAATGAGAGAGGAGAGGCCATTGCTGGTTAGAGATAAATGTGCTGAATGGAAGAACCAGATTCGCTGCAGGCCATGGTTTAATGGTTTTCTGGACCTTTAGAGAATAATGGATCTTTGCAAGAGATTACAACCCTATAATCTCATCAAGGGCCTTAAATTGTGTTACAAATCATGAGAGTGGCCTCATTGCTGAACTCGGAGATGCGATTATATTGCTGAGATAATGTCACAGCTTGTATCAGGACTCTGCATGACTTGTCAATCCAGTGCAATATGGTCTGTGTGCAAATATCTACCACACCTCTCATTTCTACAGTGGGGGATTCCAAAAGTTAACAGAATTACATTTGTCATTTCTTTCCCGCAATATCACAAACCCTGTCTGATTGGGAGATAATGTATACACTCAAAGCTAAATGAGAAAACAAGGGAGAACAGAATTGAGTTTCAAGAACAATGACTTCCCTACAACCATTTGGTTCTTGAACCAATCTACAAATCCACACAACCTTAATCACTACCTCAGTATAGCAACACCTCGACCAATGCAATTTGTTTAATTTTGTTCTAATTGTTTTCTTTCCAGTATGATTTTGTATATTTCATTTTATTTAGAGAAATACCATAGGAACAGTCCAATAAACCCGCACTGCTGATTATACCCATGTGACCAAATAACGTACTAACCCGTACATCTTGGGAATGTGGGAAGAAGAAACTGGATCACCCAGAGAAATCTCACACAATCATGAAGACAACATACAAATTCCTTTCAGACAATGACAGAATTGAAAACAGGCTCTGTAATAGTGTTACACTAACTACTACCATACCGCCTTATAATTGGTTTTGCTCGTGAATGTTTCTTCTCAATGATTCAGAAACAGCTTCCACCACGTTGCCATTAGATTGCCACATGCTCCGTGAACAGTACCCTATTATTCCCTTCTTGATGAACTGTCTCAGCCCAAAATATCAACAGTTTATTCCGCTCCATAGGTGCAGCCTGACCTGCAGTGTGTCTCCAGTATTTTGGGTGCATACTCATTGATAAGAGGTATCTCATATATTTAAGATTATTTAACACATTCATTTTTTAGAATGTGGAGTCCTTAACAACCCCATAACTGACAGGCCTGTTAAGCTATTGAAGACTTAGCCACAATGGAATATGTGGAGTCTTGTATCGGCTATACAAGACAAGGAAGATAGAATTTCTGCTCGAGAGTATATTCGAGAACTGTATGAGTTTTCAAGACAACCCTTGTGACTTTGAAGTCACCATTAATTACGACTGGCATTTTCTTCAATTCCCAATGATTAACTAACTTAAAATTCCACAGCTGTCATGGTGGAATTTGAGCTCAGATCTCTGGATTACCAGTATGGTAATGTTACCACTGCACACCGCCATCCTTGTAACTTTGTCCATCTTCATCCTGGTATATTGATTACTGCTTGGTAGTCTAGCAACCACATCCTCAATCAAAGCTTGTGTTTGTACAGAGGGGATACATTTATTAATGCTTGCCTCAGGTAGGGGAGATTAGAAGATACAGAAAAGTACAGCTTAATTTGTTCAGTGACTGGCTGATCTAATCACTACTTCTAAACCCTCTGAGCCCTTCAGGGTATCCATTTAATACCACTACACTCTTTGTTTCAAGAGGAGTTCAAGCAGGTATTCCATTAGTGCTGAAAATAAAACATAAAACAAAAGGCCTTGACCCTAAACCTGGACTATCTATTTCCCTCCATAGGTGCTGACTGACTTGCTGAGTTTGTCCAGCAGTTTGGTTTTTGTTGCTCTGGATCCCAGTATAGATAATCTTATGTGCCTCCAGTGTTGAATCTCATCATGCAAGGAGTTCAGAATCTTATA
The DNA here is from genome assembly GCF_030028105.1 of Mobula birostris. Taxonomy (NCBI): domain Eukaryota; kingdom Metazoa; phylum Chordata; class Chondrichthyes; order Myliobatiformes; family Myliobatidae; genus Mobula; species Mobula birostris. The sequence continues at coordinate 51,591,593 of NC_092387.1, read as the reverse complement.
GTCTCAAGCAGCACAGATACCACTGCCCACCCTGACTATACTAATCTAACTTTCAAGCATCCAGTTTCAGTCGTTCCTATGCCACACACATAAAATTCTGGAGGACCTCAGCAGGCCAGGAGGCATCTATGGATAAAAGCAAGCAGTCGACGCTTCAGACCAAGACCCTTCATCAGCACTGGAAAGGAAGGGGAGAAGTCAGACTAAGAAGGTGGGGGGACGGGAGGAAGTATAAAGTGGTAGGTGATCTGTGAAAATGGGAAAGGGGGAGGTGGTGAAGTAAAGAGCTGGTAAGTTGATTGGTGAAAGAGATAAAGGGCTGGAGAAGGGGAAAATCGATAGGAGAGGATAGAAGAGCATGGGAGAAAGAGGTTTGGGGAGGAGAACCAGAGGGAAGTGATGGGCAGGTAAGGTGAGAGAGGGAAAGAGGAATGGGGAATGGTAAAGGGTGGGGGTGGGCAATTACCGGAAGTTCGAGAAATCGATGTTCATGTCATCAGGTTGGAGGCTACCCAGACAGAATATAAGGTGTTACTCCTCCTCCAACCTGAGTGTGGCAGCAGAGGAGGTCACAGACATTAATTCCTCTCACACTACCATCAACTCCTATCACTCCTCATTCCCCGCAACCTGCTCCAACTCTCCCAGTTTCCATCTGAATTTAGAAAATTAATGCTGGACAAGCTACCAGCATATTTTTTGAGATGTGGCAGGAAACTGGAGCGCCCAAAAGAAACCAGCTCAGGCACTGGAAAGGTGTGTCAATTCCACGCAGACTGCATTGGAGGTCAGGAATGAACCCCGGTCACTGGAGAAAGGCTTGTTTTGCATATCCTGTTCATACAGGTCAATTCAATACAAAGTGCATTGTGGCAGTACAAATAAAACTAATAACAACACAGAATAAAGTGAAATAGTTATAGGTAAAGTGCAGTGCAGGTAAACAATAAGGTGCAAGATCACAGCACGGTAATAAATCCATCTTATTGTACCAGGGAAGCATTCAATAGTTTTATAACAGGGAGTAGATGTCCTTGAACCTGATGGTATATGCTTTCAGGCTTTTGTACCTTCTGCCCGATGGGATGTGGGAGAAGAAAGGATGACTGGGGTTGGTGAAGTTCGTTATATCTTGTGAGGTAAAAAGGTTAAAGGAGAAACATACATGTTCAATATCATAAAGTGCTAAGAGATTCAGTCACAGAAATATAGAATCTACAGCAAACAAGGCCATTCAGCCCATCATGTGTAAAGTAAATCTATGGTTTCTGCCTCTCAAAGATTCAAAAAACTTTATTGTCATTCTGACCGTACATCAGCTCTGCAGGGCAGAATGAGACAGCGTTTCTCAGGAGCAGTGCAATCATAACATAACAAACGCAACACTAAATAATAAACATAACAATAAATAGTAAAACACAGCAACCACATGTCAGTTAAAATCAGGTTATAAGTGTCCAGTGCAAGTTAAAAGTGTTCAAAGCAGAGTCAGGTAGAGCAGCTATTTAGCAGTCTGACTGCCTGTGGGAGGAAGCTGTTTAGTAGCCTTGTGGTTTTAGTTTTGATGCTCCTGTAACGTTTGCCTGATGGCAGAAGAACAAACAGTTCATGGAGAGGGTGTGAGGGGTCTTTAATGATGTATCGTGTCTTCTAGAGGCATCGACTCTGAAAGAGGTCTTGGACAGAAGGTAGGGAGACCCCAATAGTCAGTCATAGTCTTTAGCTTAGTTGTGATCTAAGTGCTGTTTTAAATATGATAAGTCCATCCACTGCTACAGTCTTTTAAGGTAGTGAGTTCCAGTTTCCATAAGCAAAGAGATGAAAACACTTTTCCTCAATACTTCTCAATTTTTGCAAGCATTTCCTTAAAACTACTTGCTAGGCCTTCTGCTAAGGGAAGTAAGCCTTTCCAACCAGGCCTCTCATAATTTTATACATCTTAATTCAACTTTCTCTCAGCCTCAAATGGAAAAAAAATTTAAAACTGCAGATGCTGGAAATTTGAAATAAAAACAGGAAATTGTAGAAACACACAGCAGGTCAGGCAGCACCTGTGAAAAGAGTAACGGTTAATACTCAATAAGAATTGGATGAAAGGGAAAACAGGTTTTTTGCTTTTACTCCCCTCAGCCTTCTCTGCTCTAAAAGAAAACAATTCCAATCTTGCAAATATTTCCTCATGATTAATCTTGTGTATTAATATTTTAGTAATATTTGAGTCATATTGTATATATATTGCTTGATTAAGCATTCTTTTTTGTTTACTTAATTCATTTCAGGTTATAGATAAAAGTACGTGAATGGCATACACCATAACGCCACCACATCGTATGCACAATCGACATAGAAATCTACAGCACATTGCAGGCCCTTCGGCCCACAACGTTGTGCCGACCATGCAACCTACTCTAGAAACCACCCAGAATTACCCTACTGCATAGCCCTCTGTTGTATCCTATTGTAAAATAAGTCCCTCTTGAATCCGTCTCCACCACCATCACCAGCAGTGCATTCCACGCACCCAACATTCTCTGTTTGAAAAACCTACCCCTGACATTCCCTCTGTACCTAGTTCCAAGCACCTTAAAACATGTTAGTCATTTCAGCCCTGGGAAAAAGCCTCTGGCTATCCACACGATCAATGCTTCTCATCATCTTATACACCTCTGTCAGGTCACCTCTCATCCTCCATCGCTCCAAGGAGAAAAGGCCAAGTTCATTCAACCTATTCTCATAAGGTATGCTCCCCCAATCCAGGCAACGTGCCTGTAAGTCTCCTCTGCACTCTTTCTATGGTAACCACATCCTTCCTGTGGTGAGGTGACCAGAACTGAACACAATATTCCAAGTGGGGTCTGACCAAGTTCTCACAGCACTTGAACTCAATCCCATGGTTGATGAAGGCCAACACACCACATGCCTTTTTAACAACACTGTCAACCTGTGCAGCAGCTTTGAGTATTCTATGGCCATGGACCCCAAGATCTCTCAGATCCTCCACACTGCCAAGTGTCTTACCATTAGTATTATATCCTGTCTTCAAATTTTACCTACCAAAATGAACCACTTCACACTTATCTGAGTTGAAGTCCATTTGCCACTTCTCAGCCCAGTTCTGCATCCTATCGATGTCCCACTCAGCAATTTCCTCCCTCTCTTCCCACAGTAACTTGGGGTACACCTCGTCTGGTCCCAGCAACATATCTTTTCATGCTTTTCAAAAGCTCCAGCACATCCTCTTTCTTAATGTCTATATGCTCAAGCTTTTCAGTCAGCTGCAAGTCATCCCCATAATTAACAAGGACTTTTTCCCTGGTGAATACCTTCTCTAACCCTGGCAACATCTTCATAAATTTCCTTTTGGCTGCTGTCTCCCATGGCTGTAACCTGACTGATGTCTTAAACTGTTTCTGGTGAGATCTCCTTTCTCTTCTGTTGTGATGCTGGTTGATAAAGGACCCATCCACTTGCTTCTGATCCACTCATCCTGCCACCTTTGGGTCTATTTACTGTTCACCTACCCGCAGAAGCAGGCAAAAAGGGCTTTGAATTAATTCTCACGCTTCTGACAAAAATGAATGGCTTACATTTAGTACATTACACACGCACAGAATGTACAATTATAGTCATTTAGATCCTTCTGAGGATTTTCACTGTTGGATGTCACATTGTTATTTTTTTTTGTTCACAGGATATAGACGTTGCAGCCATTTATTGTCTATTCCTAATTACTCCTTAGAGGTCAATTAAAGTCCGCCACATTGCTGGATCTGGATTTGTGCTTGCCTCTCACTGAAACTAATTTCTATAACATCTATATTTATTTTATTATAAGAATTTAAATTCCCCAGGTACCATAATGAGATGTGAATATGTGTCACTACATTACTGGTATATGGCTCAAGCAGCTGGTCCATTAACTTAACCACTCTTCCACCATACCCTGCGTTGAGTGCTCTCTCCGTTTGAAAGACTACAAAGTCACAGTGTCATGTACAAGAGAGAATCAGATTTATAACCACTGACTTGTATGACATGAAATGTGTTGCTTTGCCACAGTAGTACGGCATAAAGAATTTAAGAACTATAAATTACAATAAATAAATAAATAGTACAAAAGAAAATAAATAACAAGGCAGTGTTTATGGATTCACAAATCTGATGGCAGAGGGGACGATTTCATGCTAGTTCTGAAGATACTTTGAATATCATACATGATAGATTCTAGTTGCTTCATAAATATATGTAAAAATATAAAAATAATATAAACTTATTAATTTTTAATAAATTGAGAAGCAATGCCCTACACTTTAATGTTTATACCCAGTTTCAGCATTATTTCTGAAAATTGAAATATTATGAAAAATATCAATTTGATTGCTTTTGGACCAAAGGATGTGGCCAAGAGCCATCACTCTCTAGTGATGCAGGGGGATGCAGTGACTGAAGATTTATACATCATGAAGTATCTTTTTAAAATACTGAAAGCAACGTACACAAAATGCTGGGGCAGTTAGCAGGTCATGCAGCAGGTATGGAGAGGAATAAACAGTTGATGGTGTGGGCTGAGACCCTTTAGCAGGACAATTAGATTTCACTATGTAATATTTCCCCAGAAAATAGTGAATTGTGTGTAAGGAAAGAAACCTGCCAGCAAGTTAAATATTTGTCGTAAATTAGCATAAAAGGAGATTTTGCAGATGTAGAGAAATAGCTGAACATATTAGTTTTAACATTTTAGTTAGGGAATAACATTTTAGTTTTGTTTTTATTATAAGCAAGGCATGCACATGTAACGGGTTGATGTGAGGACATATGACATTCACATACTTTGTACTTATAACTATAATGAATTATTTAAATAAATAAATGCGCACACACACACACACACACACACACACACACACACACACACACACACACACACACACACACACTATACAATATAGCTACATAGTCAATTTTAAATTGTCCCATTCAGGCCTAAAGATTGAAACACTGTGGAGCCTTTCTTACTCTTGTGGTAATAATGTCTTTCCTAACAAGTCTGATCACTCTGCTTGGCAGATAACACCTTGTGACTGAGAAGCAATCTCGAGTTCTAGGCCTTCTGCATGGTGGTTCTCAGAGTTAACTCTGGGACTGCAGGATGTGGTTCTGACAGCTCTGGACACTTCTCTGCTGGACATATTGGCAACCTGACCAGGGTATTTCAAGCATCATATGATGTACTCATATATGGACGATGTGAGCACAATGTCTGACGTCACTAATTCTTTTACTTTTTTGAAAGCCTCCTCGCACTGTTTTGTCCATTGTCATTTCTTCCCAATCTGTAGTAATCAGTTCAAGGGGTGGAGCACAATAGCCAAGTTAGGCAGGAACCTGTAATTGACAAATCCTGAAAGGGACCACAACTGTGACACATTCTTTGGCCTTGAGGCATCCACCACTGCTTGAATTTTCTCCACACTCTTGTGTAAACCTTGTGTGTTGATGATGTCATCACAGTAAGTGATGCTTGGCTTAAAGAATTCACACTTGTCACATTATGTTGAGCCCATAATCTTCTAATCTTTTCAACACTGTCTTGAGATTTTGAAGATGTTCTTCATCATCCTTACTGGTAACAATGATATCATCCAGGTAACACTGAGTGCCTGGGCAGCCTTGCAGCACCTAGTCCATAATTTTCTGCTGGAGTACAGGTGCAGATGCTACTCCAAAAATAAGCCTATTATAGCAATAAAGCCCTTTGTGCATGTTTATGGTGAGAAACACTCTCTACTCTTCCTCCATTTCCATCTGTAGGTAGGCTCCAGTTAAGTTCACTTTGCTGAAATGTTTACCTCCAGAAAGGTTTGCAAAGATATCTTCCATCCTGGGTGGAGGGCATTAATCTTCTTCCAGTACTACAGATCACCACAGAAAATCACCATAGATCCTGACAGACCCATTCTTCTTGGCTGCTGGTACCACTGGTATTGCCCATGGGCTCCTCTCAGCCTTGGAAAGAATTCCTTCAGCCGCCACGTAATCTAGCTATTTTATCACAGATGGCATAATGAACCAGATGGGCTTTTGTAAAAGTTGGGTGTGGCATTTTCATTTAACACAATCTTACCCTTAATATGCTTGAGTTTTCAAATGCCATCCTTGAACACTGCTGTGGCTTCATGCAGTACATTTCTGAGTTTTCTTTCTGTTGACTCTATTACAGGGAATGAGGCATGCAAATGGTGAATGGATCTCCAATGAAGCTGTAGTTGTCTCAGCTATCCACAGCCCCACAAATGCCATCCCTCCTGTTTTTACTGTACAAAAGCACAACGTGGATTACTGCTTGTTGTATTTCACTGTTATGAATGTCATTCACACAGGAGTTAATCTTTTCTCCTGTATAAGTTCTTAGTTGGATATCTGCAGGCTTCATTTCAATATCTTTAAAATGCCATCCAAACTCATTTTAAGGCATGAGTGAAACAGCTAAGTCAGTGTCCAATTCCATTTTAATTAATTTACTGTTCACTTCTGGTGTAAGACATATGCTTGTCTATTGTTAGTTTTCACAGTTAAATCTCAAGGCTACTCACTCCTGTGTCACTCTCATCATTATCAGATTTTTCATCAACAGCGTGCAGATGAGTGCTCTTTCTGAAACTGCAACTTGACTTTGTCTCTTTTTCTCTTGCCAGTGCAGTCTATTTTTTTTTATCTGCCTGACATATTTGTTGTACGTGTTCTACTTTGTTGCCTTTTCTATAAATTTTGTCATGAAACCTGCATTAGTCTGGTATATGTGAGCCCCTGCCACAACAATAACACAATTTGTTTACCCAGGCAAGTTTCTGTCTAGACTTTGCTATTTTGCTCATGCTCTTGTTCATTCCTGACTGCAACTGAATTGCATCCCTGTCTGCTGTTTCCATAGATACAGAGGTTTCCACTGCTCTTTAAATACAAGTTGTGCTTCAGATAGAAGCCATATTTGAATGCATTTTTGTAAGAATTCTCAAACTAAACAATCTCTCAGTGCATCATTAAGCCCATCACTGAACAGACAATCTCTTCAATTCAGATGCATAGTGAAATGGACTTCCCTTTCCTTTGATACCATTTATGGAACCGGAAGTGTTCTGTGGTCAACAATGGTTTTGGGTCTAAATATTCCTGCATTACTTTCATGATATCAGCAAAGCTCATTTCTGCTGGTCTGGTTGAAGCAGTCAAACTTCTAAGCAAACTGTACGTCTTTAAACCCAATGCACTCAGCAAAACTGGCACCTGTTTCTCATCAGCTACTGCTTTAAAATGCTGCTCAATCCATTCAGTATACAAAATCCAGTTATCACTTGTGAAATTAAACACATCTATCTTTCTGACGTGTCCAGCCATTTCTGCTTTTTTTAAAAATTCATGGTTATCATCACCCGCTACTCATTGTTTATGAACCCATGAATTCGTCCATATTCCTGCATTTGTTTTTAACTCAACCAACTTTCTCCCCTTGCAAAGAAAAAAACATGCTGCGCTGCTTTTTTTTATTTGACCATTTCTCACTGCATTGATATCTTTTACTCAATCGTTTCCTCTTGCCCTTCCAACAGGTAGGTAGTGTTCTCAGGTTCATTTAAAACTTACTCGTCGCCGCTGTTATGTGTTGTAACTCCAAAACATAATTCTAATTTCAAGGAAAACACAGAGCTGGGAATAACATCTTAGTTTTGTTTTTACCTTAAGCGAGGCCTCCACATATCACGTGTTGGTGTGATGATGTATGTAACTCATGTTCTTCATACGTATAACAGTGATGTATTATTTGAACAGTATGCTTAATCAAACAATACATTTAAAATATTACTCAAATATTAAATACACAATAAAACTAACTCACTGCAGTTACAATATAATGGAAAGAATAACAGGTCTGACAGACTGGTTTATAAATTGTCAATACTGTCTTGAGATATTAGGCACCGTTGTCATGCAGAGGGTTCAATAAGACACTACCAGTAGTTTTCTAGCTAATAAATGGGTCCCGAGCATTAACAGATCATTGCGGGCTGTCAAATAAAGCCTGACTCAGGATCAGGAGCTGCGTTTCCAGTATTGGACAACGGAGCCTGGAACAGCAGTGGCGTGTATCGGGAAAACACGGCATGTAAATCCTCCAAATTCCCAACTGAAATCACAGATGGGAAATTGTAGACTCATGTTTTCCAGAGAAATGTGTCTTTCTGTCAATATTCTCCACAGCACATCGACTAGTATCAGAAACAAATCATATCACACAGATGGGGGCAAGCTAAGTTCAGCTCATTGATTCAATTACACCTTCCTGACACTGTTTCGGTGTAAATGGAAGCACACTACAGCTAATGCCGCAGTTCCAATGCAAGCAGAACCTTGAGCTGGTTATATTACAGATCCGATGTAAGTGGAATACCGTCACACTTATGCTGTGGTAATGTATCTGAACCGCGGCAAACAAGATCTAGTTTCATGTACATTTTCCTGTACATTTATATTTTTTTAGTAAGCTCTGTTCCTTTGGGAATCCTCCACAAAGGATCTTTGACCTGAAACACTAATTCTGCTTCTCTCTCCACCGATGTTGCCTGACCTGCTGAGTGTTCCCCTGTTTATTTTTTCAGATACCATGGGTTGCCACAGTAGCATAGCGGCTAACATGATGCTATTACAGCAGAAGCATTCGGCGTTCAGTTCTGGCGCCGTCTGTACAGAATTTGTACCCTGTGACCATGTGTGTTTTCTCCGGGTGCTTCAGTTTCCTCCCACAGTCCAAAGACATACCAGATTGTAGGTTAATTGGTCATTGTAAATTGTCCTGGGATTAGGCAAGGGTTAAAGAGGTAGGTTGCTGGGTAGTGTGGCTCGCTGGGCCAGAAGGGTCTATATCTCTAAATAAATAAATAAAAATGTTTCCAGTATCTGCTGTTTTTATTTGATCTAATGTTCAGATTAGTAGAGATTCTGTTTGCCCGATATGAGGAGACATCCTCTACCATCCCAGCATGCCTAAAAATTTGGGGAGCAAGGAGGCTCGACTGTTGACGTTAGTACTCCAATCTCCTCACACTCTGAATCAGAATAAAATCAGGTTTAATATCACTGGCAAATGTCATGAAATCTGTTAACTTTGTGGTAGCAGTACATGAAATACATAATATAGAGGGAAAAAAACTGAATTACAGCAAGTATATATATGTATATCGTGAGGTTAAATTAAATAAGTAGTGCAAAACAGAAACAAAAAAGCAGTGAGGTAGTGCTCGTGGTTTGAAAGTCCATTTAGGGATCAGCTGACAGAAAGGAGGAAACAGTTCCTGGTTCACAGAGTGTGCGCCTTCAGGCTTCTGTACCTCCTTCCTGGTGGTAACAATGAAAAGAGAGCATGTCCTGGGTGGTGGGGGTCCTTAATGATGGACGCCACCTTTTTGAGGCACTGCTCCCTGAAGATGTCTTGGATACTACAGGGACTAGTATCCATGATGGAGCTGACTAATTTTACAACACCCTGCGGTTCACCCCAGCGCTGTCTGAGCAAAGCAGCCTGTTTGATTGGCACCCCTTCACCATCCGAAACATTTACTCTCCTACCAGGGCAGGGGTAGTCACTGCTTGCATCACTGCCTCCAGTGCACGGGATCGAAAGATGCTGCACAGGGCTGTGGACACATCTTCAAAAGGCAGTGCTGCAAGAAGGTGGGATCCATCAATACGGACCACATGGGTTTCCTCCGGGCGCCCTGGTTTCCTCCCACAGTCCAAAGACGTGCCGGCTAAAACATTAACTGGACATTGTAAATTGTCCTGTGATTAGGCTCGGGTTAAATTGGAGAGAGGCTGATTATTACCATTGGGGTATGGGAACCTGAAGACCCACATTCAAAGTTCAGGACCAGTTTCTTCCCCTCCACCATCAGATTTCTGAATGGCCCATGAACCCTATCTCAGTTAAATAGCTTTAGTGCTATTTATTTATTTTTGTAACTTAGTGGTTTTCTTACATCTTGACCTATGACCTATGTCAGTGATAATTAACCTGATTCTGATTCTGCTGAAGCTCCTTCAGTGGTGCTTCCAAAACCCATGTCCTCAGCCACCTAGTAGGTCCGTGAGACCATCATCTCCCGCAGGTTCTCTCTCTCCCTACAAGGTACGCTGTCCAGGCATGAAAATATGTATCACTGGGGCAAAACCCTAGATCTCAAGGTTCATCACAACACCTGCAGCACCCTGAGAAGATAAACCTTTTAGACGTTCAAAATGTTGTGCACCACTACTTCTCAGGAGCAATTACTTTAAAAACCCACATCTCAAGAATGAATAAAGGAACACTTGTGTGGGAGATGCTCAGCTAAACCCAATCTGCACTTAACAACAACATGAGATTCTGCAGATGCTGGAAATCCAGAGCAACACACACAGAGTGCTGAAGGAGCTCAGCAGGTCAGGCAGCATCTGTGGTGGGGAATAAACAGCCGATATTTCAGGCTGAGACCCTTCATCAGAATTGGAAAAGAAGGGGGAATTAGCCAGAAATCAGAGTCAATCTGCTTCCTCGAAGTCAGCTAGTGGCCACCCTGTATATCAAGACACCTGTATATAGTTATTGTGCCTGACAACAGCACTCACAAAGCTACTCTTTGGGCCGAAACGTCGACTGTACTCTTTTCCATAGATGCTGTCTGGCCTGCTGAGTTCCTCCAGCATTTTGTGTGTGCTGCTTGGATTTCCAGCATCTGCAGATTTTCTCTTGTTTTTGCTTCAATATCCTTAAATCATTCTTTGTAGGAACTGTGGAAACTAAGACTCAGCCTAATTTCTGCACTGTCTGGTGGTGAATTTGTGGAATTTGTTGCCACAGGCAGCTGTGGAGGCCAGGTCGTTGGGTGTATTTAAGGCGGAGATTGATAGGTTCTTGATTAGACATGGCATCAAAAGTTACGGGCAGAAGGCCTGAAACTGGGGCTGGGGAGGGGAGAGAAAAAAAGGATCAGCCATGATTGAACGGCAGAGCAGACTCAATGGGCCAAATAGGCCTAATTCTGCTCCTATGTCTTATGGTCGAACCATGCATCTTTGAGTTCCTACAAAGAATGATTTAAGGGTATTGAAGCAAAAGCAAGAGAAAATCTGCAGATGCTGGAAATCCAAGCAACACACACAAAATGCTGGAGGAACTCAGCAGGCCAGACAGCATCTATGGAAAAGAGTACAGTCGACATTTCGGCCCGAAGTCTGCATCCAGTAGAGAGAAAGAGCACCAGATATATTCATAAAATTATCTGACTATTAAAGAAATATTTGCAAGTTTGCGAGTGTATGCGTGAGTGAGTGAGTGAGCAATTGAGTGAAAAGGAGAGAGAGAGGGGACAATTCATCTGGCTGCAATTAAATGGGCAACACAGGCAAGCCAATATTAATCTTTCTTCAGTAAGCCCTTGTATCTTGGGTAAACAGTATGTTTGCACAATTTTGGGTACACCTGGTGCTGCACCTGGCCACTGTCTCAATTAGCAGTTGCCATAAACAGCAGAGATCACGTGTGCAGTTGGAGCTCTTTTGAAGCTTTGCGTCATGATCCAGACTAGCAGACTGAAATGGCGCTCCTGTTGTAACAAACAGCCCAACATGGCACAGTTTCAGTATCCTGGGCACCGTTCCAGCAGGAAGCTGAGCTTTTAAGCACATAAGATTTATGTAACCTTTGTGCTTCCGATCTTTCTCAACCCACTTATATCTTTAAGCACAGGATGTAGAACTGGGAATTGACTTGAGAACATCGGAATAGGCCACTTATCCCCTCCACCTCCTTCATTCAGACAGAACAAGGATTAATTCCATTTACAGGAGAACTCCACTGGCTATTCAAATATTCCAAATGGTTCACGATTTTCTTCAACAAGTAACATTGCTACATTACCTTCTCAGTCACCAGGATCCTGGTTCTTGAACAACATTTCCACTCAGTTCCTGTGGCCCCTCCTAATCACTGGCACCTTATTCCCACTTCTTGTCCCACCCGTCTGAGTTATCACTCTCAGTTTCCAATCACTGGGACCCCACTTCCCAAATCTCTTCCTACTCATCAGGGCCTATTTTGAACATCCCTTCCCACTCACTGAGGGCCCTATTTCCACATCCAATTCCACTCACTGAGGCCCCTATTTCCCACATCCTTTCTCACTTACTGGGCCTCGTTTCCCAATCCCTTCACTCCCATGGGGTCCCCATTTCCCACATCTCTTTCCACTCACCACGGCCCCTTTTTCCTGCACTCTACGGCCACTGACCGTGACCTTGGCTCCCATACTCCCTTTAAGCTTGGTTCACGAGAAAAATGTATACCATATGGTATACACAAAATGCTGGAGGAACTCAACAGGCCAGGCTACATCTATGGAAAGAGGACAGTCAACGTTTTGGGCCGAGACCCTTCAGCAGGTATGTCCTGCTGAAGGATCTCGGTCTGAAACGTCGACTGCTTACTCTTTTCCATAGATGCTGCCTGGCCTGCTGAGTTCCTCCAGCATTTTGTGTGTGTTGCTTGGATTTCCAGAGTCTGCAGATTTTCTCTCATTTACATACAGTATATGTGACATTTAAAAAATATAAATTAAAATTATTTTAATGGAAACTAATGTAATGTAACTAATGTAAACCAACCGATGACAGTACATCTTTGCACTCTTTTTGCACTACTAATTTATTATAATTTTTATATTCTTATTGTAATTTTGTATTTTTCCATATTGCACTACTGCTACCACAGAACAACAAATATCACAAAATATGTCAGTGATATCAAACTTGATTCTAATTCTGATTTTAGTTATTTGATGACATTAAAATTAATGGAAATGGCATCCAATAGTTGGGAATATCTCCGGTTTGGTACTTCCAAAGGCTCAAGTGTGCCCAATACTTTTACTGCACTTCCCTTGACTTTATATCGTTTAATGTCCTTTTTTAACAAAGAGCCATTGATCACAGCTTTTAAAATTTTAAATTGAGCTAATCACTGTGCAAAATGCCTTCCACCTAGCTGATAGTTTTGTTCTGAAATACTGTCGAGCCCTCGAACAGAAATGCCAGTTTTCAGCTACCCACATCAGGAACGTATATTTCAGTAGTCATGGCTGGACACATCTCAGTTTGCTCACTCTCTCTTAGTTGCTCTGTAGTTTGGAGATGTTGGGAACAGTTTGTGGCCGTGCTATACAAGCTGCAAAATTGTCAGCACCTTCTTTATCAACAAGACACACATCTTTCCCACAGTGAAGAGAAAGCTTCCTGTGTTAGCTTCCCATTTCACAAACGAAAAAAGTAGGCCATTCTGGGCAATATCTTGCCAATGGCAGGCCCTTTCAAGTGTTGGTCCCCTTTCCTCAGATATTCCCAGTAGTGCTCTATTTTGTTTTTCTTTTTAGTTATATAAACATTTCCCTTCCGAACCTGTTTGTAACATTCAGTCGGATGCTGCATTAACAATCAGAACAACTCGCTGAGTACATTTATTTTTCCCCAATTCAGATTTAGCTTTTTTGTCAGTTTCTGGGTTCTCTAGTTATGCTGCTCCCTGCTTTGTCCCAATCCTTCATAAGTTTCAATGCCTCTATTAAATCTCCCGTTAACCTCTTCTGCTCCAAGAATATCAATCAGTTTGTCCTCTCTTGCCACAAAGCTAAATGCACTTGCGGTAACATTAGGGTAAGTTTCCAATGCACCTCTCCCCAACTCATCCTCCATAAGGTACAGTTCATACTCATATTCAAATTTCAAGCAGGGTAGACAAAGGAGATGCAGTAGATGTGGTGTACTTGGATTTTCAGAAGGCCTTTGACAAGGTGCCGCACATGAAGCTGCTTAGCAAGATAAGAGCCCATGAAACTACAGGGGAGTTACTAGCATGGGTGGAGCATTGGCTGGTTGGCAGAAAACAGAAAGTGGGAATAAAGGGATCCTATTCTGGCTGGCTGCCAGTTACCAGTGGAGTTCCACAGGGGTCGGTGTTGGCACTGCTGTTTTTTACGAAGCATGTCAACGATTTGGACCACGGGATTAATGGATTTGTGGCTAAATTTGCTGATGATACAAAGATAGGTGGAGGAGCGGGTAGTGTTGAGAAAACATAGAGCCTGCAGAGAGACTTAGATAGTTTAGGGGAATGGGAAAATAAGTGGCAAATGAAATACAATGTTGGAAAGTGTATGGTCATGCACTTTGGTGGAGGAAATAAACGGGCAGACTATTATTTAGATGGGGAGAGAATTCAAAATGCAGAGATGCAAAGGGACTTGGGAGTCCTTGTGTGAGATACCTTAGAGGTTAACCTCCAGGTTGAGCCACTTGTGATGGAGGCAAATGCAATGTTGGCATTCATTTCTAGAGGTATAGAATATAAGAGCACGGATGTGATGTTTAGGCTCTATAAGGTACTCATGAGACCACACTTGGAGTATTGTGTGCAGCTTTGGGCTCCTTATTTTAGAAAGGATATACTGACATTGGAGAGGATTCAGAGAAGATTCACGAGAATGATTCCAGGAATGAAAGGGTTACTGTATGAAGAACGTCTGGCAGCTCTTAGGCTGTATTCCCTGGATTCAGGAAAATGAGGGGGGATCTCATAGAAACATTCCAAATGTTAAAAGGCCTGAACAGATTAGATATGACAAAGTTATTTCCCTTGGTAGGGGAGTCCAGGACAAGACGGCACGACTTCAGGATTGAAGGACGTCCATTTAGAAGAGAGGTGCGAAGACATTACTTTAGTCAGAGGGTGATAAATCTGTGGAATCTGTGGAGGCCAAATCTTTGGGTGCATTTAAGGCAGTGATAGATAGGTTCTTGATTAGCCAGAGCGTCAAAGGGTATGGGGAGAAGGCAGGGAAGTGGGGATGACTGGAAGAATTGGATCAGCCCATGATTGAATGCCAGAGCAGACTCAATGGGCCAAATGGCCTACTTCTGCTCCTGTATCTTATGGGCTTATATCGTTTTGGAGGACTGTCCACGTGTGTGGGTGAGTGGATGGGAGGCAGAAAAAGAGCTTGTTTTGCTGTTGTTTTTCTTTTGCTTGTTGTGTTCTGTTCTCTTTTATTCTATGTGGTTCTGCCAGGCATTTTGGGCATGCTGTTTTGGCGCCAGAATGTACGGCGATACTTGCTGGCTTCTCCCAGGACATCTTTGGGTGCGCTGGCTGTTGACGCAAATGACACATTTCACCATATGTTTTCATGTGCATGTGATAAATACATCTGAATCTGAACTTATTGTTGTGGAAACAGAATACCTTTAACGACTTGTGTTATCTCATACCTTCCTCATCGAGGACAACTACTGCAGCCCTACCAATGACCCTCAGCCCTGTTTCCTTTGGCAATACATCCTACCCATTCAAAAACACGTATTGTCCCTTGCAGGCTGGATGTCATTACTACACACTCACCTATAAGCACACATTGATCTGCTGCTGCATTGCACGCAAGGTGTGAGATCGAGTTTGGGCATCTGGTGTGGCAGGGTGAGAGGCCGGGCATATTTTGAACAGGACACATACACAAAATACGGTTCTCATTTTAAAATCATGAATTCAATACTTGTTCCCATATCCAAATATAAAATAGGCACAATCTACTGTAATTACACCCATAAAGGGAAATGTTTTTATAATGGATGAGAAAAGCCATCTCCAATACATTCCTACCTCTAAGTATGTTGTTCCCCCCTCCCCCCCCCCCCACCCCACCGCTTTCCATAAGGATGGCTCCCTATGTGGCTCCCTTGGTCACTTGTTTCTTCCCACTTATCACCCTCCTAGGACTTACCCCTGTAAGTGTGACAAGTTTCGTCGCTCACCGCCATTTAGATTGCCCAAACAATCCTTCCAGCTGAAGCGACACTACTCGGAGCTCCCGGTACAGCCTCCTCTACATCAGTGACAGCCAGTGCAGCTGGAGGGACCACCTTACTGAGTACCTTCACTCAGCCTGCCACAAAAAGGCAGGATCTGTCAGAGGATACCCATTTCAGTTTGACTTCTCATTCCCATTCTGACATGTCTGTCCATGGACCCCTCTACTGCATGATTAGCCTCCAACTTGATGACAGAAACATTGATTTCTCTCACTTCCAGTAACTACTCCTCTCTCCCTCCTCTCCTCACTGACACAATCAATTCAAGTTTGTTTAATGTCATTTCCAGTACACTAGTGTAAAGGAGAACAAAATAATTGTAACTCCAGATCTGATGCAGCACCAAAAAAAACCACAAGATAAGGAACGCATTAATAATAAAGAAACACAATAAATATAAATGCCAGATAGTTTACCTACATAGACTAATTGTATGTTGATAAAGTAAAGCTCAGCACAGGAGTACGTAAGTAGTATGTAAGGAGTAAGGATGTAAGGAGTAGGTAAGGTGAATGACAAGAAGTGATAAAGTAGTGGTGGTTGGGGGTGTGGAGGGGAGGGTTTGTGAGTGAAGGTGCTTATCAGTTCTGCTCATTTGCATTATGTTGAATGTTCAATTATTTTCACTCTGAGAAGCCCGTCAATTTCTACTGCTAGTTCTGCTTTCATTGCACAAGGCATTGAACTAGGTTTAAAGAACCAATTGACCATTGGATCTACAGTGAATTTTGCCATGGGTAACCTTCAATATGGGTGGTGGGGTGGAGATAAGTCTCTACAAAGGTGGTGTTGGGTGCTCCTTCCCTCTGCTAGCCCGCAGGTCACCCTTGGACAAGGTGTAGCACCTGCCTAGCCACCCCCACCCCCTACCCCTGGAAATCAGGGTCACATGATACCATGGGAGCAGGTGGTGGATGGTCATATGAGCATTGGTAATGTACATTGAAGCATGCAGTGAAACGCATTGTCTGCGTCAAATCAAATCAGTGAGGATTGTGCTGGGCCGCCTGCAAGTGTCCCCATGCTTCTGGCACCAAAATATCATGACCACAACTCACTAACACTAACCCGTACTTCTTTGGAATGAGGGAGAAAACTGGAGCACCCGGAGGAAACATGCTGTCATTGGAAGATTGGTCAAACTCCTTACTGACAGCAGGGGGAATTGAACTCTGATCGGTGATGGCTGGTGCAGTTATTATGATCTAAATGGACAAAATAACTGCAAATGAGTGAAGTTCAGAGGGAAGTTCTAGTGCATGAATCATATATTAGAGATAGCATCGAGGTTCAGCAGGTAAGAAGATAAATATCACATTGGTCTTTATTCAAAGGAATTGGAGGTTAGTAATAGGGAAGCTTTGTTACCAGGTATTGGTGAGGTCAGCCCTGTAGCAGGGAGACTCTTTTTGACAAGAGGATATGACAGCATTGGAGGCTGACTGAAGAAGATTTACCAGACTAATTTCTGGACTGTGAACTCATCCTATATCCAAAGGCTAAACAAGTCCAGTCCATATCCTTTGGAGTTGAGAAAGATGAAGAGTGACCTTATTGAAATATGTTAAGATTTTAAGGTAGATATCAAGATCTTTTCAATGGTGGGAGAGTCTCAAACAAAAGGACATTGTTACAAAATAAGTTATTTTCAGTCAAGGTGGATAGAGATTTCTTCTCAGAGAGGGGAATGAATCTATAGAATTGCCCTAGCCCAGAGAGCTTTGGAGCAAGATCAGTACAGATGTTTAGAGATGAGATACTGTACATTTTTAAAATTTTGGGGAGATTGAGGACTATGGGGATCTGGCGCAGAGAGGGAGTTGAGGCCAGCACAGGTCAGCCGTGGTAGACTTAAGGGCTGTATGGTTGACTTGCTTAGTTCTTGGATTGTTGCAGGGCACAGCTGTAAGCAATTCAAAACTAACATTATGAGGTCTTTAAGCAAAATGCCTTCTGTATTCTACTTCAAACAATTTTGTTTTATTAGTTTATACAAACAATGGAGATAAGATGTCAGGTAATTGAATCAACAATAAAATATTCAACCAGCTAGCAACAAATATCAGCTATTTGATTTGTGTGGGAAAATGAGGGGCCACGAGATTGAGGGTGTTCAGAAACCAATTATGCGAGAGTGGGCTGGGGATTAAAAGGGTAGGAGTTTATGTGATGGACCCCCTCAGAGATGTGTCCATTTAGAGTTGATTTCCCCGATCTAATTGCTGCCCGGTGATGCATCCACAGAGCAGGAACTTCTGACTGGTATGTTGTTGGAACAGTAAACCAGAAGTCCAGAAACAAAAGTTCAAATCCCATAAGCACAAGAGGTTATACAGATGCTGGAAATCCTGAGTGGCACTAAGAAATTCTGGAGGAACTCAGCAGGTTAGTCAGCATCTATGGAGAGGAATAGACATCGGCATTTCAGGCCAAGACCTTTATTTAAATTAAATAAGCAATAATTAATTAAATAAATCTTACATTTAAAACATCAGCACAAAACAGGCTTTTCTAACACATCAAGTCTGTGATGGTCATCAGCAGCCATCTACTCTCATTTTATGCTAATCTGAAACACAAGAGAGTTTGCAGATGCTGGAAATCCAGAGTAACGTATACAAGAAGCTGGTGGAACTCAGGAGGTCAATCAGCATGTATGGAAATGAATAAACATTTGACATTTCAGGCCATGACCTTTCATCAGAACTCCTGAACAAGGGTCTTGGCCCTAAATGTTGACTTTTTATTCATTTCTATAAATGCTGCCTGACCTGCTGAGTTGCTGCTCTAAGCCAACTTGTACTCTCCAAACATTCCCCTAGGTGTTACTATATATTTACTTACTAGGGGTAATTTACAGTGGCGAATTAAAAATTACCTGCACACCTTTGCCATGTGATATGGCAACTGCTCTGCCCTAGACCACAAGAATTATTTTCTCACACTCTTTCCTTTCAGTCTCTCATTTCTCCCCCTCTCTCTTCCTCCTTTCTATCTCTTTCCACTCCCTACCCTAAATACACCTTTCTTTATTGCTGTTCAGTTCCTCTTTGAAAACGCTGACTGATTCTGTTTCTGGTAAGTTGATGGTGCACTCAGATGCAATGGCCACTCTGGGTCTAATCAAAGGTGTACTTGCTCATCTTATATGTCTTGTTTACAACTGTAGGTCGCTGCTGGATACTACGAACATCAAGTACTGCAGAACTATCCCATCAGCGAACTGCTCGATTGCGATAGAGCTAGACTTATTGCATACTGTTGTTGTGTTGTTGCCTGGACTTGTTGTGGACCATTGGACGGAGCACAGTGCCAGAGATTGCCTTGTGTGTTTTTATTGTGGTCGCAAGACCCTGTTGGACATTGGAAATGTAGAATATTGCAAGTCCAGTCCACTAGTTCGTTGGCAAGACTGACGGCAGGGAGATTGCACTATGCCAGTTGTGGTGAGGACTAGGCCAAGGCAGCAGGGTCGTCTGTGGCAGCCGACCAGGAGAGGAGACACTGAGGTGGTGAAAGAGAGCATCTGCGGGATGCACCAGAATCCATACCTGGGCTGGGAGCTTGCCCCTCCTATCAGTGCTGCCCTCCAGTGTTTGCTTGGTGGAAGAACAAGCTGGATGAGTACAACTTACCAACAATTCCACAGTCACACTCACAAAATGCTGGAGGAACTCAGCAGGTCAGGCAGCATCTATAAAAATGAAGAAACTGTTGATGCTTTGGGCCAAGACCCTTCTTTGGGACTGAAAAGGAAGGGGAAAGACACCAGAAAAGAAAGGGGTGGGGGAGAAGGAGGATAGCCAGAAGGTGATAGACAAAGCCAGGTGGGTAGGAAAGGTAAAGGGCTGGAGAGGAAGGAATCTGATAGGAGAGGAGAGTGTGACATGAGAGAAAGGGAAGAAGAAGGGGTAACTGGGGAAATTAATAGGCAGGTGAGGTGCAGTAAGAGTCCAGAGTGGGGAATGGAAGAGGGAGGGAAAACATTTTTTACCAGAAGGAGAAATTGATGTTTATCCTATCAATTTGGAGACTACATGATGGAATATGAAGTGTTGCAGCTCCTCCACCCTGAGAAAGGCATCATCATGGCAAAACAGGAGGCCATGGACCGACACGTCTGAACGGGAATGGGAATAGGAATTAAAATGCTTTGCCATTGAGAAATTCTGATTTTGGCAGATGGAGCAGAAGTGCTTGACTAATTTATGATGGATCTTACGAATGTAGAGGAGGCCATTTCAGGAGCACTGGATACAATGACCCCAACAGATTTGCAGGTGAAGTGTTGCCTCATCTGAAAGGACTATTTGGGGCCCCAACAGAGGTGAGGGAGGAGATGAATGGGCAGATTTAGTACTTTGGCTGCTTGTAGGACTAAGTGCCAGGAGAGAGAATAATATGAGGGACAAGTGGTCAAGGGAATTATGGAGAGGGTGATCCCTGTGGAACACAGAGTTTAGGCTGGAGGTAAAGATGTGCTTGGTGGTAGAAGATGGTGGATTGCAGAGAACGATGTGTTGGATGCAGAGACTCATGGGCTGCTAGGTTAGGACAAGAAGAACTCCATCCTTGTTAAGGCAGCGGGAAAATGGGGTGAGTGGGGGTGTCCAAGAAATGGAGGAGATGCAGGTGAGGGCATCAATGGTGGAGAAAGAGACAAAGGAACTGAGAAAAGGAAATAACAGTTTTACAGGAGACAGGAAGGGAAAAGGTATAGTCAAGACAGCTGTGGGAATCAGTAGATTTATGAAAGATGTCCAAAGACTGCTTGTCTCCAGAGAAGGACACAGAGAGATTGAGACAGTGGAAGGGGCTGTCAGAAATGGACTAGGTGAATTTAAAGGCAGGGTGAAAGTTAAAGGCAAAGTTGATGAAATTGTTGAGCTCAGCATTGGTGCATGAAGCAGCACCAATGCAGTCATCAATGTAGCGAAGGAAGAGTTAGGGAGCAGTACCAGGGAAGGCTTAGAACATGAACTATTCTACATAGCCAACAAAAACTCAGGTGTAACTGAGCTCGTCAACTCCATCAACTTTCTTGATGCAGGTGCCCATGTCTACCTCTTGAGTCTGGAGAAAACTGGAGGAGCCAAAATAGGAATTGTTGAGAGCGAGGATTAGTTCTGTTGGTAAGAGGAGGGTAGTGATGGAGGGAAACTGGATGGTTCTTTTATGGAGGAAGAAGCAGAGAGCTTTGAGGCATTCTTGATGAGAGATAGAAGTGTATAGAGACCGGACATCCATGGTGAAAACAAGGTGGTCAGGGCCATGGATTTGAAAGCTGTTAAAGAAATTGAGAGCACATGAAGTGTTGCAGATGTAGATGGGAAGGGTCAGAACAGGGATCAAATGAAGTCAAGGTACGATGACACGAGTTCAGTGCAGCAGAAGCAGGCAGAGACAATGGGCCTACCCAGATAGTCAGGTCTCTGAATTTTAGAGTAGAAGGTAGAAGCGAACGGCAAGGGAATTATGAGTTTGGTGGCAGTGGGTGTGAGAGATGATGAGGTCAGTGGTGGTGTTGGAGACAATTTTTTGATGGTGCAGAGAGGGGTCCTCTTCAAGGGATGGGTAAGAGGAGGTGTCTGAAAGTTGCTGCATGGCCTCAGCAAGGTAGTGGTCCTTCTGCCACACTACTACAGCACCCCCTTTGTCTGTGGGTTTGATGCCAAGGTGGGGATTGGTGCAGAGAGTGGAGGACAATGCGTTCAGAGGGCGTAAGTTTCAAGGAGGGGTGCTGTAGTTGAGCTGGTTGATGCATCATTGGCAATTAGAGATGAAAAGATCTAGGGTAGGCAGGGAATCAACATGGAGGAGTGTTCAAGAAGAGGAGGAGGGTTGGAGAAGGGTTCATTGGTGAGGGGTGAGGAATTCTTGTCAAAAAAGTGGGCTCAAAGATGGAAGCAACAGAAGAAGAGCTTAGTGTCATGGTGGGTCTGAAACTCACTGAGGTGCAGGCGAAGGGAGACAAAGGTAAGGCTCTTACCCCCTTTCTCACATCCCCCTTTCCCATAACTTCATTTTCCCAGTTCTTGAGCCATCTCTCTCTATTTATCTGATTCATGTAAGTCGTGATCTTCTACTCTCCTGTCCAATTGCAACTTTGCCTCAAGGAAAACAACCTCACAGTCCTCATTCTGATGTAGTAGAAATCCTTTATTCCTAGAACAACTCTAATTAATCTTCCTAGTCACCCTCTAGTATTTTCACATCCTTCATAAAGTGACCTGAAAACTTAGATGTGGTATAACCAGCACTTTATATCTTTCTACTTTTATCTCTTATTTCTGTACTGAAGAATCCTAGGATCATATATAGTTTAATAACTCTTGTCTCAACAGGACTTTATCACTGTCAACAATTAAAGCAGTTATGCATTTTGGTAATTTTGCCCCCACCATCCCCCTACGCATCTTGAAGAACCTTGCCACTTCATCAATATCATCTCTTTTCATTCTTCCTGTCAAATTTAACACTTCACACATTTTCGTATTAATTTTATTTGCCAATTGCCTGCCTATTCCAATATCCTATGTCCTTTAGCAGTCGATTCTATACCCCTGCACTATTTACTACACTCCATGATTGTGTCATCTATAAACATTGAAAAATTACCTTGCAAGTCATTAGAGACTTGAGAATAATCAATAAGGAATCAGAACTGTGTGTTATGTTTTCCAAGAATATACATGGGCCAACATTTCCTGATGATTAAGTCCACATTAGCTCAGCTCCATATCAGTATGTAAGCAAAGCCAATGTGTGTTTACACAGTACTGTTCTAAAGTCTTAGGCAGATGAAAAAAATATTCTGCAAAGCAAGATGCTTCCAAAAACATGAAAATGAAAAGTTTCTAAATATCAAAAAAATACTATAACAAGCAGTAAATAGTAAAACACTAAATCGAATCAACATTTGGTGTGACCACCCTTTGCTTTTAAAACTGAATCAATTCTTTTAGGTAGACTATCGTGCAGTTTTATTACAAAATCGGCTGATAGCTTGTTTCAAGCATCCTGGAGAACTTGCCACAGCTCTTCGGCAGAATTTGGCTGTTTTGCTTGCTTCTGTCCCTCCAGTTAACCCCAGACAGCCTTGGTGATGTTGAGATCAGGTCTCTGTGGAGGTCATACCATCTGTTGCTGAACTCCTTGTTCTTCTATTCACTGAAGATAGTTCTTCGTGACCTTGGCCATGTGTTTTCGGTCACTGTCTTGCTGCAGACTAAAGATGGGACCGATTGGATGCCGCCCTGGTGGTAAGGCAAGATGGATGTGAATCTGCTTGTACTTTTCAGCATCTTCCATTTTAAGGCAGCTCTGGTGAAACACAGTGATGACCTACTGGCAGCTAACAAAATTACTGACTACTTTATTAATCACACATTTTCTGGAAAACAAGCACTGCAATCAATATTTTTTTCCTTTTGGAGTTGAGCTTTTGAACCACCTGTACAACCTGGCATTTTTGCAGTGTGAACTGAAGTCTCGAAGGTCCAGAATGGTTGTGTCATGACGTGTATGGGCCAAATCAAGGCAGTGGGTCTTGGGCTCAAGAGCGAGGAACTAGCCAATGTATGGCCATTGCTGGAGCAGACCTGGAGCCAATTTGAAGTGTTAGGGACTGTGCCCGAACATGAGGAATAGGCTGATGTTAGACTGATTTAAGTGCTGGTCCAGATTCAAAAGGTCAGGAACAGGCCAAATCAAGGCGGCAGGTCCACATCCGAAAGCATATCAAAGCAGCAGGGTGCAGAACCAAGAGTGAGGAATGAACTGAGGTTTGGCCAATTTTAACGCCAGGCCAGATTGAAAAGGTCAGGGTGAAAAGGCCAGAGGTGAAGGATAGCCGGTATTCAACTCTCTGCTTGGCAAAGTTAACTCAGCTCTGCATTAAACTGAGGCTGTAGCCTGCAACTAATGGAATCTTGGATCTACTGTGACTGGCTTTGTGGCTGTGAACTCACTTTTGTCAACTTTAGTTCTGAATGTTATTTGTTTGCTTTTTATTGGAATACAATGTATTCCTTTTTTACATGTTGGATGTTTGGCAGTCTTGTTTTTTTAATGGGTTCTAATGGGTTTCTTTGTTTTGTGGCTGCCTGTAAGGAGACAAATCTCAAGGTTATATATAGTATACATACTTTGATAATAAATGTACTTTGAACTTGAGGATTCCATCAATTCGGATCAAATCGCCAAGTCCATTGCAGAAATGCAACTCCAAACCTGCAGGGAATCTCTGCCGTGCTTCACTGTTGGCTGCAGACATGCACCCATGTAGCGCTCTCAATATGTCCTATGGACAAACTGCCTCCTCTTTGAGCTAAAAATTTCAAATTTTGACTCGTTAGTCTAGATCACTTGCTGCCATTGTTCAGCACTCCAGTCCTTGTGTTTTTGTGCATACGTCACTCTCTCGACTTTGTTTCCACTTCAGGGGAATGGCTTTTTGGCAGCAACTCTTCCATGAAGACCACTTCTGACAAGACTTCTCCAGACTATAGAGAGGTGTTCTTGTATTCCAGTGGTTTCTGAGAGTTTGGAGCTGATAGTAGTGCAGGACATCTTGAAACAGCACATGTTGAAACTCCTGTCTGCTGCAAAATTCTGCTTGGGAGGACCTTGATGATGCAGGGTGACCACCGTGGGTCTTGTTGCTATGGTCACTCTTTGCCATGGTTTAAGAATTGATGATTTGAAGGTTAAACTGTCACCTCTGTCACACTCTCACCTTTATTTTGGTTGTCCTTCACCCAGTTTGATTCCTTCTACACCCATTCCTGTTTCAGTTTATCAGTTTAGTCCATTTAACTCATTATGTCATTGATCGTTAGCATCCTGTCAGTTATCTTTGTTTAATCATGCACTGGGCTATATACCTACAAAGTAATCAAGTTTTTTTTAAATCTATTAAGTTATCTATTACTTAATATCTTGCTTCTTTTAATAATATACAAAAAAAATCTCTGTAATATTTAATTCTTTTTTTGGAAAATGAATGTTTGGAAATCTAAAATTTTCTCTTTTCTACTGACATACAGTACTAATGCAGATAAAAATAAACACCTATAACAACATTTATATTAAAAATTATATGGTGCCTAGAACTTTTGCATAGTACTGTGTGTGAGCTGGTATATTGGATATTTGTCAGTTAGTTTTATTCCCCTCCCCCACAATTCTACTATATTTCTTCATTTTCCTGTAAATGCCTAAAAGCAAATGAATCGCAGGGCATTTTATGGTAGTGCGTGGTAATAAATTTACTTCGATTTTGACGTACATATAGCTACACACACACACACACACACACACACTTTGTTCTATATAAACGCAATACAATTTACCTTTTACCCTCCTACCCAAGTCAATGGTATCCACAGTGAGTTGGAGAGCTTGTAAGAGATTTGTTTTATTACCCAATTACTATACACCATGAATCACATCACTCTCGGCTGCCCCAGAGCTGGCATTTCGATCTTCTTTTATGAGTTGATCTATCTTTCTAGTCAGATCTAAAATAGGATACAAAAAGCTTTGCAAAATGAAGAGTCGAGTCATTATCATGCCTAATCTTTTCGTTTAACAATCTCATTAAGGCACGCAACATTTGAGGTCATCTCCCAATAGCTCAAACCAGTGCCCAAATTGGCAGTTCGATATCCCTAATTTCAAGAGGTGTGAATCTCACATCCAGATCTGGAGACTTGCATTATTCACAATGGAGTGACTGAAATAAACAAAGGGAAAGATAGGAGGGAAATAAACAGATATTTTAAAAGTAAATGAAAAAGTAACCAATTAAAACAGGAAAACAAACTTAAGGTTCATTTAGTCGCCTTTGCAAAAAGCTGTTAAAAAGGATAATTTCTGCAGTGATACTTAGCTTAACCACTCATAGTGAAGGATAAAAAGCAGGTGGAGTCTCAAACAGCTCTGAGGTTCACACTGTCCGTATTTAGCAAATACCAAGCGGTCATCACTCACTCTCTCAAGCCACATTAACCATTTCACCATGTTGTCTACTTCACAACCAGTCACATCTGTGCACACTCCCCACTGCTCCCAAAGGCTTCATCTTTCATCACCAGGGTACAAAGTTCACTGAGAAGTAATCAATTATTCTTTGTCCTCCTTGTCCTGTCTCAGAATCAAAATCAGACAAACACCCATCAATGGATTTCATCCCAAAAATGTCACAGTATCTTGATATGTTATGAGTTGCTTCTTTTTCCAGTTTTAGCCTAGAAACAGCCCAAGTGTTGGGCTTTCAGTTTCTGTCAAAGTTTATCCCTGTTTCCCCCTTTAAAATTTCTACCCTTTATCAGCAGATCAAACAAACTCTTAATGGAAAGGATTAAATTCACTGCACTTATCCACACTGGCAACATTTCAAGCAACAAAGTGCAAGTCTGCTGCTGGAATAAATGAACTTTTTATACTGCCTTTTGACTTTTAAAATATCACACAAAATCTGTTTTGGCAATCTAAAATTAAACATCACATTTACACCCAACTATCATCCACAATCAATCAAATTTATCATTCCTTCTTATCCAACTAAGTGTGTGTGTGTGTGTGTGTGTGTGTGTGTGTGTGTGCGCGCGCGCGTGTGTGCGTGAGTGTGTGTGTGTGAGAGTGAGAGTGTGAGTGTGAGAGTGAGTGAGAGAGAGTGAGAGAGTGAGAGAGAGAGAGTGAGAGAGAGAGAGTGAGAGAGAGAGAGTTTGTGTTTGTTTTTGTGGGTGGCGGGGTTAATCCAAAAGAATGAACTCTCACACTTGCTTCAAATTAGCTAAACTACACACGTGTATTTGAATGAAAACTAAACAGTGCCGTTCAGTTCAATTTGGACTGGAACAAAAGCAATTTCTTAATATGATCAAAATAAGATACAAGTTTCAAGGTGATTTAGAATCAAACACCGTAACTGTGTTTTAATTTCAAAGCTGCATTATAGTCCATTACACCGCCACCTTGTAGGTGATTATTACCTCTCCTCAGCCTTCAATTGTTTTCACACAAACTCCATCAATCCTCCGTAATTTCAGTTTTCTCTCTCTCTGTCACTGCATCTCTTTCCCGTGTCACTCTTGCCCATTTCTGTCTATCTCTGTTTCATAATATCATTTCCTCCCATCTCTCTCTCCTGTGCGTGTCCCTCTCTGCCTCATCCCCTTCTCTCCCTCTCTGTCTCTCTCTCTCTACCCTGTCTTCCTGGTGAATGTCTATCCCTCATATGTTAACAGTTAAACCTACCAGTCATTGCTCTGTCGCAGTTTATTGTATTTCTCAATGCCACATTACCAATTTTACTCTAGTGACTCTACCTACTAGGCACTCTAAAGTCAAAGTCAAAGTAAATGTCACCATCAATGTCACCATCACCATATATGAGTTGAGATAAATTTTCCTGCATAAATTTACAGGAAAATAAAGGCATCCAATATAATATATCAAAAACCAATGACTGACAACCAATGTGCAAAACAAAACAAACTGTACAAATGAAAATTAAATACTGAAGAGACAAGCTGTAGACTTCCTCAGAGTTATTATTTCAGAGGGTCTGTCCTGGCCCCAGCATGCGTGCAATTGTGAATAAATGGCAGCGACTCTACTTCCTTAGAAGTTTGCAAATTTTCAGCATGACATCTAAAACTTTGACAAATGTCTATAGATGTGTGGTGGAGAGTATATTGACTGACTGCATCACAGCCTGGTATGGAAACACCAATGCACTTGAAGGGAAAATCATACAAAAAAAAGTGGCTATGGCCCAGGCCATCATGGGTTAAGCCCTTCCCAGCATTGAGCACTGGCGCGTCGTCGCAGGAAAGCAACATCTATCATCAGGGACCCCATCATCCAGATCATGCTCTCTTCTCGCTGCTGCCATTAGGAAGAAGGTACAGGAGAGTCAGGACCAACATCACCAGGTTCAGGAATAGTTATTACCCCTCAACTATCAGGCTCTTGAACCAATAGAGATAACTTCACTCGCCCAATCACTGAACTGTTCCCACAACCTATGAACTCACTTTCAAGGACTGATCTCATGTTCTCTAAATTTATTGCTGAGTTGTTATTTATTACAAATTATTTTTTTCATTTGTATTTGCACATTTTGTCTTTTGCACATTGTTTGTCCACCCTGTTTGGTGTGGTCTTTCATTGATTCTGTTATGGTTCTTGGATTTACTGAGTAATGCCCACAAGAAAATGAACCTCAGGGTTGTATATGGCGACATATATGTAATTTGATAATAAATTTATTTTGAACATTGAACTTTGAGTCCCTGAAAGCAAGTCTGTAGGTTGTAGAATCAGTTCAGAGTTGAGGTGAGTGAAGTTATCGACGTGTATTCAGGAGCCAGATGGTTGAAGGGTAATTACTAATGTACTCTATTGGTTGTTAAAAGAACTGGGACAAAATGTGTATTTTTTTCTTTGTCTGCAGCTACAAAGATATTCCATTGGTCAAAATAAGCTCTGCAAGTTGTTGAGAACATGAAACGTCCTGCACAAATACAAGTTATTTCCATCTAATGTTATTACATTAATAACTAACGATGCTGGTTTCAATCACATTCTGCTGACCAGCTGTCAATATCATTATGATATGTACCCTTCTTGAGCTTGATAAGGTACACAGAAATCAATTAGGAGATACCATTGAAAATAAAATCATAGAACATAGGCACCAGCAAAAGAGGTCGTTCACCATATTGTGCCTGCACAGGCCGCATAGACCTTCCCAGCCCAGTCTAATATCCAGTACCAGGTCTATTGTCCTGCCGGTCTTCAAGTACAATCAAGCCATTTCTAAATGTGAGGAAAGTCTCTCCCTCCACTACCCTGTCTGGCAATGAATTCCAGACCCTTACCACCCCTAACTAAAAAAAAACTCTCCACATCCTTACACCAATCCTTATTCCCCTCCATCAGGAGATTTCTAAACAGACAATGAATCCGTTAACACTACCACACTATCTTTGCCCTCTTTTTGCACTATTGATTTAATATATAACTTAATGGGAAATATATGCTGCATTTCATATATATTTATATACAGTACTTCCAAAAGTCTTAGGCAGATATATGTAGCTAGGGTGCCTGAGACTTTTGCACAGTGCTGTATTTGTCATTGTGGAGCAGAGAGAGAGTTTGTAAATCTGGCGGGAGCAAAGGATGTTGGGAACGGTGAGGGTGGAGCACCATGGGAGTGGAGCGGGACAGGTGGCAGAGAAGGAGTGCTGGGGCAGGAAGGGGGATGGTGTGGGTGCAGCCACACCCAGCCCTGAGACACCAGGCAAGATCATTTGATTCCAAACAATTGGTTTAATTGATCATTTCAGAATGTCTCTCCAGTGCTTCCTGCTCCCTCCCCTCTTCCTTCCTCTTTTCCCAACCACAATTCCCTTCTCCGGGCCCCCTTCCCATTCTTAGTCCACAGCAGACACCCATATCAGAATCAGGTTTATCATCACCCATGTATGTCATGAAATTTTTATGTGACAGTGGTGCAGTGAAATACATAAAATTACTACAGTACTGTGCAAATGTCGTAGGTACCTTTGCTATGTATATGTGGCTAAGAATTTTGCACAGTACCATAAATATATATATTACCAGATATATTTATACTATATATAAATTGTTTTGTATATGAATGTATATATTTCTTATTGCAAGTTATAACATATTTTATGTATTGTAAGGTACTGCTGCCACAAAACAACAAATTTCATAACAAACAACAGGAATTCTGCAGATGCTGCAAATTCAAGCAACACACATAAAAGTTGCTGGTGAACGCAGCAGGCCAGGCAGCATCTCTAGGAAGCGGTGCAGTCAACGTTTCAGGCCGAGACCCTTCGTCAGGACATTTCACAACATACTGATTCTGATTCATCAACCAATTGCTTAAAATTTATGTCTCCAGATTTATGACCCCCATCCTGAACTACATAGGTCCCACGTATCTTCATGTACCTCAATTAAGTCTCCTCTCAGCTCCCTCAATTCCAAAGGAAACAATGCGATAGTTCCTTATGGCTTCAATTTTCCAGTCCTGGCAACATCCTCACCAATCTCCTTTGCACCCTCTCCAAGTGTAACACATGTTTTCTGTAATATGGTGACTAGAACTGTGCTCAATACTCAAACAGTGGATTTAACATTTATGGTATGCACTTAAACCCAATATGTAAGAAAAGGATTGTGTAAGCTGGAGAGGCTTGGATCAACTCAGATGCAATAATTAAAGAACATTTAAATAACTGATCTCCCCATGACAAGAAAGTTATTCACCCTTGAGTAGGGTTCGGAGAAAAGTGAGTTTAAAATAGAGTCCATAATCAAAGAGTCAAAAATAAACTGGTTTAAAAATAAATCTAAACTCATAATTCTACATACTCAGAATAACTGAAGCCACACCATCTAAAGAAAAACATACATCTTTAAATAAAACTCTGTCAAACACTACTTATAAATAACTTCAAAATGTCCAAGTGTTAGAAATAACCAATAGGTTAAAAGATCAAATGACAGGGTCAGAATTTAATCTGATTTTGTATCCCAGTGAACAGTTATTGCTCCACAGTGAAAATGGTCAGTAGAGACCTCTAAAGAAAATGACGTCAGTACCAGTCATAATAAAATTCAAATCAAGTGCCAGGGATGGACACCTACCAACAATCATCATCTTCAATGCAGAAACACTGGTCCTTGCATGAGATTCAAGGTCATGGAAGGAAAGGACCTGGTCTAGTCACCACTCCAGAGACATAATCTAGGATAACATATCAGTGCACTATTGATGGTGTACTGCACTATTCACCCAGGTTCTTTCCATACTGTCAGAAGGAAGTAATCACTCCCTTCACGTTACCGAAACACTGGAATTAGACCACAAAATAGTACTGCTTAGTACAGATTCTTCAGCCTCTGATATTGTGCCAACCCCTTAACCTATTCCAGCATTAACATCATTCTAACCTCTCCCTCTAACATAATCCTCCATTTTTCTTTCATCCTTGTGCCTATCTAAGAGTCTCCAAGAGACCATGTCAACTTCTATAAGTACAACCAACTTCACTAATAACGATCCTGTGTTATAAAAATGATGAAATGGTGGTTCACTGAAAGTTGTGACTTGAGATGTCGTGATGTTATTAATTGCTAATTTAATTAATTTGGCACAATATTGTGGGCCAAAGGGCCAGTTCCAGTGCTGTAGTGTCAAAATGCAAGTGCTTGACGTGCATCTGAACAGCATGCAAAATGCACATTTCTGTTGTGCTCCATTCTTACCAGTAGAGCTAAGCCTGTCCCAAAAGTCACAGCACATGGCAACTTCAAAATCTGATTTGCCGCATTTTGAAGAAAACTGAAACTTCTTTAGACCTCAATTCAGTTTTCCAAACTTTACCATCAATAAGCAAACAATTTTGAAGGATAGTCAGATGGGTCAAGAGGACTTAAGTGACTTTAAACAATGGAGCATTGTTAAGGTGTTGGGAAGACAACAGTTTCTCATAATCTGATACACTTCCCATAGGGTGTGCTTCACAGCAAATGGATGAAGAACACACGGTTGATAACACTGATAATTTAATAGGTAATGACAATCAAGCCAATTTTGTTTGGACATTTAAATTGAATAATCCTGATTTAAGATTTTAGCACTGAAATCCTCAACAAGGCAGCATTCAACCAAGATCACTCTCGAGAGTTTAGAATGACTAAGATTGGTTTATTTGTTATATATACATCAAACCATGCAGTGAAATGCATCGTTTACATCAAATCAAATCAGCGAGGATTGTGCTGGGCAGCCCGTGAGTGTCGCCATGCTTCTGGCACCACTGTAGCATACCCACAACTCGCTAACCCTCACCGTACATCTTTTGGAAATGTAAGCGGAAACTGGAGCTCCCAGAAGAGACCGATGCAGTCACGGGGAGAACATCGAACTCCTCATGGAGAGTGGCTGGATTTGAAACCTGGTCGAACAGCTACTGCTGTAAAGCATTGTGCTAACCTCTATGTTACCCATGCCACCCAATGAGATGTTATGGACAACTGTTGGATTATTATTCATTCAGAGATACAGCATGGAAGAGGCCTTTCTACCTCAACAAGCTGCGCTGTCCAACAACCCACCCGGCCTAATCACAAGACAATTTACAATGACCAATTAACCTACTAACCAGTAGATCTTTGGAATGTGGGTGGAAACTGGAGCACCCAGAGTACAGGACAAACTCCTTACGGGCAGCACTGGAATTGAACTCTGAACTCTGACACCCTGAACAATGGCAGCATTGCACTAACGACCATAGTGCCCCTACCGTTTCACTATTATTTTCGATATTAGTCAAACAATATTCTGACTTCATTGGAAACATAATGATGTTACTTGCCCAGATAGAAATTCCCAGTATTTAATCTCTCCTGTCCTTACTTGCCATGGCTTTATATTGATCTACCCCTCAGTGCAATTATCACCATGAATCAGTTATTAACTGCCCCTCTCCAATCAATGCGAGGCAATCCAAACTAAATGAAAAAAGTTAATTAGAATTAGTATCACCCACTTCGCTTCAAAAGGCAATAATCCAATTTGGGGACGGTAATGATGGTTATAGACATTGCTAATTTCACTGATGTCGTTTAACTGAATCCCTTCAATCAGATTACAGGCTCTAAATTGATCCCTCTGAATGTTAATCCTCTTTCAGAATATTCTGAGCCCTTCTGGTTCATCAAGTGCGTGATTTTCAGGCTTTAGTGTTCTGTTCTGA
Organism: Mobula birostris; assembly: GCF_030028105.1. Taxonomy (NCBI): domain Eukaryota; kingdom Metazoa; phylum Chordata; class Chondrichthyes; order Myliobatiformes; family Myliobatidae; genus Mobula; species Mobula birostris. Next base: position 51,558,837 of record NC_092387.1, on the reverse strand, counting down.
GCCTCTGCCTTAGTTGCTTCAATAGGAAAACACGTAAGAAGCAAAGTATGAGCTGTCCATTTGGCCCACGCCCATACTCATTCATTCAATAACATCATGGATTATCTCGTATTTCCTTCGCCAATTACATGATACCTTAACACATGTAAAAAATTCTACCCATCTCTGTGCTAGAAGCATTCAGTGAGTGAATGCCTGCAGTCCTCTGAAGATCCACTGCCTCTTGAGGAAAGAAATTTCTTTTCATTTGACCTGCTGATCAACCAACCACCTACTTTGAGATTACAACTCTTGATTACCAACTCTCCATCCAGAAGAAAAAAAAATTATTTTCTCTGCATCTCTGTATGTTTCAAAGTGATTCTAGCTCATCCTTCTAGACTCTCAAGAACATAAACCCAGCCAGCTTAATGGCCCTTGACAGGACAAGCCCTCCAGCCTGGGACCTGATCCGTTGAATCTCTGTTGCATTTCCCCCTGTCATAAGTCAACTCCTTCTTTAGGCGGGAAGATGGCATGTGGCCTGGCATTTTGATATCTCCAGGTGTGCCTGGAAGACGTGCACCTTCAGGGTGTGATCCCGTAGATGACCCAGTTCCTCACCAATGTAGCCGGAGACTGAAGTATGAGGTTAGCAGGTGGTGTGTGCTACTGTCGGAAGGACTCTGCATTCAAGTCAACTCTCTACCTCTCAATGGAGGGTGGGAGCTTTCAGTCCTCAAGTCAGGGAACTCGGAGAAGTGACGCAGCAGACTGTGACACCAAAACAGCCAGCCGCTGGTCTCCCACTCCCGTTTGTTACAGGAGTGACCTCTCTCTCCTTCGCTAGAGAAAGCCTGTCTGAGATACCGAAGTGTTGGGTTATGGACTGTAGTTTTCTGATGGACTCTAGATCTAGGTCTCTTTCAGAGCTTTGCTATTGCTTGTACAGGGAGGGGAGGGGTTTAGAAACACAGAAAACATGCAGCACAATACAGATCCTTCAGCCCACAAAGCTGTACCAAACATGTCCCTACCTTAGAACTACCTAGGCTTTACCCAAATCCTCAATTTTTTTACGCTCCATGTAGCCATCCAGGAGTCACTTAAAAGACCCTATCGTTTCCGCCTCCACCAGCAGCCCGTTCCACGCACTCACCACTCTCTGTGTAAAAAACTTACCCTGACATCTACTCCGTACCTACTTCCAAGCACCTTAAAACTGTGCCCTCTTGTGCTAGCCATTTCAGCCCTGGGGAAAAGCCTGATTATTCACACGATTAATGCCTCTCATTATCTTGTACACCTGTATCCGGTCACCTCTCATCCTCCGTTGCTCCAAGGAGGAAAGGCCGAGTTCACTCAACCTATTCTCATAAGCCATGCTCCCCAATCCAGGCAACATCCTTGTAAATCTCCTCTGCACCCTTTCTATGGTTTCTACGTCCTTCCTGTAGTGAGGCGACCAGAACTGAGCACAGTACTCCAAGTGGGATCTGACCAGGGTCCTATATAGCTGCAACATTACCTCTCGGCTCTTAAACTCAATCCCATGGTTGATGAAAGCCAATGCACTGTATGTCTTCTTAACCATAGAGTCAACCTGCGCAGGAGCTTTGAGTGTCCTATGGACTCTGACCACAAGATCCCTCTGATCCTCCACACTGCCAAGAGTCTTACCATTAATGCTATATTCTGCCATCATATTTGACCTACCAAAATGAACCACCTCACGCTTATCTGGGTTGAACTCCATCTGCCACTTCTCAGCCCAGTTTTGCATCCTATCAATGTCCCGCTGTAACCTCTGACAGCCCTCCACACTATCCAAAACACTCCCAACCTTTGTGTCATCAGAAAATTTACTAACCCATTCCTCCACTTTCTCATCCAGGTCATTTATAAAAATCACAAAGAGTAGGGGTCCAGAACAGATCCCTGAGGCACACCACTGGTCACCGGCCTCCATGCAGAATATGACCCTTCTACAACCACTCTTTGCCTTCTGTGGACAAGCCAGTTCTGGATCCATAAAGCAATGACCCCTTGGATCCCATGCCTCCTTACTTTCTCAATAAGCCTTGCAATGGGTACCTTATCAAATGCCTTGCTAAAATCCATATACACTACATCTACTGCTCTACCTCCATCAGTGTGCTTAGTCACATCCTCAAAATTTTGGTGCTTTTGCTGGAGTAAGGTGGGGGAGGGAGAGGGGCAGTGTCGATGCTTGTGCATGGGAGGGGGGCTTTGGGGTTCTGACATTTCTGTCATTCATTCTGTGGGTTTTTTTCTGTTTCCTGAATGTCTGCGAACAGTAAGAATTTCATGTTGTATACTGGCTGTTACTGAGTGTTATATACAACATAACAGCCTGCATCGCTGTCTGGTATGGGGGGAGGGGCTACTGCACAGGACTGAAGGAAGCTGCAGAGGGTTGTAAATTTAGTCAGCTCCATCTTGGGTACTAGCCTACAAATTATCCAGGACATCTTCAAGGAGCGGTATCTCAGGTAGGCATCATCTATTATTAAGGACCCCCAGCACCCAGGGCATGCCCTTTTCTCATTCTTACCATCAGATAGGAGGTACAGAAGCCTGAAAGCACACACTCAGCGATTCAGGAACAGCTTCTTCCCCTCTGCCACCCGATTCCTAAATGGGCATTGAACCTGTGAACACTACCTCACTTTTTTAAATATATATTACTTCTGTTTTTGCACCATTTTTAATCTATTCAATATACATATACTGTAATTGATTTACTTATTTATTTTTCTTCTATGTTACGTATTGCATTGAACTGCTGTTGCTAAGTTAACAAATCTCATGACATGCCGGTGATAATAAACCTGATTCCGATATTAAACTGAACCATTGAACTAAACCTGTATAAAATATTCCCAGTGCCAGGGCTCTTTTACTTACAGTATGTTATCTTTACAATTGTCTCAAATCTGCTTGCATTAACAACCACCCTTTTCTATTCCAGCTTGCTTGCTGCACCTGCCTAGAAACTGTACACTCAATAATCCATTTACAAGGACAACCAGGTGCTTTTAATCACCAATTCCTTCTGTTTCTATTGATTTAAGGAAATATTCTGCTCTCTAATTTTGAAGCCAAGTGGATGACCGCACATTTTTTTCACAATCTATTGCTTTCTAAAACATGCAAACACTGGTAGGACTCCCTATCTTCAGAAGGTTATTCTCCTTCATTTCTGAGGTAACCGGAACCTGCACAGGCTATCCATCATTCCAAGGTGTCAATTCAATTTTGCAATATATAATAATATGACATTTAAAATATTGTGAAATGTTGTGTAAAGATTCTCGAAATGATAGAGAAACTGGAGAATTATCCAGATCTATTTAGTATAAAAGGCATATAATTCCATGCTACAAATTTGCATGAAACTTCACATTAACTACAAAGAATTTTTTTGAAATGCACTTGAACTAAATGATCTCCAGGGGAGATTGATTTGCTACATTAGTGTTCTTCTATATATTTTTAAAACATGATGCAACAATTATATACTGTACATTGATTAATACATAAGTTTTTATTGTCATCACGAGTTTGACTGGTTTAGTCCCAGGATTGGTTAAATTTATAATGATTGTTTTCCCTGTTTTCCACTATTTCATTGCTATCTAGCTAGTGAATCTTGACTGCCATACTACTAAGATTAGTGGTTAGCAAATTTGGACTGAAGTGGGGAAATATCTCACTCACATGGTTGTGAATCAGGTTTACTCCACACCAGAAGTTTAATTGATTAGTATAATTCAGAACACTAGGAGCTTCTGCCCTGAACTTTCAGATCAAGCAAAGACTGAAGACAGCAACGTACAATCAGCTGGAAGAACCCAGCAGGTCAAGCAGCATCTGCGGGAGCTCAAGGGCTTGGTGCATGGGTTGGTCCCTGCAATGGTGATCCAAAATAGCAGCAATTCCTTTCCTCCCACAGATACTGGGTTTCTAGGTGTCAACATTTTGGAGGATCTATCATGGGCTTACCATATTGATGCAATCATGATGAAGGCACAATGATTTCATTATACTTCATTTGGAGTTTGAGGTGATTTGGTAGGTCACCAAAGGCTCCAGCAAATTTCTACAGCTGTACTGTGGAGAGCATTCTGACTGGTTGCTCCCATCTGTTATGGAGGAGCCAATGCACAGGATAAAAAGAGTCCGTAAAAGGTTGTAGATCAAGCTGGCTCGATCACAGTCACCATCGAGGCCATCTTCAAAAGACAGTGTCTTAAGAAGGGAGCACCTCAGAAAGGCAGCAACCATTCTGACCCTTACAGCTCTTTTCTCACTACTACCATCAGCAAAGGAGGCGGTACAGGAGCCCGAAGGCCCACACTCAATGTTAAAACAAAGAACAGTACAGCGCAAATATAGGCCTTTCAGCCCATGTGGTGTACCGATCTTTTAACGTACTCCAAGGTCAATCGAATCCTACTCTCTCACATAGCCCTCCATTTTTCTTTCATTTTGCGTATTCAGTCCATTAAATGTCCCAAGTGTTTCTGCCTCTACCACCACCCTGGAAATGTGATCCACACACCTATTATTCTCAGTGTAATAAAACCACCTCTGACAGCCCTCTGTACTTTTCTTCCAATCAGCAAAACTTTTTATGAACAGTTTCTTCCCTTATGTCATCAGATTTCTGCATGGGCCATGAACTCATGAACACTTTTATTGCATGATTTACTTACTTATTATTTGTTATTGGTGGCATTGAATGTGGGGAGAGCTGTCTACTTTCTCAATCATACTACAAAGCCTTCTGACAATGAAAGGACCAGGATATAATGTTTCACTCAAAGGGCACCACCTGTGGTGATGGAAGTGGTCTCAGAGGTGCAGAGTTGTATTGCCCACCTATGGGCACATGGCTGTAATGCGATTAGAACTCAGGCATCTAATTCAATGAGGTTAATGCTTCCAACTAATTCAATCTGATGGTCCCTTTGCCAGCAGTCACTATAGACAGACAAATTAATATGTTTTCAATGACACACTTACCAATGTTTGTTAAAAGCTTCACTCAATTTATTAACAATATATTAATTGAACTTCATAAAATACTTGATTGGATGAGATGTTGATTTGATGGTCATCACATGATTCAAGCTCTTGATTTCTTTCCTACCTTACCACATGTTTTTAGAATCACTGTGAAGAAACATTTCCCTTAATAGTTGAATTCTATGAAGAATATAACCAAAAATCTGCAGCATGGGCATTCACACAGATTTTCTATTGAATTATTGAGCTTTGAACATGATTTTTCAGGAATGGAATTCCCTGCTGTTGCTGGTGTTGCTCTGCCGAACATTGTGGGCATGCTGTATTGGTGCTAGAATGTGTGGCAGCTCTTGCGTGCTGTCCCCAGCTGTCCCCAGTACCCCCTTAGGTTGTGTTGGTTGTTAATGCAAACAATGCGTTTCACTGCGTGTTGTGATGTACTTGTGATCGCTAGGTGAATCTGAATCTGAACGTCAGCCTCTGTAAACAGAACAATTCACCATTTGTAGATTTTGGATACACAGGAAGTACAATGTAGATTTAAGAAGAAGGCCAAGCACTCTCCATTCTCCCCGTGAAATGTATTAAACTTAAGTTCTTCGAACAGCAGTTTATGAGCTAATACATGGTCAGACTGTCCTGGGCAGGAGTACAAAAGGGGCCAGAGCCGATTGGCAATTGGCTTTATACCCAACAACATATTTTTCCCCAATAAAGTTACATGGTGGTATTTTGCTTTGGTCTTTTGGAGTCTTTAACCCACTTTATTCAGCACTCGACATCTCGTATTTGCTGATGCTCCATACTTTAAAAAAACTTATTATAGGTCGATTAAGGTATGAAGATTTGAATTTTTTGGGTATTGTGCTGCAGATTGGGGTGCTTTGCAGCTATTGCCGTTGTTTGGGAAAGTGCAGCATTTTTGGTTACTTACAAAAGTCTTGATAAATGTTTCAAATTTCTGTTTCTACAATGAACCACAACAGTCTGCACAATGAGCTGTCTATTGACTTTTGCCCTGCTCTTGTCCAGTTACTTCACGAACTGGTGTATTTAAATTAACCATCCAGAAACAAATGAGGTGGAGATGGTTGAGACCCTGAAGATCCCAGATGTATCATCAACAGTTTGTCCTGGTCCAGCCACGCAATGCTTCCAGCCAAAAAACAAAGTACGGCAGTTCCTCTACTTCTTCAGAAAGCTAGGAAAATTGGGTATGTCTCCAATGTTACTTAACTTTTTAGACGCACCGTAGAAAGTATACTATCCATCACAGCTTGCGTACAATTGAACCTGCCTACGATCAGAAGAAATTGCAGAGATATTTGAACACAGCCTAGTCCATCAAACCAACCAAACATTGACTCCATCTATACTTCCTGCTGCTTCAGGAACTCAGCCAATATAATCAAGGGCCCCTCCTAGTCTGGTTACTCTCTCCTTCCCCTCTCCCATCAGGCCGAAGATACAAATGCCTGAGAGCATAAACCACCAGACTCAAAGACAGCTTCTATCCCACTGTTATAACACTCTTGAGGGGACCTGGCTTACACTAAAAGATGAATTCCTGAACTCTTGACCGCTCAATGTACCTCACTTTGGCTCTTGCACTTTATTTGTCTACCTGCACTGCACTTCCTCTGTAACTGCAACACCATATTCTGCATTCTGATTTCCTTTTACTACCTCAAAGTAATTATGTATGGTGTGATCTGTCAAATGGATGCAAAGCAAGAGCTCTTCAATATATTGCAGTACATATGACAATTGTAAAGCAATACCAATTCCAAATGAATTTAATTTTTCAGTTGCCCAATGTATAATATACACATTATATTCTTAAGAAGCATTGACAATAGAATTTGAAGAGGGAAATTTTTAAAACACTAATAACCTTATAATTATAACACTAATCTTATAATTAGGGGCTGTTTATTTAATTAATGCAAGAACCCAACGCTAATGTTCCTCAGATTGCATTCTTTAGAGTCTGCATGCATCAATTACTGAAGTGACTTGGTAGCCTGCCCAAAGGCCCTTCTTTTCTGACAACAACAATCAACCAACTTCATTCTTCTTTGTGTGGTCTTGCAGTGTGTGAAAATTCTTTTGTTTGCCTAATACCACTGCACTTTGAGGTAACTCATTGCATATTGTGAGGTGCTTTGAGAAGTCTGACATGGTGATGTGTACATAAAAGGCATTGGGTTGCTTTCATATCGCTCTGATTTATTGTTCTGTCATGTGGAGTTAATTTACCACCTCAGACCTACTGTTCTGGACATATCTTTCTGGACTATCAAGACCAGGATATACCTGGGACTAATTTTATTATTTCTGACTTAAGTGGGATACAATGCAGTTAAATTCAATATTTTAGATTCTAATACCTTCAATTATGTCATTATGGAAGCAGCATGGTAATCGCAGTTAAATTCCCATCCTGTCTTTAAGGAGTTTGTACATTATCCCTATGACCATGGGGCTTTCCTCTGGGTGCTCCAGTTTCCTCCCACATTTCAAAAATACGAACAGTCAGGGTTTCCGTCTTCTGCAGCCCATGACCTTCCCCACCCACCTGGCTTCACCTATCACCTTCCTGTTAGCCTCCTTCCCCTCCCTCCACTTTTTTATTCTGGCCTCTTACCCCTTCCTTACCAGTCCCGAAGAAGGATCTCAACCCAAAACATTGACTGTTTATTCATTTCCAAAGAAGCTGCCTGACCTGCTGAGTTCCTCCAGCACTTTGCGTGTGTTGCTTTGAACTCACAGCATCTGCAGACTTTTCTCGTGTTTAGGGTTGGCGAGTTGTGGGCCTGCTACGTTGGCACCAGAAGCATGGCGACACTTGTAGGCAGCCCCAGCACAATCCTTGGACTGTCTAGGTTGATGACGCAAACAATATATTCCACTGAATGCTTCGATGTACATGCGACAAATAAAAGTAATTCTTTCTTTAATCCTCTGATTAAATGCTCTGCTGTTTCTGAAAAATCAATGAATAGCAAAGAATATCATAAATCTGACGTAGACACCCATACTAATTCTACATTCTGTGAGTTTGGGACAGAGGGAGAATCCATTTTACACTCTGTCCATGAGTAAGCCAACATAACTCATGGCTGTCTGTTGTTGCCAGTGGCTTATGAGGTCCTGCTCTTCATTATAATAAAGATCACTACCTGCCATATTTTGCTATTTACTATTACTCTTAATTCTGTTCACATTGGCTTACTGACTGTGGCACTTTTTGTAATAAGCCAGACCTTTTCTACCAACAGAGAAGTACTTTTTCTCACCTAGATTATGGGAGCTGTACCTGGATATCACAATGTCTGACAATAGAGTCCCCAACAACAGAACCAGAGTTTTTCAACCCACTGAAATTATGGATGAGTCACATAATTACAGGTTAAACTCTAGAAAAGATGCCCAATCTGCTTAACACAGCCAAATGCAAGGGGTTTACAGTCTTTACAGGTACAGTAGTGTAGTGGTGAAATTACCAGCCCAATCTACAGAGTTAAGGCTCAAATCCCACCATGATAGCTGTGGAATTGAATGAAAAACATATATTTTAATGCTTGCAATATAAAATTTAATAATTAGTTAGATGTAATTAATTATGCAATGATTAAAATATTATATGATAGTTAATTAAATAATTATTGGCTGTTGAATTAATAATTATTTAATTAATATTTATGAATAATTAAATAACAACATTTAATAATTAACAATATAGAGTCATAGGAAAGTACAGCACAGAAACAGGCCCTTCGGTCCTTCTAGTCCATGCCAAACCATCAACCTGCACCGCAACCAAAGCCTTCCATCCCCTACCATCCATGTACCAAACTTCTCCTAAATGTTGAAATCGAGCTCGTATGCTCTACTTGTGCTGGCAGCTCACTCTACAGTCTCACAACCCTCTAAGTGAAGTAAGAAAATAACTTTAAAAATTTTTCAAAATTATTAAAAAGCTTCTCAGTCAATTGTCATAGTGGAACTATTAATTGCCATTAAAACCCATCTGGTTCACTAATGTCATTCCGAGAGGGATCTACCAGCCTTCCTTGGTTTCAAATCTATGTTCATGCTCATTATTGTGGTGTGGTGACTCAGTTCAGGAGTAACTAAGAGACAATCAATCTCAATATGTACGTTCCATAATCAGATTTAAATTTGACACATTATACAGATGTGTATCCGTAATTAATAATTAATGGAAGGCTGTGCGCCTGCTTGTTCTTGTGCCCACCAATAGCTCCATGGTTACAATAACTGGGTGGACACTGTCCGCACTTCACCTCTGAACCCCAAAAAGCCTTGCTTTACTGCCTCACCACTACCTCCAGGTCTCATTAGCAGTGATGGAATAGACAGGGAGAAATCACGGAGACTTTTTTCCCCCAGGGAGGAAGTGCCAAAAACAAGAGGACACAGATTTAAGATCAGCAGTGAAAGATTTAAACGGGGCATCTTCTCAGAAAGGGTGGTGCGTATTTGGAATGAGTTGCCTGAAATAATGGTTGAAGGGGGCACATTCACCATGTTTAAAAGCCTTCTGGACAAGTACATGGGTAGGATATGGTCAGAGGCAGATGGAACTTGCTCACTGGGTAACACAGGCAGTAGAACAGCACTGGCCTCTCATCCGAGTCTCTCCTCTCTCCACTCCCACTCACATGTGTTTTCTCTCCATATTCCAAGGATTACCAAAGCCAATGAATGTAGCAGCCTTTCACACAGCCATATAAAAACGGGGCATCACTCCAGGGTACTGCACATCAGTGTTTCATTTTCTCACCCTGAACTAGGGGTTCTCAACCTGGGCTCCACAGGTCGCTTGCTTAATGGTATGGGTCCATGGCATTAAAAAGATTGGGAACCCCAGTCCTACACTTTTGGTGCATCAAAGGACAAAGGCAGAAAGACCATCACTTGCAGGTTCCTCTCCAAGTTGCACTGATTAAGAAATTTTCACTGGGTCCAAGTTCTGTTGAACCTTCACGTCACCTTCCCAGTCTCAGACCCTCAATTCAAAGTTGAAGTCAATTTATTATCAAAGTACATAAATGTACCATATGAGATTAATTTTCTTGCAGTCATTTACAGGAAAATACAGAAATACAGTAGAATTAATGGAAAACTATATATAAACAAAAACTGTTAAACAACCAATGTGCAAAAGAATTGGGCCAATAAAATTAAGTAAACGGTTTAAATGATTTAGCACAGACTAGATGGGATGCAGAGCCTGTTTCTGTGTTAGAGTTGTCTCTGACTCTATAATACTAAGAATATTTGGAGCACACGCACAAAATGGTGGAGGAGCTCAGCAGGTCAGGCAGCATCTATGGAAAAGATTAAACAGTCAACGTTTTGGGCCAAGACCTTTCTTCAGGAGTGAAGGAGAAGTTGTAGAGTTCATGAAAGTAAGCCTGTAAGTTGTGGAACCAGTTCAGCGATGTGATGAGCCAAGTTATCCACGGCGTTTCAGGAGCCTGATGGTTGAAGGGTGATAACTGTTGCTGACCCTGGTGGTGTGGGATCTAGGGCCTCTGTACCTCCTTCCCAATCTTTGCAGTGGGAAAGGAGCATGGTCTGGATGGTGTGGGTCCTTGATGATGGATGCTGCTCCATCTACCTCCACCATTGTCTGTTATTGTTACTTTAGCTTTTCTTTTCTCACTAGCTGTGATTGCACTATTTTTACACTGTTCTGTATTTTTATACTTGCCTCTGTATTTATTGTTGTGTTTATTATCACTGTTTACTCTGTAAGCTTCACATGAGCAAGGAATTTCATTGCACCCTGGTATTTATGATAACAAGCTGATTGGATATGGTCTGCCGCTCCCTGCTTCTGCATCTTCACCATGTAGATTGCAGTGGGCCAAGAAACCAGCTCACTGCAGCCTTCTCAAGCACGCTTGGTAATCAACCATAGTCAGTTCTCATAACCAAATGTAAAAAGTGGATACCTACGCATTTTTGTAACACCTGAATGTGAAGGTGGAGAGAAGCTCCCAAGGGCCCTCCCCAACAGCAACAACACATCCAGAGTACAGACTCCAGACCAGGCTTCAGGGGCATTCACACACGAGTCAACTTTTATGCTCGTGATTCAACAGACAGCTGAGATTAAATTATTATGCTGTAATTCACTTAGACATAGCCTGCAAGTTAGTCTGCTTAGGTAATATGAAGCAGAGAGGATGCACACTTCACGACTTCACTGTCTCTCACTTCCTCTGCAGCATGCTGGACAACTCTATGACCAGGCACCATTAAAACAGAGAGGAACAGAAACTGACTGACATATCCAACACACTTCTGCAGATGCCAGAGATCCAGGTTAACACACACAAAATGCTGGAAGAACTCAGCAGGTCAGACAACATCAACAGCAAGGAATAAAGAGCTGACATTTCAGTACGAGATGAAGGATCGTAGCCTGAAAGATTTGACTCTATTCCTCTCCATAGATGCTGCCTGACCTCCTCAGTTCCTCCAGCATTTTGTGTGTGTGACGTGTCCGGCCATGGGATGACCACCAAATCTTAAGGTCACAGCTTGAACTCCTCCTGCCAACAGAAGGAGATCACACAGCCCTTGGACCCATACCACAAGCACAACAAGCAGATCTGAATCCAGTCAGAGTCTATTAGGAAAACAATACGATGGCTTTAAACAAACATTATCCCTCTCCTAATAATAGTGATTGCACAGCAGGAACAATATGTTTCCACAATTAATTATGTGATAATAGCACTCATTATCTAACTATACAAGCAATGTGAAAATGTTTTTCTGTCTCTGACTCAGTGCTGACCAATTCCCTCCACTTTGCTTCTACCCGCACTGCTCTCTAAAACACGAACCTTATTTATCAATGTTGACCACAGTAGGGAGTGGGTACATTATAGATAACTTCTTTTTTAAAATCGAAGTACAATTATCAAAGTACCTTTATGTCACCATATACTATCCTGAGAATCATTTTCTCTTACATTAGAAAAGAAATACAATACAATGATACAAAGACTAACAAGCACCCAATGTACAAAAGAAGACAAAATACGCAAATACAAAAATACGTTTGTAGATAAATACAAACGTAGATAGGTAGATAGGTAATACTAAGAACAGGAGTTGAGAACATTCTTCAGAGATTGTATTGAGAGCATCCTGAGCAGCTGCATCACAGCCTGGTTCAGAAATTGCACCATCTCGGATCGCAAGACCCTGCAGAGGATAGTGAGGTCAGCTGAGAAGATCATCGGGGTCTCTCTTCCCGCCATTACAGATATTTACACCACACGCTGCATCCGTAAAGCAAACAGCATCATGAAGGACCCCATGCAACCCTCACACAAACTCTTCTCCCTCCTGCCATCTGGAAAAAGGCACTGGAAGCATTTAGGCTCTCACGACCAGACTATGTAACAGTTTCTTCCCCCAAGTCATCAGACTCCTCAATACCCAGAGCCTGGACTGACACCATCTACTGCCCTCTACTGTGCCTATTGTCTTGTTTATTATTTATTGTAATGCCTGCACTGTTTTGTGCACTTTATGCAGTCTTGGGTAGGTCTGTAGTCTCGGGTAGTTTTGTGTTGTTTTACGTAGTTCAGTGTAGTTTTTGTATTGTTCATGTTGCACCATGGTCCTGAAAAACATTGTCTCATTTTTACTGTGTACTGTACCAGCAGTTATAGTCGAAATGACAATAAAAAGTGACTTGACTTGACTTGAAGGGTCCTTGAAAGTGTGCTCATAGCTTCAGTGCTGAGGTAAGCTCATGAGCTTGGTGGTTGAAGGGTAATATTTATTCCTGAACCTAGTGGTTCAGGACTTAAGGCTCCAGTACCTCCTTCCTGATGGCAGTGGCAAGAAGAGAGAATGGCTTGGATGGTGGGGGTCCTTGATGATGGATGCTGCTTTCTTGTGGCAGGGCTCCTTGTAGATGCACTCAATGGTGGGGAGGGCTTCTCCTGTGATGGACTGGGCTCTATCCCCCACTTCCAAAAAGAAAATAAATACAGTGACCACTTTATTGGATACCTCCTGCAACTAACAAAGTGTCTACTGAGTGTATGTTCGTGATCTTCTGCTGCTGTAGCCCATCCACTTCAAGGTTCAATGTGTTGTGCACTTAGAGATGCTGTTCTGCACTCTGCTGGTTACTTGAGTTACTGTTGCCTTCCATTCTGCTCCGACCTCTCATTAACAAGGTGTTTCTGCCCACAGAACTGCTGCTCCGGGATTTTGTTTTTGTTTCTCGCACCATTCTTCGTAAACTCTAGAGTCGTGTACATGAAAATCCCAGGAGATCAGCAGTTTCTGGGACATTCAAACCACCCTATCTTGCAACAACAATCATTTCATGGCCAAAGTCTTGTAGATCACATTTATTCCCATTCTAATGATTAGTCTGAACAACATCTGAACCTCTTGACCATGCCTGCATACTCTTATGTATTGAGTTGCTGCCATAAGATTGGCTGATTAGATATTTGCATTAACAAGCTGGTGCAGTGCTGTACCTAATAAAGTTCTCACTGAGTGTATGCTTACAATGGGAAATAGCCTCTCGCACTGATTGGCATAATGGTAGGGCAAAAGTTATAATGACAATAAGCCGAGCCATGTCGGTCTTCATTATTATCATCTCACAGTCAGGACATCTGCCCACATTATTAGTTGGAGTGTGATAGATGCACTTGAAATGGGGGAGGGGATGCTAAATGGAGGAGTTCAGAAAAAAATAAATTTAACTTGTGGGGAAGTGCTCAGAGAGAAATGAAAGGGGGCAAGATGGGGGATAACTGCATCAACTAGAAAGGACCCACTATTTTTTACCATGTTAAGAACCTTAATAAGGCAGAGTGTTTATATCTGGCTACAAGTAGTTAACAGCTGCAACTTAATTTTGTTACACTGATAAATATACAAACAACATTTTCATAGTACAAAGTCTTCAAAGCCTCTGCTTAACCTAAGAAAACAGTGTAGTATTTCTGAAAAGACAATGCCCTTTAATATAATTCACTTCATCATTTCAAAATCAGGTCACTATTCATTCAAAATTGTATTTTTTATTACACAGTACTTGGCAAGATTGATCTGCATTCATTTCTGTTATATTATAAATTAATCTATTTTGTTAGATAAGTATTAGCTGTCATTAAGTCCAGATGGATATATACCACCTTTCATGACATCCAGCAGCACTACACATTCCACAGAGGATCAAAGCCTCTAAAAACTGAGTAACAATATTAATGTAGGAAACATGGCAGCCAATTTTGGAACAGCAAGCTCCCATAGAAAGAAAATCAATTTCTTTTTCTAATGTCACTGACTGCAATCTACTTTTTTCTCTTCAGTGAAATAGATTTTGTGATAAATATTAGCCTATTTGCCAATTACCCTGCAGTTCTTTGGAATACTTACACAAGATCATAAGACATGACGGTGACATGGTAGCATAGTGGTTGGTGCATTGCTTTACAGCACCACAGATTACCAATTGAGGTTCAATTCCTGCCACTGCCTGTAAGGAGTTTGTATCTTCACCCCGTGACCGTGTGGATTTCCTATGGATGCTCCAGTTTCTTCCCACATCCCAAAGATGTACGGTTAGGGTGAGTGAGCTGTGGGCAGACTATGTTGGCTGTGGAAGCATGGCAACACTTGTGGGCTGCTCAGCATGATCCTCACTGATTTAATTTGATTTGATACAAACGACACATTTCACTGTACGTTTTCACTGTACATGTGACAAATAAAGCTAATCTTAGGCTACGTCCACACTAGACCGGATAATTTTGAAAACGCTGGTTTTGAGTAAAAACGACAGGCGTCCACACTAGGTGTTTTTCAAAATATCTCTGTCCACACTAAAACAGATATTTGGGCGAATCTACTCCTACTGTGCATGCGCAGACACATCTACAGAAAACAAGCAAAGAGGAAACGGTATAATATTTACGTTTCCGCGGCGGTGTTGCGCTATTTCCATTGGTCAAAAACTAGAGTACCTACAACAACAGCGAAAGAAAGTTTTCAACAATATCTTCGAGGAATACAAAGAAAACTGGGAAAATCAGACCGGACTTCTTCGCTTAGACAGACAATGAAGTCGAGCTGTTTCTGCGAGTTAAAAACAACTAAAAAGTCAGCAAAGCAGTGGAGATGTTTAATTCCAAACAAGCTATTAACGTAGACAATAAAGTAAACAACACACGTATGAAGCCGTCCTCTACCCAAGATCAACAAGATCCACAACTACAAAATCTTAAATGGACAACTCGACATAGACTACCAATCCCACATCAAACCCAAACCTATTAGAAGCAGAAGAGGGCACTCAACTCAATTTGAAATACTAACTACCAAGTCAGATGTGTACAGCAATTCATTTTCTCCCCCCACCGCACATTTAAAGCATGAAATAATCTTAATCCTAACACAGTCACAGAACCAAACCCAATTAAATTTAAGGCAGCTTTTCTTCTTCAAAAATTTCCTTCTTAAGCCCTCCCTCCGCCACCTCAAGTTTAAATTCCATGCGGAATATTTTGGAGGATCAAGAACCAAGAGAGTGGAATCTTCTGCCGCCAGACCTGCGCAGTATTTCTGACATTAATATTTTTAAAGATGGACTCAATCAAATCAATTTAGGGGATCTAGTCAAAAAAGCTCACTTTACAATTTAACTCTCACGCCGTTCACACCGACTGCGCGTTGTAACGGCGGTGGTCAGTCAGCGACAGTGCCGGCTTGGAGACCCCGGGGTACAGGAGATCAAGGGTACGACCACTGCAGACTGGGAGACCGGAGGGTACGGGCAGAAGAACAGAGGGTGCAAACAGAGGAACCGAGGGGACCAGCTTGAAAGCCACCTCCAGTTTAAATTCCATGCAGAATATTTTAGAGGATCAAGAACCAAGAACAGCCGTCCGGCAGTGCTTGCGAAGTCCCAAGCAGAAGCAGAAAAAGCATTGTTGTTGTGGTGGTGTCATGACAATGTTTTAAAATCTCTCCATTTACCCCGTCCACACTACAACGCGAAACAATCATTTTCAAATTTACACACTCTGGAGAGTGTTTTGGAAAATCTCTGTTTTCGGGGGATGAAAACGCCATTTCAGTGTGGACAGAAGGTCAAAATGAAGAGAAAAAGCTTCGTTTTCAAAATTATCCGGTGTAGTGTGGACATAATTTTAGTAATCTTAATCTGGATTTCTGTAACATCCACAGAGAGAAGCAGGCAGGACCTCAGTTTCTAACTAAACCGAAAGCAAAATAGATATTGAGGCTGACACTTCATTACCATGCATTAGCCTTACAATGAAGTCTCAGTCTAAGTATCTATGCTCAAGTGTCTAGAGTGGGACTGGAAAGTCACAACATCTGACAAAGGCAAGAGCGCTTCCCACTGAACTGCTGCAGACAACCTCGGTCGAAACACAGCACTGAGTTGTGAGTGGAAAAGGTTAGGCCACGGTAACGCACAACAATGACGTCAGAGCAACTGGAATTATTAAAGTAAGTGTACATGCACAGACCCATTGAGCCATTTAGAAATTGATAGATTGACTGCAATTTTGAGATGTGTGACTTTTATTTCAATTATGATGCCCTTCCCTACAATTATACAATGACTGAACATCCCACTTCCTGCAAAGGCAAAGAAGAGGTTTGGATAAATTCAGTGGCGGATAAATTAAAATATTTTTAACTATTTCTCTTAAAACTGGACAAACTACGAAATTGTGAAGCATATTTAAGGTTTTGTTTCAATTCTAAGAATACTTGCCTTAGTGTTATATCTGAGAGCTGCCTGCACCACCACCTCATACGGAGCACAGTGGCTCTTGTCATGCATCAGATGATATTAAGTCCCACAAACACGAGCTAAAGTAAAATGCCAATTATGTTTCAGAATGACAGGACCTGAAAACACAACAATCTGTGGATACATTTCATACTGTCTCTAAGGCTTTTCAATGAATGAATGAGTGGGATTCTCTAGCCCTGGTAATGTCCTGGTGGAACAAGATTGGTGGGTTCTCAAAGAAGTATACATGAAGCCAGATGCATGTGTGTAGAATGCTATGGCACAGAGGAGGCTGTTCAATCCAATGTGCCGGTGTTAGTCACCTTTCTGAAAGAGTGTTCCTCTTTGTCAAGTTACTTGCTTGTTCCTTTCAATGTTCCTGCTTTATGTACTCATCTGTTCCCCATTTGAAAGTTACTATTGAATCCACTTTCTCTTGATCCAGAGCATTCTAGATCATGACCTGCTGCGTCTTCATCTTCTTTACCATAATACTGGGCCTTTTAGTAACTGACTCACCTGCAGTGATCCACAGGGTGTACGTTAGCCAGAAAATAAACAACAAACTGATTGTACCCAGGGTGAAGGGGCTTGGGAACCATAAAACCTATGTCTAAGTTTAGATGGACACCTCTGTTGCTTGTTCTTAGTGTATTACCTCAGTGAGGGATAGAAGTGTGGTTGGGTTAAGAAGAAGATGATGATTAGCTTTATTTGTCACATGTACAAACGTTTGTACATCAAAACAGACCGTGAAGTGTGTCAGCTTGTGTCAAGTCAAATCAGCAACGACTGTGCTGCCAGTGTCGCCACACTTCTGGCACCAACATAACATGATCACAACTTACTAAACCTAGCCACAAGCCTTTGCAATGTGGGAGAATGTACAAACCTTACAAACAGCGGGGAGAACAGAGCCACAGTCAATGATTGTTGGTGCAGTTATAGCATTATACTAACTGCTACGCTGGCCTAACCTCAGAGCAGAGGGACTGGAGAAGGAGTATGCAGCAAAGCTAAAATGAATGGACATCTCCTTCTCAATGGATAATATTATTCTGTACTATGCTTCTGTTTAAATAAAATACTAACTGTCATCAATATGGAGTACAAATAAAACTAGCTTTCATGAAGAGATTTTTATTACAGCTAATGTATTAACAGCAGATCTCCCCTGATCAATCCACAGTCTATCTCCTCAAAGTGCACTGTGTGAGGAAACACCCAGCGTATGGTGGCGTACTGGTTATTTGCTCTGCCAGTATCCCAAGACATGAGTTCAAAATCCCACTGTGACAGCCAGGGAATTTCAATTCAAGTAATCAAAGTGTTAATGTCAATAAAGAAACCATAAATCAATCAGATTGCAGTAAAAATCTATTTGATTCATAGATGTCGTTTTGAGAAGGGTATTTGTTGTCCTTATAAGACCACAGGCCATTTGGTCCATTGAGTCATGGCTGATTTATTATCCTTCTCACCCCAATTCTCCTCCCTTCTTTCCCTTAACACCCTTACTAGTCAAGAACCTATCAAACTCTGCTTTAAATTTACCAATATCTTGGCCTCCACAGTCATCTGTGGCAATGAATTCCACAGATTCTCCATCTTCTGGCTGAGGAAATTCCTCCTCATCCCTGTTCTAAATTGTTAGCCCTCTATTCCGAGGCTGTGTCCACTAGTCCTAGACTCTCCCACTTTAGGAAACATCCTCTCCACATCCTCTCTATCTGAGCCTTTCAATATTCCATAGGCTTCAATGAGAGGCCCACCATTCTTCTAAACTCCAACGAGTACAGGCCTAAAGCCATGAAACGCTCCTCATACATTAACCCTTTCATTCTCATGAACCTTCTCTGGACCCTCTCCAATGCCAGCACATTCTTTCTTAGATAAGGGGACAAACTGCTCACAATACTCCAGGTGTGGTCTAATCAGTGCCTTATAAAGCCTCACATTCTACATATTCTTATACATTCCGGCCTTTAGTAACTCCAATCCCACTATGAAGTTCTTAGCAGCTTGGGAATGGACAATAAATGCTGGCATCACCAATGACATGCATATTCTGTGGGGAAAAGCACAGAAAAAAAGGTACAAAGTTTCACTACTGAATGAATTTATTGGCAGCTGCCTTTAAATGCCTGGCTCTTGCTTTGGGGAGAAGTCAACTTATCAAGATCAGGAATATCACCAGGAAATGAGTGTTTTCTGCTTTGTTGATCTGAAATGTAGCCGGAAGGAAGATTGCAGTTTACTGAATCTTAAACTGGAAATAGTGTTGTGCTTCCTTAAACACCATTCTCAATGGAAAACAACCATTACTTTGTAGATACAAGGAATATCCAGTAAGATCAGATTCTCAAGAGTGGTCCGAGACAAAATAAACCAATAAGGATCCATGAACAGCTGAAATTGGTTTACTATTATCATGTACTGGGGTAGAGTGGAAAACTTTGCTTAATATGTCATACATTGAGACCACTTCATCACACCAGACCACTGAGGTAAATTTAAAAGAGCAGAACAATTATAATCGAAGTGATGAATGGATGTGCAGAGTAGTCGGCAATGAGTCACCATGCTCTGACACCGTTTTGCACCTTATCAAGTGTATCTGGGGTAGCAAAACCAGATTTTTGAGCCACATTACCTCTTCTTGGCATGGAAGTACATGTTTCTGAGTTAAAATTAGAGGCAAGGTACAGAAGTTCTGCAAATGCTGGAAATCCAGAGCAACAAAATCAAAATGCTAGAGGAACTCAGCAGGTCAGGCAGCACCTAAAGGGTTGACGTTTTGGACCGAGACCATTTCTCAGTACAGAAGTAAGGCATCAGTGTTACAATGAGAGGCAAAAGAAAGTATCATAACTAATTTCTTTCAAATCATTATTTGAAAACAAAAATGTTGAAGTTATTGAATAGTTGAACAGTGAACATGGTTCAGATGCACCTATACAATCTTTCAGTACAAAATAGAACCAATCATTCCATTTTGTGTGTGCCTCCTCTTTGAAGCTCAATACTCTCCTCACTCCTCTTTCCTCAAATCCCTGCATTTTTCTCTCTTCAAGTCGTTATCCAGTCTTCCTCTAGTTACTGAACCTGCTCCCACTGCCCCTCAGTCCATCCATAAATGACACTGGGTGGCTATTTTATTAGCTACCTCCTGTAACTAACAGGGTGGCCACTGAACGTATGTTGGGGGACTTCTGCTACTGTAGTCCGTCCACTTCACAGTTCGATGTGTTGTGTGTTCAGAGGTGCACGTCTGCACCCCACTGCTGTAACACGTGGATATTGAGTTGCTGTCGCCTTCCTATCAGCTTGAACCAGTCTGGCCATTCTCTGCTGACCTCTCTCATTAACAAGATGTTTTCCACCACCGGTCTACCACTCACAGGATTTTTTATTTTTGGTTTTTCTGTACACTCTGGAGACCATTGTACGTGAAAATGCCAGGAGATCAGCAGTTTCTGACATATTCAAACCATCCTGGCTAGCACCAACAATCATTCCACGGCCAAAGTCACTTAAATCACATTTAGTGCTCATTCTGATGTTTGATCTGAACAACAACTGAACCTCTTCACTATGTCTGCATGCTGTTATGCATTATGTTGCTGCCACATGATTGACTGAATAAATATTTCCATTAACGAGCAGGTGTGCAGATATATCTAATAAAGTGGCCACTGTGTGCAAATAGAAAAATAATTCTGTTCACTTCCTCTTGCAAAGAGTATTTTGTGAGGCTGGAGATCTGGAATGCAGCAAATCAATGCAAGTTTCTTCTCTTAAATGTTTCATTCTTCTGCTGTGATGAAAACTACTAAAACAATTAGGGTTTAAATCAACAAAGGTGAGGCTGTTAATATTTTATCTGCAGATTGCTGACGACTGTTAGCTTAAGACTCAAGGGCAGTGGTTTGCTTTGCAAACCTGTTTGTTAAGGTTGGTGTCAGGTGTGTGATAGGCGTGCGCTAGACACAAGACTTTTATCAGCAGACAGACAGGCCTGGTTTTGCATTCAGAGCAGCTTTGCAAGTACACTGTTATCAGACTCTCGAATGGACTTCTTGTATAATAAATGGACTTGAATTCACCATGTACCTCGTTATGATTTTGCACTTCATCGTTTACCTACGCTGCACTCTTTCGGTAGCTGTTACATTTTTATTCTGCATTGTTATTGTTTTGCTCTATTCTAACTCAATGCACTGTGCAATGATCTGATGTATGAACAGTATGCAAGATAAGCATTTCACTGTATCCTGGTATACATGACAATAATAAACCAAAACCAAGCATTCGAAGGTGCAGCCAAGATATTCTGGTGCTCCTGCACATTGTGCTGCAATAGTGTTGCAGCAGACCATTGCTCCAATATTACCTTGATCAAAAATGCAGTCTGCTCCACAGCCAGACTAGGTGGAAGAGGCGATGCACACTAGTACAATGGCTTTGAGAGCTGGTGGAACTGTCACAGCCTATTGCTGCATTTATAGATAAGGGTGGCTGAGAACCATTTGAGTACAGAAAGTGATGAGGTATTGGACTGAAGATCAACCAATGATCAACAAGGTTCGAAGCCAGTGTGGGACCAGGGAGAGGAGCAGTTGCAAACTGAGGACCTTGGTCAGTGCACATAAACAGGTCAGGAAACATGACCTGAGAAATGACAGGTCAAGGGATGGGGAAATTTTTCATCGCAGAAGTCAGACTCAAAACTAAAGTTAGTGGGGTCAATGCCACGAGGATAATTAACCTGCAAGTGGAGGAGAATAGAAAGAACGGCAAGTGAGGGAGTTACCTAATGGGTATCCTAGACCAGTGCTGCCATATTATCCCAGGAGTGTTCAACTCTGATGGCTCAAAGCACCACATCATCCAAGTTCCCAAGGAAGTTCCAAAAAAGAGAACTGCACAGAGATCAACACAATTCCATGCCCGGAGGTGCCCAGTCTCCAGACTGATGCAAAATGACCAGAAACAGCCAGCATATGTTTCACTCCAAGTAAAAGATCAATTGTATTAATCACAAAATACTGAAGGAAATAATGTTATTTTCTTGGATTTCTGGTCAGCAATGCTACCATTCAAACTTTCACCTTGCTTGAAATCTTACTACTGTACATCTCACTACCCATCACAATGATTTTTAGTTTGAATTACAAACAATTAAAGAATGATAATATTGTCTTGTAGTTGCTAAACCTTCTAAGCATCAAGAACCTTTACGCCTTTGAATGTGAGACACACACACTGTTTAGGAGTGGTATGGTTCTTGTTATTAAATAGTTGGTTGCCATCTTCTTCTTAGGT
Source organism: Mobula birostris (assembly GCF_030028105.1). Taxonomy (NCBI): domain Eukaryota; kingdom Metazoa; phylum Chordata; class Chondrichthyes; order Myliobatiformes; family Myliobatidae; genus Mobula; species Mobula birostris. The sequence goes on along the minus strand of NC_092387.1, from coordinate 51,536,630 downwards.
AGTCCTTCCAGCTCTAGGATAATGTACCTCCATTCTATTTTTGTGGGTTCTGAGGTGGTTAATAAGGTTGGTGGGGAAATCACAACTCTTCCACACTTGGGTCATGTCAAGGTGGGAAGGTGGTTATATTGTGAAGTGCCATACTCCTCCCACTGCTATCTAAAGCATTTAAGTGCTCCAATGCATGCAGGTTGTTATTGAGCTGAGGCGCATTACCAGTAACCTAAACACACTGCTGTGGGATTGTTACAGTGCAAGAGGATTTGTCCTTCAGATGAAAAATTGAACTGAGTTCAACTTGCCTCTGGGATGTAAAAGTTCCGCAGTTTTATCTATTGAATTGCAAAGAATTTCCCTTAGCCTCTTCAGGGACACAAGAGATTATGCAGATGCTGGAAATCTTGAGCGATGCATGCAAAATGCTGGAAGGACTCACCTGGTCAGACAGCATCTATGGAAGGAAATGAACAGTGAACATTTTGACCTCGACCCTTCATCAAACATCATGTCCACTGTTCATTTCCCTCCATAGATACTGCAGACCTGCTGAGTTTCTCCAGCATTTTGTGTGTTGTTTTTCTCTTTGCCTCCAGGCCATCTTTCAAGCAATACGTCCAAAAGATTATCTGGACATTTGTCTCTACGCAGCATTCCCTAGATTATAACACAAGCTATACTTTAATAAGTCTTCATTAAGTACATAAAAACAAAAGGAACGAAAGCAGATGTAGACTGTCAAGCCCATCACCCTTGCTCCGCCATTCATCAGAATCCAGTCTTTGCCCACTGCCACTGTCCCATGGCCTTTCCATACCTCTGGACTCCCTGTCGTTTAAATATCCGTCAATTTCCACCTTGAATATGTTCAATAACTCCAGCCCCAAAGCTCAAGGAGATATAAAATTCCAAAGAGTCTCCACTTTATGGAGAAAGCGGCTCCTCCTAAATTTGTGAGCTCTTATTCTGAAACTACCTGTCCCTGGTTCTCAATATCACATCATTTTGTGGCTAGATTCCATTTATATAATTATTTACATTTTCATCTTCCTTCCGATGAAACTTCACATTTTCCCAATTTGTATTCCATCTTGGCCACTTGCATAACCTTTCTGTAACCCTTTGAAGCCTCTTTGGATCCTTCTCACTAGCCAAGCATTTACGAACCCATCTATTTTATATAGTGAACACATTCAATTACAGTACAGTGGGTTAATCATTTTCATCCATTGGAGTCTATGAAAGGTATTATACAAATCCGTTATAGTTGCCGTCTGTGTGAAGGGAAGTTCCACTTGGTACAAGACGACTTATTATAAATCTGTACTTGAACATTTTTTGTAATCCTATTTTAAATAAATATATTCACTGTATTAATTGTTTTCTGGCGGTGGGAGAGGATAGTTGTCGTTGCTCTTTGTTCGTCTGTAGCAACATTAACAAACAGACACAGAAATATTCTCCCATTGCTGAGGAATAGTTGGCTGCCCAAAAGAAAAAAAATATTGAAATCAATATACAATAGTGAAAAAAAAACACCAGGCTGTGTGATGTTCAACCACTAAGACCCAGTGACGAACGATTTCAAATACATTCCCCAATAATTCCTGTTTTCATATAAACTATATAAATTACACCAATATTCGAATTATAGCCCGAATGTCGATGTACATTCACGTTCCACATCTCTTCACAAACTCTAGCTAAACAGCGAATCTTTAATACGACGAGGAGCAGTGCTATCATATCATTCTAACAGTGAAATACACGCTTATTTCTGAATTCACGTTCGGTATTTCTGTCTAATTGCAAACCCGTATACACACCAATCACTAAAATACGTTCCGGCACTGTGAATTTTCAAGTAAGTCGAACTAGGCAACGCTGAGAATTTAGCGAAAACAGAACGCATCTCCCTCAACATCCATAAAAAGTCATAAACATCTGGGAACAGAACTTTAATGGGCACTGTTCAGAGAGTATAGTCTACTCCGTAAATGAACCTCGTTATCGGTGATCACTACACATTCTGCTTTTCATTCAGATTTCCATCATTGTCTGCGTCTGCCTCCGAATGTGATCCCCTTTCCCGTGTTGACAGCTAAGCTTCAGCTGATTGAGCTCATCACCGGTTACCGACTGGCCTTTAACAAAAATCAAAACTAGATCATTATATTTCCCTGCCTGATAAACTTCAAAGCGATCTGTACCGCCAATATCGTGAAGAGATCGGAGAATCCGCTCACTGAGCTACAGATAGACTAAGCTATCTGCATTGCTTTCATTTTAGACCCTTTGCCTTTTTTTTTGTAGTTTAAATCTATTCTTTCCCTTTCACGTGAATTTCGTCTTAGTTAGCGCCAGCTGCAAAATGAAGAGCCGAAATCACTTTCCCCGACCATCCGGGTGGACTGTAGCTGATATTCGAGGGATTCTCTCATCCTTGCCATCCTTGAAAGGGAGGTGGGGGGCGGGGGGCGGGGGTTGAGGTTGGCAGACAGGGAGTCCGCCGGCCAAGAGACGGACCGAATCAGCAGAGTAACTGAACGCGGTGTCTCCATCACCAGGAATTCGCAACTTGATTATTTTAGACAAGGGTGCTCAACCTCCTGCTTGCGAAAGACCCATCTCAGCGAAGTTTAATTTTGCAATTTCGCCTTACACATAAAACAAACTCCTCTCAAAAAAAATCCTTGTCGAAATTAGTTGCAGTGCTAAACGAAATTAAATCTTGCCATTGTATATCAAAGTTTCCATCCTGCGAATAACATGTCAGATTCCCAAGGAGAAAATACACGGTGCGGCGCAATCACTCTCGTCTAACTTTTCACTTTGTTTATATCACTATACATAAAACAAAACCCTTACCTTCGGTAAGAAATAAGGCGAGTAACGTGATCAGTGAACACATCCTCCATTCACTTGGACTTTGCCTCTCGTTATTTTCTCTCCAGTTACCAGTTCCTCTGTGTCCAGGCTGAGATTTTTTTTGTTGATCTGAAAGGTTGCTTGAGGGTTGTTTTCCCCTCCCGCCTCTCTCTCTTTCTCTCTCACACTGCCCCCATCCTGATCCTGGTTGGAGATGGTTATTTTCCGCTGTTGATCACGGAGAAAAGTTAATTAGAAATCTGAATCAGCTGCCTGGGAAATTCTCCAACAGGACTCCTGGGGACGCTGTGGGTTAGAACAAGACAAGGAAGGCGTTTGCTGGATTTCTGTGAGGATGGGGGAGAGAGTGATGGGGAGATCAAGCGGTCAAACTCAAGTGCGCGTGTAGCAGGTGGAAAACGGGGAGCACGGACACCGAACTAAGAGTTTAGCCACGGGGTAAAAGACCGGACAGGCTTCAATGTAAACTGTCAGAGAATAAAGCAAGTTGCATCGCTCCGAAAAACAATAGGCTCGGGGGTCGGAGAGATCAGAGCAGAAAAATGGGAGAAGATAGACGTGGAGGTGGTGGTTCTTGGGAAATAGGTAAGTATTAATTCTGGGGGGTGTGACCAGTGGTTAGAGAGAAGAGAAATGCCACCAAGAGTAAATCATTAGCGAGGACTGGGTGGGTAGCGGGTGTGAATAGCCGGGATGGGGGGGGGGAGGGAAGAAGGCAATTGAGGGGTTCAGGTGATCTGGACACTTACTGGATTTGTAAAGGATGATAACAGCTCCCTTGGAAACTGCACTCTGCTCTTTGCTGTCGCTTGCTCCGGGCGCCGGTGGCAATTAATTCAGAGTCGCAGGGTAGCGAAAATCCAGGACTAAGGATATCGGGGAATAATTTGGAAAGGAATTTACCATCCAAGGAAAACGGACATCGTAAAACGAAATGACAGATGACAAAGGCGAGTGCTAGTGATATGTTAAAATGGCAGAAAATGACTTTGGTGTAATTACACCTAACAACTGATAGATTCAGAAAGGATGGGGATGGGGAGCGAAACAAGCAGTCGAAGAAACTAAATTAACGGGGAGTTAGAGATGGGCTTGAGTGGAGAGGGAACGAACAGGAGCAACCACACCCAAAGTAAATAAACCAAATAAATGGTAGAAAACTGCAAAGTCATAGAGATTAGTAATTGTGAATCATCTGAAGAGGCTGATCTCAACAGAGGGAGTCTGTCTAACGAAAACCTGAACGCGCTGACGTGCGGATCCGCTAGTGCGGACCACATGCTTTGGAGTCTGCTTGTGTTGTGATAAAGTTACCAGCTCTGTCTCTAAAATCGTTTGCCGTATTTTAAGCGGAGGACACACGGGACCAACTGAACGACGACTTTCATAAAGAAAGGGCAACGTGTCATCGGACGTGAATTTTCACCTGGTGGGTCCGCATCGGAACTGTTCCACGAGTACAAGCAAGAACGAGCGTGCTCTAAATGACGAGATTTTTGACAACCATTTCAATTGTGGCCAGTATTAGTATCGTGTCTGTTGGTTACAATAATTTTATTTCATAATTGTTATTTAAAATGTTTTAACAGCCGGCCGGCTTCGGGATATTAAGCAGTTGGAGAAGGAGTTTGTCTTCAGTATCAATAAACGTACTCTGAACTGTTCACAAAAGCAATCGTTCTCCCAGGTCTGTGAATCGAGTATCTGATCAGAGTAAACACTGTTTGAATGGAAAAGTTCCTCTGCAACATGTCCTGGCCAACGATACAAGAGAACGGTTTGCTACGGTTGCCCGGTCTCACTACCTCACGCCAATTATCGATATTAACATTATGTCGCTTGACTGAAATACAATTCTTCCCACACCAGTCCACTCTGCCTCTAGTACATTTAAAGTTTACTTTCAGGAATTTAAAAAAAAACCCTATGCTGATAGATTGCCCTTCACATTCTCAAAATTCGTCAGTCTCTCTCAGTCATTTTGCTGGGGCAGTGATGAAGCACCAGGAGCGAATCGCTCGATCAACAGGGGATGATGGCCAGGGAACCCAGCCCAAACCTGGGTAGTGGCTGCCCTACTGGGCAGCTGGAAGTACCCAGCGTAAACCCGTCATACAATAAACGTAACACTGCTAAATTCACGTTCAGATTGTCATTCAGCCGCGCTCATGTATTGCAGCTAAACGGAACAGCGTCCCTCCGGAGCCAAGCTGCAAAACACAGTACATACTGTATAGCACACAGTCACAAGAATAATATTAGCACGAATGCGTGAGTGATATGGCCTAAAGGCTGATGGTGCATGGGATGTTGTCCTGGGGCCACGTTTCTGCAAGAACAAGTACGCAGCATTGCTTTGCCAAAAACAGAAGTATGTTTGTCTAAGTATTCTCATTTAACAAGTATCCAGAAATATAATACCAAAGTTTTGAAAATAGTGATTTAAATATCCCATGGCGGGATCTATTAATTGCCCCTGTCTCTTCCCCAGCATTACCCAATTTCTTCACCTGGACTTACTCTCTGGTTTCCGACTAATTTTAAGGCATTGTATTAATTTGGCCCAATCCGGTATACACTGAGGTGTCACCATTCCAACTCAGTGCTGACACACACCACCACTATTAATTTGGAAATTATCCCAAGGGTTTTTAAGCAGGGAATGGGGCAGGTATAAAATGAAATAAGTAGAGTTACAAGCACAAGAGATAGGGTACTGGAAATCCAGAGCAACACACACAAAATGCGAGAGCAGAGGTTCCCTTGATTATCAGTATTGGTCCATGGCATAAAAAAAAGGTTGGGAATCCCTGTACTAGAGGAACTCAGCATGTCAGACAGCATCTACAGAGAGGAATAAACTGTCAACATTTCAGTCCTGATGAAGGGCCTCAGCCCAAAATGTCCACGGTTTATTCATCTCCATAGATGCTGGTACAGTTGCTGTCTGACAGCTTCGGAGAACTTGGTTCAAACCTGACCCTCTGAAGCTGTCTGTGTGGAGTGTGTGTGTATATATATATATATATATACTCCATTTGTATATATAAATGGCACATTCAGGAGGCCAAACAAGGACCAACTAGATTCACCGTATACTGTACATATACATGTATTATAAATTTACCATGATGTATTGATCAGGGCACAACATGTAACACAACACAACATTCAGGAATTATGAAAAATAAAGAATTATATACAAAATGAAGTTAGAGGTTAAAGTACGGATATGGTATAAAATGTGCACAAATATGTAACACCAGTACCAGTATGTACTTACAATGCATTTAGTAGGAGTTGCTGGGAATGCAGGGGGAATGGGCTTTCAGGATAATTAATGTGGAAGAGGATTGCATTGTGAGCTGGGATACACTTAGTGGCCACTTTATTAGGTATACTTTGGAACTCGGTGTGATCTTCTGCTGCTATAGCCCATCCATTTCAAGGTTTGATGTGTTGTGCATTCATAGATACTCTTTTGCACACCACTGTTGTGATGTGTGGTTACCTGAGTTACTGTCCCCTTCCTGTCAGCTTGAACCGGTCTGGTCATTCTCTTCTGACTTCTCTCATTAACAAGACGTTCCTGCTTACAGAATTGCTGCTCATTGGATTTTCTTTTTTTTTGTTTGTTTTTTGGACCATTCTCTGTAAACTCTAAAACCCAGACCAGAAGTTTCTGAGCTACTCGAATCATCCAGTCTGGCACCAATAATCATTCTATGGTCAAAGTCACTGAGATCACATATTTTCCCCATTTTGGTGTTTGGCTGCTGCCACATGATTGACTAATTAGATATCTGCATTATCGAGCAGATATGCTGGTGTACCTAATAATGTGGCCACTGAGTGTGCTGATGGGCTGATGGTAGACTCGATGGTATCCCTCTATTTTGATTCTGTACAGCGAGAGCTCAGGGAAACCGGCATCAAATTCCCTGTATGTGTCCACATACTTGGCGATAATAAAGGATTCTGATTCTGATTCTGATAAGAAAATATGATTTACATATTTTTGATGCTCCATGTAAAAACAATTTAGAAAAAAAGGAATAATTTTGCCAGAATGACTAGTTATAGAAGTTCTTCAAGGTATGAAGAGGAGGATGAGGGTGGTAGGGGCTTGAGATGGAAGTTGCAAACAGTTGGACTGGTATACTTTACCTCTACTCTTCATGATGAATACCTGGCAAATTTAAAAGACTATAAGACACAGGAGCAGCATTAGGCCATTCGGCCCATCAGGCCTTCTCTCCTATTCCATCGCAGCTCACTTATTATCCCTATCAACCACCGTTCTCCTGCGTTTTCCCCATAACCTTTGTGGCCCTTACTGATCAAGAATCTATCAACTTGCATGGGGATGAGTTCCACAGATGGACTGGCTAATTCCTCCTCATCTCGATTCTAAAGGGACATCCTTGTATTCTGAGGCTGAGCATTCTGGTTCAAAACTCCCCCAGTGAAAGGAACATCCTCACCACATCTACTCTATCTAGCTCGTTCAATATTCGAATGGTTTCAACGAGATGCCCCATCATTCTACTGAACACCAGCGAGTATAGGCCCAGAGCCATTAAATGCTCCTCATACATTAACCCTTTCATTCTGGAGATCATTCTCCCTTGGACCCTCTCCAATACCAGCACATCCTTTTTACAATAAGGGGCCCAAAACTGCTCACAATATTCCAAGTGCACAATGACCAATGACTTATAAAGGTTCCGCATTACATTCTTGTTTCTATATTTTAGTAACATTGCATTTTCCTTCCTTACCACTGATCCAACATGCTAGTTAACCTTTAGGAAATGCTGCACAAGGACTTCAAGTTACTCTGTTTAAAGTAATAGTCAATGCCTTTATTTCTTCTACCAAAATGCATGACCATACATTTCCCTACATTGTATTCCATTCGCCACTTCTTTGACCATTCTCCTAACCTATCCAAGTTGTTCTGGAGACTCCCTGCTTCAGCATGAGTTAGCTAAGCATATAAAGAACCAGTAGTAGTAGTAAAGGGGTCAGTCTTGCCGCACCTCTAGCACATGCACCATTTTTACCTCAGCACAATTTAAGTTTCTTAAAAGAGGTAGGATTATATACAAATTTATTCATTGCGATCCAGATGCAGCTCAAATCTTATTTAGCTAATTGAAAGATTATTCATTTTAATTTGAATTTATTATAATTTAAATCTAAGAAAATTTATTTGAAACAAGATGTTGATTCAGATATACTAATTAAATCGCTCTCCTAATCAGTTTACCAAAGGGTAATAATGTTTGCAATATTTTTGTGACATAATAAACCAATTTAAAATGCATTTTTCAGGATTACTTGATCAGTCCTAACTACCAAACCACCCCGATTCTCTCAGTATATTAAATAGTGGTTTTACTTCAAGGCTCAGTACTCTCTCTGAATATCGTGGGTTGGTTATTGATGCATTTTAGATAGCTGTTGCTCATTTATTGAAATGGAAAGATATGTCATGAGTCTATGAATAGAATTTCCAATACGTAGGGAAGACAGAGTACATGTTTGCCACCGGATCTCAGCACTGCAATTCCCCATTCTCTCTGCTCCCAATCTCTATTCCCATTTCTGCTACAGGCCAGGTAACTAACAGTGTCAGCTTTGGCTCAGTAGGTGCACACATATCTGTGGGTTCAAATCTCACCCCAGATATTCAATCAAAACACACCCAAAATGCTAAAGGAGCTCATCTATGGATAGGAAGAACTAGTCAACATTTCCGTCTCATCCTGAAATGCTGACTGCTTATTCCTCCCCCTTAAATGCTGACTGGCCTGCTGACTTGCTCCAGAATTTTGTGTGTGTCGCTCTGGATTTTCCAGCATCAGCTGAATCCCTTGCATTTATTTAATCATAACCTTCCTGGCCTGATACTCCACTCCAGTACTGGTAAGTATGGAGAGGAGGAGGATGAGAGGAGACATGACAGAGGTGTACAAGATAATAAGAGGAATAGATAGAGTGGATAGCCAGTGCCTCTTCCCCAGGGCACCACTGCTCAATACAAGAGGACATGGCTTTAAGGTAAGGGGTGGGAAGTTCAAGGGGGATATTAGAGGAAGGTTTTTTACTCAGAGAGTGGTTGGTGCATGGAATGCACTGCCTGAGTCAGTGGTGGAGGCAGATACACTAGTGAAGTTTAAGAGACTACTAGACAGGTATATGGAGGAATTTAAGGTGGGGGCTTATATGGGAGGCAGGGTTTGAGGGTCGGCACAATATTGTGGGCCGAAGGGCCTGTACTGTGCTGTACTATTCTATGTTCTATGTTCTATGTTCTAAGTATCAGTGAGTCAGAGGTGCCATCTCTTAGTTGAGTCTCGGAAGGCCACAGGACCATGGCACCATTCAAATCAGGTTGCCCCAGCATCCTGGCCAGTATTCATTCTTTAATGTGGTAGAGAAATGGCACAAAAGTCACTTTAGTATAAATGGATGGTTGATGATTGACACACACCCTATGGACTGAAGGGCCTGTTTCCATTTATGTCTCTCTCTTGCTGATTGTAAGAGCTTATTGAGCACAAACTTTCTGCCTAATTATTTACTTAGCAATATTTGTACGTCACGGCAGAGACTGCAGTCAAAAAGTGCTCGTGACTGAAGGGTGGAGAGAAAGCTACATACACATGGCAGGGTGGTGCGGGTTAGTGAAGCTGCCGACACAAAGCTCAGGCAACCAAGGTCAGTCCTGAGCCCCAGTGCTGTCTTTGTGGAGTTTGTACGTTGACCCCGTGACCGCCTGACCACCCCAGTTTCCTCCAATATCCCAGAAGTCATCCAGTAAGTTACCACCACCCCTCCCCCAAGAGCCGAGGAATCAGTGGGAATATGGGAAGAATAAAGTGGGATCATGTGATGGTCAATCTGGACGGTAGGCTGAAGGATGTTTCTGTGCTGTCTGGCTCTAAATGCAAGGTCTGCCTTTATTTCTGTGCACCGACATTAGCTACTGCTTTAATCCTTGGTACACACACTCTATTGACAGTAACAAATGGCTAGATTTTACAGACTGCTGGAGAGAGAGGACATTGTTAAATAATCTGAAGCCAGTCATTAGATTTCATTTGGCTTCATTGGTAACTATCAAACAATATTTACCTCGATCCAACATCTGGCTTGATACAGAGTATATTTACTTTGAATCAAAACATAAATCTACAGTAAATCTGTAAATGCTTTAATTGGATGAGAATGAGCCCACGAAAGGGAATGTGAGAGAGATTTATTGTACTGATGCATTAAAAGCAGCAATCTGTAACCGAAATCTATCTCAATTAATTATTAATTTAAAAACTAGAGTGTATTGAATAGAAGAAGGTGTGTTAGACAGAAAATCAGCAATTTGACATTCATACGGAATGCGCTGGGCCATGCTTAAATCCAGCTGAGCAAAAACCAGCTTCAACGCCACTGAAAATTGTCAAATCGTAAGCACAGGAGATTCTGTAGATGCCGGAAATCTTGAACAACACAGACACACAAAGTGCTGGAAGAACTCAGCAAGTCAGACAGCATCAATGGAGGGTATAAACAGTCGACGTTTTTGGTGGAGACTCCTCATCAGGATTTGAAAGGAAGGGAGAAAAAACCCAGAATAATTTCTGAGACAGAAGCCTTGTCCATCCCCACTGACCTCCCTCCGAGCACTTATCTCTGCAAGCATGACGTGCCGTATGTGCCCCTATCCCTCCTCCTTCACCACCATTCTGGGCCCCAAACAGTCCTTCCAGGTGAGGTCATGCTTACCTTTGAGTCTGTCAGGGTCATCTACTGTATCCGGTGCTTCTGGTACAGCCTCCTCCACATCGCTGAGACCAGACGTAGATCGAGAGAATGGTTCATTGGGCACCTTCACTCCATCCCCTACAAAAAGCAGGATTCCCTGGTGACACCCATTTCAATCGAATTTCCTATTCCCGTATGTCTGACTACCATGTTGAGGCAACGCTCAGATTGGAGGAGTAACACCTCATATTCTGTCTAAGTAGCCTCAAAACTGATGGCATAAATATTGATTTCTCTAACTTCCCATAATTTCTCCTTCTTCCCTTCCTCTCTCTTTCCATTCCCCATTCTAGTTTCCTTCTCACCCATTCTCTTTACATCACCTGCCGTCACTTACTTCTGATGCCCCTTCTACTTTCCTTTCCTCAATGGTTCACCGTACCTCCTATCAGATTCCTCCTTCTTCAGCCCTTTACCTCTTCCACCTATCACCTCCCAGCCGCTTACTACATCACCCTTCCCCACCTATCCACTATCCCCCTGCCCCCGCTCGTTTCACCTATAACCTGCCAGCATTTATACTTTATACTTTATTGTTACCAAACAATTGGTACTAGAATGTACAATCATCACCGCGATATTTGATTCTGCGCTTCACACTCCCTGGATTACAAATATTAAATATTAAAGATATTAAAGATAGTTAAAATTAGTAAATATTAAACATTTAAATTATAAATCATAAATAGAAAATAGAAAAATGGGAAGTAAGGTAGTGCAAAAAAAGCTGAGAGGCAGGTCTGGATATTTGGAGGGTACGGCCCAGATCTGGATCAGGATCCGTTCAGCAGTCTTATCACAATTGGAAAGAAGCTGTTCCCAAATCTGGCCGTATGGGTCTTCAAGCTCCTGAACCTTCTCCCGGAGGGAAGAGGGACGAAAAGTCTGTTGGCTGGGTGGGTCGTGTCCTTGATTATCCTGGCAGCACTGCTCCGACAGCGTGTGGTGTAAAGTGAGTCCAAGGACAGAAGATTGGTTTGTGTGATGTGCTGCGCCGTGTTCATGATCTTCTGCAGCTTCTTTTGGTCTTAGACAGGACAACTTCCATACCAGGTTCCCTCTCTGCACTTTCTTATTCTGGCTTCTTTTCCCTTCCTTTCCAATTCTGATGAAGAGACTCAGGTGGAACGTTAATTGTTTATTCTCCTCCATAAATGTCGCCTGTGCTGCTGAGTTCCTCCAGCATTTTGTGTATGTTGCTGAAAATTACTAAAGTTCTGCTCACTAACATAAACTGTCTCTGGATATCCAAGCTGGCAGCAGAAATTCAAATCAAACTCCATTTTTTGACATACGGTATGTTTCTAAGGTAAACCCCTACATCTGAACCAGATAAGACCTCAAACACTGCAGCTATTTTTCTGGCCCAGTTGAATCTGAAACTGAGACGTTGTGACAGGAATCTTAAAAATCTGTTTTAAAAAACTCTATTTGAAAGCTCCGATTTCCTCCCACGTCTGTAAGACAGGGATTGGAGAGTTAGTCGACCACCCTAAATTGCCTCTGGAGTGTAGGTGAGTGGTAGAATCTGGAAGGAGATGTTGGGAATGTGGGAAGAGTAAAATGGAGTGAGCGTAGGATTAGTTTAAAATGATGCTTGATGATCAGCACAGCGAGTGAGCCGAAAGGTCTGTTTCTGTACTCTATGACCTTTTAACACCATATTCCTTTCCTAGTTCCATGGTTCAATGAGTCCATTTATTATCAGAGAATGTATACAATATACAACCTGAAATTCTTAGTCTCCACAGACATCAACGAAACAAGAGAAAACCCCAAACAAGGAATGATAGACAAAATGTTAGGACCCCATAGCCCCCTTCACCCCTCCCACACACAAGCAGCAGCAAAAATATCAACACTCTCTCCCTCCCCCACTTGCTACAGCAAAGAGCATCAGCCCCCACCCCACTACCACCACCCACCAGGCAAGCGACAGCAAAGCCCCCAAAGAGACCATGATCTACGGACCATCAAAAACCACTGTTCACCCAACAGTTCAACAACCCTCAGGCTCTCTCTCTCACCAACAAGGGAGAGAGAGGTATCCCGATGTAATTAAAACCTCTGTGTGAATGTTATAATTGGTTTAAATAGAGGCACAATAACTTTGTTATGGGTATAAGGATGATTTGGAAATACCTGTGGTGGGTCAGGGCATCCAATGAGCAAAATTGTGGATCAGTATAAATCAATTTTTGTTTTAACACTGTGCAGGAAGGGGCTATCCCAGTAATTTAAACAATCTATTCCTGCTGATTAGAAATAAAAGGAAGAAAGAGGGAAAATAACCTTGTTCTTATGCAGCACCTTGGCCTAATGTGCTTTTTAGCATTGAAATAGTTTTGAAGTAAAGTCCATGCTGTGGTGGAGGAACTATGGTAGTTAATTTGTTCACAGCAAGCTCACAGTGTGACAATGAACAGATACACAGAGAGGTCACCATGAGGTACCTCCTATACTGAATAAAGAAGCCACTGAGTGCATATCCATGGTCTTCCGCTGCTGCAGCCCATCCTCTTCAAGGTTCAATGTACTGTGCATTCAGGGTTGCTGTTCTGCACACCACTGTTATAATACATGATTCTTTGTTACTGTCACCTTCTTGTCAGCTTGAACTAGTCTGGCCATCCTCCTGTAACTTCTCTCATTAGTAGGGCATTTTTGTCCACAGAACTGGATGTTTTTGTTTCTCGCACCATTCTCTGTAAACTCTAGAGGCTGTTGTGTGTGAAAATCCCAGGAGATCAGCAGTTTCTGAGATACTCAAACTACCCCATCTGGCACCGACAATCATTCCACAGTCAAAGCCACTTATATCACATTTCTTCCCCCATTCTGATGTTTGGTTTGAACAACAACTGAACGCTTTTCCCACGTCTGCATGCTTTTATGCATTGAGATGCTGTTAGATGATTTGACGATTAGACATTGGCATACTTGAGGCGACACTTCACCTGCGAGTCTTGTCAGGGTCATCTATTGGATTCGGTGCTCAGATGTACAGATGTACCTAATACAGTGGCCACTGAGTGATACTTTGGTAAGGTTGAGTGTGAGGTAACTATTAGCCATGTGTACAGGGAGAACTCTCACCTTTCCTCCAATATAGTTGCATTTAATCCCTTATATCCATAAGAATCTTGCATTCAATATTGTTTATTTTATTGATTTGGAGATATGGCACATTATCAGGCCCTCCTGGCCCAAGGAGTCCATGCTACCCTATTAGCTTACTAACCTGTATGCCTTTGGAATATGGGACGAACCGGATCATCCAAAGGAATCATACATGGCCTCAGGGAGAACATACCAACTCCTTACCAACAGTGGGGGAATTGAACCTGGGCCGCTAGCACTGTAGTAGCACTATGCTGATTGCTATGCTACCATGTTGTCCAACAACAAATAGCATGTCTGGCAGTGCAGCATTTCCCTTGTTACGCATTTATAAAGGAAATGGACTTCCGGGATATATGATCACCTCTCTTAAATAGTTCTTGTGGACTGTAGGACAGCGGCAGCTGTGTAAAAAAAAAATCCCTGTACACACAGCAAGATCCCTGAAGGACAAATTAATCATTAACTCTATGGGTGTTAATTGAAGATGAACATCAAGAGAGCTAGACGGTACCTTCTCAGATCATGAGTGTCTTCCTCTTCCACAACACTAGTTCCGTCGACAAGATGACATCCACAGCACCACAGTATTCTCTCAACCAGGTTCTGATCCTTTGGACATAACCATTAACATTTGAGCCGTGCTGACAATTTAGTGAGCCTGCTCAGTCAACAGGAGGTTATTTCTGTAACCTGAGGTGACTGGTTGTAATATGAGGACAGTTTAGAACCAAGCAGAGTGCTGGTCTGCATTTTATTCATATATTTATTTATTTAAAGATACAGCATGGAATAGGCCCTTCGGCCTAACGATTCCTACTGTCCAGGAACCCACCTACTTAATCCTAGCCTAATTGCAGGACAATTTAGGATAACCAATCAACCTACAGCACTAACCAGTATGTCTTTGGAATCTGGGAGGAAATTGGATCAACTAATTGGATATTGGTATTTGTTAAGTAGGTACCGTGCACAATCCTGATTTGATGGAGACAGATGTGAGAAGCACAGAGGAACATCTGGAGAAACTTCTGAAATGCCCGCTTCGCTGCCGCTACGACTGGGCGATCGAGATTCTCTGGAGGGGAAGGCCCCAAATCCTCGGCTTTGCCTATTGCTTGGCGGCAGGGGCTGGGGTCGAAGCACTCGGCGGAGATGGTGCTCGGTGCTCGGTGCTCAGTGTCGGAGGGCTGGTCGGAGGCTCGAAGTTTTCGGACGGACTCAAAAATCGGCTGTGGCTGGGTGCTTCCAGGGTGCTGCATCGGCAAGTTTGCAGCGCTGGAGGTTCATGGCAGGAAGAGTTTTTCTTCCTTCTACCGTCCGCGTGAGATGATGGGACTTTCGAGAGACTTTGAGAATTTTTTTTACCGTGCCCATGGTCTGCTCTTTATCAAATTGCGGTATTGCTTTGCACTGTTGTAACTATATGTTATAATTATGTGGTTTTTATCAGTTTTTCAGTCTTGGTCTGTCTTGTGTTTCTGTGATATCATACTGGAGGAACACTGTATCATTTCTTAATGCATGCATTACTAAATGACAATAAAAGAGGACTGCGTGTCCTCATAATCTAATCTAATCTAAAAAATTGGAGGAAACCCATGCGTTCAGAGGAACACATGGGTGACGTCAGAATTGAACTCTGATACCCGAATTGTAATAGTGTCGGGCTAACTGTTGTGCTACCCTAGCACCTAAATGTGGGTTAATCTCAGTCATGCTGTTAGATTACACCCGCCCTGAACGAAATCAGGATATTTCAAACTCTTACTTCATCCACACCCTTCCCAAGTCCACCAACCCCCATCTCATCTGCGATACTTACAGGGTTTCTGACCCAAAGTTCAGAAGTCAATTGGTTCTGGTTGATAGAGAGTTGTACCTCAGCCTCTGTCCTGTGGAAATGTGTACTCCTCTCTTGTTATCTCCATTACTCCATTGATGTTATAACCTTCAGCCCATTCAATAAAACATTGGAAAAATTCTTCTCCTCTTTCTTTACTTTTACTTGGTCTCAAAGGGATTTCCAAAATCCATCTTGTCAAATATGCCTGTGACCATCTTTCCCACTGGCAATCATCTAATGAAACTTCAGCAGACTAGAAACATTACATGCCAAATGACCAAAAGTTTAACATGTCAGCATTAAATAATAAAATAGTGGTCAAGGCAGATACATTTGAGACACTTATAGTATATAGATACGTAGACGAAAGAAAAATAGTGGAAGATGCATGAGGAAAGAGTTAAATTGACCTTGGAGAAGATTAAAAGGTCAGTACAATATTGTGGTGAAGGGCTGTACTGTTCAACGTCCTATGTTCTATGAGCTAAGACAAATGGCGGGCTATGGGCTGTGTAGGAGAGAAGGATTAGATTAGTCATAGAACATAGAATTGTACAGCACAGTACGGGCCCTACGGCCCACAATGTTGTGCCGACCCTTAAACCCTGCCTCCCATATAATACTCCCATGTAACCTTAAATTCCTCCATATACCTGCCTAGTAGACTCTTAAATTTTACTAGTGTATCTGCCTCCACCACTGACTCAGGCAGTGCATTCCACGCACCAACCACTCTCTGAGTAAAAAACCTTCCTCTCCTATCCCCCATGAACTTACCATCCCTTACCTTAAAGCCATTTCCTCTTGTATTGAGCAGCGGTGCCCTGGGGAAGAGGCGCTGGCTGTCCACTCTATCTATTCCTCTTAATATCTTGTATACCTCTATCATGTCTCCTCTCATCCTCCTTCTCTTCAGAGAGTAAAGCTCTAGCTCCCTTAATCTCAGATCATAATGCATACTCTCTAAACCAGGCAGCATCCTGGTAAATCTCCTCTGTACCCTTTCCAATGCTTACACATCCTTCCTATAGTGAGGCAACCAGAACTGGACACAGTACTCCAAGTGTGGCCTAACCAGAGTTTTATAGATCTGCATCATTACCCCGCGACTCTTAAACTCTATCCCTCAATTTATGAAAGCTAACAACCCATAAGCTTTCTTAACTACCCCATCAACTTGTGAGGCAGCTTACATGGAGTACGTTTATATAGGTCAACATAACATAACAGGCTGAAGGGCCTGTACTGTGCTGTAGTAGTAGTAGGCAAGTAGGCCTCTGTAGGCCAGGGCCGAAAATGAATGTTGCGTCCTAGCTGACTAGATATGCAAGACAGAGCAATACAATACGGCAAGCGAGTGGTTGCCCATATAGCAAGCACTCCCTGTCCATGCTTCTGATGAGTGGAGTGGCAGTTACTGATACAGTTTGGGACCAACAGCATCGCAGGAGTTACCAGTCAGCATTGAACTCAACATAAGACTACCTTAGGGACTCCAGCTCTGAATTTTCTCTTGGGCTTTACTCCCATATTCTTCCCTATGAGTGGGTGTAGCCACAAGGCAGCGGGGATTTGAGATCAGAGTTTTCCTTCCTCTAGATGAGCTGCCAACCATGGCTGACAAGCCCATCTGCCCGAAGCGACTGGTTTTAAAGCACCAGTAACCCACATTTGCCTCTTCTCCCATTGGTAGAAACGGTTCCACAGGGCTTAGTAGCCAAGCCACTTGTGAAGGCCAGGAGCTGGACTTGGTTGTCAGAGGCTATTTGAGCCACATGCCTTTGGGAGCATTTAATAGGTAGTGGGAGCTTATCCCCAATACCACCACCTCTCTCCCACCCTACAAGAACCTTAAGGAATCACTGTGCTGTACTGTTCTAAAATTAAACTGTTCATTAGTGAATTAGATTAGATTAAGAGAACACTCAGTCCTCTTTTATTGTCATTTAGAAATGCATACATGCATTAAGAAATGATACAATGTTTCTCCAGAGTGATATTGAAGAAAACAGGACAGACCAAAGACTAACACTGACAGAACCACATAATTATAACATATAGTTACAGCGGTGCAAAGTAATACCATAATTTGATGAAGAACAGACCATGGGCACAGTAATTAAAGTATGAGTTTGCAAAGATCAGAGAGATACATTATTGCCAATTCATAAAAGGCAATCTCAAAGTTAGTACTTAAAAATGGGAATTACTGAAGTTGTCCATCCTATAACCCTCATCTAAAATAGTTTAGAAAGTGTCATATTTATCACAACATTCATAAAATTATGAAGTACCCTCTGTGACCTGTGAAGTGATCATAATGGCAAATCTACTGAGGGGTTCCAAGATCTAGGAAGAGCCTATTTCTGGAAGCTTTGGCTGGTGTGGATTGCATAACTGAAAATGTGCAGAGGCTGGTATCTCCAGGCAAACCTGAAGGGCCAAATGCTGAATCTGTGTAAAGGGAGACCTAGAGGAGTCACTGGGAGTGTTGATGCATCCTCTGGAAAGAAAGATATGTGGCAGAATGCAGAAAGCAGCAGCTATCTGTCATACTCGACTGGTGGAAAGGGACTAGGTGAGAAATTCATGATAAAATAAGACTATATGAACTTTAATGTTTGCACAATAAAATAGACAAGGGCCAGTAAATGAAGAAGAGATCATAAAAGTAGAAGAAAGCTCCAAAACAATGAAATGCACATTTCTGAAAGGAATCTGAGGAGATGCTGTCTGCACTTTGTGAGGAGCTGTACAAATCTTAATCATGAATTGTAGACGCTGCAAATATAGTTCAAATTTTGCAGTAAACCATAGTAAAATTAACACTCAGCAGAAATACTGCTCTTTTTACTTTGAATTTCATTGATCCATTTAAAAGCTGAATAATTGGTTTTCTTACCACTCTTAGCAAAGAATACTAGAAATGTCCAGACAGAAAGTAACTTATTCATAGTTAAAACTGTTCAAGGCATCACTGACACCAGTCTACTCAGCATTAATGAAATATCAAAGTTCAAGTTCAAAGTAAATTTATTATCGAATTATGTACGTAAACAGTATGTCACCGAATACTACCCTGAGATTCACTTCCTTGCAGGCATTCACTGCAGAACCAAAAAAAAGTGAAAATCTACACACAACTAAACAAAGACTGACAAGCAAGCAATGTGCCAAAGAAGACAAACTGGGCAAATAGAAAAAAGAAACTAATAATAATTTTAAATAAATAAATAAATAATATTGAGAACAGGAGTTGTAGGATCCTTGAAAGTAAGTTCATAGTTTGTGTTCAATGATTAATTCAGTGTTGTGGTGAATGAAGGTGTCCACATTGGTTCAGGAGCCTGATGGTTGAAGGGTTTTAACTGTTCCTGAACCTGGTGGCTAAGGCTTCCGTACCCCCTTCCTGATGGTAACAGCAAGAAGAGAGCATAGATTATGAAGACGCGCAGTCCTCTTTTATTGTCATTTAGTAATGCATGCATTAAGAAATGATACAATATTTCCTCCGGTGCGATATCACAGAACACAGGACAGACCAAGACTGAAAAAACTAACAAAACCACATAATTATAACATATAGTTACAACAGTGCAACAATACCATAACTTGATGAAGAAGTTCATGAGCACAGTAAAAAGTTCAAAGTCTCTCAAATGTCCCACATCTCACACAGACGGGAGAAGGAAGAAAAACTCTCCCTGCCATCCCGACCACAGTCCGACTCTGAATCATCAGAAAACTTCGAGCCTCCGATCAGCTCTCCAACACTGAGTACTGAGTGCCATCTCTGTCCAAACGATTTGACGTCAATCTCAGTCACCAACAGCAGGCAAAGCCGGGGATTTTGAGGCCTTCCCTCCAGAAGATTCCCGACCGCGCAGTTATGACAGCAGCAAACTGGCATTTCAGAAATTTTTCCAGATGTTCTTCTGTGCTTTCACGTCTATATCCATCAAATCAGAATTGCCCACGGCCCCTATTTAACGGATACAATATCATTTTTCACCGGAGGGCTGCGCATGCACGGCGCGCTGCTCTCTCTCCTCCCGCCTAAGTAGCCTGGATGTTGAGGGTTCTTGATGATGGATGCTGCGTTCTTGTGGCAGCACTCCTTGTAGATGTGCACATTGTGTGGAAGGCTTTTGTGATGAATTGGGCTCTATCCACTACTTTTTGTAAGTTTTTCCGTTCTTGGGTACTGCTGTTGTATACCAGGTCGTGATGCAACTAGTCAGCATACTCTCCACTGTGAATCCTGTTGTGATGTGAGCATTCTTAAAAGTAAGTTAATACTAATTAGGATAAAGGGGGTTTTTACTTCCGTTCTTTTTACTTCCAGTGGGCTTTGTATATAGTGTGCCTGCCATGCCGTATGGGTTGTGAAAGCTCTGTATATACATAATGGTTTTGAAGTTCGAGATAAAGTTGTTTCTTGGGCATGAAGTTGTCGAGCGTGCCTTTTTCAAAGTAGAAGTTACTACATATTTTTGGTGACGAGTTGAACTGGTTTTGTGAACGTATCGGCACGTTTTTCGAACGGGAGCTTCGCATTTCAGATGGCTACGTTTGGAACTATCGGTGAATTTCTGGAAGGAAACGAGGACTGAGGAAAGGTTGGGACACTTCTGGAAGGAAACGAGGACTGAGGAAAGGTTGGGACACTTCTTCTGTGCTAATGGAATTACTGAGGAGGCTAAGAAGCACTCTATTCTCCTGAGTGTGTGTGGGGCACCGCAGAAACCGGGGGACATTCCATATAACGAACTGGTCAAGCTCATGGGAAACCACTACAATCCGAAACCTTCGGTGATAGTCCGACGGTGTAAGTTTCATAGCTGTTTCAGGAAGCTAGGTCAGTCTGTGGCCAATTTTGTGGCCGAGCTTCGGCAGCTGTCGGAGCATTGTGATTTTGGAGCGGTGATGGAAGACATGCTCCGTGATAGATTGGTATGCGGCATTAATAATGATGGCATACAATGCTGCCTGTTAGGGGAAACCCCACCACTGAGTTTTCAAGAAAGCCTTAGAGATTGCCCAAGGTATGGAGATGGCTGTTAATAATGTCAAGGATTTCCAGAAAGGACATGGGGGGTCACAGTTGGTGGCAGTGCACCAAGTCAGGAGGGAGACTGGTAAACAGGCAAAGCGGGTCGAATGTTTCCGGTATGGAGAGACGCACTATGCAAATAATTGCAAATTCAAAGACACTGTCTGCTATGCTTGTAGCAAAAAGGGACACTTAGCTAAAAAGTGCAGAAGTTCAAAGGGTAAGATTAAACCTGAGCAGGGGAAAGCTCAACAGGCTCAGGCAGCCACGTACCATCTAGAAGAAGCAGATGAAGAGGCAGCGTGTGCCTACAACATGTTTGCAGTGGAAACTGACAAGGAACCACCTGAACCATATTATGCCACAGTCACTGTCAGGGGAAAGAACATTAAGTTTGAGATTGATTCAGGGGCTACTGCATCGGTCATTAGTGAGGAGACCTACAGGAGGACATGGGGGTCCAACCTGCCTCCCATTAGACCGTCAAAGCTCAAACTTAGGACCTATACGGGGCAGCCCATACCTCATTTAGGGGTGTTATGTGTTGACATTTCAGCCGGGGGTCAGAAGGCTGAAGCCAGGCTAGTGATAGCTAAGGGCAGGGGGCCCAGTCTTTTGGGTCGCGATTGGCTTCGCAAAATCCTGCTAAACTAGCATGAAATTAAGTATGCACACACAACGGAGGACATTCTGCTGCGGTACAGTGATGTTTTCAGGAACCAGCTGGGAACACTGAGGGGCGTGACAGTGAAACTCCATGTCGACCCTGAGGCCACACCATGTTTTTTTAAGCCCAGGTCGGTGCCCTATGCCATGAAAGGCAAAGTTGAGGAGGAGCTGAAACATTTACAGAGGCTGGGCATTATTGAGCCTGTCCAGTTTTCAAGGTGGGTGGCTCCCATTGTTCCAGTTTTGAAGGCAGACAAAACGGTGAGGATATGTGGGGGATTATAAGCTTACGGTGAATCAGGTCTCTAGGCTGGAGGAGCCAGATAATGGTTTTGAAGTTCTAGATAAAGTTGTTTCTTGGGCTTGAAGTTGCCACAGGTGGATGACCCTGCCAGGGGGTAAGCTGTTCACAAAGCTGGACATGAGCCACACCTACCAACAGCTGCTGCTCGACGAGGATTCAAAGGAGTACGTCACAATTAATACGCACAAGGGATTATTCAAGTACAATCGCCTGGTGTTTGGAGTGGCGTCCAGCCCTGCCATTTTCCAAAGGACAATGGACACTTTGCTGCAGGGGATTCTGCACGTAGCAGTGTACCTGATGATATTTTGATCACGGGGGCTACGGAGGTGGAGCGTCTGGCTAATTTAGAACGGGTGCCAAAGAGGCTCTCAGACACAGGTCTGCAGTTGAAACGCGGAAAATGTGTGTTCCTTGCATCGAGTGTGACTTACCTGGGACACAAGATCACAGCCTGAGGGGCTTTGCCCTGTGGAGGACAAAGTGAGCGCTATTAAGGAAGCCCCAAGCCCTAAGACCATCACGGAACTCAGTTTATTTTTGGGCATGGTGAATTATTATGGCAAGTTTCTTCCTGACCTCTCAAGGTTTTTGACCCCGCTATATAAGCTGCTTCACAATGACACTAAGTGGCAGTGGGGTGAAGAGCAGGAGAAACATAGAAACATAGAAAATAGGTGCAGGAGTAGGCCATCCGGCCCTTCGAGCCTGCACCGCCATTCAGTATGATCATGGCTGATCATCCAACTCACAACCCTGTACCTGCCTTCTCTCCATACCCCCTGATCCCTTTAGCCACAAGGGCCATATCTAACTCCCTCTTAAATATAGCCAATGAACTGGCCTCAACTGTTTCCTGTGGCAGAGAATTCCACAGATTCACCACTCTCTGTGTGAAGAAGTTTTTCCTAATCTCGGTCCTAAAAGGCTTCCCCTTTATCCTCAAACTGTGACCCCTCATTCTGGACTTCCCCAACATCGGGAACAATCTTCCTACATCTAGCCTGTCCAATCCCTTTAGAATTTTATACGTTTCAAGGAAGTGAAAGAACTCCTCCATTCAGCGAACCTGCTTGTTCACTATGACCCAGACAAGGAGATCACCCTTGCATGCGATGCCTCGCCCTATAGAGTTGGGGCAGTCCTCTCACATGTAATGGAGGACCATTCAGAGAAGCCTATTGGTTTTGCTTCACGAACCCTGACAGCTGCTGAGAAGGGATATTCACAGCTTGACAAAGAAGGTCTGGCCATTGTTTTTGTGGTCAAACGCTTTCATCAGTACCTTTATGGACGCGTATTTACAATTTATACAGACCATAAACCACTGATGAGCCTGTTCAGTGAGACTAGATGCATCCCACCGCTAGCCTCAGCCAGGATACAACATTGGGCTCTTACATTGTCAGCCTACCAGTACACTATTGTGTACAGAGCGGGTGGGAATAATGCAAATGCTGATGCACTGAGTCGACTACTTTTACCTGAGACACCTGTTACTACATATGTGCCTCCAGAGACTGTGTTTTCATTGGAGAGGCTGTTAGAGACACCTGTAAAGGTGACCCAGATCAGGCAGTGGACAGAGAGGGACCCAGTCCTATCCCAAGTCAAGACTTTCCTTTTACAAGGTTCGCCCAGAGTCGTGGAAGGAGAGGAACTGAGGCCTTATGTCAAATGTAAGACAGAACTCTGTCTGCAGGATGGCTGCATTTTCTGGTGGGTGAGGGTCATCGTGCCTCCCCCTGGCCATTCACAGATTGTGGAGGAAATTCATTAGACTCACTCAGGAGTGCCTCGAATGAAAAGCCTTGCAAGATCCTACGTTTGGTGGCCAAGAATGGATCAGGATCTGGAGAACAAGGTAAAATCATGCACGCAAGGTCAGACTAGTCAGAATATGCCACCACCAGCTCCTATGCATCCACGGGAGTGGCCAGACCACCCCTGGTCTAGGCTACATTTGGACTTTGCTGGCCCTTTTATGGGGCAGATGCTTCTTGTAATGGTAGATGCGCATTCTAAATGGATCGAAGCTCACATCATGAGCAACAGCACAGCCCCCTCAACCATAGACAAACTCAGGCAAGTGTTTGCAGTCCACGGGTTGCCTGACACTCTGATCATTGATAACGGCCTGACGTTCACCAGTGAGCTGTTCAGTGAGTTTCTGCAGCAGAATGGCATTCATCACATTCAGACAGCCCCTTTCCACCCAGCCTCCAATGGTTTGGCTGAGCGGGCTGTTCAGACAGTGAAGGCAGGCCTGAAAACAGCTTTCACGTTTCCTGTTTAAATACCGCCTCACGCCACAGACTACGACTGCCCACACTCCAGCAGAGATGCTGATGGGGCGTAGGCCCAAGTCAAGATTGGACTTGCTGCGCCCGGACATGAAGGTGAAAATGGAGAGAAAGCAGGAAAAGCAGAAGGAGGGACATGATCAACATGCGCGAGAGAGACAGTTAAAACCGGATGACAATGTCTATGTGAGAAACAATCAGCAATGGCTGCCTGGGGTTATTCTTAAGCAAAGTGGTCTCGCCTCCTATGTTGTTAAGCTGACTGATGGGCGTGTTTTCCGCAGACATCAGGACCATGTGCGCCTGCGTCATGATACCAGCTCAGAGGCAGACAGTTCCATGGAGTTTCCATTTGTGAGACAGACTACTGTGGAAGCATGTCCACCAGTGACTTTGCCAGAGGGCAAGACGCTGGCAGAGGGGTTGGGGTCCCCTGAGGAGGATGGACATTCTCACGCAGACACACAGACCCCTCTCATGCCCCCAACACCAGACCCACCCACAACACCCTCACCAGCGGTGTCTGCTGGGTCACTGGGGTTAGTGCGCAGATCACAGCGCACTTGTAAACCTCCTGACAGACTGAATCTTTGACGGGACAGTTTTTTTTTGTTGTTGTTAGATTGAATGTTGTATCTGTCACATTTTCCAGATCTTTTGTATTGATAAACTGTTGCTGAGATACTAGTATGAGTTTTCAGGGGTACGCAAGTTAATAACACCACTGTTTTTATTTCCTAGTTTTTACATTTGGGGAATGCTAGATTTTAAAGGGGGAGAAGTGTTGTAATGTGAGCATTATTAAAAGTAAGTTAATACTAATTAGGATAATGGGGGGGTTTTACTTCTGTTCTTTTTAGTTCCGGTGGGCTTTGTATATAGTGTGCCTGCCTTGCCGTATGGGTTGTGAAAGCCTCGATATATACATAACAGTTTTGAAGTTCAAAATAAAGTTGTTTCTTGTGCATGAAGTTGTCGCGTGGGCCTTTTTCAAAGTAGAAGTTACTACAAATCCAAGAAAGTGCATTAAAGTTTTAGATGACATGCTGAACCTGCGCACATTTCTAAGAAAGTAAAGGCACTGCCGTGCTTTCTTTGAATTGGCACTTACCTGCTGGTCCCAGGACCAGAATGGACAGCAAGGGCCCATAAAAAGGCCAGCAATATCATTGACGACCCCTCCTACCCTGCTCATAAACTAATTTGTCCCACTCTCATCAGGAAAGATGCGACTCAGCATCAATGCCATGACCACCAGACACAAAAACAGCTACTACCCCCAGGGTCATATCTACCCATTAACCCACTTCACCACTTTATCATTTCCTGTCAGAGTCACCTGATGAATAGATACTCCTGTAGTTAGCAACACTTTATGTACATACGTTCAGTCTATGTATGTAAGTAATTCACGTATTTATATCTGTTGTGTTTTTATTGTGTTCTTTATGCTTATTTTGTGCTTATTGCGTTTTTTATGCTGCATGAGATCTAGAGTCACAATCATTTCGTTCTCCTTTGCAGCTCTGTGCTGACGGATGACAATAAGTGATCTTGAATTTGATATTGCAGATAAAACTACAGACATTGGAATTATCCTTTCTTGAAAAATTCCACAGCAGGATCCAGGAACGCTTTGTTAGGTTTTCTATCCTAATTTTAATCTGCAGGAATGACAGTGGAAATATAGAGAGACAGATCAGATAACCACCTGCTGGGATCTTGCAGGGATCAGATGTCTCTCTATCAGATAAAGATTAGGAGCCATATGCTGCCTACGGCCAATCAATATTCTCCAACAATACAGATCTGTCCTAAACCATCATTCAAAAAGGTCAGACAAACAAAATCACACATAGCTACCAAACATATTTGCAAAAGTCTGTACTTGTAAACAGATTTTGCTATTACACTCAAATATTTCGAAGGATAGTTTTTGTACATCAGCTGCATATCCACCTTATAGTAAAGGGCAGAAATCTCGTAAGCAGAGGGTGCAGCCACAAGCTTTTTGGAGGAGAGAAAAAAAATTGCTTTAGAAATTCTCAGAAGGCAGGTTTTTTTGTTAATGATTTTGGATAGATTCACATTTCGAGCGAAATCTTTGACCCCATCTAACCTCACAGTTTTAGTGGCAGCTCAGATTCGAAAAAATGAGAGAAGAAAAACAGGTAATTTCTGAAACCATTAAAAAGAAACAGAGGTACTTAAAAGATTAGTATTGATTTTCTCTTTTTTTTTGAAAAAAAACATTTAGGTGAATTCAATCATTCTATCAGTTTACAGTTATACAGGAGAGGGTCAATTATAAAATATTTGGACCAGAAACTGAATGTCAGAGTTTGATGCATGGCCTTTAGTCTAGCATGTTGAGTTAACGATGTTGCAAAAAGGATGCTGGTTCCCTCTTGTTTATGGGTAATCCAATCAAAAGGGTAGGATTACAGCATAAACCACAAAAGTCAAGTAGTTTATGTTCATCATTTGACCCCAGTGTCACCTCCCCGATCCCACTGCACGATTACATTTTTCTTTGTAATTCATTAAAATGCTGACAGTGTTATTTATATAATGAAGCAGAGGGTTGATTGCCTGATTATTACCTTCTGATCGGCTTTATAGCTCTTTGATGTTTCTGTAATTTTAGCAGGTGCTCACTATTAGTAGGAAAGGAGGTCATTTTAACTGAAGGTGGGGGAACCAAGAGGTGATGGTGTTCCCACAGCATAGTTGACCTTGCCCTTCCTGATGGTGGGAACGAAACGCCACGGAGGTTTTTAATATATTCCTGGACAAGAATTTTTAGTTCTGACCCAATACAATGCGGAATTTAATCACTGGCTTTCGGCACTGAATATTGAAGTGCAGGGAAGCACTGAATGAGGCTGTTGGTCAGTAGGTGGTATGGTAGCGCAGTGGTTAGAGCAATTGCTTTACAACACCAGTGATTACCGATCGGGGGTTGATTCCTATCAGTGCCTGTAATGAGTTTCAATAGGTTCAAGAGGTATACTTAATGTCAAAGAAATGTAATCAATATACATCCTGAAATTCCTTTTCCTTGCAACACACACAAAATGCTGGTGGAACGCAGCAGGCCAGGCAGCATCTATAGGAAGATGTACAGTCGACGTTTTCTTTTTCTTTTTCTTTGTACATTTTCCCCATGACCACATGGGTTTCCTCCCACATTCCAAAGATGTATGGGGTTAGTGTTAGTGAGTTGTTGGCACCTCTGGCTACTCACTCAATCTATGCCTCTTATCATCTTGTACACATCTATCAGGAGGTGTTAGAGTTCAGATTCAAAGGTTCATTTTATTGTCAAAGTATTCTTGTACAATGCAACTCTGATATTTGTCTTCTCCAGATAGCCAGGAAGTACAGAAAGACCATACATCAACCACCCACCCCCCAACCAACCCTGAATGAAAAAGAAAAAGAACAAAACTAAAAAGAAATCAAACTAAAACTTGATTTTAGTTGGCGGTGATCTACTGCTATAGATTCGGATTTGTTATTGCATGAAAAGTAAAGAATGGGAATAAATATAACTTTCTCAGGTTGACCTGTTGTGAATAGTGGGACATTGCAGGGCCTTTTTCCTATCTATTTATGACCTAAGTTAACAATTTGGCCGAGAGGACTAAATGTCATATTGCCAAGTTTGCTGGTGATTTTGAGAAGCAAGGAGGATCTAAAGAGGCTTCAAAGGCTTGTAGACAAGCTGAGTAAGTGGCAGGACATGCCAGATCGATGGTTTTGTTTTCTCTCTCCCTCCCTTCTTAAGGAGTAGGGTCACCTTTTCTACCTTCCAATCCACAGCAACAATTCCGGGATCTATACAATTTTCACCAGCGATAGCCGGAGAATCGACTATCTTTATAACCATCTCTTTCAAAACTCTGGAATGTAGATCTTTGGATTTTTATCAGCGTTTCATGTAACACTATTTTGGTGCTAATTTTAACTGATCCATGCCCTCTTCTCGCTACTACCATCAGCAGTAAGTCCCACACCACCAGGTTCAGCAATAGTTACTACCCTACAACCAGCAGGCTCAGGTACCTGTGCGGATAATTTCAATCACCACCACTCTGAACTGAGTCTACAACCTACAGACTCACCTTCAAGGACTCTTTTCAACTCACTTTTTCAGTATTTCTTGTTTGATTCGCATGGTTTGTCTTGCTTTTGCACATTCATTATTTGTCAGACTTTGTCTGTTTTCATATCGTTTTTGTAAATTCTGTTGTGTTCCTTTATTTTCCTGCAAATGCCTAAAAGAAAAATGAATGTCAAGGTAGTATAGAGTAACATATACATATTTTGATAATAAATTTACTTTCGAACGTTGAACATTTGGCCCTGTCTCTCCACTTATCCTCTTCTCTCTATATTGACTGTCTTCCCTCTCCAGTCTAAGTCCAATTCGTTTCCTCAACAAATACTGCTCGGCGCACTGAGTGACTGCAGCAAGTAATTTGTTGAGAAGAAGTAGTTGTTTAATTCCTCTGTCATTTCTTTATAGGACCTACATTTGCCCTATTTTGCCCCTATTCACATACTGCAGAAAATTTCAAAGTATATTTATTATCAAAGTATGGATGCTATATACTGTACAACCTTGAGATTTGTCTCCTTACAGACAGCCACAAAACAAAGAAACCCAATAGAAACCAGTAAAAAAGACCGTCAAACACCCAATGTGCAAATTGTGTAAACAATAAAAAGTAAGCAAATATCATTCAGAACTGAAATTCACAGAAGTGAGTTCACAGCCACGAAGCCAGTCATCAGTCCAGGAGCCCATTAGTTGCCACAGCCTCCGTTCAGTGTAAAGACAACTAAATCTCACAGAGTGGCGAGCAGAACACTGGCCTGTCCCTAGCCTTCGGCCCTGACACACTGATCTTTTCGATCTGGCCTGGAATTCCTCGCTCTCTGTCCCCTTGACTCTGCCTCGCCTCAGACTTGCCGCTTTGAATCAGCTCCAAGTCTGCTCCAGTAATGGCCAAATATTGACTCATTCTCCACTCTGGGGCCTGGGCCCCGCTGCCTCTATCCGGCCATGCACACCACGGTGCAACATTCTGCATCTTGGAGACTTCAGTTCACACCGCAAAAATACCAAGTTGTACAAGCAGTTCAAAAGCTCAGCTCCGAAAGGGAACTTACATGCTATAGATTGCAGTGATCATTGTCCTGAAAAAGTGTGATTAATAGAGTAGTTAGTAGTTTTGTTTGCTGGCAGTAGGGTGTCGCTGTGTTTCACAAGCATCATCTTATAGTTCATTTTTATGTGTCTTAAAACATTTTAAATAGTTTAAAGTATAAATAGAAATACCAAGTAAAACAAGTTGAAGAGCAGGAAGCATCCTACCTGCCGAGGTATTCTGTTGATCGGGGTCGACAATGCATATTGCGTGCCAGCTGTCTGTGTGATATGTAGCCAGTACGAAAGCAAGTCAGGGCAGTACAATATGGAGCCCATGCAGCAAGCTCCCCTCTCCACACAGCTGATGAATCCAAAGGAATGGTAGAGACCGATACGATTTGGCACCAGCAACATCACAGGAGTTGCCAGTTATCTCTGAACTCAAAATAGGTCTGCCTTAGGAACTCCAACTCTGTATTTTTCCTCAGAGTTCACCCTCGAAGCCTTCCCTCTGAGTGGGTCTAGCCACAAGGCAGCGGAATTTTGATATCAGAGTTTTCCTTCTCCTAGATGAGCTGCCAACCACAGCTGATGAGCCCCATCTGCCCTAAGCTACTGGTTATAAGGCGCCAGCAACCTGCCTTTGCCCCTTCTCCTGTCAGTAGAAATGGTTCTGACAGGCTTGGTAGCTAAGCCACGCATAAAGGCCAGGAGCTGGACTTGGTTGTCAGAGGCTGCTTGAGGCACACACCATTGTGAACATTTAATAAGTAGCCGGAGCTTATCCCCACTACCTCCCCCAGCTATGATAACCTTAAGGAACCTGCAATCTACCATGTGTCTTAAAATATCTCAAAGTACATAGGATACAATTTACTGCTATGAAGTTCCAAGATAGTTTTATATGGAAAAGTTAAATGAACTTAACAAACTGTCATAAAAGTCAGAATTTGTGATCAACAGTGAATTAAAACACTCGCAGTCATCCTCAAAGAAAGCTCTCCAGAAAGACTGAACGATTGCCAGAGTGTGAATTTTAACTTTTCCAACCCGTGTTTTCAGAGATTCCTAATTTCTAACAGATGTGATGTCATCAAACTGGTGGGGAAGCTCGAACTGTCACACACAGTAAAATGCACATTTTTGCTTTTTGAATTAAAGACTCTGACATACGTGTTTGATTATGGAGAAACCTGAAATACCATGAGAAATATTTTAAAATCTTTTTCATTTTGGAATATTAATCTACAGGAATTACAAACACCTGGACTAGATCAGTTTTTAAAAGGCCAGATCGTTTACTTAGCATTGTGGTTCAGGGCCCCATTAACAGAATTCATGCAAGAAAATGTATGGCTTCCACAGTCTTTTACTGGGACGAAAAGTATTTAGTGTCTTTTTATGTGATTTCCATTTGATTGTGATGGACGAGATCTGCAGTCCAGGGAACAATACTGAGCCAACTTCAGTAACTCTGTGGAGACACAAGGGACTGCACATGCTGGAATCTGGAGCAACAAACTATCTGCTGGAAGAACTCAGCAGCTCGAGCAGTATCTGTGGGAGGAAAGGAACTGTCAACATTTCAGGCCAAAACCCTGCATCGGAAGAAGACAAAAGAAGCTTTTAAGCTACAAAGAGTGAAAGGGAGGGGAGTGTTTGTTTCTGATAGGGTGAAACGAGGGTGACTATGAGGAAATACTATATATTAATGGTCAACAAAGTGAATGGGGGCAGATTGAGAATGAGTGCCCAGACAAAAAGGACTTTACAGGTTTGTGAAATGCAGAGCAGGAAGACAATACCTGCAACAATCTGCAGAAGGGACTCAATGGGTCGACCAGCATCAGGGAGGAGAAAGAAGTTGTTGCTGTTAAAAAAAAAATCTATGGTTATATCACCCATCCCGATGCAAGGAGCAAAATGTCAACAGTTCCTTTCCTTTCACAGATGCTGCTCAACCCATTGACTTCCTCCAGTAAATTGATAGTTGCTTTAGGACTTGGATTTTAAATGTCACATTGGTGGAAATCCTAAAATTGATGTCTTCATCCTGCATCAATGATGCCGAAAGCCAATGGTTTTGCCATCATTATGATGATAATTTTACCAAAATTGCCAGTGCAGGGTCTTGACCAGTAGAATAAATAAAAAAATAATAAACACAGGAAAAATTGAAGATGCTGGAAATCCACAGCAACTCACACACAAAGTGCTGGAGGAACTCAGCAGGTCAGGCAGCATCTATGGAAATGAATAGATAGTCGACATCTCGGACCGAGACCCTTCTTCAGGACAGAGAAGGAAGTGGGAAGACAGATGCTAGAATAAAAAGGTGAAGGAGTCTAGCTGGAAGGTGATAGGTGAAGCCAGGTGGACTGGAAAGGTCAAGGGCTGGAGAAGAAAGAATCTGGTAGGAGAGGAGAGTGGACTATAGGAAAAAGGGAAGGATGAGGGAACACGGAGAAGTAATAGGTGGGTGGGAAGAGGTCAAAGTGGGGAATGAGGAAATAAACAATCTTTGGTAGTGTTAGAGAAGGCAGGGGTGTATGAAACAAATGAACTTCTATTATGTCAGTTGGTAACTTGAACCATCAATCAAACAGATAAGCAGCATTTTGAGTTGAATCTTGCCGTATGCCAGTACAAACCTCCATCCCCTATCACAGTGAATCAACAGCCCCAATCCTGGACTCCTGACATGGAGATATCATCTCCAATTGATCCAAGCTAGTTTTCAGAAGATTACTTGAGATAATGATTCACTAATTATTTTGCATTATTAGCAAGTCTAGTAGCAAAACATTTGGAGGTAGGTAGCATAGGAGACAAAGTGGCTACAAGTGACAGCTTTTCAGTACTGAATGCTCAGGAGCTTCATATTTGAACAACCTTCTCAAGCTAAATGATAAAATGCAGAACATTTCCTCTCAACTCAACAGCTATTGTCAACCAAGGAAAAACAGTTGTTGTCTTTCATCACTTTGAAGGGGAATGAATGGCAAGTTTGTTATGCTTTTTGAAATATTATATAGATATCGTATTAACAAGTAATCTTTTAGAAAGGACATAACAGGTTAAAGGTTGAAGTCGTTATCTAGTAATTATATTTCACCACTGTACGTGCACACTATTTCTGTAGCTGTTTAAAACTTCATGCTGTGTTTGAAATATGAATTTTTTGCGTGCTAGTCTTTGTTTCTCAAGCTGTTTAGTGGTCACAAAAAGCCAGCAGGTTTATTAATCTTTCCGAAAGGAAACTTTTTTAGAATCTATCTGGCCTATATATGCAATAGTGGTATATACGACACTTTTAGATAGACAGATGGATATTCTGGGAATGGATGGATATGGATCATATGCAGGCAGAGAAGTTTAGTTTAATTTGGAATTATATTCTGAACAGACATTCTGGGTCTATTCCTGTGCTATACTGTTTAACATTGTATGTTATATATATCCATGGTCCAAGCACCAGTGGTCTCAGCTGCCCTCTTATGTACCTTAGTAAGCCGTTCAGTTGAAACAAGGGACAAGTAGTAAATGGAGACTTTGCAATTTATTGAGGATGATAGCACAGTAGCGTAGCGATTTGTGTACCGCTAACAGAGTGCCACTGACCTGAGTTCTATTCAGCCGCTGCCTATAAGGCCTGTAAGGAGTTAGTACATTTTCCCCATGATAGTGTGGGTTCCCTCTGGGTGCTCTGGTTTCCTCCCACATTCCAAGGATGTATGGATTAGGGTTAGCGAGCTTTGGGTATGCTACATTGGCGCTGGAAATGTGGCGCCACTTATGGGTCACCCAGCAAAACTCTTGCTGATTTGATTTGATGCAAATGACACATTTTTAGTATGGTTGATGTTTCGATGTAAATGTGACAAATAAAAGCAAAGCTTTAATCTTTAAATGATCTGCTAAGACACCTGGGGCTTCCAGCCAAGCCACAGTTGAATAAGAAATTGAACCAGCATGGAATAATGACTGTAAAACCAGACCTAACATGCCATGAGTGAGTACTGTAGCTTCAGCTGATAATTCCATTGGTTTATAATGTTCTTTATTGCTCACGCACCCACAACAGCAAAATGAGAACTAGGCAAAGGGAATGGAAATCGATCAATCTTTTCTGATCAATATTATTCTACTATGCAATATGTTTAGAAGTTAGCACAGATTTGGCATGCCATCTAAAATTTTGACAAACTTCTACAGATGTACAGTGGAGAGCATCCTTACTGGTTGTAGTCCTGCCTGTTATGGAAACACCTATGCCCAAGAACAGAAAAGGCTACAGAAAAATAGAGGATCACAGCCCATCACAGGAAAAGTTTTCCTCCATTGAGCACATCTACAAAAAGTGCTGCCAAAGAAAGAGGCTTCCATCATCAAGGATCTCCACCATCCAAACCATGCTCTCTTCTCACTGCTGCCATCGGGAAGGACATACAGAAGCTTTAGGTCCCACACCACCAGGTGCAATAACAGTTATTACCCTTCAACTATCAGACTCCTGAACCAGAGGGGATAACTTCACTTACCTCAACTCTGAATGGATTCCACAACCTATGGACTCACTTTCAAGGACTTTACAACTCATGCTCTTAGAATTACTTATCTATCTATCTATCTATTTATCCATTTATTTATTTGTTTGTTTATTATTTTTGTATTTGTACCTTCTTTTGCACATTTGTTGTTTGTCAGTCTTTATGAGTAGTTTTTTCATTGATTCTATTGTATTTCTTTGTTCTACTGTGAATGCCTGCATGCTACTACAGCTCGGAGTTTGGAGTTTAATTCCAGCATCACCGGTAGGGAGTTTTTGTATCTCCTCCCCCTGAAATGTATGGGATTGCCCCAAGCATTCCAGTTTCCTGCACTCTTCAAAGACCTATCGCGTAGGTTAATTGGTTATCGTAGGCCTGGAAGGGCTTATCCGTGCTGGATCACAAAGTAAAATATAAATAAATAAATAATGAATCTCAGGGTAGTACGTGATAACATACACTCAGTGGCCACTATTAGGTACCTCCAGTCCTAATAAAGTGGCCAGTGTGTGTATGTTCGTGGTCTTCTGCTGCTGTAGCCCATCCATTTCAAGGTGTGACGTGTTGTGCATTCAGAGATGCACTTCTGCACATCAGTGTTGTAACATGTGGTTATTTGAGTTACTATCACCTTCCTGTCAGCTTGAACTAGTCTTACTTTGATAATAAATTTACCTTGAACTTTGAAAAGATTTATTTGTCTTGCTCAAGCTGTGGCTCCTGATTGCAGGATGGATGATGTCTAGTCAGCTTTGCTTTAGTTACAGAACGCTGGGTGTTTGGTACTCACAATTAAACAGTAAAAGCTCACCAGTTTCTGAGCTGTGTGCAGCAACTGTCTGCAAAAGCTTCACCATGAACCAGAAGAAGACCATTGAACAGAGCTAAAAATCCCAATTACACCAAGGCTGTTAAATCCCACTCAGATATTTACAATAGGATGGTTGTAATGATGAGCCGGACTGGCTGGTGGCGCAGTGACATCAGCGCCGGACTCCGTAGCGAAGGTTCCCGAGTTCAAACCCAGTCGGGCCGCTCCCGGGCACACTTTCATCCATGCCAGGTTGAGTGTCGAGCTTGCAACTCGGCTTCGTTAAAAAAAAACTGCGCTGTGAGAAGGACGTGGGGGACCACTCACAGAATCTTTCCTCCAAGACAACCACTTAAAAAAAAAGTGGTTGCCGAGGCTCTGGCAGAGTATGGCACACAAAAAAAGGTGATGAGCCCTGAAAAGGAGATGAAGCAGTTAAAACAAAACACTAAAAAGGACTTTCACCAAACTCTGAGGAGAATGAGATGGGTCTTATCATTCATTCAAGTTTAACTGATATCAGTTAACTGGTTGACAAGATGAACAGCCATCAATATAAATCTACCAAACTGACAACTAGTTGGAACAAACACACAAAATGCTGGAAACTCAGCAGGTCAGGCAGCATCTATGGAGAGGAATAAACGGTCCACATTTCAGGCTGAGACTCTTCATCAGGACTGAAAAGGAAGGGGGAGGAAGCCAGAATAAGGAGGTGGGGGAAAGGGTAGAAGTGCAAGCTGGCAAGTGATAGGTGAAACCAGGTGAGGAGGAAGGAAGGATGAAGTGAGAAGCTAGGAGGTGATAGGTGGTAGAGGTAGAGGGCTAAAGAAGGAGGAGAGGGGAGTGGCCCATAGGAGAAAGGAAAGAACGAGTGGCACCAGAGTGAGGCAATGGGCATGTGTAAAGAGAAGGGGTAAGAGGTGAGCCCGAATGGGAAATGGAAAAAGACACAAGTGGCAGTTTGGAGAAATTATCGGAAGTTCGAGAAATCAATGTTCATGCCATCAGGTTGGAGGCTACCCAGACAGAATACGAGGTGTTGCTCCTCCAACCTGCGAGGGGCGTAATCATGAGACGAGGCCATGTACCAACCTATTGAATGAGAATGGGAAGTAGAACTAAAATGGCTGACCATCTGGAAAACCTGCCTTTTGTGGTGAACGGAAAGAAGGTGCTCGATGGAGCAGCCCCCAACGTAGAGGAGGTCGCACCTCATCTTGTCTTGTCCAGATCTTCCATCCCAAGCAAATGCATCATGCTTCAGCACATCTTATTGGTAGCTCTGGTCCATAATGATAGTCGAAACCACAGTGAAGATGCCAAGATTATGAGCAGAAGTCTAGGTTGAAATCAAAATCTGTAAATCTAAATTAAAAACAGTCAGCAGGTCAGGCAGCATCAGAATCAGATTTAATATCACCAGTATATGTTGTGAAATTTGTTAACTTTACGGCAGAAGTACAATGAAATACATGGGAAATAAATATGGAGAGAACTACTGAGTTACATTAAGTATATGTACGTCTATTAAATATGTAAGTTAAAATAAGTGGTGCAAAATAACAGAAATGAAAAAGTAGTGAGGTAGTGTTCATGGGTTCAATGTCCATTTAGAAATCAGATCGCAGAGGGGAAGAAGCTCTGTCCATCTATGGAAATAGAAACAAGAGTTAACATTTCAGGTTGTGAAATGACCATCTGCCTGCACAATTAAATAAAGATCAAAACAGTATGAAAGGAACATGGCGAATAAAACAGAATAAGCTAATAACCATCCAGGACTGAGGTACACAGGGAAGGTAGAAGAAGACATCCAAAGTCAAAGGGCTAGATTGATAAATTTGCAGATATTAGGACAACCCAAGGCATCTAGATGATGTCATCAAGAAACAGAAACAGACGATGAATAGAGAAAAATGGAAGGAATCAGATCATCTTTCTGTATTTCTTCAAACACTGCACAGAAATCCAAAACAAGTCATTCTATACTTTGGTTCAACATCTGACTTGAAGGATGTCATTTCTGACAGGGTGGCAGTCCTTCACTTCTGAACCAGAGCATCAACATTAATCGTATATTCAGGTCCTAGAGCAGCTCTTCAACAATCTTGATGCTCGGGGCAAGAGTGTCATTAACAAAGGCAAGGAGACAATGATGTTGATTGGAGGATACGGAGAGTCAGAGGAAGACAATCAGAACTTGCAAGGAGTGAAAATGTGGTATTTAAATGGGGAAAACCCATAGGAATAGACCAAGATGAGAGTGGGCAAGAGTTTTACCCTGTTTTATGGAAGTCTTGTTGGATTATTATTGAAAAGGGGGAGGTCAGATGCAAAGAGCTAAGTGTGGAAGAATGCATAATAGAGAGGAGATGAAAAACTTGAGAGAGAGTTCAACCTATGGGTACATAGTTAACAGGCATCAATATTTTGACAAAAGTTCTTAAACACGTGATTATTTCAATTTGTTTCACATTCCTGACATTTCATAAGATTTGTAATAAGATCTGTTTGAACAGTTTTAGTGACCTGTTTGAGAAGTGCTTACTGTTACAGATCCAAAGGGCCATTGACAACAACCCCCCTGTTTAAGCAGTACTTGGTGTATCTAGTTAAATATCATCCAAGCAGTAACCTTTTCAGCACTCTCTTGCTAACTGTGGTTGATGCAAAGCAAGAATATCAACACCTTTTGAAGGGGTCCAAGGCACAGAGGAGTGGATGAAGTAAAAGGTTGTTCTTTGTTTAACCTGGGCTGATTTATGCATGACGGTTTTCCCTCTGTTCTTTAGTGCTTGAATTGTAAATCACTTGTAATTACGACATACCAACTGTGCAGCTCAATAAGAAATGACCAATGTCTCCCTCCAACTGCTTCCCCAGTGTGGCTGGAGATAATTTTAATTTTACTTGTAAATAACTTTCATTCAGGAATTGGAAATACACTTCCAAATTTGCAGGTTACATCCAACAGGAGACTCTTGTTCATAGAAATGAAGAATAAAGATCAAAACAGAATAAAAGGAACAAGGTGACCAAATAGTTTGCCAACAGAATCAAGGATCCATCCCACCCTGGCCACTCTCTCTCCCTGCCCCTCCCAATGACCAAAAGATATTAAGGCTTGAGTACCTCTCCCACCTAGCTCAAGTACAGCCACTATCCCACTGTTAAGAGACTCTTGAAGGAAGCTCCTGCACATACAATGAACTTTCGATCTCCCAGATTACCTTCTTGAGGCCACTGTACTTTATTTGTCTACCTGCACTGTACTTCCTCTGAAACCACACGACTCTCTTTTGCATTCATTTTTGTTTACCTTTTGTACTACTTTGATGTATTTCTGCATGGAATTATCTGTCTGAATAGCAGGCAAACAATAGCCTTTCACCATACTGTATCTTGGTACAATAATGATCCAATTACCAACTGCATTCATAAAGCGGCGGACTCAGTATCTGAATGGTACATTAATTTCGGTCTAGACAGTGAGGTGGAGCACTTGGGTTGGACCTCAAAGGAAACCACATATCCAACAATGATCCTTGATAAGAGTGCAATGGCAAAAACACAATTATATAATCCCTACGCGTGAATTCAAAATTTTTTTTTTAACCAGTCAGTTGGTATCACCTGGAAAATGTGATAGACTTGCCATGAAATGGACTTATAACCAACCTTTCAGCATTTTCATGCCAGCTCCTATCTCAGATCACACCATACAATGTGCTGCTCTGCTTCCTCATCTTACTGCCTCAACAGACCAGTTTCTCTGATCCCAATCCCAACTCCATTTCAACACACCCTCTGACTAAATTCTGGCCTCTGACTCTCCCCTTGTGGCCAATATCCAATCGGTCTAAGGAAATGAGAGCCTTTAGGACATTGTAGAACTTCAGTATAAATGGGCAGAGGAATACGAAGATCCGTTGCGCAGCACGGCCTGGTATGGAAACTTCAATCCCCAGGAACAGAAAAGTCTATGGTAAGAGATAAATACAGACCAGTCCATCATAGACAAAGCCCTCATCATCACTGAGCACATTTACATGGAGTGCTGCCACAAGAAAGCAGCATCCATCGTCAAAGACCCCCAATATCCAGGCCATGCCCTCTCCTTGCTACCACCATTGGGCAGGAGTTACAGAAGCCCTAGGTCTTACACCACCGGGTTCAGGAGCAATCATTACCTTACAACCATCAGGCTTCTGAACTGGTGCAGATGACTTCAGTCACCAGAAATCTGAACTGATCCACTGTCAAAAACTCTTTACAACTCCAAGTTTTCAGTATTATTTTTTTCAATTTTCACAATTTCTCTTCTTTTGCACATTTGTTGTTTGTCAGTCTTGGTTTATGTATAGTTTTTCATGAATTCTATTGTATTTCTTTATTTTTCTGTAAGCGCCTGCAAAAATGAATCTCAAAGTAGAATATGGTAACGTATATGTACTTTGATAATAAATTTTACTTTGACTTTAACTAAGTTCCCAAGAACTTAATAAAAGCATATCCAGTGCTGAGACATGTTTCAATTGGGAAAGAACTGCAAAGTACAGAACCTTGATTAATCCATGCCAAATAATTAAACAGACTGGCTGATTCCCTAAAGTGTTCAAGGAGATTTCTCAAAACTGTAGGCTGTGTCAAATGAGCAGACACACTTATTCTGTGATACATTATGTAAATACCTGCTGACTGGTCCTTAAGATATCCTCAGGTATCTATAGTCTGTGGAATTACTGGATGTCCACATGCTGATATTCATGGAATTAAGCATGAATTACACAGACCTATCATTCTGGCATTTCCCACTTACATAAGGTCAAAATTCACAGAAAAAGTCATAATTAACATAAAGAATGGAATGACTCTTGGTTTTCAATCATTCATTCCAATATTTTGGAAACCATGTTGTTCGTTGATATTAGTCATCTGCCGAGGAGTGGAGGATCAGGGAATTCCAGTCAATGGAGTAAACATTCCACACATAATGTGTCCCAGGTATGCTACCAGAAGGATACAATATCCCCTTGTCACTTTATTTCTCAGTAGTAAAACTGACAAAGGCTCTCAGACCCTCAGCATTAACTCTGCCTCTCTTACTGTGTGTTTCCAACATTTTATGCCTTTATTTCTGGTTTCCAGTATCTGCAGGGTTTTTTTGGTTTTTCAGTTTTTGTCCCAAAATCGTCTGTGGTGAGATCCAGGCTGTACCTGGCTATGTCCTGGGGACCTGGAGCCAAACAAGGCTATTCAAGCCTTAATATGGAATGCCTGGGGTCACTGTCCTGGACAAATGTTCTGGACTCCTGGTTTGCTTGCTTTCTACAGTTTTGCTTATTTGTACATTGGGAACACTCGTTCTTCACTTGCTGAGTGTGAGTCCAAACATTCCATCCTCTACCAAGAAACTAGGTGTCTTGTGGTTACCACCCAGGATAGAAGCCCAGACCATGTCAGACAGCGAGCTGTGAGTGGTTGGTACTGATATCCTGAATAAGCCTTTAACACTTTGTGAGATGATCTTAGATTAAGTAAATCAAAAAGAACCTGAAATAAAACAGAAAATGCTGAAAAAACTCAGCAGCTCAGGCAGCATCTGTAGAAAGTGAAACAGTAAATATTTCACTTCTGAAGCCGTTCATCAGAGCAAAGTAACTTAATTACTTAAGCAAGACAAAGTCCATAAGATGGTTATCAAAACTATTGTCTCGCGATACAAATGACTGTTTAAGACAACCATTAAAGATTTCAAAACTAATTTACAAATATGAAGAAAGATGAGCTTCGAGAACGGTGAAAACACTGGCTCTCATTAACAATTCTTTCTCAGTAATCTGTAATGATACTGGTTATTTTAGAGTACAAGGATGTAATGAATAGAAGCAGGATCGGCCATTCAGCCCTTTATGTCTACTCTGGTGCTGTATAAGATCTTGGCTAACCTTCTACCTTAATGCTACTTTCTGGTATTCCCTCCACCTCTCTTGATTACATTAATATCCAACAACTATTGCTCAATTTTAAGACATTAACCACAGTGAACTGGGGACTAGATCTCACTGGCTTCCCATAAGATCATAAGACACAGATGCAAAATTAGACCATCAAGTCCGCTCTGACATTTGATTATGGCTGATTTATTTTCCCCTCTCAAGTCCATTCCTCTGCCTTCTCCCCATAACCTTTGATGCCTTTACTAATCAAACCTATCAACCTTTGCTTTAAATACAGCCAATGATGTGGCCTCCACAGCCCTACGCGGCAATGAATTTCTCAGATTCACCACCCTCTGGCTGACGAAATTCCTCCTGATCTCTGGCCATTCAGGTGTGGAGGTGGCCACACACAGCTGAAAAAACCCGACACTTTACCAGTGAGCTTAAGATCTGTTGGAAGGCTGTGCCTGGGAGTAGGATGAAGAAATGTTGTACACTGCTACAGAGTTCAACTAGTAATATTGTGTATTTAATATTTCAGTTATACTTGAATAATCTTGTGTGTGTGTGTGTATATATATACACACACACATACATATATGTTGATTTAACATTCTTGTTCTTTAAATAATTCATTATGGGTTATATGTATATATATATAAATACATTAATTGTATACGTCATCAAGCCAATATATGATACGTGCGCTCCTTACATAAAGTGAAGACGAAGTTACACCCGTATTCCCAGACACCCATGTTTTCCTTTGAATTAGTTTAGTATTTTGGAGTTATAAAACATAATGGGTAACCTCAGGGAACTCAACAAATCTGGTCCAAAGATCTCTAAAGGAATGAAAGTTGTCGTTGCGTTGTTCCATTGGACATCTTAATACTTTATACTTTATTGTCACCAAACAATTGGTACTAGAACGTACAATCATCACAGCGATATTTGATTCTGTGCTTCACACTCTCTGGATTACAAATATTAAATATTATAAATATTAAGAATAGTTAAAATCAGTAAATATTAAAAACTTAAATTATAAATCATAAATAGAAAATAGAAAAATGGGAAGTAAGGTAGTGCAAAAAAAAAAATGAGAGGCGGGTCTGGATACTTGGAGGGTACGGCCCAGATCCCCAGGTCACTACCGGTGGCAGTTTGAGTATCAATTATAAAAGACAGTTGGTAGTTTAATGGATGTGAGGGAACTGAGGATAATTACCATCAAAATAGCACTTAATAGTTGCAGACAGGACCATCAATTTCTGGAAGGGAGGCTGGTGCCACAGCTCCATCATTAGACATGATTTCAGCTCACACACAGAATTTGAATATCACTGCGGCTCTTTGATACACCTCTTCACTCTACAAGGTTTACAGAGGAGTGAGAAATAATATTACTGATCATATCTGACAGATTATTATTAATCATTGCACTGACAGAAAGGGTTTGCAACTTTAAATATTGACAAGACATAAAAATCAGTGTACTTAAACCACGAGGGGCATTATACACAGGAGAAATATGTTTCACCATCATTGAGTTAGTATTCCTTTTGTACATTGTAGGACAGAATTTGCTGGAAAACACTGCTCTTTCCGAAATAAATTGTCGGCATATGTTCCCATAAGCACTTATTGGCTAAACTCTGCTGGCAACCTCCAGTTTGTATTCTGTTGTCAGACTGTCCAAAGAATCCAAAGGCAATGAATAAGCATGCTGCAATTCCTCAGCATTTATTTGAAAGGAGATGATCGGGTGCTAGGGACAAAGTCAAATGTAAGATTACTTATGCTATTAAATTATCTTTCACAGAGAGGGAGTGAGTCTGGGCCGGAGACCAGAGACCGGAGGTGGCCTGCACGGGAGTTGGAGGCCTGTGTGTGTTGGGGGGGGGGCGCGCGGAATAGGGACGGTGGGAAAGTGGGGGGGGTTTGCTTTTGTCTTGTTTTATTGTTATGTGTTGAGCTGTTGTTGTGTTGAACATTGTGGACATGCTATGCTGGCACTGGAATGTGTGGTGATATTTGTAGGCTGCCCACAGCACATCTCGGAGTGTGTTGTTCATTAATGCAAATAATGCATTTCACTGTACGTTTCAATGTACATGTGATAAATAAACCTGAATCTGAAATTCATTTGTCTCTTTGTTTTTATATTGTTTTAAGAGTTTTGAAGTGTTTCAAATGCTTAATTTCTGTTTTCAAGTTGTAATAACTTAATGTGGTTTAGCTCCCGAATTGTTTTAAGTTTCTTAATATCTGTGATATTCAGAAACATACAGAGCGTTTGACAGGTTGGAAAATTTCTGCAACAAAGTTAAAAATTGTCAGAAAACACCAAACCATAAACACAAGAGATTCCGCAGGTGCTAGAAATCCACACAAATTGCTGGAGTGGAATAAACGGTCAATATTTCGGGCCAAGACCCTTCATCAGTCTAGGTTGTTTAATCCCCTGCATAGATGATGCCTGACTTGCTGAGTTCCTCCAGCATTTTGTGCATGTTGCTGGAAGTGACCAAATATTTCAGCAGAGAATGCAGCTGATGAATGGCAGGTTGTAAATCCTGGTGTGGGGATGTTGTCATGTAACCTTAAATTTTTACTGAGGCAGTTCACTCAGAGGTGACTACTTACATTAGTAGTCCAAGTATAGGAGGTAGCTTCTCCTTGAATTACCTAACGGGGTCTCAATCAGTTCAGGTTCATTCTTTAACCTGCACTGATGCTGGTCAAGAGGCAATTGTGAGGTGTTACATTGAAATTATTGTGTCTCAGCCAAGAAGGTAAAAACAAACTTGGCTACATACACAACACTGACTAAATCTACTAATAATTTACTGGTAATGAAATATCTTAAGAGTGCAGTAATTTTTTTTGATTATAAGGACACTCAGTCCTCGTTTATTGTCATTTAGAAATGCATGCATTAAGAAATGATACAATGTTCCTCCAGAGTGAAATCACAAAAAAACAGGACAAACCAAAGACTAACACTGACAAGACTACATAATTATAACATATAGTTACAGCAGTGCAAAGCAATACCATAATTTGATAAAGAGCAGATCATGGGCACATTAAAAATTAAAGGGAGAAGCAACAATTATATAGCATTTAACACAACCTCCAGACATTGCAGAGCACCCAATAATCACAATACTGTAGAGTAATCAATGTGATAATGTCCAGATGATCTCCTTTGATAACATAGAGGGATAAATCCTACCTGGAATATTACTGTTTTTCACATAATGCCGTAGGATCCATCTGGTATGGAGGTGGGGTGGGAGTGGCTACTGCACAGGATCAAACACAAAAT
Source organism: Mobula birostris (assembly GCF_030028105.1). Taxonomy (NCBI): domain Eukaryota; kingdom Metazoa; phylum Chordata; class Chondrichthyes; order Myliobatiformes; family Myliobatidae; genus Mobula; species Mobula birostris. The sequence continues at coordinate 51,492,821 of NC_092387.1, read as the reverse complement.
AACCTGCAGATGCTGTGGTCAAAGCAACACTCACAACACGCTGGAGGAACTCAGCAGGTCAGGCAGCATCCGTGGAAACGATGAGTCGACGTTTCGGGCCGGAACCCTTCGTCAGGACTGTAGAGGGAAGGGGCAGAGGCTTACTGGTTTTTCACCTGGAACCTACCAGCCTTCTCCTTCCCACTCTCCCCCCACCTTCTTTATAGGGCCTCTGCCCCTTCCCTCTACAGTCCTGGCACAGGGTTCCGGCCCGAAACGTCGATTCATTGTTTCCACGGATGCTGCCCCACCTGCTGAGTTCCTTCAGCGTGTTGTGAGTGTTGCACAGGATGAAAATAAGCTGCAGAGAGTTGTAAAATTAGTCAGCTCCATTATGGACACTAACCTTTGTAGTAACCAAGACATCTTCAAGGAGCAGTGCCTCAGGAAGGCAGCTCCCTTCTTTAAGCATCTCACCACCCAGTATATACATTCTTCTCATTGTTACCATCAGGAAGGTAGTACAGAAGTCTGAAGGCACACAGTCTACAACTTAGGAACAGCTTCTTCCCCTCTGCCATCTGAATGGACATTGAATCCATGAACACTACCTCACTACTTTTTTTAATTCCTGTTTTTTTCACTATTTCTGTTTTTTTCCACTATAGTTACTATATACACACACACACACACACACACACACACACACACTAGTTACTGTAATTCACAGTTTTTCTGTCTATTATCATGTATTGCATTGTACTGCTACTGCAAAGCTAACAAATCTCGCGACATATGCCAGTGATATTAAACCTGATTCTGATTCGAATTTAAGACAGCATAAACAGCAAAAAGTTTTGTTTAAATATGATTTATTTTACAAAGCATGACTATTTGTATATTGGCTGGATGGCATGTCACCTTTTACAGAATACGTATATTTTTATTCCCTATACGGGATGAATAGGCAAAGGTGACATTTATTGCCTGTATATAGATTCCCTTCTTAAAATGATGAGCTGTCTTCTTGAACCACTTCCAATGCTTTCATACTTTAGTCTCAGAATCACACAGCACAGAAAAAGACCCTCCAGATTACTGAATCCAGGCCGACCATCAAGTGCACACACACACTAATACACTTCCATCTTTTATTCCCAACTCTCCCTCATACTACCACTCACAAGGAGCAATTTACAGTGGTCAAGTTGCTGGAGTCTAGGATGTGAGAGAAAATGGGTTTATCCAGAGGAAAGCTGCATAATCTCAGTGAGGATGTGCAGAGGTCAGGATTGGATCTGGGTAGCTGGAATAGTGAAGCAATAGCTTTAGCATGCCATTTTGTGAAAGGCTCCAGCACAGAAAACTGGTTACAATATACACTCAGTGGCCACGTTATTTGGTACAGGATGTTCCTAAAGTGTACTTGCATGGTCTTCTGCTGCTGTAGCCAATCCACTTCAAGGTTCCTTGCATATTGCATTCAGAGATGCTTTTCTGCACAACGCTGTTATGATGCATTGTTATTTGTGTTAGAACATAGACCATTGAACATTACAGCACAGGAACAGGCCCTTCAGCCCACAATGTCTTGCCGAACCAATTAAATTAGTAGTCAAATGGACAATCTCATTAATTTCCTCTACCTGCACAATGGCCATACCCTTCCATTTTCCTCACATTCATGTCCCTATCTAAACGTCTTTTAAAGGCCTCTAGTGTTTCTGCCTCTAATGTCACCCCAGGCATCGCATTCCAGGCATCCACCACTTTCTGTAAAAGCATGCCTCTCACACCTCCTTTGAAATTATCCCCTCTCACTTTAAATGCAAGCCCTCTGGTTTTAGGCATTTCATCTCTGAGAAAATGTTACTAACTGCCTACTCTAACTATGCCTCCCATAATCTTATACATCTCTATCAGATCTCTCCTTGGCCTCTGTAACTCCACAGAAAACAACCCTACTCTGTCCAACCTTTCACTTTAGTACATGCTCTCCAATCCAGGCAGCATCATGGTAAATCTCTTCTGAACCATCTCCAAAACCTCAATATCGTTCCTATAATGGGTGACTAGAACTAAAATGCAATATTCCAAATATGGCCTAGCTAGAGTTTTATAAATCTGCAACATAACTTCCTGGCTGAATGCCTTAACTGATAAAGGCAAGCATTTGCCTTCTTAAGCACCTTATCAACCTGTGCAGCTACTTGCAGGGAGCTATGAACTTGGACCCCAAGATAACCCTGCTCTACTGTCACTTTGCATTTAACCTACCAAGTTACAACACAGCATTTGGCCAGGCTAAGTGCCATCTGCCATTTCTCTACCTGTATCTGCAACTGATCTATATCCCATTGTATTCTTTGCCAGTCTTCTACACTATCCACAACACCATCAATCTTTGTATCATCTGTAAACTTACTAACCCACCAATCTGCATTTTCATCTAGGTCATTCATATACATCAAAAACAGCAGAGGTCCCTGTACAGACCCCTGCAGAACGCCACTAATCACAGATCTTCAGATCGAGTAAGTCTCTTTGACCACTACCCTCTATCTTCCATGGATGAGTCAGTTCTGAATCCAAACAACATATTCACCATGGATCCCATGCATCTTAATCTTCTGGATGAGCCTCCCACGAGGGACCTTGTCAAATGCCTTAGTAAAAAGTATCACCATCCTTCATCAATCACTCTTGTCAACTTACTTGGTAAGACGCGATTTGCCCCACACAAAGCCATGCTGGCTCTCCATAATCAGGCTATGATCTTCCAAATGCGCATCAATCCTATCCCTAAGGATTCTCTCCAGTAACTTCCCTACCACAGACATGAGACATGAAACATGGGTCTATAGTTTCCAGGATTATCCCTAGTTCCCTTCTTGAATAATGAACAGTTATTGTCACCTTTCTGTCAGCTTGAATCAGTCTGGCCATTCTCCTCTGACCTCTCTCATTTACAAGGTTTTTTCACCCACAGAACAGCTGTTCACTGGATTTTTTTTTTATTTTTGCACCATTATCTGTAAATTCTAGAGTTCGTTGTCCATGAAAATCGCAGGTATCAGCAGTTTCTGAGATTCTCAAACCACCCCATCTGGCACCAACAATCATTCCACAGTCAAAGTCACTTAGATCACATTTCTTAACCATTCTGATGTTTGGTCTGAACAACAACTGAACCTCTTGACCATGGCTGCATGCTTTTACGAATTGAGTTGTTGCCACATGATTGGCTGAGTAGATATTTGCATTAACAATCTAGTGTACCTAATAAAGTGGCCACTGAGTGCATTTCTAAATCACAGTGGAGAGGCAACTGGCAAAGCATTGAAGCTTAACTGCCATTTGAAGTCACCTATTTGTCTCAAAACTTTTTTTATTAAAACTATTTCTGGTTAAGAGTATTTACACACCAACTATTTTCCACTAAGAGGGAAAATTGTCCCTCTTGTGTCCGTTGATCTCATCGCTAGAGATTCAGTGTCACTAGACTCCATCACTTTGGAATGGCCCAGGCTTTCATTAACCTGGTTCTGCTCCTCTTGCCTTTCTTGGAATCCAGCATTCTTATGAGTAAGGTATTGTCCTACGCTTATGTGTAGAGGTTGAGGGTCAGTTATGCCAGAGGGTTGGAATTGTGTATGTGTGGGAGTGAAGCAGCTTGTAAGTCAATGGGGTGTTGACTGCAGCTTGGATGCTCAGTATTAATGGGGGGCTTTCCCCAAGCTTGATGGGGGTGTGTTCCCCTGCGGGATGTCGTTAGGGTTAAGGGTTAGAGGGGAGAGGAAGGTATAGGAGAGGGGGCTGTGGAGATTAGGATTAGAGTTAGGGGTAGTGTTAGATGATGGAGGTAAGGGGATAGGGTGTGGAGGTTTAGTTTAGGGATAGGGGTATGGTCCAGGGTTGGAGGTGAGGAGCTGAAGAGGAGGGGGTTGTGGAGGAGAGAACGTTGTGGAGGAGAGAGCATTGTGGAGGAGAGAGCGTTGTGGACGAGAGGGATATGGAAGTTAAGAGAAGAGTCCAGGAATGAAGGTGAGGAGCTGGAGGAGAGAGGGTTGTGGAGGTCATGGTTTGAGTTAGGAGTAGGGTCTAGGGATGGAGATGAGGGGCTGGAGGGGAGAGGGTTGTGGAGGTCATGGTTTGGGTTAGGGGTACAATTAGGGGATGGAGTTGAGGACCTGGAGGAGAGATGGGCGTGGGTTAGGGGTACATTTAGAGGATGAGGTTGAGGACCTGGAGGAGAGAGGGGTGTGGGGATCCGGGTTTGGGTTAGGGGTACAGTTAGGGGATGGAGGTGAGGACCTGGAGGAGGGATGGGTGTGGAGGTCAGGGTTTGGGTTAGGGGTACAGTTATGAGATGGAGGTGACGACCTGGAGGAGAGATGGGTGTGGAGGTCAGGGTTTGGGTTAGGGGTACAGTTAGGGAATGGAGGTGAGGACCTGGAGGAGGGATGGGTGCGGAGGTCAGGGTTTGTGTTAGGGTTACAGTTAAGGGATGGAGTTGAGAACGTGGAGGAGAGATGGGCGTAGGGTAGGGGTACATTTAGAGGATGGAGTTGAGGACCTTGAGGAGAGAGGGGTGTGGGGATCCGGGTTTGGGTTAGGGGTACAGTTATGAGATGGAGGTGAGGACCTGGAGGAGGGATGGGTGTGGAGGTCAGGGTTTGGGTTAGGGGTACAGTTAAGGGATGGAGGTGAGGAGCTGGAGGAGAGAGGGGGTTGAGTTTAAGGTGGTGCTGGTGAGACACAGAGACGCTTTCCTGGCAGCAAACAAATGTACTAGCTACTCTATTAATCATACTTTTTCAGGATAATGATCACTGCAATCAATAGCCTGTAACTCCCGATGGGAAATGTGCTTTTGAACCGACTGAAGAACATGGCATTTGTGCGGGAATTCAATGAACTGGAGTTTCAAAGGAGCAGTACGAAAGTGGTGGCGTGATGGCTGTGTGCTGAATCGAGATGGTGCTGCTCGAACCCGAGAGCAAGGAACGACCCAAAGTTTGGCCATTGCTGGAGTGGACTTTGGGCCCAATCAAAGTGGCAGGACCCAGTCCTGAGAGCAAGGAATAAGCCAATGCTTGGCCGATTTATGCGCCGGGCCAGATGGAAAAGGTCAGGTTGTCGGGGCCAGAGGCAAGGGATGGGCTGGTGTGGAGCATGCTGCTCTGCGAGTTTACTTGTCTCTGCGCTGACCTGAGGATGAGACCTGCAACTAACGGGCTCCTAGACTGGCTGCAGTGATGAACTGACTTCGTGACAGTGGACTCACTTTTGTGAACTTCAGTTCCGAGTGTTAGTTGTTTACTGTTTATTGTTTGCATGATTTGTTCTTTTTTTTTTGCACAGTTGGTATTTGACAGTCTTTTTAATGGATTCTATGGGTGTGGAGGTCAGTGTTTGGGTTACGAGTACAGTTAAGGGATGGAGGTGAGGAGCTGGTCATGTTTTTGTGCCTGCTAGTAATAAGACGAATTTCAAGGTTGTATATCGTACACGTATTTTGATAATAAATGTACTCTAGACTTTGATTTATATTTTTAAAGATATAGCATGGAATAGGTCTTCAGACCCTCCAAGCCGCACCGCCCAGCAGCTCCCAGCTTAACCCTAGCCCAATCACGAGACACTTTACAATGACCAATTATCCTACTAACCGGTACGTCTTTGGACTGTTAGAGGAAACCGGAGCACCCGGAGAAATACTATATATTCCACAGGTAAGATGTACACATTCCTTACAGAGGATGCCAGAATTGATCTTTGAACTCCAGCTGTAATATCGTCAATTTTTAAGCCCTTTAACAGTCTTGCCTACTGCCACTGTTTTGTTGTGTGATGGGAGTTATCCATCCCACAGATAGATCAGGCTCACCTGCAAAACTTGCTTGGCATTCGCTGTTAACCTTCACACCAAATAGTCCTCTGACAAATACCAGGAGCAGTTAAAATATGGAATTTCATCCTAGCAGAAACAGTTTCTTCAGGAAAAAGGAAAATCTGGGAAAAGATTGGATAATATTCAATGATTCACAGTGCATTTACTATCAAAGTATTTATGCAGTATACACCCCTGAGATTCATCTTCCCACAGACAGCCACGAAACAAAGAAATATCAAACCAACCCCCCACCCACCATACGCAAAAAAAATCACTCAGCAGCAAAGATGAAAAAAAGCAAAAAACAGAATATAAAACACAAAATAGGAAGTGTCAAGGCATATTCATTTCATCCCAGTTTATTTCAATCTAGCTCAGTGTCATTTGTTATCTGCAGGCTGCCTTGATCAAAAACATCCGAAACAGCAACAAAAAGAGGACCAAACGGAAACTTGAAACACCTCCTAATGTGTACCACAGAGCTCAATCCACAAACCGCCTCAGTTAAGCTTTGCCCAAGACCTAGCACTCCAGCCCAATCTTCCTGCAGCATCGAGGGAGAGAGCATTCGAATGCAGGCAGGGACTTGCCTCTGGGAGCAGCAAGCAAGAGGGAGATAGAGACTGTCCCACACAAACACCTTCCTCCAGCAACAGCAAGCAAGAGGCTGGTAGACGGCAATGAACACCCGGCCGCCTTCTGCTCCTGACTTGATCATTTCAATTTTCCCTGATGGTTTAATCAGCAAGATTTAGTGAGAAATGGATTCTCCAGGCTTCTTGGCTTTGAGGCCGCCCACTTTGCCCGAAACCTCAACGAACACCCTTTGAGACAGCAAAGCACCAGATCGCTCAATCAGCCCAAAAACACACCACCACAGGCTCCAAGAGTCACAGAACCACATCTGAAGGAAAAAGAAGATGCAGAAGAAGAGAAGGAAGTAGTTTTGTGAACCATCTGGACGATGTCACCCTTGGTCGCATTATTCACTAGTACCATCTTCTTCTGGAAGAAGTGAGAGCACTATCATAAGCAGTGTCTCACTTACAGTATATGTGGGGCAACACATACAAAATGCTAGAGGAACTCAGCAGGTCAGGCAGTGTCTATGAAAAAGAATAAACATTCAATGTTTCAGGCCAAGACCCTTCATCTGGACTGTAAAGAAAGGGGGAAGAAGTCATACACTCACATATCTCTAAGCACCCATGAATTGCTGAAGTTGCATTATTTAAGGAATGGGTAAAACTGGCTGCAGCTGCAGGACCCGCTCTCTATGACTGTGCTCTTGTGGCCCATACTCCGGAGGATCTCCAGACTCTCCTTGCTGTGGCGGTGAGAGCATACAGCAGGATGGGGCTGACTGTCAATACCACCAAGACGGAAGTGGTTTGTCAATGGAGTACCAGTGTCCCACCCACTCTACCTGCCTTCACTGTTGGTGATGAAAAGCTGTCAGTAGTGCCATCTTTCAAATATCTGGGGAGCATTCTCTCTGAGGATAGCGGCATTGACAACGACATCCAGAGCCGCATTAAACAGGCATCAGCTGCCTTTGAGAGACTTCGGCGTAGAGTCTTTCAGAACAGGAGCCTTTGTCCCTCCACAAAGGTTGCCATATACCAAGCGGTCTGTGTCACCACCTTCCTTTTATAGCTGTGAAGCTTGGGTAACCTACAGCCGTCACATCAAGTCCTTGGAGCGCTTCCACATAAGCTGCCTCCAGCGCATCCTGGGAATTACCCGGCGTGAGCAGGTGCCTCACACTGAAATATTTGTAAAGACCAACTGCAGGAGTATTGAGGCCATGATCACCCAGCGTCAGCTGCAGTGGCTGGGGCACGTGATAAGGATGCCTCCATGTCGGCTACCCCGCAGAGCGTTATACGGCCAGCTACATCATGGTTGACGCTCAGCTGGAGGGTCGAAGAAGCGCTATAAGGATCAGATGAAGAATGCTTTAAGGAAGTGCAAGATCAGACCCGAGGACCTGGAGGATGTTGCTGCTGACTGTACCACTTGGCGACAGCTGTGTAGGGACGGGGTTCGTATTCTGGAGATGGCAAGAACAACTAGAAGACAGCAGAGGAGAGCCAGGAGAAATGCAGCCATGGTTGCCGCGCCTACCACATATACATGTCCCACCTGCAATAGAGCCTGTGGGTCCAGGATAGGACTGTATAGTCATCAAAGATCTCACCGTTAAAGGTGTGGACGTCGTCATCGGATTTCGATGGACAACCGAAGAAGAAAACTGGCTACGTATTTTTTTTTTATTTTTATTAAGAGATTCAGCACAGTAACAGACCCTTCAGGCAGAATGAGCCTATGCTGCCCAATTACACACCCATGTGACCAATTAACCTACTAAACCGTGTGTCTTTGGAATGTGAGAAGAAATCCACGCAGTCAAAGGGAGAACATAAAGAGCCCTTGCAGACAGCGGCTGGAATTGACGCAGAGTCACTGGTGCTTTAATAGTGTAATGCTAATGGCTACGCCACTGTGCTGCCAATTTAAAGCAGGTCCTTTGGCCCACCAAGTCCACAGCAACGAACCACCCCTGATACTAATCCTATTTTAGTTTCTTCACAAGGTAGCAGAGGTCAGCATTGAACCTGAGTCCCCCAAACTGTGAAGTGGCAGCTCTACTAGTAGTGCCACTATGCTCTTCTTGTGCCTTGGTTTGTGATCCAATTTATTGTGAGGAAAGTGGCTCGAAGTTGCAACTGCGTGCCAGTCCCAAGTCCGATATCAAGAGGACTCTGGGTTTCTGTCATCAGAGGAAGCTTTGTTTATCTTTATGTGTAATCATTTCAACTCGAGGAGGTACAGCAGGTGTGTACCAGAGGTTCTTGGGGATGGTTTTGAATTTCAAATTATAACTAGATGCATCCCTCGAGGTTTCATCTTATGACTTTTTGGCTCCAAATACTTCCCCACCCCCGGCCAGCCTCCCACCACCGTTCACCTGATGTATCCATCTTCTCACACAACGTCTTTCGAATTTCAAACCAATTGAAAAGCGAAAGAAATTTTCTGTTGCTGAATAGAAGTTTCAATGGATGAAACAGCTTCCTTCCTGCAATATCTGATTAAAAGCCAAAAGGTATCGGAGGAGAACTAGGCCATTCAGTCCATTGACACTCCTCCTGCATTTAATCATGGCTGATTTATTTATTTATTGAGCTACAGTGCAAAACAGGCCCTTCTGGCCCTTCGAACCACACCACCCAGCAACCCACGATTTAACCCTGGCCAAATCACAGGACAATTTAGAATGACTAATTAACCTCTCAACCAGTACATCTTTGGCCTGTGGGAGGAAAACAGGAACTTGGAGGAAACCCAGAGAGAACATACAAACTCCTCACAGAAAGTGGCAGGAATAAATACCATTTATTTTCCCTCTCAACCCCATTTTCCTTCCCTCTCCCCGTAAACCATATACATCCTAGTTATTACAATACAGTTGTTTTTATATTTTTTCTAGCAACTTCTTAGTTTTCAGTAAGTGAGATATGTAAAGAAAATGAGTGAACAGATTTTAACTAAGTCTTTCTTTTTTCCCGGGTTGCTTGGACTGGCATCTTGGGTGTAAATTTTCATGTCCTGGCCTAGTCAGGTCAGTCCAGGTTTGGGAGAGAAAGGAGACTGACTATAAATAGCATTGCCAGGATTGTATTAAAAATAATCAAAATGACCACCTCCAGCAATGAGCAAATGGCAAACTCCTCCGCAATGAAGTACTCTTACAAGGCAAACTTTTGTCAGATCCTTGGGAACCTAGGCGTGTGATAACCCTGGAGCAATCTTGGTGGGAAAAAGAGTGGAATAGTTTCTGTATAAAAGATCAGTATGTTTACCAAGCCAGCTAGAAAGTGCTAATATAATTAGGGGGTTCAGCTTTCTTTACATAGCTTTGATATACTTAAAACAAATACAATTACCTCAAGGGAAATTTATACTTTGAGAAAATTGTTTAATGTATTCACACCATGAATCAGACCAGACATTAACAACAAGGAATTAATTTACAAACTTAAAAAAAACATTGGATTTCCCTCCAGGACAGCCAATCTTACCGAAAGAAGCTGCAGTGTGTCGTAAATTTAGTCAGCTCCATCTTGGGTACTAGCCTACAAAGCACCTAGGACACCTTCAAGGAGCAGTGTCTCAGAAAGGCAGCGTCCATTATTAAAGATCCCCAGCACCCAGAGCATGCCTTTTTCCCCACTGTTACCATCAGGTAGAAGGTACAGAAGCCTGAAGGCACACACTCAGTGATTCAGGAACACTTCTTCCCCTCTGTCATCAGATTCCTAAATGGACATTGAACCCATGAACACTACCTCACTTTTTTAATATATATTATAGGTGTCCCCTGCTTTTCGAATGTTCGCTTTACGAAACCTCACTGTTACGAAAGACCTACATTAGTACCCTGTTTTCGCTAACAGAAGGTGTTTTCACTGTTAGGAAAAAAAAGCAGTGCACACCCTGAGCAGCCACTCTCCCCCAGATTCGGAACGGCATTGCTTAAACACGTGCCTGTGAGCAGCCATTTGCAAGATGAGTTCTAAGGTATTCGAAAAGCCTAAAAGAGCTTGTAAGGCTGTTACACTTAGCATAAAACGACATAATTAAGCATTTCGATCGTGGTGAACAAAGTAAGGAAAACGTGAATTTGGCTTGTGGAAGCTGACGAACATGATGTTGAAGAGGTTTTGGCATCCCATGACCAAGGACTGATAGATGAAGAGCTGATGCAATTGGAAGAGGAAAGGATAACAATTGAAACTGAATGCAGTAGCGAAAGTGAAGCAACTGCGTGAGATTTCCCTTGCAATGATAAAGTACGACTTTAATTTTGAAAGGGTACGTAGGTTTATGGGATATTTGCAGGATGGTTTGAATCCTTACAAAGAACTGTATGATAGAAAAATGCACGAGGCTCAGCAGTCAAGCAAGCCTTCCACATCAGCCACAGCAGACGACGAACCTCGACCTTCGACATCGAGGCAGGCAGTCATAGGAGAAGATGAGCTGCCTGCTCTAATGGAAACAGATGACGAGATGACACCCCAGTATCCCACCACCCCACGATTCGCGGAGAATGCAGTGGTAGCCGGGAGACACACAGCACATCTTTAAGAAAAAAGCCGAAATAAACATGCTATTTAATTAGGTGCCACCTGACACATAATTGTTGGCCCAGATCAGAGACGATGCAATCGGAAATTGGCACTGATCTGGGCTGACAATTACGTGCCGGGCAGCACCTAATTAATTAGCATGTTTGTTTCGGCTTTTTTCTTAAAGATATGCTGTGTGCCTCCTAGCTACCGCTGCACCCCTGCATGCTTCGCGGCAATGTATCGCTCGTCGGCCTAGAGGGTGGGGGCCACTACACCACCCAACCTGCGACGACTCAGCCTAACACACCATCATGTGTGCTCGGCACTGAACCAATTCCGGTAAGTGATACTACACTGTACATACATTATTTCTACGTTATATCGGCTGTGTATTTTTACGTGTTATTTGGTATGATTTGGCAGCTTCATAGCTTAAAGGTTACAGGACAGCGCTTGTGCCGTGTTTTTGCCAACAGCGCTTGCGTGAGATTTTCTGCCGACAGCGCTTGCGTGAGATTTTTTGCCGACAGCGCTTGCGTGAGATTTTCACTACGGAGAACAGTGCAGTAATGATTGTGGAAAAGTATTTCTACTTTATATGGGTTGTGTATTTATCATATCATTCCTGCTTTTACTATACATTACTGTTATTTTAGGTTTCATGGGTTATTTGCCATGATTTGGTAGGTTGTTTCTGGGTCTGCGAACGCTCACAAATTTTTCCCATATCAATAAATGGTAATTGCTTCTTCGCTTTACAACATTTCGGCTTACGAACTGTTTCATAGGAACGTTCTACCTTCGGATGGCGGGGGAAACCTGTATTTCTGTTTTTGCACAATTTTTAATCTATTCAATATATGTATACTATAATTGATTTACTTATTTATTTCTTTTTCTTCTTCTATATTATGTATGGCATTGAACCACTGCCGCTAAGTTTACAAATTTCATGGCACACACCAGAGATAATAAACCTGATTCTGATTATTTCACACAGCTTTAAGCTGCCTAGTTTTTCATTTACCTTTCATTGATATTAGTTGCGTGAATCAAAGGAGGATCTAAGACTAGTTCCTTGTGCGGTCCAGATGCATGTAAATATTGAAGTACCTTCAAAGTCTTAGTTAGCCGATGCCGTGTATTTTGGGAGACAGCAGATGTTGTATTGCCCTTGTTCCATCTCTCTAAACGCTCAGACTGCTTCAAATGCTTTGAAGTGCTGTCATCCAGCGTACAGTGGCATAGTGATTATGTTACCAGTCTAATAATGCAGAGGCCTCCACTAATGATTCAGAGAAATGAGTTCAAATCCCATCATAGCAGATGGGAAATTTAAATTCAAGTAATTAACTACACATATCCGCTGGTGATCCTTACCCTTCCCCTCTGATTCACTAATGTAATTTAAGGAAGGGAGATTACTGTTTCTACCTTGGTTGAAGCTTTATGAAATTCCATACCCATAGGAATGTGACTCCGAATGTCCTAGCAACTCATGTATGAAAACTGTTGCACGCTTTGGAGTATCCTTGTCATATGAGCTTGTAGAGGGCTCAATCATTATCATCATCTCAAGGTCAATTAAGTTTTTTTCTTACCAATAAAAAAAAACAACACAACATTTTGCATGCAAAGAACTGCACACAGAGCAATTAGAAAACATGTGGTAGTTAAAAAACGTGGTTTAATAGATTGCTCTATTAAAGATCTTTAATTTTAAAGATTAACTTTATTTGTCACATGTACATAGAAATATTAAAGCATATAATGAAATGTGTCATTTGTATTAATGACTAACATAGCCCAAGGATGAATTTGGGGCAACCCACAAGTATCACCATCCTCCTGGTGGCAATATATCATACCAACATAGCATGAAGTCTGGATTCAAAGCTCAAAGTAAATTTATTATCGAAGTGTGTGTATATCACCATATATGACCTTGAGATTCACTTTCTTGCAGGAATTTACTAGAAATAAAAAATGTCAGAGGATTTATGAAAAACTACACATAAATAATGACAAACAACCAATGTGCAAAAGACAGCAAATTGTCCAAATATAAAATAATGAGAACATGAGTTGTAGTGTCCTTGAAAGTGAGCAATCGGTTCAGAATTGAAAACACAAAATACTCTGCAGATGCCGGGGTCAAAGCTACACTCACAACATGGGTTCCGGCCCGAAACATTGACCAATCATTTCCATAGATGCTGCCCGACCTGCTGAGTTCCTCCAGCGTGTTGTGAGTGTTGCGGTTCAGAATTGAGCTGAGTGAAGTTATCCATGCTGGTTGAAGGGTAATAACTGTTCCTGAACCTGTGTTGTGGCTCCTGTACCTCCTTCCTGAAGGCAGCAGGAAGAAGGGAACATGGCTTGGATGGTGGGATTCTTGATGATGAATGCTGCTTTCCTGTGGCAGTACTCCTTGTAGATGTGCTCTATGGTCGGAAAGAGCTTTGGACTGTGCTGCCCCAAATCACTTTTTGCAGAAATTTTCATTCTTGGGCCATGGTGTTTCCATACCTGGGTATGATGCAACCAATCAGGATACTCTCCACTGTGCATTTACTGAAGTTTGTCAAAGTTACGTGTTGGCCCCAGGACAGATCCTCTGATACGATAACACATGTTATTTAAAGGTACAGATTCTCTCCACTTCTGATCCCCTAAAGAGGACTGGCCCCTGGACCTTCGGTTTCTTCCTCCTGTTCTTAATAATCAACTCTTTGGTTTTGCTGATGTTGAGTGAAAGCTTGTTGTGGCAACATTCAGAACCTTCTGGCTGTAAGATGGTGGATGCGGGAACACTCAGCACTAAACTCTGGTTAACGTTCTGCTAAAATAAATAAGTGGGGCCTGTCTCTCTCTCCCAGCCCATTAATTATTTTATACATTTTCACTAAATCTGATTTTAATCTTCATCCAATTCGAAAGGACAAAAACAGTAGATGACAGAAATCTGAATAACATCAAAAAGTGCTGGGGATACTCAGCAGGCCAGGAAGTATCAGTAGAGAGAGAAGCAGATTTCAGTTTCCAAGATGACCCAGTTCTGTGAAAAGCTCATCAGCCTGAATGGTTAACATTGCTTCTCTCCCCACAGATGCTGCTTGACCTGCAGAATATCCCCACCTACTCAAACCATCAGATTGCAGAACATACCCATTTCATTCTATAAATCAGTCTGGAACCGTTGGGCTTTCTGCACTCTGTCAAAAAATAATGTTGTCTTTGGAATATAAAATTTCTGTGCTCACTAAACCTTCCAGACTGAACTTAACCCCATCTGGTTTTACAATAGCTGAAACCTTCAGATATTACAGGCCTTATGTTCTGTATTTTGGAAATTTACTTACATTTTTACAGTTCTGAGTCCCTCCCTCTGTTTGAGATCTAAAAATATTCATACTTTATATGGGAACCCCTGTTCTCTTTGGACATACACTTCTTCCAGCTTTCAATGCAATGGATTCCAGTTAATTGGGGGAGCCACTTACTTGGGACAACTCTGAAAGAAGAAAAACTACTCAAGAAGATAGCCAGGATTTGTTTCATTTATTTGGGACACTATGTCGCTTAATTGGGACAGAAGACTGTTGCCGGAGAGTTGCTTGCATCAGTCATGTCCACTTGCCTGACCATTTGACATCACACCATTCTTAGATCAAACACATTTTAAATAGTGTCAGTTGCATGTGCTTGTTTCCACAAAGCAGTGATTTTTGCCACTGATAGTTGGTGAAAAATAAGTACTAAGACAATTTAGAACTGTTTTGCTCACTGCGGTTTCAAGCATACAGGCTTGGAGGTGCCAGAAACGACTCGGATTGAAAATGAAACAATTTTGCTACTTCAGCAAGTTAGGAACTGTGAAGATTTGAAGATATCAACAATCATCTTGAATGTTACAATGAAAATGAAGATTTGGAGGATGCAGTCGATGAGGGTATTAAGGCAGTCCATTTTCTGCATGAGGTGAGTGCACTGATTTTGTTCTTTTGGTGGTTGTCCAGGGTGTAACAATGACAGCAAGCCTGTGCAGGAGAGTTTTAAAAGTAGAGAACCCATTGCGCTGGGTAAGTTCCACTCTCTCGACCTCGGAAGTTTGGGTCCAATGGTACGAATGGTTGTCGCTACTGGGTCTTCCTTGGTTACAGTGGATGACCACAACTTCTGTGCCTCATCAGCATGTCCTTTGCAATCCGCGGTGCGTTGCAGAACCACTTTCCTAGTTGTTGGACCTCATTATAGATCTCATCCACCCAGACTGCTGGAGTTGACTTCACATGCTAGGCCAGGTGTGTTCCTATCTCACCGGGGTAACAGGCCCACTGACTACCCTCACCTGGTTTAGCCCATCTATTGAAGCGGTGTACAAAGGCATGGCCAATGTCACATGCAAACAGCTACTGAGAACCACAGGTGAGGATCGAGTATCCAGTGGGGACCAAAGGTGAGTAAGCTGCCCCATATTGGACACAACATACCTTTTCGCAGCAGGTGCTATGTCTCCCTAGACACCCCATACCCCCTTTGTTCATTTAGAGTCAATGAAAAAAACACGACAGCTTACACTGGATAAATTCTTCTGACAATAACTATTAGGAACTGATAAAGAGTTTTATAATGCTGTAGTGGTATTGGTAATATCCTAATTTGTTTCTGTATTTCATTTAAATATATAGTTTGTTACTCAGTTATCTTTTTTATACCTTTTTAACTATTTCCATGGAATTTTGGCTAATTGGGCCAGCCACATAATTGGGCCAAAATGTACTGGTCCCGATGTGTCCTAATTAACCAGAATCCTTTGTACTTAAAAATATTCAGCCCTTTCTGTGTTTAAAATGAATAACCACACAGAAATTCATTTGCATAATCTATTAATATTTCTTTCCAATTGCGTGCCTTTGTCTGCATTACCATCTTTCATTATGTCATACAGATTTTGATACCATCATCTGTGTCAATGTCCTTAAGAAATATTATGAATAGGTATGTTACCAGAGGAGATTGTGGGGGGATACTGGCAATCACATCCTCTCAAATTGAATGCCTGCCCCTTATCTTTCCTCTGTCTCCATTCTGCTGCTTTTCTAACCTACCCAATCATTTGTCTTCTGTTCCATGAGCTTCAGTTTTAGCAAACTTTATCATGAGATTCCTGGAAATCCATTAAATAACATCCATAAACATTACAACAGCAACTAACTTAATCACATCTTGTTACATATGACATTCCCTTACAAATCTAAGCAAACTTTCTCTGACTGACTGAAGGTTTCAGGATGTTAGTCCAAGTGTAACTAAAGACTCTTGTGAAAATGGTCAAAGGTCAAAGTCAAGTTTATTGTTATAGTATGTAAGCACAGGTGTATTGAAAAACATACTTACAGCAGCATCACAGGCACATAGCAGAACCAAAGAGCAATAGTAAAAGAGAAACATCAATTAAACAGAAATTATTGGCAAATTTTACCATAAGGAATATAATTCAAACAATAAAAAACAAAGTCTATTTTCGTGCCAAGGTGTGGTGATTGGGATTGTGCCAGATGGTTCAAGAACTGAATGGTTGAAGGGAAGTAGATGTTCTTGGACCTCATTAACCATGTAAAGTAGTTTATAATTCTCTGATTTCCCTCTCTCATCTTTCACAAATATTTCAGTTATATCTGCAATTTTCCAATATATAGGATTGTGAGAACTTTAAAAAGTTATACTTTGGACACCTGTAATGTTCATTTGTACTTCCTTTAATAACTGGATGGAAACCACTGGGCCTGAGGATTTAGTGCTCTACAGTGTCATTAATTTCTTCTTAACCATAATTCTACATTCATTACTTTTGTCGAATCAAAATCGCTTGAAGAATTTCAGCCTGAAATGTCAACTGTTCATTCCTCTTTTGAGATGCTGCCTGATTTGCTGAGTTCCTCCAGCACTTTGCTCTGGATTTCCAGCATCTGCAGAATCTCTTGTGTTTATTTCTTGTTCAGTGTTAGTTTCTTGGGTTCTCCAATAATAAACAAAATAATTGTTCAATGCATCTGTCCTACTCTTAGTATTTAGTATCATTAGTAGTTTTCGAAGAATAGTATATTGCACATAACATAACCAGCATTAAAATACTTCATGTTTTAGTTTTCTTATCCCTTGCAAGTTTCTTTTTATGTTTTTTCTTAAACAGTTACCTTCAATCATCACATTTTGGTGTTCATCACATATCGCCAGTCTAGATCCGTGTTCATTCTAGGCTCGGCTGCTGGGGGATGTTCTTAGTTTCAGGATGCAAAGAAGTGAACGTGATGAATCAATCTCTCAGACTGCTCAATCTCCATTCTGAGGGCTACAATGACGTTAGGGAAAGTTAATGCAGAGTCATGGAGTCCAAGAATGGTACTAACAAATCTAATGGTTAGCATAACACTGTTAACAGCGCTAGCGATCACTGATTGGAGTTCGATTTCCGCCTCTGTCTGTAACTTGTTTGTACATTCTCCCTGTAACCGAGTGGTTTCCCCAAGGAACCCCAGTTTCATCTCACATTCCAAAGATGTACAGTTAGGGCAAGTGTGTTGTGGGCATGTTACCGCCAGAAGAGCGCTAACACTTGCGGGTTGCCCTCAATGTAATCCTTGCTGATTTGTTTTGATGCAATGAATGCACTTCACCCTATGCTTTGATGTTTCAATATACATTCACAAATATAGCTAATCTTTCTCTCATTGCTAGGACCCCCACTTGAATGAGAGAAAGAAAGATCAGGAAGCACACATAGTCTTTGCTCTTGATAATGAGAACTGACAGTAAATCAGGTTACTGAGCTGTCGCCTCAACAGCTGGACACACAGCAAGTTGTGCAATAAATCTGAATAAATCACACCTCGACTACTGAGAAACTGCAGAGTGTTGTGAGCAGAGCCCTGTCCATCATGAAAACCAAACTGCGTTTCCTGCTGCCTTGGGAAAGCAGCCAATATAATCAGGGCCATTTCCTTTTCAGTTCTTCTCTCTTCATCCTGCTCCATTCAGGCAGAAGACACAAAGGCTTGGGAACACGTACCACCAGGGTGAAGAACAGCTTCTATCTCAGTGTTATAAGTTGAATAGACTTCTTATGTAACAAAACTGAACTCTTGATCTCGCAACCTACCTCAACCTATCTCATTTTGACTGATACAGTCCTACTGTGGAGAACATTCTAATTGTTTGCATCACCATCTGGTGCGGAGGAGCTGCTGCACATGATCAGAGGGTTGCAAACAGCCAGCTCCATCACGGGCACTAGCCTACACAGCATCAAAGACATCTTCAAAGGGCGATGCCTCAAAAAGGCAGCATCCATCATTAAGGGCCCTCATCAACCAGGATGTGCTCTCTTCTTATTACCACTATCAGAGAGGAGGTACAGGAACATGAAGAGACACACTCAATGCTTTAGGAACAGCTTCTACCCCACCGCTATCAGAATTTTGAACAGACAGTGAACCATCCTATGAACAGTGCCTTACTATTTTTGCTCTCTTTTGTACTACTTATTTAATTGAATTTGTAATTTATAGTCTTTTTATGTATTGCACTGTAATGCTGACACAAAACAATACATTTTCTGACCTATGTCAGTGATATTGAACTTGATTTTGATTCCTATTCTACCTCATCGTGGTCCCTCCACTTCATTTGTCTTCCTGCACTGAACATTTTCTCTAACCTTTGTACCACTTCAAAGTACTTATGTATGGAATGATCTGTCTGCATGGTAAACAAACAAGCTTTTCATTGGTTTATTGTTTCTAAGATACAGTTACCAATTACTGATCTGTAGAAGGATAGCTCAAAACTAAAACTATTCCAAAGATAACTTGAGATGAGATTAGAAGGTGAATTGATAGACTCTTTCATTCGAAACCTGAAGTTGGCATTTCCTCATAACTAAATTATTACATCAAATAGTAATCTAGCTGACAGATAACATTAATATAAACTGCTGATATACACTCAGTAGCCATTTTATTAGGTATACCTGTATACTTGTTTATTAGTGCCATCACCTAACCATCCAATCATGTGGCAGCAACGCAATGCATAAAAGCATGCAGATGCAATCAAGAGATTCAGTTATTGTTTGGACCAAACATCAGAATGGGGAAGAAATGTGATCTAAGTGACTGACCTGGAATGATTGTTGCTACCAGACAGGGTGGTTTGAGTATCTCAGAAACTGCTGATCTCCTGGGGTTTTCATGCACAACAGTCTTTTGAGTTTACAGAAAATGTTGCGTAAAATAATAAGCATTCAGTAAGCGGCAGTTCTGTGGACAAAAAGCTCGTTAATGAGAGAGGTCAGAGGAGAATGGCTAGACTGAATGGTTCAAGCTGACAGGAAGGTGACAGCAACTTAACTAATTACAGCTTTACAACAGTGGTGTGCAGAAGAGCATCTCTGAATGCACAACACATCAAACCTTGAAGTGGATGGGCTATAGTGGACCACAAACATGCTCTGACCACTTTATTTAATACAAGAGGTACCTAATAAAGTGGTCACTGGGTGTATGTTACCATTCAAAGAGCCAATTTCATAATTATGGTTTAGTATGAATATTCTATCATTCCTAAAAATGATAACCAATATTTTTGACAGGGTCAATTAGCTTTCAGATACAATACACCTTCTTTGAGCACCAAATCCTATTAACTGGTACTTCAAATATATCATTATTTTAATTATGCCTTCATTATTTTTGTAAGTTTTGTTCCAGGTTTAATCTGTAAAACATGAACTCAAGCTTGCAGAAATTTGAAAAATACATACATTTATAATGTACCTCATTACATCTCAATGAGGTGAATAAATAATGAACTATTTAAAGAACAGAGACTTGTTTTGTAGTAACTATTTAATGCACAATACTCTAAAGAAAATAAATCACCCCATGCGGCAGCTATGGACAGAATTCTGGCTGCAGATAATAAATAACATGTCATATTTTGTTGCACAAGAACCAGATAATAGCCATCTCCTATCCCTTTGGCAGCTAATGGCATTTCCATTGCAAAATTCCTCTCCAATTTAATTGGACCAGTCCTTTAAATAAGAGCAGAATTGAGATTGAATGTTCTGTGGCGACTCCTCAAAGTCTTTCAGCCATGGCTCAAATCCAGAGTGTGGTTGAATATAGTCCACTTTTCTGATGACTACAGCTCTACTATAGCAGTTCAACAACATTTAGCTTACTGCAGCACACTTAAGTGTTTAGTCCCAAAACAAATACTCTGTGAATGCAGTACTTACCATCCACATGATGTACTGAGGCAATTTAGAAGTGCGATCACTCGAGTCGAGTAACATCACTGTCTGCAATTTTTCCCTATTACTTGCATGTCCTTCCTCACAGCCTCACTACACATTGCATCTTCTTATATACCGACTGCCCCATCCCCCACTTTGCCAAATTAGTTCCCAACAGCTCCAGCAAAGCTGCCCACAAGTTATTGGTCCACCTTAGGTCCAGGTGTCCTTTTTGTACAGGTCGTACCTTCCCCAGAAGAGATCCCAATGATCCAGGAATGTGAAACCCAGCCCATGCACCAATTCTTCAGCCATAACTCGGGTGAATCTACATGCATCTTGAGTATTATTGGTAAATTTCTTTATTATTGTTGCATGTACAATGAAAAAACTCAGTTTTCCATGCAGATCATTTCATCACACAAGTTCTTTGAGGTGGTACAAAGGAAAACCAATAACAGAATGCAGAATATAGTGTTACATGTACAGAGAATGTGCACTGCAGACTGACAGCAAGGTACATGGCCACGATGAAACAGATTGTGAGGTTGGGTCCATCTAAGCACACAAGAGGTCCTTTCAATAGTCTTTTAATTATGAGATAGAAGCTTTCCTTGAGCTTGGTGCTAACCTGCTTTCAGGCTGTTGAATCTTCTGCTGCTTTACTGAAGCAGTGAGACACATGGACAGAGTCCATGAAGGGGAGGCTGGTTTTCATTACGTGTGTTCACAACTCTCTGCAATTTGGACAATCACTGGCACGTTGCTGGGTCCCCTGCAATTAGCTTAGTAATAGTTACAGAAACTATTATCATTGGTAGTCTGGTTCAAATCTTAACCATTCCGAATATTTGCTATGAAAAATTCCTATGAAAAAAGATGTGAAGTGCTTGAGCTTACAAGTAGGGCTAAGAAGGTTACTTGTGGGAGAAGTTATGAGAGGTGTTGGTAGAAATAAATTTCAGAGGTTCCAAAAATTAGAGCTGAGAGAGAGTTAACAGTGGAGTTCTGTAATCAAAGGGTTAAAATGAATCCATGAATGGAGAAAAGTAAAGAGTAAGGTTTAAAGACAAATATAAACAAAAACAAAAGCACAATGGTCTGAATAATCTCCCTGCTCTGAAATTGTATGAGAGATACATGGCCTATTGGTTAGGTCTGAAGTGAACACAATTTAGACAACTCAATTAATTTATAAGAGTCTGCTTAGGCCACAACTAGAGAATAGTACACAATTCTGGTCGCCCCACTAGAGGAAGGATGTTAAGGCTTTGGAGAAGGTGCTGAAGAGGTTTACCAGATGCTGCCTGGCTTAGAGAGCATATTCACGAGAGGCTGGACAAACAGGCTGTTTTCTCTGGAGCAGCAGGGTCTAAGAGGAGATCTGATCGAGGTTTATAAAGGTAACAAAAAGCATAGATAGAGAAGACAGAGCATCTTTTTCCCCAGGGCAAAAATGTCTAATACCAGAGGGCATGCATTGAAGGTGAGAGGGGGAAAGTCAAAGGGGATGTGATTGTTTTTTTTTACTTACAGAGTGGTGGATGCCTGGTATGCTGGTAGAGGCCAATACATTTCAGAGCAGGGAGATTATTCAGACCATTGTGCTTTTGTTTTTGTTTATATTTGTCTTTAAATCTTACTCTTTACTTTTCTCATGTCCAGCCTCTCGTGAATATTACTGTTAAGAGATGTTTAGATGGGCAGATGGAGGGATTGATCATCGTGTAGGTAGGTGGGATTAGTTTTTGGGAGTTTTTGATTTACTTTTTAGCAGGTTCGGCACAACAGTGTGAGCTGAATGGCCTTTTCCTGTGCTGTACTGTTCTGTGTTCTATGTTGCAGTGGACTGCAATTGACCACTTATTCAGCATTCGACACTGAATTGAAAGATCTGCATCAAAGGTAACTAGTGTGGAATTTTTAATCAGTTTAATAAGGTGTGTCAAATTGAGCTTAAGGTTTTATTGCATTGTTATGGTGATGTTCAGGTAATTTTACCCTCTGGTTTACAGACAGTACTTAATCTCCCCACACAGCAGCCATTACTGTACTTCAGAGAAAGCTGAAATGCTTTGGGATGATGTTTCTAATTGTCGATTATCCATAGCTTGCTGTGCCTAAAGGATAATTTCATGGTTTTCATCACAGCACAAGATTTACTTGTTATATAAAAACAGCTTAATTAGAGAATGGAACCTCAGATAAATAAAGGAATGAAAACAGGATAATTTATTCAGTCACCCAGAGGTAATTATCAAGGTAAGTTCAGGCTCAAAGATGAAAAAAAGAGGAAGCAATGGATAATATTATACACTTGTTAAAACTTCATTCGAACCAAATTACCTGGTGACATTTATTCCAGTCTAATTACATTTTTAAGAAGAATCTCTTTCTATACAGCAGATATGCAATGAAAACCCAAACAGCAATGCCCACTAGATCCTAGAGTAGGCGCTCAGCATGAGTATTCTTGTAAACACGAGGAATTCTGCAGATGCTGGAAATTCAAGCAACACACATCAAAGTTGCTGGTGAACGCAGCAGGCCAGGCAGCATCTTTAGGAAGAGGTACAGTTGACGTTTCAGGCCGAGACACTTCGTCAGGGTCTCGGCCCGAAATGTTGACTGTACCTCTTCTTAGAGATGCTGCCTGGCCTGCTGCGTTCACCAGCAACTTTGATGTGTGTTGCATGAGTATTCTTGTACTTATTTCCCAGCTGAACAGGAAGTATCCACCCAGTATAGAATGTCCAACATAAATGAGGATTGAATTCATTCCTGTAATCAACACAGAATAGGTAGGATTTTCATTAATCTCCTTTGCCTACCAGAGACTCCCTCTATTGTCCTACTGTGCCTTGCTACCCGACCTGAGCCTTTGAATTAGAGTAGTTCTGGTAGAGTACTAGTATTGACATGATGGGCATAATGGTCTGTTCTGCCCTGTAACCATTCTATAGTTCTACATTTAAAAAATAGATGATCCGTAGTTAGTATTGGATTGGGCTGATCTTCATGAAAACTAGCACTGAGGCTCTGTATTCCATGACAGGGCATGACAGTTAGGAGAGTGCAGGAACCAAATGAAGCAGTTTCTTTTTCTGATGAAGGATTTCGGTCCGAAACTTTGGCTCTTTATTCCTCTCCATAGACACTGCTGAGTTAATTCCTCCAGCATTGTGTGTGTGTTACTCTGGGTTTCCAGCAACTGCAAAATTTCTTGTGCTTCTTTTTCTCAACATGTGGATATACTGTACAGCTTGGCCTCAGATCAGCTTGGAGTCAGGTTTTAATGTTATTGCTCAGCAAACCCCTACTATACACACCCACCATCTATCACATTTGCAATCTCTATCACTGACGTTTTGTTAACCAAGTTCCTACCTTCAAAGATTCCTTCCCTGAACAGTTTCAGCCCGATATTCAAATAGTTCTTCATTTCCTA
Organism: Mobula birostris; assembly: GCF_030028105.1. Taxonomy (NCBI): domain Eukaryota; kingdom Metazoa; phylum Chordata; class Chondrichthyes; order Myliobatiformes; family Myliobatidae; genus Mobula; species Mobula birostris. The sequence continues at coordinate 51,469,059 of NC_092387.1, read as the reverse complement.
TGGAGAAGCAAGAGACTGCAGATGCCGGAATCTGGAACAACTCACAAAGTGCTAGAGGAACTCAGTAGGTCAGGCAGTATCTGTGAAGAGAAATGGACCAGATGAAGAGTCTCAACCAAAAAATGTCAACTGTCCATTCCCCTCCATAGATGCTGCCTGACCCACTGAGTTCTTTCTGCTTCGGGTAGATGGAGCTCGTCAGCCTGGGAAGGCAGTCCATCTAAGAGAGAGAAAACTCTGATTTCAAACCTCCGCTGCCTTGCGGCCATACCCGCTCATGGGAAAGGCTTCGGGAGTAAACCCTGAGGACAAATCCGGAGCTGGAGTCCCTAAGGCAGTCTGACGTTGCCTTCAACCTTGTTCTGGCAACTCCTGCGACGACACTGGTGCCAAGCTGTATCAGCCCTTGCCCTTCCCTTGGGTAACATCGATGGCATGGAGAGGGGAGACTTGCAGCATGGGCAACTACCAGTCTTCCATACAATCTTGCCCAGGCCTGCGCCCTGGAACTTTCCAGGCACAGATCCATGGTCTCACGAGACTAACGGATGCCACCAAGTTGTATGTTGCTCATTTCCTTTGGTCATTCTTTCATATATCCCATTACTTTGTCCCTTTTGCTTAAAATTTCTCTCAGCTGCTCAAGTAGTCAGATTTTTAATGGCTGAGTGGGAATAGAGAGGGATGTCCCGGCCAGCCCTAGTCTAGTATTCCAGCCATTCTCCTTCATCCACCAATGCGAAAGAGATAATCTGATGACTATTGATTTTTGATCATTCAGGCTATTTCTTTTGCTGGGACAGTGTATGTGTGTGCTTATTTTCACCTGCCTAGTGGCTAGTGCTATGACCTCACAAAGCTTTAACACCACAAATCAGAAAGAACTCACAGCACAAATATTCTCCCTGTTCACCAATGAGATTATGACAGACTCCACAGGAGTAACTACAACTGGATTCCATTGATGGAAAAGTAAATGTTGGACCCCTAAGTTTGTTTATTGTTCGTATAACATCTTATTCACAGCATGGAAACAGGCACTTGGCCCAACAGATCCATGCTGGTGTTGTTGGCCAGCCCACTAATCTCTTCACACCCTTCTGCAATTAAATCCCATCAACATATTCAGCTTTTGGGGGACGTCACGTGATGACATAGGATCGAGACGCGGAAATCCAGCTCTCCCGTAAAAAAAATCAGTAAAGTATCGTTTAAATAAAGAAAAGTTAATAAACATCTTTTGAAAACTACTTATAAACTACTCAAGATTATCTTAAGATATGCCTTGTAAACAGAAACAGAAGAAGACTACTGTTTTGACGACACCGCGAGATGGGAAGGAAAAAGGGCCTACTACTACAATGGAACCTCGTGGTCAGGTTGGATCTCCTTTCGAGGAGACACACTTTGTCTCTGGCGTTGAAGAACAGGAGGCAGCGGCAACGGCAGCAGTCTCTAGGAAGAAGAAGCGGGAATTGCACATGCGTAAAGAAGCAGGCATGCGCAAATCGGTACAAACTGAGCTACAAGATCTGATTGCCACTGAAAGTGAGAGTGATTTGGAGTTAGAATCATACCCCTCAGTGAATACGGATGAAGAAAAGGAGGAAGGAGAACAAGAAGAGATTAAAAGTAAAAAAACTTCGTGGAGACATAAGAGAGGCCTTAGTGCAAATAATGGTGGAATTAAAAGTAATAAAAACAGATGTTAAAAACATGAAGACTTTGTTTGATAATGTTATGAAAAAACATATTCAGCTTTTTAACCCATTTCCCTTTGAGTATTCCTTTGCCTCAACTTGTGCTGAGTTTGGCAAAATTATCCCTGAGGTTTCTCCTGCATATTTTTTTTCAACTGTATTTTTTGTAATTATCTGACATTTATAGCTATAAATTCTAGTCTTAAACAAACTGGCTTTTCAGTTATGTGTTGTAACAATATAAAAACAGTTCTTTCATTTCTGATTCCTTCAGCTGGAGGGGAGCGGTAGATTCTGACAGATGGAACAGGCTCAGGATGAGGAGCCCAGGAGAGTCACGGGGTTGGATAACAGGGAGTTAAGGCCTGGAACTCTGGGGTTTAGTACAAAGACCTCACAGAATGTCTAAAAGAGAAGCTGTACAGTGGGTGAGGAGGCAAGACTTCTGGAAGCCTCATTCAAGCACTGAGTTAGCGAAAAGGTTGGCCTGAGATGGCTGTTCTTGGTCTAAGTTACTCTGAAAGGATTCAGACGTGGCACAGGGAATTAAGTCATTGCATGTAGGGCTGACACGCAAATCAGGTCAGATTCCATTGGGTGAATCATCCCAGGTGTGTCCAGTGGAACTTTCAGGGTGAATCGATACAAACCACAAGACAGTCATTATCACAGTTCAGTACAGATACAGTAAATTCTCAATCACACATCACAAGAAAAATTAATGTTTCGACAATGGGGACTTAAAGGACATTACAATACTTCAGTAGATTGGTTCCTAGAACTCTCACTTTGCGCTTTACAAGTTGAACATGAAGCATGAAGACTAAATGTAGAAATTGGCTAACCAATTGGTGCATTTATATTCATGATATCACTTCCTTAACAGTCATATGGGCTTGACTATAAAGAGGCACTGGGCCAGTTCACTTCAAGTGATGCATTTCTTAACAGTATTGGACAAACAGAAAATAGCTGTCTCAGGGCATTGTCCTCCTTCATTAAACCCTCCACATTCCATCTGTTCTCATTTACAACAAGCATAACCAATAATGATCTCAGCTCTCCATCAGACCGTGGAAAAATGGAACTTTTAGACTTATTTAATGGAGCTTGAGAGGGACGGCACAGCTTTCTGTGGAATATATGCCTTTACACAAGAGAATCTGCAGATGCCAGGAATTCAGAGCAACACACACAAATGCTGGAGGAACTCAGCAGGTCAGGCAGCATCTATGGAGGGGTATGACTTTCAGGCCAAGACCTTTAATTGGGAGCGAAAAGGAAGGGGGAAGAAGCCAGAATAAGAAGATGGGGAGAGGGGAAGGGGCGCAAGTTGGCAGATGATAGGTGAAACCGGGTGAGGGGGAAGGTAGGTGGTTGGGGAGGAGGAATGAATTGGGAAGCTCGGAGATGATAGGGGGGAGAGGTAAAGTGCTGAATAAGGAGGATCCAACAGGAGAGGAGATGGGAGAAAGAGAAGAAGGAGTGCCCTCTGGCAAGTGAGGAGAATAGAAGGAGTAAGAGGGGATCCATCCTTCCCTCCAGATGCTTTCCCACCTGCTGAACATTGTCACCACTTTGTTTCAATGCTTCAGCAGGGATGTCCAATACCGGATGTCCAGCATTCAGAGTTTTTTGATTCCAGGGACTTTGCGGTTCAGTGTGTTGAAAAAGAATCCTAAAGCTCTCAAGGTAATTTCCAAGTTTCTAAAACAAATGCAACAGTCTGTGATTGATAGTGTGCCTGCAACTTGTATAGTGAGAGTGAGAATCAGTGTACAGGGTACAGAGACCATTTTGGCTACATACCTGGGAAAATGAATGGCTCTCCACCCCACCACTCCTTCACATCGATAACATAGTACATCAAACCCAGCAGGATGAAAGAGAAGCAGCCTGCTGTGGTGATGAATGACAGGGACCTACAAAGACATAAAATTAATATATCAGCAAATCAAGTACCAATTCAAAGGTTCTTGAGCAGCTAGTGTTGGGTAAGCACACTCAAATCAATGAATACAACACAGTCACTGGTCATATGCACGATTCCCCACCAGAAATCCCAGATTATGGGATCACAACTTTAAATTATAGATGTATGGTATCAGATTGATTGCGAGAATATGGAGAGTCAGTGCACACGTGGCCAATGGGTGGCACATTGAACTGACCGAGCTCTCTCTTTTAGGCAGGCTTTTGAGTGTGCATATATTCATCTCAGCAGGCCTGGTTCACTCCTGCACTAAGTCGCTGAGCGTGTGCTGTACGAACATGATTCAGGAAACAAAAATGTTCAAATCATACTACTCTGCTCTCGTTCTTGCTCCATACATACATAACTATAGAGACATAAACAAAATTGATAGTTTATAACATCCTGAGAAACACCACAAAGAAGTTCTCATTTGATAACAATGTTCCACAATATGTTAATGTTCTGCTGAACTGTTTTTGATGATGTTACTTCATTGAGGAATAAACGACAAGGGACTCCCAGTAAAACACAAAACCACTGCTCAATGCTCCAGTGGATTAGAGATTAGATTAGATTATGAGGACACGCAGTCCTCATTTATTGTCACTTAGAAATGCATGCATGCATTATGATACAATGTTCCTCCAGAGTGATATCACAAAAAAAAACAGGACTATAAGTGACTGTCTTATATTTTATAATGGATTCTCCAAATATGGTAATATCCACTCCATACGTATCACATAAATCATTCCTATCAGGATAGTAACAAAATACTACAATCACATTCATGAATTTTGAGACATCATAGACGAATCAGTATCTTGCTAGATTCTGCTTCACACAAATACAAAGGATAAGACAAAAGCTTGTCTTTTTTAAACAGTGGTTCTTTGCCTGATATGAAACAGAAAGCATTACAGTAGTATTGACAAACTGATGGTATTCCCTTTTCACCTTGACATTCTCTTGGGATGTAAGATGATTTGATTCCACTCCAATTTTTCAGGGTGCGAGATAACTGATAAAGTGGGACCACAGACCATTCCAAATGACCTACCAGTTGGGTTGGGTAGGTGCGAAGCCAGCTTGTGAAGTGGTCGGCTCCTTCCACCATTTATGCTGGCTTCTGAGTGTTCTGGAAATGCCATCCTAAATGCCCTGTCAGCATATCGAACAGTCAAGTTTTCCAAGAATAAAGGAGGCCTTGAACCTTCTCCACTATCTGGCTGGTAATTTCTTCCCATAACAGAGTTCAGAATAGACAGCATTTTGGAAATCTAGTGTCTAGATTGTGAATTAAATGACCTGCTCAATGTGGCCAAATAAGCATAATTAGGAGATGTTGCTCTGGGAGGGGACACTGTGATCACAGTAAATCTGAGGCAACGTGTACACTGCAACTCAACCCTGAACTATGTCATCACAGAAAAATACCAAGAGTACAGAAAAAAAAACACTTCAAGGATGTTCCTAAAACTTCTTTGAAGACACGCAACATCCTCAGCAGTGAATCCCTGATTCCAAACAGATTAAAATGGAGAATGTACATGTAGAAAGGCATTGAGGAATGAGTCCTTTTGCTGGAAGTTTAGTAGACACACTATAAGAATCAGTGCCCTTGCTACCCAAGCACCCAGCTGCTCCTTTAGAGTCTGCAGATCCCACATTTGCCTCATCAGCCACTTCAGTATTCAAAGAACAGCACTGGGATTAAGTCATCCTCAACACCAGGGAAATGCCTAGATAAAAAAACACATGAGAGGGTATAATGGCAGCAGAGCACCCCATACCCACATGAATGGAAATATGACACAAGCAAAGAGCTGATGAACATGGACACTGTGTCTGAAATGTAACCAGGAAGAAAGAACCAACTATCTTACAGATATCCATTAAGAAAAACTAATGATAACCGGAACTTTGATCAACACTATTGACTTGCAACTAAACAAAAAAAATTGTGAAATCTTGACCTCTTCTGATTCAGCTGATTGTTCGCAGAAGTAAACGAGACCCAATCACAGTTTAACATATAAACAGTTGTCTCAGATAGTCACTTAGTTCCGAACTAAATTGTATATTTAGCTGCTCACAGTTCTAGTAAGGTGAATTTAAGGTAAAATGCTACCTCTCAAACACTAAAAATATGGAAAAATAATTTAGAATATTACAGAACTTTAAGAAAAACACAGCTTCCTCAGTACTTCACTGGAGTGTGACCTAGTACTGCGAACACAAATCTAAGTACTAGCCATCAAACAACTACTTGCATTTACATACAGAAGTATACATGTAATAAATTCATGTTTTACGTTATATGAAACAGAGAGGCGGACAGAGAGAAAAAAGGGGTATACAGTAGAAAAGTAGTATTTAGGTATTTTAAGAGAAGCATTACCAGCTTCACACTGAGCTACAAAAGGAAACATGAAGGCAAACGGCCAAAAGTGTGCTCAGAGAAATATATTTTATGAATTATTTTGGAGGCAGAAAGGTGATGGGTGGGGGGGGTGCGGGTTGAGAAGTTGAGGAGAGGATTCAGATTGTAGGGCATCAAGAGCTGAAGTAATAAATGCCATTGAAGATGGAACTGAATTGAGGGATGTTTGGAAGAGAGTGCCAGCAGTAATCAACTCCTTTGTTACAATCAATGGTTACTAATAGAATATTCACAGCGATAACAATATTTCCATGGATGGGGGTCAAGGGAAGAGAGAAGCTCTCTTTCGGATGACTGGAAATATGAGATCAGCCCAGCATTTAAGTACACTAACTGTCACCGTCCGCTTCTCCAATCATATCCTGACCACTAATGAAAACTGACATTGAAAGGAAATATATTGTTGCCCCCTGCTGCATCTCAAGTTTGTCAAGAGGCAGATAATCAATGAATAATACAACACACTGTGGTTTCCAACAGATGATAATGTATGCAAAATAATTTTCATCAAGGATGAAACTGAATAAACAACAAAGATCAGGAGTGATTATTTTAATGAGTTGAAGTGCTCAGATCATTGGCAGAGAGCCACCTTTATTTCCAAGTTGCTTATGTTCTGATCAATCAGTGTCATTATTTTCTCATTTTAATCTTTCAAAGAGAAGCACAGTGACGCTCCCATTGGAAAAACTCTATTTCTGCTTCCTTGGTATTTGTTGACATTACTGTGCTATTCCCTTCCCCAATCCTCTCCCCTTCCCCCACCCTTAATCCTCTCCTGCTGCACTTTCTCCATCCTCTCCCTGCCCCATTCCCCTTCCACTCTCCTGTCCAATTCCACAAACACAGGAAATTAGGCAGGGGAGAAAAAGAGGAACAGGGCAGGGGGAGTCTCCCCTACCTAATTCCCTGTCCTCTACCTTTGGCCCTTCCACATCCTTTCCCGGCCCCATTTCCCATCCTCTTACTGTCCCATTCCCTTTCCTCTTCCCCCATCCAATACTGTCCCTGCCCTGTTCCTCTTTCTCTCTTCTGCCTTATTCTTCATCCTACCCCCGCTCCTTCCCCATCCTTTACCTGCTCCATTCCCCTTCCCTTCCTCCTGACCAATTCCCCAAAACATTCCATCTGCTCCATCCCTTTTCCTCTCCCCGCATTCCACTTCCTCTTCCCCTCCCACTTTCTACATCCTCTTCCGCTGCTCCTTTCTCCTTCCCCAGTCCAGCCCATTTCCCGTCTTCTTTCCCTGCCCTATTCCCAATCGTTTCCTCCTGTCCTCTTCGCCACCTCCATTCCCCATCAGTCATGCCTCTTTTCCCCTCTTTCCTCTTCCCTGATCCCTCAGTCTTCTCCCCCTGCTCTGTCCTCTCTCAGTCTTCTCCCCTGCTTTATTTCCCATTGATCCTCACCCCCAACACAATGTACAATGGATCCACACTTGCCTTTTGTGCATTGTAAATTCACCCACTAAAATAAGCCGGATTTGAGTAGTGCATTATGCCGCAGCACTGCTTTGAGATCAAGTCACGACAACAGACCCCTATCGCAAAGGATGTTTTAATTTTAGCTGAAAATGCCAATCATATAAAAAAAAGACATGGAAAACAAATAGATTTGCATATTAGGTACACCTGCACAGTAATGCAAATATCTAATCAGCCAATCATGTGGCAGCAACTCAATGCATAAAAGCATGCAGACAGAGTTAAGAGATTCAGTTATTGTTAGGACAAAACATCAGAACAGGAAAGAAGTGTGATCCAAGTGACTTTGACTGTGGAATGATTGTTGATGCCAAACGGGGCGGTTTGAGTATCTCAGAAACTGCCGATTTCCTGGGATTTTCCTGCACAACTGTCCCTCGAGTTTATAGAGAATGGTGTGAAAACAACAATTATAACAATTATAAAACAACGTATAAAATTCTAAAGGGATTGGACAGGCTAGATGTAGGAAGATTGTTCCCGATGTTGGGGAAGTCCAGAACGAGGGGTCACAGTTTGAGGATAAAGGAGAAGCCTTTTAGGACCGAGATGAGGAAAAACTTCTTCACACAGAGAGTGGTGAATCTGTGGAATTCTCTGCCACAGGAAACAGTTGAGGCCAGTTCATTGGCTATATTTAAGAGGGAGTTAGATATGGCCCTTGTAGCTAAAGGGATCAGGGGTATGGAGGGAAGGCTGGTACAGGGTTCTGAGTTGGATGATCAGCCATGATCATACTGAATGGTGGTGCAGGCTCGAGGGACCTAATGGCCTACTCCTGCACCTATTTTCTATGTTTCTTTGTTTCTATCCAGTGACTGACAGGTCTGTGGGTGAAAACACCTCATTAAAGAGAGAGGTCAAAGGGGAATGGCCAGACTGGTTCAAACTGACACGAAGGAGACAGTAACTCCAATAACCATACAACAGTTGTATGTGAGAGGGCGTCTCTGAACACACAGCGCATCAGGTCTTAAAGTGGATGCGCTACAGCAGCAGAAGACCACAGTTATACACTCGGTGACCACTTTAATCAACTACAGGAAGTCTTTTCACTTGGACAGGGTTGCAACTTCTTGGATTCTCCCCTCTGAGAACGGGCCAATAACTGGTGTTGATGCAAATGCTGAACTCTTTGCTATGCAGTCTGCCTGGGCACTTATTTAATGTTTGAGTTGCTTGCACTTTATTTAAGGATTTACTTTATACTTACAGATTGTTGATTTGCCTGGGTCAGATATTAGGAGTATCTTCACAAATAATTATTTTTAATAAATTGAGCAAATTTGGTGATACCTGCACTCTGATGAGCTAATCATATAGTAACACTTCTGACTCCTTAAAAAGCATAATACAATAGCTTAGGGAATTCTTTACTGGAATTGATTGTTTTTGTGGTTTAGGTAGTATTTTCTGTCTTCACAACTGATCTAAGCTGATAGAGTTAGAGAGTCATAGAAAAATACAACACAGAAACACCTTTTCAGCCCTTCTATTCCATGCCAAACCATTTGAATTGCCTACTCCCAGCTACCTGCTCTTGAACCATAGCCCTCCATACCCGAATACACAAAATACTCTGCAGATGCTGGGGTCAAAGCAACACTCACAACACGCTGGAGGAACTCAGCAGGCCGGGCAGCATCCGTGGAAACGATCAGTCGACGTTTCAGGTCGGAACCTTTCGTCAGGACTGAAGAGGGAAGGGGCAAAGGCCCTATAAGAAGGTGGGTGGAGGGTGGGAAGGAGAAGGCTGGTAGGTTCCAGGTGAAAAACCAGTAAGGGGAAAGATAAAGGGGTGGAGGAGGTGAAGCAGGGAGGGGATAGGCAGGAAAGGTGAAGAAGGAATAGGGGAAAACACAATGGGTAGTAGAAGGAGGCGGAAACATGAGGGAGGTGATAAGCAGCTGGTGGTGGGAGCAGGGTGAAATAGGGATAGGGGAAGGGAGGGGGAGGGAATTACCGGAAGTTGGAATTCTATGATCATACCAAGGGGCTGGAGACTACCTAGACGGTATATGAGGTGTTGCTCCTCCAACCTGAGCTTAGCCTCATCATGGCCGTAGAGCAGGCCATGTATGGACATACCCGAATGGGAATGGGAAGCAGAGTTGAGGTGGGTGGCTACCGGGAGATCCTGTCTGTTGTGGTGGACAGAGCGGAGGTGCTCGATGAAGCGGTCCCCCAATCTGCGTCAGGTTTCACCGAAGTAGAGGAGGCCGCACCGGGAGCACCGGATGCAATAGATGACCCCAACAGACTCACAAGTGAAGTGTCCATACCCCTACTATTCATGTACCAATCCAAACTTCTCTTAAATGTTAAAATTGATCTTGCATGCACCACTTGCACTGGCAGCTCATTCCACGTCTTCGATGTCGTTTAGTTTTATTCACTCCAGAATCACAGCAAACCAAACTGCAGCATTTTACGTGCAGCACACATCAAAAGTTATTAGTGATCTGAAGAAATTCTGTCTATTTCAGTATCATACCCAATCTGCTCAACTCTCCTCCCACTGACCACTATAAGCACAGCACCAGTAGCACCTTAATTATATAGAAAAATATATTTGCTTTGATCACAACCTCATTAATACACAGCAGGTAAAAAGTCAAGGTTCTTGAGCAGAACCCTCATTTGCAAATGATAGGAAAAGAAAGTTTTAAAAATATTGTTTGTTCAAACAATTCTTACTGTTCAAGCAGATTTAGATTCAGAGAAAATTGCATATGCTTATATTTTGAGTTGTGAACTATTAGTTGCTTAAACTAATTTGGTTAATTTTATATGTCAATTTCTTTTACCTTTCATACATTGAGAGTTTGAATTGATTTGCTTCACAAGCTTGAGTGAAAATTAGCAAGCTTATTTGTCAAGTACATGGAACAGCACAGAATGCAAAATTTGTACAGACAAATTATCTGTTTGGTAATAACTGCAGTTGCGACCTGCTAATTTAATAATCATCTAAGTTCTATTTTCAATAATGATTTGTTAATCTGTAACATTGAAACAAAGTTGGAAATGAATGCTCCATAGTAATTACACTACAATGTGAAAAATGTGCATAGCTTTGGCATTCTGTATTTACAGAAAAATATACTTTCAGGATCATTACTATAAATTAAGAAATAATACAATTTTGAATATGGAGAACTCATTCACTGAGAGTGGGATTAAAATAGTCAAGTTTTTCAGATCAAATAATAATATTGGGAGAATGGGTGCAGCATTCGAGTAAATAGGAATTGATTTATTATGGTCACATATACCGAGATACTGTATGTGGAAAACGTTGTTTTGAATGCCATCCATACAGATACTTGCAAATATACTGTATGCACAGTACATTAAGGCAATACAAAGGGAAGAGCAGTAATAGAATGTAGGACATAGTGGTACTTTCAGTTACAGTACAGGTAAACAAAGTGGAAGGACCTCATCAAGTGAAGAAACAGTCCTTTTACAATGAATTCCAAGTTTATCTACAGTTAAGTACCTCCAGTACATTAATTTCAGAGGCAAATTACAACTCACTGATGCTCCCAGATCATGTGGTTAGCATTACTTGCCTTGGACGAAATTCTAAGCAAACGTAGGCAACAGATGTACTCCCCCACTGAGTCAGCAAGCTAACCTGCTTCCCATTTCCTGCAATCTATCCATGAGTCCCGAACTAATTGGTCCATGTTTCATGATCTCAGATGCACCATGCTTTCCATCCTCACTGCTCTGGGATTGTGGGCAGGGGCCACAAACCATCCCAATCCAACAGCCAGATCCTCAAAAGAATCCATTCAATTTGACAGTATTCAATCCGTATTTTAGAACACAGTTCCCCCCCACCCATCACTCCTTTCCTGTCACTGTAGTGTCTAAATGCCAGACGTCCAGGGCCGTTTTAGCCCCAAGGTCATAAAGCTGGAAAACTTTACTTAAGGATAGCTTCCTTTTGTGACTGAATGTTACAAGCACATAATATTCTGATAATGGAAATATTGGTCACTGAATCACGATCCTCAAATACACCAGCTGCAAATTGTAGTTCACCATTGGAGCCCCAGGAAAAGATTTGGTTTTGGGGCTGAGGAAAAACAAGATAATTACATTACAATAGAATAAAAAGTGCTGGAAATATTCAATAGGCTAGTCAGCAGTTGTGGCAAAAAACATCAACTTTCCAAGTCAATGCTTTGCCATCAAAACTGGAAACAATAGAAATTAAACATGTTTTAAGCTGTGGATGGTGTAGGAAGAACATCTCAATGATTGCTACACTCACAACACAACAGGTCGGGCAGCATCCGTGGAAAAGATCAGTCGACGTTTCAGGCCGGAACTCTTCCAGCGTGTTGTGAGTGTTGCTTCGACCCCAGCATCTGCAGATTATTTTGTGTCAATGATTGCTGTAGTCCCGAGGGAAGCTCATCACCACCTTCACAAAAGGTAAGTAAGTGCTGGCCCAGCATATAAACCCAACACTCTTTGAGTGAACATAAAACAAATGGAATCTTTGTGATATGGATGACACTGTTTCCCCTTTATCCATTCTATTTGTTACATCCTCAAAGGGCGACAACAGTAAAGATCATATAATGCAGACTGGCATTCACATAAATTTATGAGAGATTAATTATCGCCCTTCAGATACTGAATTAAAGCAATACTTCACCTTCCTGGAAATACAATATCAAATATCCCCCAGCCAGCAACATACAGACTAACAGACCATTCATATCATTGTTAATGAGATCACACTCCACATAAGAATGGTTACTGCATTGGCCCAAGTTGCAACAATCACCACGTTGTAGCCTATTTGGCATAATTTTAGATATTTCCAATGTGTGATAGGAATTACTGTAACCACAACTTTCTTTTGTTCTCAGCAGAATGCAAAACTATGTAAGCTTCATGTTAAATGCATCTAATTAAAGGATTCATATTTGATTATTTTTAGTGGAGTCTCTTCTCCCAGAATGTTTAAGCAGCACTTACCAAAGATTTTTATTGACAGGGATGAAACCTTCCTCCTTACTGCATTTTGTTACGACCGCTGATATTATCCCTACAAGCACAGGAAGTAAACATTTGTTGAATCCCTAAGTACATGGAATAAGAAATAAAAGAATAGAAGTCTGCAGCAATATTTACAGTAAGCATTTGGATTAATCCTGTAGATAGTCATTGAAAAATGAAAAACAAAGCCATGAAGGGAATATCCTTTATAAAAAGTAAATCTTCAAACTGAAATATCAAAAATTCAAGTTCATAGTAAATTTATCATCCAGTACATATATATCACCACTTACTACCCTGAAATATGTTTTCTTGTGGGTATTCACAGTAGATGCAAAGAAATACAATAGGATCAATGAAAAGCTACACACAAAGACAGACAGCAAATGTGCAAACCATTCAAATACAAAAGTCATAATAAGAAGAGGAAATAAATAAATAATATTGAGAACATGAACTGAGCATCCTTGAAAGTGACTCTCTAGGTTGTGGAATCAGTTCAGTGTTGAGGTCAGTGAAGTTAGCTATGCTGGTTCAGGAGTCTGATGATTGAAGAGTAATAACTGTTCTTGAACCTGTGGTATGAGACCTAAAGCTCCTGCACCTCCTTCCTGAATGCCAAAGGGCAAAGAGGTCACAAGTTAAACAAATAAATGTACATTCAAAGACAAGTCTACTGCATCCCACTTACTGCCCGTACGTAAAGTATACAAGCATGGTCATAGTCTAGCATTCTAGAAAACTCAGACTTGGACAATGCAGGAATAAGCTCTGGAATCCAATATCTTTTCTTAAAAAGATGAAATACTCACATTTAAATAGCTCTTTCACAAACTGTAGAACAAAAGAAGTACATTTGAGATGTGGTCCTAATCGCTAGATGGGAAATGAGGAAGTCAATTTATGCATAGCGTGTGCTCCCATGAACTGCATTCTAGATAATAGTGCAGAATTCATTTTTGGCTTCATGCAGGCAGTGCGGTTTCACTATGATGAGGTGGAATTCTGGCTATTTAATTAGAACTAAATATTGGAAGCGGGGAGTATGGTGTATTCTCTACTGTGCTGTAGTCCTAGTCTGGTCCTATCGGCTTGCACCCGGACCGTGGCCCTCCATACCTCTCCCATCTATGTACCCATCCAAATTTCTCCTAAATGTAGAAAATTGAACCCGCATCCACCACTCCCACTGGCGGCTCATTCCACACTCTCATCACCCTCGGAGCGACGAAATCCATCCTCAGTTTCCCTTCTGGGTTGTTTTGGACATTGTTAACATCTCCCAGAGTCCTTTTGCATGGATGAGTCAGGAAGGCCAGAATGTTTAATTCTGTTGTCAGATTTTGATGTTTAATTTGTATTTGGAGTTTAGTCAGGTTTGGAAAAGATGAGCAAATCCACTGAGACACTGGTTTGCTTAGCATAGACACCAATTTAAAACAAACCTTTCAGTTCAAGGTCAGATATTAACAAATTGTGCAACAGTACCGTTGGGGTAGAGATGCACTTCTGCAACATGAATGACAGTATTTCATTGTATATTTACAGATAGATAAAGCTTTGGCAACAACTGTAAGAGGTAGAAATCCCTTGCTGAAAACTGATCCTTATTGATATTGATCTTTAAGTAACTACTCTAACTATTAGCAAATTATATTCCACTAGTCACATCCTTCTGGGCAATGTAGAAACTATTTAAATGAAATGAGCAATCTTTGTGGTAAATTACTGTGCGTATATACAAGAATAAAATATTGTACTTTTTGAATGACATTTAAACCATAGTTCCTCAGCCCAAAAAACAAACATGCCATTCAGTCCAAACAGCCCACAGTGATAACAATAAAGACAAGAGATCCTGCAGATGCTGGAAATCCAGAGTAATACACAAAAATGCTGGAGGAACTCAGTAAGTTAGGCAGTATCTATGGAGAGAAATAAAGAGTACACCCTTCCCTTCCAGTCCTGATGAAGGGCCTCGAACTAAAACATCCAATGTTTACTCCTTTCCATAGATGCTGCCTGACCTGCTGAGTTCCTCCAGCATTTTGTGTGTGCTATGAGTAGTGACAATGCTTACGTCAGCCTCTTCCCTGCCCATCAGGATATAAATTGGTTCTCTTTCCACCCGCCGCCCCCCCCCCAGAGTCAACAAAAAACTTCAGATGACACCACACTAGAGATCAACTCAGATATAGAAATAAAGTCTGATCACACCTTACCAATCTGAGTCCATCACTGGTAATCAAAACCCAACCACTGGGAATTTGTACCAGGCACCATCTGTTTTGCCACCTGACCTAATCCAGTTCTCACTCTCTGGAACTCCTGTCCTGGGTGTGCAGAATACACCACTTGGCCCTGCATTAAAGAGCCTCCACAAACCTTTTATTTATAAAGAACTGTATTTAATCATAAGGACTAACCATTAGCATTCTGACTTATAAGTAGTTACTTGATCTATCATGTTGAAGAATATTGGTCCTTTTCACACCAACCTGACACAAACCCAACACATATAGTCCTGTCATCCCGTCAATTGCAGTCAGCCAAACATCACGTTGGAGGTCACTGCATAAAATGCAGATGGCCTGAGTTTAAGCTCCTCACCTTGGGACAACCAATGACGGCATGGTGACTATGTCAGTAAACTAGTAACCCAGAGTGTCAGACCAATTAGTCCACAGGCATGAGATAATAATTCTCACAATAACAGCTGTGGAAGTTAAATTCAGTTAATTTAATGAATCTGGATTAAATCACCTGATTGGTGAAAAATCCCCAGATAAAGAAAATCTATTGCCTTTATTTAGTCTGGCCTTTCTGTGTATCCAAACTACTAACATGTACTGACACTTATCTGCCCTCTCAACAGCACCAGAAAGCCATTCAGTTTAATAAATGCTGACCCAATCACTGTTGCCCATGTGCCATAAACAAAGGGGTAAAAATCGACTGTAGCTTTGCTGTCAGCATCATGTTTCAAACCAGAAATTACTGGCCAGGCTGGTATTTAGTGTTCACCCCAAGCCGGCCCCTGATTGGTCAATTCAGAAGGCAACTAAGCCTTGATTTCAATAGTGGCTCCGAAAGATATGCTGGTTTGTAGGTAAATTGGCCATTGTTAATTGTTCTTAATTGTAGAACCTGGGAGGGAGGGGAGAGTTGATGGGAATGGAAGAAGAATAGATTATAGGGATTGCATTTCGAGTCAGTTAAGACTGGATGTACCACATGGTTTCCTTTGATGGTATATTGTATTGCAAAATGGGTCCAGAATCATGCCAATAAAGATGACAGATTTCCTTTCCTAAGAAACTAGCTGGATTTTAACAAAAATTCTGCAGATGCTGGAAATCCAGAGTAACCCACACAAAATTGTTTTAACAACAATTGATAGTTTTAGGATCACCATAACTAATGGCAGATCTTTAATTTCAGACTCATTTAATTATTTAACCACTGTTTCCAACACATCCAAAGATCCCATTGCCCTATTCGGAAAATGTGTATGTCAAAACTCGACCTACAGGAAAAATTCACAAGAGTGGGTCATTTGTTAATCTACTCATTGCCTGTCTCAGTGGATCATGCTGTGGAAAGTGATTGCTGCTGTCTTTTGCTTCAGACGAATTCATTGTCTGTAACATTGAAGAGATGTAATAAAACTGAGTTAGCACCGAGTCAAGCTGATGCTGAAATAATGTAACTGACAGTAAAATTGGAACAGTTTTCAAAAACAACTATTGACCCGGAAATCACACCAGTACATAACAATTAACCTATGAGTGATGTCAATGGCCTTGCATAATTGATTACGAATGATCATACAATTCTTACGTTCTTCAAGAAAAATTCACATCAGTTGGTTGAAGTGCCTTCTGTCTTATTTTCAATTATGTTGCCTACTCCAGTCATTCTGGCATTGCCTTATAAGAGAAATAGGCTTGATTCTTTCCTCACGCTGTTGGTTGACATTAGTGACAAGGATCACAGCTGGCAACATGAGCCAATAATGAGACACCAGGCCATATTTCACGAGGTTGAGGATCTGAAAGCGGGCATTGACAGATTAGCAAGAGCCATTCTGTAATTAAATCTTCAGTCGAACAATTATTTATTTCAATTATTTCCTGACAGACCCTACAATTTCAATTCAGAAAATAAGACTAGGTTTAATAACGCATTTTATCAAAATTTTAAAAACACTCTGCATAAGAAGGTACAGTGACCCTCAGGGAATTGTTTCTACCGTTGCGCAAGTGTGAAGATCTCATGAACAACAGCAAGATGAAAAGCCAGATTTCAAATGAAGAACACTAACAGGATATCAGGAGTACCCAGCCACACATAGTGTCATGAGATCTTTCAAATCCATAACTGCTGGAAAAGTTTGCATATCCAAGGGGTAGAACTTCAATCAATGCAGCAGAAGCTGTGTAAATGTGTTCAGATTACGGCCAATAGTTTGGATAATGCCTGCAAATGTGTATTAAACAGTCACCTAGGGGTGAGGCAACAAACTCTTTGCTTCTGGGCCTGCTGCTTACAAATTCAATGGGACCTATGCCTCTTGCCGAGTTAGACTTAAGGAAAGACCTCTACTCTCAGAATTCTATCAATGAATGAAGAAGTTTGGATATCTGGAGCTGGGAGCATGTGGGGGAAGAGAAATAAACGTCAATTATGGGCTATTGGTTACTTAGGCAGGAGTTTCATTAAGATTAAGGTGAAAGAATCGCACCATCCAGGCCATGCTCTCTTCTCACTGCTACCATCAGGGAAGAGGTACAGGAACCTTAAATCCCACGATCACCAGGTTCAGGAACAGTTACTACCCCTCAACCATCAGGCTCCTAAAATAGAGTGCATAACTTCACTCAGCCTGACACTAAATCGATTTCACTTTCAAGAACTCTACAACTCATGATCATAATAATATATCTTATTTATAAGAACATAAGAAATAGGAGCAGGAGTAGGCCATCAGGCTCATCGAGCCTCACCCGCCATTCAATAAGATCATGGCTGATCTGTCCGTAAACTCAGCTCCATCTACCTGCCTGTTCCCCATAACCCTTAATTCCCCTACTATGTAAAAATCTATCTAACTGTATCTTAAATATATTTAGTGAAGAAGCCTCAACTGCTTCCCTGGGCAGAGAATTCCACAGATTCACCACTCTCTGGGAAAAACAGTTTCTCCTCATCTCCGTCCTAAATCTTCTCCCCTGAATCTTGAGGCAATGTCCCCTAGTTCTAGTCTCACCTACCAATGGAAATAACTTTTCAACTTCTATCTTATTTATCCCTTTCAAAATTTTGTATGTTTCTATAAGATCCCCTCTCATTCTTCCGAACTCCAGAGAGTATAGTCCCAGGTGACTCAATCTCTCCTCATAGGTTAACCCCTTCATCTCTGGAATCAGCCTGGTGAACCTCCTCTGAACGGCCTCCAAAGCTAGTATATCCTTCCTCAAGTATGGAGACCAGAACTGCACACGGTACTCCAGGTGCAACCTCACCAGTACCCTGTATAGTTGCAGCATGACCTCTCTGCTCTTGAATTCAATCCCTCTAGCAATAAAGGCCAACATACTGTTTGCCTTCTTAATAACCTGTTGTACCTGCAAGCCAACTTTTTGCGATTCATGACCAAGCACTCTCAAGTCCCTCTGCACAACAGCATGCTGCAATCTTTCACCATTTAAATAATAATCTCCCCCTTCTATTATTCCTTCCAAAGTGGATGATCTCGCGTTCACCAATGTTGTATTTCATCTGTCAGACCTTGGCCCACTCATTTAACCTATCTATATCCCTCTGCAGACGCTCCACATCCTCTTTTCCACTCAGTTTAGTGTCATCAGCAAATTTTGCTACTCTAAACTCAGTCCCCTCTTCCAAATCATCAATGTAAATGGTAAACAGCTGCGGGCCCAGCACCAACCCCTGCGACACTCCACTCACCACCGACTGCCAACCGGAGAAACACCCATTTTTACAAGCTCTCTGTCTTCAATTGGTTAACCAATCCACTATCCATGCCAATACACTTTCTCCAACTCATGCATCTGTATCTTATTTATAAGTCTCTTGTGCGGCACCTTATCGAAGGCCTGCTGGAAATCCGAGTATATGACATTCACCTGTTCCCCTCTATCCACTGCACTCATTATGTCCTCAAAGAACTCCAGTAAGTTTGTCAAACAGGACCTTCCCTTTCTGAATCCATGCTGTGTCTGTCTAATGGAACTACTCCTTACTAAATGTTTTACTATTTCTTCCTTAATGACAGTTTCAAGCATTTTCCCGACTACAGATGTTAAGCTAACTGGCTTATAGTTGCCCGTCTTTTGCCTACATCCTCTTTTAAAAAGTGGAGTGACATTTGCTGTCTTCCAATCTGCCAAGACCTGCCCAGAGTCCAGAGAGTTTTGGTAAATGATTACCAACGCATCTACTATAACCTCCGCCAATTCCCTCAGCACCCTGGGATGCATCCCAACAGGACCAGGGGACTTACCTACCTTCAGGCTCTCTAGTTTGCTCATCACTATCTCTTTAGTGACAGTCCTTACCTCCCATTTCATTCATAACATCATTCTTTGGCATATTAGAGGTGTCCTCCACCGTGAAGACCAACGCAAAATAGTCGTTCAATGCCTCAGCCATTTCCTTATCACCCAATATCAATTTCCCCTTCTCGTCTTCCAAGGGACCTACGATGACTTTAGCCACCCTCTTTGGCTTTATATATTTATGAAAACTTTTGCTACCTGTTTTATGTATTATTATATTGTTTTTATTTTGTATTTGCATAATCTGTCATCTTTTGCACATTGGTCATTTCTCCATCTTTGCTTGTGTGTAGTTTTTTCATTGATTCTATTGTGGGTTTCTTTCTCTCTACTGTGAATTTCCATATGAAAATGAATCTCAGGATAGTATATGGTGACTTATATGTCAAGTGGTTAAGGCGTTCGTCTCGTGATTTGAAGGTTGCTAGTTCGAGCCTTGGCCTAGGCAGCGTGTGTGTGCTTGAGCAAGGCACTTAACCACACATTGCTCTGCGATGACACCAATGCCAAGCTGTGTGGGTCCTAATGCCCTACCCTTGGACAACATCGGTGGCGTAGGGATGGGAGATTTGCAGCATGGGCAACTGCTGGTCTTCCATACAACTTTGCCCAGGCCTGCACCCTGGAAACCTTCCAAGGCAGAAATCCATGGTCTCATGAGACTAATGGAATCCTATAATAATAAGAAGAAGAAGAAGAAGAAGAAGTACTTTGATAATAAATTTACTTTGAGCTTTGTACTTTGAACTTTGGGGAAGATGCGATCAGTTATTGGATCCCCAGGGTAAGGTGGTAGGGTGTTGAGGGGGTGGGGGACACAAGGAAGGGGAAGCCAGAGTTTAAGGTTAAATTAAGACGTAGGACCCAGAGGCAGAACATTCAGTCCAAGTCCATGACAGTATTTATGCTCCAGTCAAGACTCTTCCTGTTTATCATCTTCCAAGACTATCAGCAAGCTCCTTTGTTGTACAGCCTCCCCTTAAATGTATCAACACCTCAGTCACATTTGTGGGAATATGTTCCACAACAGGTCTACAGCAGACACAATCCCACTTTGACTTCTATAGATGTGTGGTGGAGAAGTATACTGACTGGCTGCATCACAACCTGGAATGGAAACAACAATGCCTTTGAACAGAAAACGGGGCAAGTGAAGTTGAGTGAAGTTTTCCCCTTTGGTTCAAGAGCCTGATGTTGAGGGGTATACTGATGTTATTCATCTTTCACACCACTTATTTTCGTAACTTGTAGTAATTTTATGCCTTGCACTGTACTGCTGTCACAAAACAACAAATTTCACAACATGTGTCAGGGATAATAAACCTGAATGCTTTTCAACACTCATTAGAAATGAAGTTTTTTTCTGAAACCCTAAACGTCTTTCTTGTTAATTACCTTACAATGATGGCCTCTAGTGTTCTTCACCCCAAGTGCGAACATTTTCTCTGAATCCATATTATAAAGACACCTCCTAATTGCATTAACTCACCCATAGCTTTCTTCGCAAGGGAAGAAATTCTGTTGATCTATCCAGTCTGGTATCACTCTTAAACTTTCCCCAGAACATCATCTTTGCTTCCCTCTCCACAGTCACTGCCTGACCGGCTGAAGATTAGCAGGATTTTCTAATTTTAGTTTGCAGAAATACATTTGTCTTTTTTGCCTTATCTATCTGAGATGCAATGCATTTCCTGAATCCAATAGTCATTCTGGCTCCTGTTTGAAATCTGTAGAACTGCCAAGGCTCTGAAGAATCGAGACAGAGGTTTGCACCGTTCATAAGCATACTAATAACTGGGCTCTTCAGACAGTTTGTAAAGCAGTAGAATACAAACTGAAAACATTAGCAACCGCTTTATGTGAAATAGCTTGGAACATTTCAATAACTTCTCTGGACAAAGTGCACTTTGAAAGGATTAGTGTTCCAGGAAAATGGACTTGGTCAGTTTGAAGTGTTAAGTATACTGCCTCATGGCTAAATTCTGAGACTATAGCTTTCACTTGGACAAGGGGGATTTCAATCAGAAGCTGATTTGTACGATACTTCAGTCTGAGAGGATCAGGATGTTGACATTAGGCACCTGAAATGATGAGGGCCAAAGTCCAATGCAGTACAGATAATCACTGTAAAATATAAGGGAGGAGGGATAACTTCACTTTCTGAGAGTAAAATTTAGTGTCAGTTTCTATCCAGTCCTTGGGTTGAAAAACTGGATGCTATGAGGAAAAACTTCGGATGCTGCAAGTCTGAAATAAGAACTAAAACTGTTGGAAATACTCATTAGGCCAGATAGTATCTGAGAGTTCTGATGAAGAGTCTTTGGCCCAAAATGGACATCTGCTTCTCATTCCATAGATGCTGCTTGACCTGCTGAGTATTCCCTTTATTTCTTGTTTTTATTTCAAAGTAAATGTATTATCAAACTACATACATCACCACATTTTGTGAACATAATAGATCTACAGAAAAATAACCATAACAGAATCAATGAAAGACCACCCAACTAGGACATTCAACCAGAGTGCAGAAGACAACAACTGTGCAAATACAAAAAGAAAAAATAATAATAACAACAATAAAAAAAGCTATAAATGTCGAGAACATGAGATGAAGAGTCCTTGAAAATTTGTCCATTGATTGTGGGACCATTTCAATGATGGGGCAACTGAAGTTGAGTGAAGTTATCCCCTTTGGTTGAGGAGTCTGATGGTTGAGGGGTAGTAACTGTTCCTGAACCTGGTGGTGTGAATGCTGAGGCTCCAATGCCTTCTTCCTGATGGCAGCAGCGAGAGAGATTATGTCCTGAAGAGGGGTCTCTGATGAGGGAACTGCTTTCCTGTGACAGAATGTCATGTAGGGGAGGGGAGTGCTCAGTGGTGGGGAAGGCCTTACCAAAAATGTTGTTGAATTTTCTGTTCAAAGGCGTTGGTATTTCCATACTGCACTGCAGCCAGGCTATATACTCTCCACTACATATCTATAGACGTTTCTCAAAGTTTTAGGTGCCGCGCCGAATCTCCACAAACTCCTTAGGAAGTAGAGGCGCTGCCATGCTTTCTTCATAATTGCTCTTACGGTATGGGCTCAAGTGAGTAGAGCTGGGGGCTAAGCACACAGCCTTGTGGCGTACCAGTGCTGATGGAGATCGTGGAGGAGACCTTGTTGCCAATCCAAACTGACTGGAGTCTGCAAGTGAGGAAATCCAGCATCCAATTGCACAAGG
Source organism: Mobula birostris (assembly GCF_030028105.1). NCBI lineage: Eukaryota > Metazoa > Chordata > Chondrichthyes > Myliobatiformes > Myliobatidae > Mobula > Mobula birostris. Next base: position 51,446,630 of record NC_092387.1, on the reverse strand, counting down.
AGTGATTTGAGCTTTACACTTATGACTGCGTAACTAAGCACATCTCCAAAGCCATATTCAAGTTTGCTGATGACACCACTGTTGTTGACCAAATCAAAGGTGGTGAGGAGTCAGCATACGGGAGGGAGAATGAAAATCTGCCTCTGTAGTGTCATAACAATAGCCTCTCACTCAATGTCAGCAAGACCAAGGAGTTGATATAGTCTTCAGGAGAAGAAACCAAAGATTCATGAGCTTAGTCCTCATCAGATGATCAGAGGTGGAGAGGGTTAACAACTTTAAATTCGTATGTGTTATTATTCTGGAGGACCTGTCCTGAATCCAGCACATAAGTGCAATTACAAAGAAAGCATAGCAGTGTCTCTACTTCCTTAGGCGTTTGTGGAGATTCACCATGATATCTAAAACGTTGACAAACTTCTATAGATGTGTAGTGGAGAATATATTGACTGGCTGCTTCACAGCCTGGTATGGATACACCAATGTCCTTGAACAGAAAATCCTACAGAAAGTAGTGGAAACAGCCCAGTCCATCGCAGGTAAAGCCCTCCCATCCATTGAGCATATCTACATGAAACGCTGTGACAGGAAAGCAGCAACCATTTTCAGGGACCCTCACCACCCACTACATGCTCTCTTCTTGCTGTTGCCATCAGGACTCACACCAGTAGGTTCAGGAACAGTTACTACCCCTCAACTATCAGGCTCTTGAGCCCAAGGGAATAACTTCATGCAACTTCATTTTCCTCATTATTGAAATATTCCCACAAACAACGGTGTCACTTTCAAGGACTCTACATCTCATGCTCTCGACAATTATTTGAAAGATGGTGGCGCGATGCAGCGCGCGCGGCCGTTCCGAATGAATATCGATATGTGTAACTAGGGGTGCCGTGCACAATCCGGATTTGATGTGGACAGCCGTGAGAAGTGCAGAGGAACATCTGGAGTAATTTCTGAAATGCCTGCTTCGCTGCCACTGCTACTGTGCAATCGAGAATCTCCGGAGACGAAGGCCCCAAATCCTCGGCTTTGCATATCGCCTGTTGCTGGGGCCAGGGTTGAAGCGCTCGGCAGAGATGGTGCTCGGTGTCAAATAGGTGGTCGGAGGCTTGGAGTTTTTTTGGACGGACTCAGAGTTGGACTGTGGTTGGGTGCTTCCGGGATGCTGCATCGGCAAGGTGGCAGCGCTGGAGGTTTACCATCTGCGTGAGATGATGGGACTTTTGAGAGATTCTGAGACTTTTACTGTGCCATGGTCTGTTCTTATCAAATTACCGTATTGCTTTGCACTGTTGTAACTATATGTTATAATTATGTGGTTTTTGTTAGTTTTTAAGTTGGTTTGTCATGTGTTTTCGTGATATCATTCTGGAAAAACATTTTTATCATTTCTTAATGCATGCACTACTAAATGACAATAAAAGGGGACTGCATGTCCTCATAATCATAATAATAATAATATTGCATTTTTTTATTACTACCATTTCTTCTTTTGCATTTGTATAGTTTGCCGTCTTCTATACTCTGGTTAAATTCCCAAGTTGGGTGGTCTTTCATTGATTCTGTTATGGTTATTATTCTATAGATTTGCTAAGTATGCCCACAAGAAAATGAATCTCAGGGTTGTATATGGTAACATATATCTACTTTGATAATAAAATTTACTTTGAACTCGAAGGCTAATGAAAAGTTATTTTGAAAAATTGGCAAATAAAACAACTGTTATCTTAATAACATAGTTCTCTGCCATTAATAATGGCTTATAAAACATAAATGAAACAACCAGAACTCAGTGAATCCACCAATCAAGGATTCATCTATCTTTTGTATATAAATCCTAGAACTCGGACACAGCCTCCATTACAAGTTAACAGCTCTGCACTCTATATGGCTTGCAACCAGGGGGAAGCAATTTAACTATCATAGGCAATCTGGGACACTGGGCATGATCGGGAGAAAAATATTTGGTGTGGTATCCATTATGGAGAGAGAAACAAGGCTATAGCATTTGGAAAAATTGGACTTGGGGTGTACAGCAGGTGTAGGGTGAGAACAGGCCTCTGGACAATTCAAAAAAGGGTATGCCATTGGATTATACATAAATTGGGGTGGGATAGAATATCTTAGTTGTACATCAAATGAGGGGTTGTGGAATAGCCCATATATCAAAGGAAGGGACCTTAGGATATTCCATGATTATTTGAGATGGTCATGGGGTCAGAGAGAAAGGTCCAAAGATCGAGACTGACACTATGGGATTAAGTTCTAGTTATCCAGCGAGTATCCGATCAGAGGTGACTCAAAGACAACAAGATTCAAGTTCCCTAGTAGTGCTCCAAAAATGTGTCATTTCATATTTCCTGACATACTAATTATGTTAGAGATTCTGACTCACTACAAGGATGTGCACAACTGAATTTCATGGATTTCCATTTGACATGGAAATCCTCACAAATGTCATTTATTAATTTAAAATCCATTTTAAACACATGGTTCAGAGTAAACCAGCCTTTCATAACTAGATTTCTGGACAACTGACTCTTAACCAAGTTCCATTTTTGTCCTCAGGTTCCACACATTGGTAAACTGTCCACAGGTACAGAGTTTCGTATTTGCACACAGTTTACAGGTGGACAACCGTTCCATAGATAATTTGGGGCAACAATGCTTTGACCTTTCAAATCTCTACTGCAGCAGTTTTTTTTTCTGTAGTATAAAAGTCCTACAATCAACATTAACAGTGAGGAATGTATGGACAATTAGGTGGTACATTTATGTCACAGACAGAGAAAATTGGACTTTTTTAATGAATTAGTATCACAAATAATGTGACAGAAATTCTTTTTTTACCTTAGTTCGATAATTCTTCTAGTTTTCAAACTTCTCCCCAGCCTTGCACTCTCTCTCCATCTATCCTACAATCTCTTTGACCTCCTACCATACCACTAGGGCAAGGACTGTTTGGATGGGAACAACTTCTTCTCCCAGGCTGTGAATCCACTGAACTCCCTGCCACCACCCAGGTCTTCTAACTTATCAAGAGCCAGTAGTCCTATACTGTTCACTTCTTAAACTTGTGTGACAAATGCACCTTATGCTAAGTGTCAATCTTCTGGAATATATTTTATTAATTGTTAATTTATTTGGGGTAATATTACCTTGTGTTGTGTGTGTTATAACCTGTACTATGTTGTGCACCTTGGTCCAGAGGAACATTGTTTTGTTGGCAGTATACATGTATACGGGTGAATGAAAACAAACTTGAACTTAAAGCCCTAAATCTTCCAAGTTTCCTCATTCCCCTGACTCACACTCTTGCCAACTTTTAATTTAATTCATTTCATTGCACGCCTTGATCCTAAGCTCTGGATTTTCTTCTCTAAACTGTCCATATTGTTCAATATTTTAAATCAATGCAGCAGTGAGGTTTTCTCCATTTATATTATTAGACAACTTGCTGCTGTAGTTTGCTGAGATGTAGAGTTTTGCTGAAATCTCTCCAGGCTCAGAGGAAAAAAGGTCTGCTCTCTTCAATGGCAGTGTTGATAGAAAACTGCCCATTCACCTCCGGAACTTGAAAATGATCAGCATGCAAGTATCCATCTCAATGTATTTATTGTACCCTTGTGGCCCTGGTAATCTAGTGGACACAAAGGTAATGAATTTTTTCCTGGCCTGCCATCGGATGTATACTTCTTTGTAAGTACCACTGAGACAGCACAATTTTCAATGAATCTCAGATGGATTCAATGCACAAGTTAAAACGTTTTGTGTAGACATAGGAAGTGCTCCGGAGGCAGGTTATAAATCATTACATCATCACTTTCTGAAAATTGGCTTCATCAATTTAAGGGAGCGGATCTCAACCAACTACCCATTAATTTTTGGAACATGGGAGCCCTTGTTTATGTATAGGTAAACAGAGAAAGGTTGATTTAAAATAAAATCCTGCTGTCCATGATCCATCAAAGGCTGTAGTGATTTGAAGTGCGTACAATGTGAAGGGCTGCACAGATGTGTATAATAGACAGAGGACTCCGTGCTTCTGACACAAAAGTGGGAGAAGACAGCAATTTGTCACAGAATGTGACAGGGATTTTCATCATGAATTAGACTATGCAATCCCACTGGTGTGGGCTGCAAGTCTCCACACATAGCCTAAGCTGATAGTTCTATGTTTCTGGAAGCACAGTTCTTGGCCCAGCACACAATAAAGACCCCATGGTTTTTATTCTAAAAGTACAGGGAGTTCTACATTTTTCTCACATGAACTGCTGGCTCATCTCACCATTACTTTCAGATCTTGTTGCAGAAACTACCTTCATGATTAAACATTAAAATAATTCACTGACATGTTTTGTTTGGTTACAATTACTCCCATATAAATGCAATGTTATCGTTCACACAAGCACTCACTGGTATACTGAAGGATAGCTAGCTAATCAAAGGATCAACCAAAGGTATTTAAGTTATAAGAAGACTTGCATTATATTGCACACAATCTAAGATGGGCAAAGCAGAATCTTTGTAAGAAGTTGGGAAGGAAGGCAGATACATGCCAGAGTTAGGGCTTGGGAGTTAAGAAGAGAGCCAGATATGTTATCAGAAGTGGGGTTCTGGAATGCGAAAGGGGGCTGCCAGCGTGGCTTGCTGAACCATGGTGTCAGGACAATGAGGATTGTAGAGCTCAAAGTTCAGTGCAAATTTATTATCAAAGTACATATTCCCAGCATTCAGAAGAAACACAGTAGGATCAATAGAAAAACTGCACACAAACTAAGATGAACAATCAACCAATGTGCAAATGATAATAAATTGCACAAATATAAAAACTAATAATAAATTAATAAGTAAATAATGCCTATTGATACCCTGCATGTAGAATGCTTGAAAGTGAGTCTACAAGTTGTGTAATCTATTCAGTGTTGGGGTAAGTGAAGTTATCCACTCTGGTTCAGAAGTCTGATGGTTGAAGGGTAATAATTGCTCCTGAACCTGGTGGTGTGGGACCTAAGGCTTCTATACCTTCTTCCGGCTGTGAGAAGAGAGAATGGCCTGGATAGTGGAGATCCTTGATGATGACAGAGACAGGTAAACTCACCAGTACCCCACCTACTTCCTTCCCAGAAGCACGCTGGATGTCTCTGGGATGCATTACTCTAAGCGTCATTGGTCTAAGCAGCTTTGAGTAATCTTGTGGATATGTTGGTTGATTAAACATTCTTGTTCATTTAAATAATCCATTACAGGTTTGTGTAAAGGGAAGACACCATCAAGTTTTTAACAAAAATGACAGGAAACAGAAGAATTCATGGTTCATAAAGAGTGAGTACCAGGTGATAATAATCATAAATAACAGCAGAAATGGCTGGCTACATCAGAAATATTGATGTGTTTGATTATACAAAAGACAACTGGAGTATGTATACTGAGCTAATTCAATGATATTTTGAAGCAAATGAAATAGTCAATGAGAACCGAGTACCAATTTTGCTGAATTTGTTGGGTTTAAAGGTACACAGTTTGCTTCAAAGTTTGACTGCTCCAGCCAAACCAGCAGAAATGAACTTTGTTGATATTGTCAAAGTAATACAGGAACATTTAGAACTGAAGCCATTATTGATTGCAAAACACTTTAGGTTTCATAAGCAGAATCAAAAGGAAGGCGAGTCCATTTCAGTGTACATGGCAGAATTGAAAAAGTTGTCTGACCATTGTCAGTTCGGTAATAGGCTTAAAGATGCACTGAAAGATCATTTAGTTTGTGAAATCCTGCAAGTAAACATTCAAAAATGGCTCCTAACTGAAGTACAACTCACATTTAACAGTTGAGATTTCTATTTCAATGGTAACAGCGTACAGAGACGCAATAGAGTTGCAGTCAGGAATGAAAGTGAGTATGGTCAAAATTGCAGCTTCTAAACAGGAGACAGCCTGGCCAAATAAATTGTGTTCCCATTGTGGCAGGGGATCACATACATCAAACAAAAGCAGGTTTAAAGATGAAACTTGCAGAAAATGCAACAAAGTGGGGCACACACAAAAAGCATATCAGGCAGACAAAAATAAATGGACTCCTCAGGGAAGAGAAAAAGATAAAAAGTCAAGTTGCAGTTTCAGAAAGAGCACTCATCTGCACAATGTTGATGAAAAATCTGATAATGAAGAGAGCAACACAGGACTGTGTAAACTTGAGATTTACAATGTGAAAACAAGCAATAGATAAGTAATATACTGTGCCATAGAAAGCAGCTCCCCACCGCCAACCTTGGAAGTGTTCCTTGGAAGGTACAGAAGCTACATTAATTACAAATATAAAACACAAAATAATTGATCTCATAAGTATTCACCCCCTTAAAAATTGGACTAAATTTATTACAATTATTAAACACAAGATAGTTGATTGCTCACCCCACTTCAAGTCACTATTTAGTAGATGCACCTTTAGCAGCAATTACAGCCTTGACTCTGTGTGGATAGGTCTCTATCAGCTTCGCTCATCTGGACACTACAATTTCCCCCCATTCTTCTTTGCAAAACTGCTCAAGATCTGTCAGATTGCATGGGGGTCATGAGTGAACAGCCCTTTTCAAGTCCAGCCACAAATTCTCAATTGAATTGAGGTCTGGAATCTGACTTAGCCACTCCAGGAGATTAACTTTGTTGTTTTTTAGCCATTCATGTGAACCTTTGGCTTTATGCTTGAGGTCATTGTCATGCTGGAAAACAAATCTTTTCCCAAGTCACAGTTCTCTTGCAGATTGCATCAGATTTTCCTCCAGAATTTCTCTGCATTCATTTTACCCCCTACCTTCACAAGCCTTCCAGGGCCTGCTGCAGTGAAGCATCCCCACAGCATGATGCAGCCACCACTATCCTTCACGATGGGGATGGTGTGATTTTGATGATGTGAGGTGTTTGGCTTACGCTAAATATAGTGTTTAGTCCAGTGGCTAAAAAAACTCATCTTTGGTTTTATCAGACCATAGAACCTTCTTCCAGCTGACTTCAGAGTCTCCCACACGCCTTCAGGCAAACTCTAGCCAAGATTTCATGTCAGTTTTTTCCCCAACAGAGGCTTTTTCTTTGCCACTCTCCCATAAAGCTACAACTGGTGAAGCACCTGGGCAACAGTTGGTGTATGTGCAGTCTCTCCCATCTCAGCCACAGAAGCTTGTAATTCCTCCAGAGCTGTCATAAGTCTCTTGGTGGCCTCCCTCACTAGTCCCTCTTGCACAGTCACACAGTTTTTGAGGACGGCCTGCTCTAGGCAGATTTACAGCCGAGCCATATTCTTTTCATTTCTTGATGACTAACTTAACTGCACTCCAAGGGATATTCAGTGACTTGGAAATTTTCTTGTATCTTTCTCCTGACCTGTGCTTTTCAATAACCTTTTTACAGAGTTGATTGGAGTGTTCTTGTGTTTTCATGGTGTAGTTTTTGCCAGGATACTGACTCACCAGCAGTTGGACCTGCCAGATAAAGTTGTATTTTTACCACAATCAATTGAAGCACCTTGACTGCACTCAGGTGATCTCTATTTAACTCATTATGTGACTTATAAAACCACTTGGCTGTACCAGTGATAATTAGGTGGCGGTAATGCACCATTAAGCTGGATGCCAACCGCCGTAAAACAAGATACAGACAGACAGTGATGATTAGGTGTGTCATTTTAAAGGAGGTGAATACTTATGAAATCAATTATTTTGTGTTTTACATTTGTAATTAATGTAGATCACTTTGTAGAGATTTGTTTTCACTTTGACATGAAAGAACCTTTTTCTGGTGATCAGTGTCAAAAAAGCCAAATTAAGTTCATTGTGATTCAATGTTGTAAAACAATAAAACATGAAAACTTCTGGGGGTGGAGGAAATGGTAAATACTTTTTATAAGCACTGTAATTTACACCAGAAGTGAATGGCAAATTAATTAAAATGGAATTAGACATTGGTTAAGCTGATTCAGTCATTCCACAAAATGAGTTTGAGAGGCATTTCAAATATACTAAACTGAAGCTTGCAGATATCCAACTAAGAACTTATACTGGAGAAAAGATAACTCCTTGGAGAAAAGGTAATTCCTGTGGGAATGACATTCATGACAGTGAAATACAACAAACAACAAGCGACATTGGGCTTGTATGTGGTAAGAATAGGAATACCAGCAGTATGGGTTTGTGAGTAGCTGAGACAGCGAAACTTGACTGGAGATCCATCCAGAATTTGCATCCCGCATTCCCCACAATAAAGTCAATTGAAGATGAATTAAGAAAGATACCGAATGATGCCACAACTGTCTCTATGTTAAACACTATGAACCATTGCCCAAAAGAGGACAAACGGGTGTTGATGCCAACCTCTGTGCATCTGATTTTAAGCTGGATGAGAGTTCAAGGACCTTCAGGAAAGTTGGAAGCATTTGGCTTTTGTGAGTAGAAACAACTGAAATCTGCTTTGCATGCATTAAGGCCATTCCATGAACTTCAAGTGGAAGACAAAAACCTACTTGTAAGAGTAGTTGCAAAGACCAAAGCCCGGCTGGATGAATGGAAGGCCAAAAAGAATGAAGTCAATGGAGATACAAAATCAGAGGATTAATCAGATGATGTTGTTGATGAGGAAACCAAGAGGAGAGATCAGATCATAAAGGGAGCAATGGAAGGATTAATAAGAAAATACTCCAGTGAACTAAATGCACCTTCTCAAGATCAAGATGCACAAAATAGAAGGAAAAAAAAGAAAGAAGAAAGATGGCTACCACTATCAGAACCACCTCCTGCAGTCTCAGAGTCAATTCCTACAATCACCACACAGGAGACCCCAAAACCTGAGATTGTTTCACAGTCACAAGTCTCTCCTGCCAAGCAGAGATATTCCCCCTTGTCAGGAAAGACATTATCCCACAAGAGAAAAAAAATTCTTCACAGCGATTTAAAACTGACTATTCTGTGGATGTCTATATAGTAGCTATATTATATTGTATACTGTGTATACAATTGAGATGCATTCTATATTGAATTGGAGTGCATAGCTAAGCAGGGAGGAGTGTTATGTATTTAATATTTCAGTTATATTTGAGTAATCCTGTATATCTATATTGGTTGATTAAGCACTTTTGTTTGTTTAAATAATCCATTATGGGTTACATGTATAAATATGTGAATTGCATACTTCATCACACTAGAACGTAATAAGTGAGTGCCTCGCTTAAAGTAAACACGAAGCTAGACTCATATTTTGGACTCTCATGTCTTCCTTTGAATTAGTTTAATGTTTTGAAGCTACAAAACATGACACAACACAATACTACAGAAGCCAAAAACATTACAAATGATTTTCTAATGAAATTAAACACAATTATATCTGTCCTTTTAACAAACACCAGCTTCCCACTCATGACTAGATGTTTGTATTTGTTCTCTCTTGGATTCAACTTAATTTCCACTTAACAATTTATTCCTGCTTAATCTTTGTACATCTCAAAATAACATGTCAGGAAAATATCAACAAAATAATAGAAGTTGACCTTTATAATTAACTTATTTCATATTTCAAAAAGCCACAAAGTACTTTGCATGCAATGATCAACTTTGAAGTGCTTGGCTGTTGCTATGCAAGCCAGCATTCTATGCACAGCGGGAAGCCACAAAGATCATATGAATGAATTAAGAGTTAATGTGCTATTGGGTTTGCTGGATGAGGAATGATTCTTATTACTGGTCCATTAGTGCTGTGGGGTCTTTAATCCCCAAGGACAGGCTAATGGGACCTCTGTTTAGCATCTCATCAGAAGAATGGAATCTTAACTATGCACCACTCTCTATTCTCTGCACCAAACCATCAACCTAGATTACTCAAACCTTCCTACACAGTAAAAGGAATAATCTAGAGCACCAATTTATATCTTAATCACACCTTTAATAATGTCATCATTCTAATGACTTCAGAGAAATTTTGTTTTATGGCATTATTGCTAAAGATAGAAGCCAAAGTAGAATTTGGAAGGATAACTATTTTATTTTATTTAGAGCAGGGGTTCCCAATCTTTTTTTATGCCAATAAGACTTACTATTAACCAAGGAGTCCATGGACCCCGGGTTGGGAACTCCTGATTTAAAGATATAGCACTGAGTATGTCCTTCCGACCCTCTGAGCTGCACTGCCAGCAACTCATTGGTATAACCCAGTCTAACTACAAGACAGTTTACAATGACCAATTAACCTACTGACTGGTATGTCTTTGGACTGTGGGAGGAAACCAGAGCACCCGGAGGAAACCCATGCATTCATGGAGAAGATGTACAATCTCCTTACAGATGACATTGGAATTGAACTTCGAACTCTGACGCTCTGAGCTGTAATAGAGTATAACCAAGCACAAGGTCAAGTAAATATTTTCAAGCTATTGAGAAGAAGCTGGTAGCCACGCTAAGAACAGCAATTTAAGGAAAAATAATGTGACAGCTAACTTGTACACAGTACTCCAAAAGACAATGAAGTAAACGCTCAGCATGGCAGCTGTGGAATTTAAATTCAGTTAATTAAATTACAGAAATAAATGAACTTCTAAAGAAAGCTAGCTTTAGTTACAGGAACTATGCAGCTACATAACTGTCGTAAAACATACTGAATTAACTAACCAGGTTCAAGAACTGTTACTACCCTCAACCATCAGGCTCTTGGACAAAAGGGGATAACTACACTCACTTAGGGACACTTTTATCTTGTTATTTCATGTTCATTATTTACTGCTATTTATTTATTAACTGCACTTGCACAGTGTGTTTACAGCTTACAAATCCTGTTTACAGTTACCGTTCTATAGATTTGCTAAGTATGCCCACAGCAAAAGAATAAATTTCTGATAATAAATTTTACTTTGAACTTTTAATATTGTTAAGGAAAGAAAATTTATCATCTTTATTCAATCTGACCTACATGTGACTCCAGACCCACAACAATGTGGTTGACTCTGAAGTACCTTCTGAAACTAGTGACCTGTCCAGTTTAACCATAACTAGTTATACACTGGATAACAACCTTTGAGATCTTTAATGAGAGGGCAGACATGACATCTGTTGAATGCTTCATCCAAAAGACGCCTCTATCAGCATCGCAGGATCTCTTCAGCACTGGTCTATCAGTCTAAATTACAGTACTGTTAAAAAGTCTTAAGCATACATATATAGCAAGGGCACCTAAGACTTTTGCACAGTACTGTAGTAATTTTATGGATTGCACTGTACTGCTGGCGCAAAAAAACCCCACATATTTCATGATATATGTGAGTGATGATAAACCTGATTCTGATATGGGTCACTATTGTGGACTGAGAGTGGGAAGGGTACAGGGAGAGGGGAATCATGGCTTGGAAGAGGGGAGGGAGGGGGAAGCACCAGAGGGACATTCTTCATTGATCAATAAGCCAATTGTTTGGAATCAAATGACCTTGTCTAACATCTCAGGGCTGGGTGTGTCTGCACTTGTGCCAGCCCCCATACTTGGCACTCCTCTGCCAACTGTCTCACACTCCTCCTGTGCTGCTCTACCCTCACCTTTCCCAGTATCCTTTGCTCCAGCCAGATTTACAAACTGGCTCTCCGCTCCGCATTGACAAAAACAATGCTATGCAAAAGTCTTAGGTACCCCAGCCATACATCTATGCCCAAGACTTTTGGACAGTACTGTAAATAATGTAAGACTTGAATACATGTCCACCTGACTCAGAGACAAGAGCACCATCCACTGAGGTACAGTAGACACAATGCATATGAAAACACTGGTGTCAGAACTTTGAGAAGAGGCTCCTCATCACTCAAAAGTATGGGATTTTGATCAGTCCCATTCTGACACTATACTGTGGTCAGGGTGGAAGGACCAAGAATTTGAGGAAGTAAGAATCTTTTGATTTTGAGGCAACCACTGTAACTGCATTGCTCTTCGAATTTGGAGGGGGTTTTCATTTTGCATGTTGTATTTCTGGTTCCCCTCTTATTTGTTTCTCTTCACTCCATAAACATGCAGCTGTGTATTTTATTGCTCTGGGAGCCATAAGAACAATTAGTGTCTATTCTCTGAAAATTACATAGTGGACCTGTGAGAATTTAAAGCATAGGCCTGGTATTGCAAACTCTAGTTGAGTCTTGGGCCCTGCTGTGTGAACACTGCGTGCTTTGATTTCAGGGGCCATAGTTCTCATATTATTCTTATTTTCTTATGACTTCTTTATCATGCCGCACTTAGAGAATTGTGTGAAATTCTGGGTGCCCATTCCAAGAAGGATGTAATGGCCATGGAAGGGGTACAGATGAGGTTTACAAGAACATTCCCTGAATTACCATGAGTTATAAGGAGAAGTTCAACAAACTTGGATTGTATCTCTTAGTATTGGAGGCTGAGGGGAGATCAGGTGGAAGTTTGTAAAGTTATAAGAGGCATAGACAATCAGCATATTTTCCCCAGGGTAGAAATGTCAAATAGCAGAAGGCAGAGCTTTAAGGCGAGAGTATGAAAGTTTAAAGGAGATGTGTGGGTCAATTTTATTTTTACACAGAAAGAGGTACGTGGGGTATAGCTATGATACCAGTGTTTAAGAGGCTTTTCAATATCAATATGTAAGGAATAGAGGGATATGAATAATGTGAGTGCAAGTGGCATTGATTTAATTTGGCATTGTGTTCGGTACAGACTTTGTGGGTTGCAGAGCCTGTTTCTCTGCTGTACTATTCTTTGTTCTACAAAAGGAGGCCATTTTGGCTCATGAACTCTCTCTGATCCTCAATTAATTTTCTCTGTAACCTATTCTCTCCATATTCCCATCAATTTCCCTCAGACTCTACCATTCATCCATGCCAGGAGACAATCCTTTTTGATGTAGGAGGAAACAAATAACATCCAGGAGAGTCCCATGCAATCATGGGAATGATGTGCAGCCAGAGATCATGTGTGAAGCTGGGTCACTGGGGCTAGTGAGTCAGTAGTTATGGGCCTGATCAGGCCCCAAGCTCAAGTCAGATTTGTGAACAATAAGAGGGCAAGGGTTTGCAACTGGTTAAGAAACCTGAGAGTGGTGGAGGTCAGGGTATGCATCAGTGGCCGTGCAAATAGCTGGGGTCTGGGGCCTCAAAGGGAATACAGTGTCTTGGGAAGAGGGGCCTAAGACTTCAAAGTATGGGATTTCAAATAGAAGAGACATTGCTGGAAATACTCAGTAGGTCAGGCTACATCCATGTGGGAGAAACAATGTTTCAGGTCAGAGATAATTTGTCAGAACTGCAAAAGGAGATAAAAGAAGCTTGGGAGGGTGGGGAACGAAAAAAAAAAAATAGATTGACCAAGGGGATAAACCGGAAACAAGGTCATCTAGTCAATGAGAAAATGGGAGCAGATAAAGTGAGAGGACTTCAACAGAGAAACATATAGTAGACAAAAGGAGGTAGGAGTGAAAAATATAGAGTGGGAAGACGTACCCAGCAGGTCAGGGTGGGAATGACCTCTCCTACCAAGGATAAAAAGAAGGAAAAATTAGAAGCTAATGTCACGGATGGATGACAAATGGAGACAGAGAATGCAGGATAATCTGACCTTACTGCCTATGAGAATCATTTATTTTGGATGCAGCCTGCTTTACTTACGAAAAACGGCCCAGATCAGAAACCGCTTGAGGATGCTGAAATTGTTCGGCCGATATATAAGAATAATCTTTCCAGCCTATGAAAAGATTGGGAAAAAAAACAAATCAGATATATCTAGAGGAATAACGGATTGGAAAATTTAGGAGGAAGAAAGGTTTTGAATATTAAAATGCCACCATTTCACTGCTGACAAATGGTTTTGGATTTGGATTTGGCATGTCTCCAAATTTGGATTTGGCATGTCTCCAAATTTGGATTTGGCATGTCTCCAAGTCCTGTGGCAGGGTTGTGGTCCTACAGTACAGAAGTAAGAATAATGCTCCACCCAGACCCAGACATCCATGGTCTCTTATGAAATTATGACTGGAACTCTCTTCATGTCCTCTGAATCTATTAATAAGTCAGTGAGACCTGTATGAAGAATTCTTTTAATCCAGGGTTCCCAAGCTGGGCTCCATGGACCTTTTGCTTCATGGTGTTGGTCCATAGTTTGGAACCCCTGTTTTCATGGAACCTGGAGAGCAAGAAGTCATCTCTGGTCAAGTCTTACGTTGTTTTGGAGAAACACTGATGTTTTAGCTACGTATATTCAACTGTGATACATTCTCTTCAGTACTAAGACCCAGTCCAGCTGATGATAAACCATTAGGTGATAGGGGAATAGTATGTTCAATAATTCTCCTTTTGTAACCAAGACTCTAACTCTAATCTCCAACCTTGATATATTGGCAAAACCTGTTTCTGTGCAATGACTTAATTTTCGAAAGCAAAATTAATGTGGCTGTTCTAAGATCTTAGTGATTAGTGGCAACAATTCCCTCAAGTTACATACAATTTAGCTACACCTTATCACACCCCACCAGTGTAGTTTGTCTACAGTTGAGCATTCATCATCATGGAGTCAATGTCATGGAATTCTGTATTTTAGACTATAGTGACAGGTTGGTTACTGCCTGTTACGCCACTGGTGTTTAGGGCAGCAATGAAGGTCCTCCATCTCTGTCCGTCCTTGGCCATATACTGTTGCACACAGATATAGAAGGATCTTTCACTGCTGTTTCCATAACAATTTTTTTGACCAGTCAATGTTGTTAGCCCTGAGCTGAACCTCCAAACCTGGAGGATTGGTGGACTGCTCTTAGTCTGGCCTCTTCCCTTTGACCTGTTTGGCGTGGGTGACCCTACCAAGAGCCAAAGCATAAAGCCCTGACTCCAGCCAACATAGCTCTCTGGGTCATTGAGGCACGCATGTCTCCAAATCCTATGGCAGGGTTGTGGTCCTCTTGGAGAAATAATGATGGGAGCAGTTTAAGGAAGACTAACATATCTTCAGAGTAAGTCTTCACCCAGATCCAAAAGACCTCTTTTGAAAATTTAACCTGCTTATGAATAGGACACTCTTTACCAGCTGAATCTGGTACCGATACAGGTACCGATCTAAATGTACTGTACTTAAATGCACGCAGCATTAGAAATAAAGTGGATGACCTTGCTGCACAGCTGCAGGTTAAAAGATATGACATTGTGGCCATCATCGAGTCATGGCTAAATGATGGATGTGATTGGGAGCTGAATATCCAAGGGTACACAGTGTACAGGAAGGATGGGAAAGTAGATAAAGGGGGTGGCATGGCCCTGATGGTAAGTAACGATATCAAATCAATAGGAAAAAGGGACATAGGATCAGAAGAGGTAGAATCCTTATGGGTAGAATTAAGAAATAGCAAGGGTAAAAAGACACTAATAGCAGTTATATACAGGCCTCCAAACAGCAGCCAGGATGTGGACTACAAGTTGCAGCTGGAAATAGAAAAAGCATGTCAGAAGGACAATGTCAAGATAATTATGGGGGATTTTAATATGAAAGTGGATTGGGAAAGTCAGGAAGGTAATGGATCTCAGGAGAGGGAGTTTGTAGAATGCCTACAGGATGGCTTTTTGGAGCAGCTTGTCCAGAAGCCCACCAGGGGACCGACTGTTTTGGATTGGGTGCTGTGTAACGAACCTGAGGCGATTGGGGACTGGAGGTAAAGGAACCTCTTGGAAGTAGTGATCATAATATGATTGAGTTCAGTTTCAAATTTGAAAAGGAGAAGCTGGTATCAGGTGTATCGATATTTCAGTGGAACAGGGGAAATTACAGTGGTATGAGAGAGGAACTGGCCCAAGTCAATTGGAAAAGTAAGCTAAATGGAGGGACGGCAGAGCAGAATTGGATGAAATTCCTACAAGAAATAAGGAAAATGCAGGAAAAATATATTCCAAGAAAAAAGAAAATCATGAATGGAAAAATGGCACAAATGTGGCTAACGAGCGAGGTTAAGGCAAAAATAAAAGCAAAAGAAACTGCGTACAAGGAAGCAAAAATTAGTGGGAAAAATGAGGACTGGAAGACCTTTAAAAACTTACAGAAAGAAACTAAGAAAGTCATTAGGAAAGAAAAGATGAATTATGAAAGGAAGTTGGCAATTAACATAAAAAAGGATACTAAGAGTTTTTTTAAATATATGAAGAGTAAAAGAATGACAAGGGTAGATATGGGACCAATTGAAAATGATGCTGGAGTAATTATAATGGATAACAAAGAGATGGCAGAGGAACTGAATGAGTATTTTGCATCAGTCTTCACAGTGGAAGACATGAGCAATATACCTGATAGCCAGAGGTATCAGGGAATAGAATTAGGTACAGTCAAGATAACTAGAGAGAAAGTGCTTGGGAAGCTAAGTGGACTAAGAATAGATAAGTCTCCCGGCCCGGATGAGGTGCACCCAAGGGTTCTGAAGGAGGTGGCTTTGGAGATTGTGGAAGCATTGGAAATGACCTTCCAGGAATCAATAGACTCTGGCATGGTTCCGGAGGACTGGAAGGTCGCAAATGTAGTTCCGCTATTTAAGAAAGGAAGGAGGCAGCAAAAAGAAAATTACAGACCTATTAGTCTGACGTCGGTGGTTGGAAAGATATTGGAGTCAGTCCTCAAGGACGAGGTGATGAAATACCTCGAGGTGCATGACAAGATAGGCCGAAGCCAGCATGGTTTCATGAAGGGAAGATCCTGTCTCACCAACCTATTGGAATTTTTTGAGGTAATCTCGAATAAGATTGACAAGGGAGAGGCTGTGGATGTTGTGTATTTGGATTTTCAAAAGGCCTTCGATAAGGTGCCGCATATGAGGCTGCTTAATAAGATGAGAGCCCATGGAATTATAGGAAAGATATTGAAATAGGTGGAGCATTGGCTGATAGGCAGAAAGCAAAGGGTGGGAATAAAGGGATCCTATTCTGATCGGTTGCCGGTTACTAGTGGTGTTCCGCAGGGGTCGGTGTTGGGGCCGCTTCTTTTTACGATGTATATCGATGATTTGGATTATGGATTAAATGGTTTTGTGGCCAAGTTTGCAGATGACACCAAGATTGGTGGAGGAGCAAGAAATGTTGAAGAAACGGAAAGGTTGCAGACAGTGGGCAAAGAAATGGCAGATGAGCTACAACATTGACAAATGTACGGTTGTACATTTCGGAAGAAGAAATAATCGGGCAGATTATTATTTAGATGGGGAGAAAATTCAAAAATCGGAAGTGCAAAGGGACTTGGGGGTCCTCGTGCAGGATACCCTAAAGGTTAACCACCAAGTTGGATTGGCGGTAAGGAAAGCAAATGCTATGTTGGCATTTATTTCAAGAGGAATAGTGTATAAGAGTAAGGAGGTGTTGATGAGGCTCTATGGGGCATTAGTGAGACCTCATTTGGAATACTGTGTGCAGTTTTGGGCCCCCTATCTTAGAAAGGATATACTGATATTGGAGAGAGTTCAGAGAAGATTTACGAGGATGATTCCTGGAATGCAGGGGCTAACATATAAGGAGCGTCTGTCGGCTCTTGGACTGTATTCATTAGAGTATAGAAGAATGAGAGGGGATCTCATAGAAACATTTCAAATGTTGAAAGGGTTGGACAGAGTAGATGTGGAAAGGTTGTTTCCCTTGGTGGGTGAGTCAGGACAAGAGGCCATAATCTTAGAATTAGAGGGTACCCAGTTAAAACAGAGATGAGGAGAAATTTTTTTAGCCAGAGGGTCGTGGATTTGTGGAATTCGTTGCCACATATGGCTGTGGAGGCCCGATCATTGAGGGTGTTTAAGGAGGAGATTGACAGGTATCTAATTAGTCAGGGTATCAAGGGATATGGGGATAAAGCCAGAAATTGGAACTAGATAGGTGAATAGTTTAGCTCATGGGGGAGCTGTGGAGCAGACTCGATGGGCCAAATGGCCTACTTCTGCTCCTTTGTCTTGTGATCTTGTGACCTTGTGAATCTATTGGTAAGTCAGTGAGACCTGCATGAAGAATTATTTTAGTAGAATCTGGAGAGCTAGAATTCTTCTCTGGTAAATTCAAGTCTAATTCTAATCCTTGACCTTGAATAGGCCAGAGGAGAGCTCTTGCTCTGTAGGTTCTATGCAAGCCCCACCACCATCATCAACTTCCTCTTATCATCACCCTGCTCTCCCTCCATCCCTATCTCCACCAACCAACTCATGCCTCAAGGTAATTGCTCTCAGTAGCCCCTCCTTCCAATCTGTCTAGTCAATCCACCTATGGCATTAGCTGGGCATATGACACTCAAGGCTAACTACCCAAATGCAGTTTAAGTGAAGGGATTTTGTTAATCCCTGTAAAAATGAGTAAAGATTCACTGGGAAGAATTACAAAACTGAGAGTAGGAAACTGAATGAATGAGAAGAGGTGATGTACATCTAGTTTACAATCTCCCTATCAATCCAACTATCACATTCAAAATCACATTGCTCCTTTAATATGATCCTCAGTTATAATTTTATGGGGTGTTTCTTTGTCTAGCTCTGGGCTGAGTGCCAATGTATTCCATGTCATTGGCGTGTGCAGACGTTCACACTACAGGATTAATGATTGTGACGTCAATACGGGAAGCTTATTGAGAAATAATTAGCAGTTGATTAACAAGAGAATCCATGGCTGAATATAATGAACTCTTAATTGCTTATCCAACTTTAGTTTAACACTCCAGGAGATGTTGGATTGGGGTACTAATGCTCATTTACTTTCTCTTTTAGTGACTTTTATAATCATACTGTAAGCTTTTGGAAGGGGGAATTTTATTCATTCTTTTGTGTCCAATTAATGTGCTCAGCTATGTGGTCTCTGTCTGATAGTGAGCAAAGAGTAAGCTCCTATTTCAATACTTCTTCAGAATATGCCGATAAATGACAACCATTGTTTTGTAGGAAAATGCATCGGCCACTTTGCATACTGTAACCCCTACCAACACTCCTCTCCTCCCCATTAAACATCTAATGAACAAAATGAACTGTTAATTTATTTTTTGCATGGTCTTGGCTGAGGTGAAAATGTCACCCAAGATACTCAAATCCATTGGCTCTTCCTTATATAATACCAAGAGATCTTCACTAACAAAAGAGATTCTGCAGATGCTAGAAACCTTGAGCAATACACTCAAAGTGCTGGAGACACTCAGTAAATCAAGCAGCGTCCACGTACAATAAATGGGATCTTGGTTTTACAATGTATCTGCAACTACAAATAGCATTCCTTCTTCCTTTATTCCCCACTCTTACCTTTCACTTCTTCTCAGCCTCCTATCACTTCACCCTGGGTCCCCTCTATTCTCTTTCTCCTATGGTCCTCTCCTGTCCTATCACATTATTTCTTCTCCAGCCCTTGACTTTTCCCACCCACCTGGCTTCACTTATCACCTTCCTTCTTGCCTCTTTCCACTTACCCCACCTTTTTATTCTGGCATCTTCCCCTTTCCTTCTCAGACCTAAAGAACTGTCTCGGACTGAAACGTCGACTGTTATTCTTTTCCACAGAAGCTGCCTGACCTGCTGAGTTCCTCCCACATTTTGTGTGTGTTGATTAACAAGGAATCTCTTGTTCAATGCTAGTTTCTGTTTACAACAGGACTTTATCATAGAGTTAAAACTATAATCTTCTGCCACTAATGTTTGAGTAGGTATTCGTTTGTAAGTAAAATCAAAGGAGAATGCAGTATTGTAAATGAAAAGGTAACAAATCAAGATTTGAAATAAAAATAGAGAATGCTGTAGATACTCAGCAGGTCAGGCAATAAGGAAAGCAATAAGGCTGTGGAATAAGGAAGTGGCAAGATTTCAGTTCAATTACTCTTTTTGAGAGGTTACACTATTTTTAGTTTTTATTGCCAACTCTTGACATGTTTACATTGCTTTTCAGACATAAGCATTTCTATCAAAATTATGAAATTCAATTTTGTGCAATCTACTTAATGGTAATGCTCCTACATGCACCAAGCAACATATCTTTTGCTGGAAGTTTACCTTTACTGGATCATTGTGGTGCACTGATTTCCCACAATGGCACTTTATGTCCTGCCAGTATGCAGTTGTTTAATCATAAGCAGCCAAACTCCACAAATAAAATACTTCTGTACCTATGTCTATGAATTAAAGACTTCAGTATAAAGTATCATTCATCATTTCTGAGATAAAAATCAATAATGATACTGCAAAAGGGAACCTCTTAAAAATTAAAGACTTCATGTCTTTAAAAATATAAGAATCTTCAAGGCAGAGTTTTGTTTACACTGTGCAAGTCAAATGGATGTATTAGTACAATGCCCACAATAGATCTATTCTAGTTAGTCATCACTTTACCATTCGTCAAACCTGATCTTGAATCTGAAAGAAATGAACTCAGTAGATAAGAAATGGACCCATTGTTAATGCAACTCAGGAGCGTGGGCTCACTTAGATGTGCAACAACATGACATTAATATAAGGTTGTACAAGGTCTAACTTTGTACAAGTACCCCTTTAGCATCACTCCTACTAAACCATCCAACATTGTCCATGCTATAACCTTCCTGGATACTTGTGTTTCCACAATTTACGTCTGCCACGTTCATCACTCCAATATTGGTGAACGTGCTTTAATACCAAGATGCTAAATTATGGAATTCTTTTTTTAAAAAAAAACTTCTTTCCCATTCTCTCTCACCTCTTAAAATTGCCTTTCAGGACATTTTTTATTCAGGTGTTTGGTTACAGTATCTGACCCACTAATGCCAAAAACAATTAAATTTTTGAATACAGTCTGCTGTGCAGACGTTGGGATGCTTTATTATGAGAAAGGGAATGAGATAGGATATAAATTGTTCATATTATTGGTTGGGACATTATTGGAGCAATATTTCTCCTGCCATTAATGTTCTGTTGATTACCAAGGAGATGTTGGCACAAAGCGTAATTCCACAAAATGTGAAGAGGAGTAGATTTTCAATATTAGTTATGAAAGTTGATTCTTGAGGTATCAGAAAATATACTTTAAAAATAAGAAATATAATAATTATTTGTTAGAATTTTAGCCTTTACTGTCCATGCATCATACTACACTGAAAGAAAATGGTATCATGATTCCTCAACATATATGAAGATTATAGCTTGATTTTAGGCAGCTACTGTATTCTTGAATAAGTTACCAGATATGCTACCTGCTATATGTCCATGCTTACCCATATGGACATTAGCTTGCAGGATCATCTCTAACTATCTGACAAGCATTGATAAGACTGAAAAACCATAAGACATAGGAGCAAAATTAGGGCATCCAGCCCATCAAGTCTGCTTCGCTATTCAATCATTGCTGATTTATTATCACTGTTAAACCCATTCAATTGCCCTCTCCCAGCAACCTTTGACATTGACACCTTTAATAATCAAGTACCTATAAACCTCTGCTTTAAATACACCCAATGGCTTGGCCTCCACAATGAATTGTTCTAAAGGAATGCCCTTGTATCCTGAAGCTGTGTCATCTGGTCCTAGACTCACTCACCGTTGGAAACGTCCTCTCCAAGTCTTTCCTGCTATACCACCTTGCTATCACCTTACCTGGCATATCTGATATTCATTAAAACCAGCAATAATTGTAGACTCTTTATCCAGGCTCCACTGCTGAGATAGACTGCTGGGTTAGTCAGCAAAAGCACACTGCAGCTCAAGTGTTCAGTTTAGTTGTTGAGTCAATGGCTGCTGAACTGACTCCAAGCTCCTATTGCGAGATGTTGGAGTCATTTTTCTCACAATTTATGTTTTCTTAAGACATCAAAGGAAACCATTTGGTCCATCAAGTCTATTACAACTCTCACTATATTCCCATCAGTCCCATTCTGCTACTTAGTACCACCATTGAAAGTATCTAGAGGAGACATTACCTCAAGAAAGCAACATCTATCATTGGAGATCTCCACCAACCAGATCATGCCATCTTCCCACGGTTGTCATTGGGCAGGAGGTACAGAAGCCTGAAATTCAACACCATCGGGTTCAAGAACTACTTCCCTTCAACTATTCATTTCAAAGTTCGAAGTAAATTTATTTTCAAAGTACATATGTGTCACCTTATACAGCCCTGAGATTCATTTCCTTGTGGCATTCATATGTGCAAGGTTATACTCAACAATAAGGACAAACAATCAATGAAAAAAGCAATAAATACCGAGAATATGAAATGAGGAATCCTTGAAAGTAGTTGTGGGAACGGTTCCTGAACCTGGTGGTGTGAGTCCAGAGGCTCCTGTACTTCATTCCTGACGGCAGCAATGAGAAGAGAGCATGACTTGAATGGTGGAGGTCCTTGATGGAAGCAGCTTTGCTGTGACAGCTCTCCATGTAGATGTGCTCGATGGTGGGGAGGGCTCAACCCGTGATGGACTGGTCCATGTACACTCATTTTTGTTGGCTTTTCCACACAAGGGCATTGGTGTTTCCATACCAGGCTGTGACGCAACTGGTCATTATACTTTCCACCACACACCTAGAGAAGCTTGTCGAAGTTTTAGACCTCTACAAACTTCTAAGAAAGTAGAGGCACTGCTGCACTTTCTTCATAACGGCACTTATGTGCTGGACCAGGACAGATCTTCTGAAATGATAACACTGAGGAATTTAAAGTCGCTGACCCTCGCCACCTCTGATCCTCTGATCAGGACTGAACCATGGACCTCCAGTTTCCTCTTCCTGAAGTCAATTATGAGTTCCTTGATCTAGCTGATATTGTGTTGAGAGGTTGCTGTTGTGGCACTGCTCAGCCAGGTTTTCGAAATCCCTCCTTTATGCTGATTCGTTACCATGTTTGACTCAGTCAGCAACGGTAGTGTCATCAGCAAACTTAAATATTGCATCGGATCTGTGCTTAGCCTCACAGTCGCAAATATAAAGTAAGTAGAAAAGGGGGCTAAGCACACAGCCTTATGTTATGGTGCACTTGTGTTATAGATAATATGGAGGAGATCTTGTTGCCAATCCAGACGGACTGGTGTATGCAAGTGAGGAAATCCAGTCCAGTTGTACAGGGAGGTATTGAGGCCTATGTGCTGAAGCTTATTAATTAGTTTTGATGTGATGATAGTACTCAATACTAAGCTGTAGTCAATGAAAAGCATCCTGATATATGCATCTTTGCTGTCCAGGCATTCCAGCATTGACTGAAGAGCTTATGAAATGGCATCTACTTTTGACCTGTTGTGATGGTAAATAAATTTCTTGAGCCAATCTGCACAACCGCAATCACTATCTCAGTATAGCATCACTATGACTACAATGACTACTTTCGTGTGTTCTAATTCTGTTTTCTTGAAAAAAATGTGTATAGTTTATGTTTACTTTATGTCTTTCTTGTGAACACTTCTTATCTTATACTATGTGTCTGTGATGCTGCTGCCAGTAAGTTTCGCATTATGCCTGTGCATACATGTACTTCTGCCATATGACAATAAACTCAACTTTGGCTTTGGTGCCCAAGCTCCATACAAACAGAATTTGAAGTCAGGATTGAGCTAGGCTGCTGGAGCTGTTGAAACAACAACACTACCTAGTACGGCACTTCACCACCCAGTGACCTGGCTTAGCTCCCTCTTGATCCAATTAACTATTCACAAACATAAAAGGAGAAAGCTACCATTCCCATTTTGAGACTAACTAGTTCTCTCAACTACCATACTTACATCAAAGAAAAGAACTGAACCCCCGAGCTCTCAACCAAACGAAACTGAACAAACTACCAAGCTCTCGTAATTATTTTATTTGAACACTCTGCAATATTGAGTTCCATCATGCGCTCACCAGAGCAGGGTTTATATTTGTGCTAAAGTGAAGGCCATAAGATATAGGAACAGAATTAGGCCATTCAGCCCATTGACTCTGCTCCAACATTCAATCATGGCTGATTTATTATCCCTCTCATCCCCATTCTCCTGCCTTCTCTGTGCAACCTTTGATACCCTCACTAATTAAGAACATATAAACCTTCACTTTAAATACACCCAATGACTTGGCCTCCACATCTGCCTGTGGCAATGAATTCCACAGATTCAGCACTCTCTGGCTAAAACGATTCCTCCTCACCTCTATTCTAAAGGGACGTCCTTCTATTCTGAGACTGTGCACCCTGGTCCAAGACTCTTCCACTATAGGTGAAGTGACCCAGTAAATCAGGCATCCCTTCCCCCACCCCCCGTTCGAAAATGGAATTCTTCATGAAGCAAATGGTGAGATGAGAAACGATGTGAGTATAATATGGAAGCTTTACCCATTAGTTTTCCCATTCATTCCCTTCAAGCTTTTGGCAATGCAGCTTGTTGATGGCCTTGGAGTGAAAGCTTGGCAGGCTAAAATGCCTTTTCTGAACTTGAACAATGATTTCCCCTGTGGAGTTACATCAGAATCAAGATCAACCATAGCCTTCAACCGGAGTGAAATTACACTTCTGGGTTTAAATAAGGTAAAACAGGCATGTAAGTCTACTTCCATGCAAAATATTCTGACATTAAAAGTTCTGTAGACAGTGGATGTACTGAAAGACTGAACCATTGTGCAATGATTGAAGATCAAGGTTTGTAAAATTCTTTCAACAGTATCACGACAGGGACAGTACATGAAAAATAATTCCTTGACTAAAAAAACACTGTGGGATATCTCTCAAGAATGTGGAAGTTGCCATATTCCTTTTTACAAATACAATATATTATGTCTATGTTTTGACATTAAAGAAATTATTGAGACTAGGAAGTAGACATTGACTCTGACCAATGCCTAATAAAATCCAATAAAATAATCTAAAGGACATATATTGCCAAGAGTAATCCATCAGATTTTCCTGGTAAAATTGTTCACATTTGTTTTGCTTGGAACTTTTAAAACCATTAAGATAAAAATCTTCTTTTCATCATACTTCTTAGCTTTAATCAATGAAAACATTTCCAAATTAAACCCAATTAAGTCATCTACAGGCAAAGAAAAGCAACAAGGACCTCATGAATAATGTATCTAAGCATTGCAAGAATTTAACAAGGTGCATTATTTTCAAACATAGAGTTCATGGGTTCAATTACATAAATTAATCCTAAAAGTTATTAAACCCCAGTGTGCAACAGATTTTAAATATTGTCCAAAAAGATGCCATAACAACAGTAATTGAATACAGGTGGGCTCTTTCAGTTTTTCTTTACACCCCCAAAGTTTCCCTCCAAGATATCACAGAAGTGTTATTCTGTCTATGAAAGATCATAACATAATTCAAAACAAGTAGGTGGAATAATTCACTCATTTTATCAGTGTGAATATATGCATGGATGGTATCTGTGTCACCAGGGTTTGGATATAAGGATATGAGTCAAAACCCCACTTCAGTAACTTAGTGGAAAATGTGGGTTGCCACTACAATACAAGGGGAGCATAGTATTATCATAAATGTCATGCTTAGCACAAGATATTTTACCATTATATATTGTGGACCAAAGAAATATTATTTATTTTTATTTATTTAAAGATACATCACAGTAACAGGCCCTTCTGGTGCAACAAGCCTACGCCACCTAATTACACCCACATGACCAATTAACCTACTAACCTTTACACCTTTGGAATGTGGGAGGAAATCGGAGCGCCCAGAGGAAGCACACATGGTAACAGAGAGAACATTCAAACTCCTTACAGGCAGCAGCGGAAATGAACTTGGTTTGCTGGTGCTGTAATAGTGTTGCGCTAACTTTCCACCCATATTAAAGATCTGCTGTTTTCTTTTAATGCTCAACATTGGCTGCTTAATTAATCTCACTTTAAAGTATTGCCCATACATTTCAATACTATGTGACGTAATGTTAGCACAGAATTACAGAATGAATGTCAAAAGGGGCAGTGAGTACATTGTCCTTGAGCAAGCTGCGAAATTGGTCCCATCCCCTCGTCTTTCCCCAGAGATCCTGTCAAAAGAGTCACCGCTCAATTCTTCACTGAAGTAAATTTTGTTTGACTGTATTATTGGTCATAAACTTAAATAATTTAAAACCTGTCTGATTAAAAAGTGTCTTCAAATTAAATTGTATTTGTTTTTGTATGCTAAGTGCAAAAGTCCCAAAACTTGCATTACAGTTTCACATATTATTTCACATCTATGGTGTGAAGGCTCCTGATTAGTTTGTTTGAGGTATCCACTGCTGACTGAAAATACAAGGGTTGCCTTTGATCTGAGCGAAGTGCAATAGAAAATTAATATTCCTAATGAATGTCATAGTGTTGAATATTTATTAATGTGAGTGAAAGGTGGATTGACAGGTCATGCTCTTCGCCGTGACGAAAGTGCATTTTCTAAACCTGTGTGTTCCAGCTAGTGCTGGTGAATGTGAGAACAGCACATGGTCACCAGCTGTTGGTAAGGCCAGACCTGATCATCAATCACAGAACATTTCACCACCAACTATCAAAATTTTCAATGCAAGTCACAACAGCATGAACAGCATTTGTTTCATTAAGCTCTTTTATAACAAGGTGCTGATTGACAAATTTCAGCTTTCTAATAGGATGGCTACTTCAGAGAATGTCCCTGCTAACAGCTCCAGAGCTCAGCTGCTCTGCTATTTGAATGCATTAAAAGTTGTTGATGGAAGAATTGTTTTAAAACTCTGGATGCATCAGACAACAGAATATAAGAAAATAAAGTTACAAATCTATGTTGCATTTTTCACTTGCATGGAGTTTTTGGGTGTGGGAAGCATTAATATGTTAGTCTTACTAACAGCATAAATCATGCAGGAAAGCAGGTTTTGATTTGTAAAAGTGAGATAAACGGTGTATTATCTGGCTAACTGCTCTGTCTGATTCCTGCTCATATGGTTAGAGAAGATGGATCCTATAGAACTACATACTATGTATTTACATACATCTACTTATTAGAGAACACTCGAGATCCCACAACAAAGTACACATCATTCACAGCTTACGAGTGCTCAACTATATACAGCCCATACATTTGGTGAGCATTTGGGAAACTGATGGGAAGGATTTGCTGGCTTTCCTCGCAACCTTGAACTATTTTCTTTATTTCTCATTGATATTCCAATTTACATTGCTTCCTTAACCAGCACCAGAATAGCAGCTCAAATTATTTGCTTGTGATATCTTACTTGGAATGCTTACAATTATAATCAAAAAATTCTAAGTGAGTCATTACACAGAAGCACTTAGAATATGTGAAGAGTAAGAATTTCAGGTTGTGTACTATATACATTCTCTGCTACTAAATTGAACTATTTGAATATTTTTGAAAGCTTCTATTTACTCTTCCTTGGCAATGGATGATTCAATTGTCACCCTGACAGCAAAGAGATATTTTTCCATAATTATCCTCACCCATTCATCATTCCGTCTGCAATTATGTGATTGAATATTATCAAATATGGATGAATCAAGCTATGATTTAATGCATTGTATGGTGTTATTTCACCTCTTCAGGATTTTCTCCTGATCAACGACAATTTTAGTAACCATTTCTATGGATAATAAAGATACATTTAATTGAATGTGTTCCCAATTATTAACAACCTGTAACAAAAGTGCTAGAGGTTCAGTATCAGCTTATCAGAAGGTAATTTTATTACGTTATTAATCACGTTATTGATTTTATGAGGAACTAAATTAAGATGCAATAACTTTCAAATAAAAATTAAAATTAAAAATATTAAAGTAAGAAACTTAAACATCTTCAAGAATCCTATTTTTGTTTAAGTTACTATCTTGTAGTTATTGGGTACCAAGGGCAGCCGGTTGATAGAGTGTGGAGATGACCGGATTCCATTGTTAGCTAGCTTTGTGACCATGCTGCTGTAAGTGATCACTATGACTGATTCTAGTTTTACAAGACAATTTGTAACTTTTACTCACACCATTTGCTGGATAAATGATCTTGTTTTTACTGGGAGAAGTTGTGTACTTCGTTTCTCTGTTGTTTACCCAACTGGTAATTAACTTTGCATTGTCATTTACCACCCATCTCGTCTTCATATGCTGATGATATACTCTGATATTTATTATTCCTCTTTAAAAATACAATGTAATTGTGCTAGTGTATAATTTAATCAAAACTATTTAAATAATAAAAAGTGCTAAGATCTCAATTTCTGTGCTGAACTTTCCAGCAGGAATCATTTGATTTAGCTTAAGCAACTGACAGTGATCACTCAGAAAAATTCACAAGTCATTTATCATAATTAATTACTTTGAAGTCTTGCTTTCCTGCAGCTACTCAGACAACTACTTGTCCTTCCAGCAGGAGTGAGGTAAGGTGGGTGACCACTTAGCCTGGTCGGGTGTTAATGGTTAAATGTTGGCTATTGTACGTCAAGAACTCCCATCTCAGAACAAAATTATGGGATCATCAGTGTGGAGAGCATGGGATTTTGGCTTTAGACAGTTACAACAGTGTAGCATGCCATTAAAGCCAACAGTGAAAGCATCAAAATGGTTAACAGCTGTGAGGGATTTGAACTCAGATCCCTCCAATAATTTAATAGCAATGATCCAAACGTGAATTCCATCACATCAAACCATTCAAACATCGCGAAGCATTTCAAATGACCCTGAGTGACAGTGATGACTATCATGTAGGTAAGCACTCTATGTGCAATTAGATGCAAAATAAAGCTTCCTGTGTAACAGCTAAAATGCCTGATTTCCATCTATGGTAAGACAATTTGAAAAGCCTGTAAACAGGGAACTAAAGTCTAACAGCTTAATACTTTCAAGTGTTCTAACTCTGGTAGGTGAAAGCTGAAATAGTTTACCCTTTATCTGAGCTGAGATATGAGTAAAGAAATTTTGTACTATCCAAAACTACAAATATCCTAATACACTAAAAACCTACTAAAGCCTCCAGACTGTTGGAAAAATGCAGTTTCACTTGTTCCATAAGTGGAATCACTGACTCGCTGACAATCAACACTGGCGCATCTCAAGGATGCTTGTTTAGCCCACTGCTATGCTCTCTATTCATCCACGATTTTATGTCTAGGCACAGCTCAAACATGATCTATAAATCTGCCGATGACCCAGTTATCGTCGGCGGAATTTCAGATGGTGATGAGGGGGCGTACAGGAGTAAGATAGATCAGCTGGTTGAGTGGTGTTGCAGCAGCAACCCTGCATTCAACGTAAGACCAAGGAACTGATTGTGGATTTCAGAAAGGGGAAGTTGAGGGAACACACACCAGTCCTCATGGAGGGGTCAGCAGTGGAAAGGGTGGGCAGTTTCAAGTTCCTGGACGTCAACATCGCTGAGGATCTATCCTGGGCCCAACATATTGATGCAGAAAAGCAGGCATGACAGCAGCTCTATTTCATTAGGAGTTTGAGGAGATTTGGTATGTCACCAAAGACACTTGCAAATTTCTATAGATATACCGTGGACAGCGTTCTAGCTGGTTGCATTACCATCTGGTAGGGTGGGGGGGACACTGAACAAGATTGGAAAAGGCTGCACAGTTGTAAACTCAGCCAGCTCCATCATGGGCTCTAGCCTCCTCAACATTCAGGACACCTTCAAAAGGCAATGCCTCAAAAAGGCAGTATCCATCATTAAGGACCCCCATCATCCATGATATGCCCTCTTCTCATTGCTACCATCAAGGAGGAGATACAGGAGCCTGAAGACACACACTCAAATGTTCCAGGGACAGATTCTTCCTCTTTGTCATCAGATTTCTGAATGGATAATGAGGCCATGAACATTACCTCAGTAGTTTTCTGCTCTTTTGCATTACTCATTTAATTTAATGTTTTATATATACAGTATCTACTTCTAATTGTAATTTATAGTTTTTATTACTATGTATTGCAATGTACTGCTGTCACAAAACAACATGTTTTGCAACGTATGGCAGAGATATTAAACCTGATTCTAATAAATGTAAACCACAGTTTCTGACTAGAAAAGCCAAAATAAAAACCCTTTCATCCGAATAGCTGTAACATTTTGCGATTGTTATGGATCTTCACATCCTTTAAGTAGCAATAGTTTCTTGATCTTTTTCACATGAAACCTCTGAATTGCCTGTTTTTCACCACTTTTAGGTCGACAAAATCCAAAAAAGAAATGTCAATGCTTCATGTTGGTGCTCAGCAATTGGGAGCAATTAAATTCTCACAAAGTCCTCAAAAGGGTGGGAGAAGTCATATGCAGAGCATAAGGACTGACATGGAAGGACTGGCTTATTTCTGACATGTAAATAGCATATAATAGTATGCTTTCACCCACATGGTAATAACTCAAGGCTAACTGCACAAGTTGCCATTCGGATAGCCAGAGTAACATTTACAGCACAGAGACAGACCAAGATGGATGAGCTGGTCATTCACCTCATTGTATATAGAATGTAGATTGTCTGCATTATAAGGTTGCATAAATTGTGTGAACACTTTGAGATGTTTTGAAATGATAAGATGGTATATAAATGAAAACATTATCATTCTTTGCTGTTGGCATTTTAGTTGTAAGAGATAAACGGTTCCCTGGTTTTCAAACATTCAAGCACAAAATGTACACACAAATGATAACCTTGAATTCTCTTGTAAGATTCTCTGTTGTTTCCTTTATAACGCTTGGAGCACAAATCCTTCAATTCAAAGTGCTGGAACCATTCCGAAATGGTCCATCTCCCATAGGTAAATAAATTCTTTTTCTCCTTGTGACAGCTGATTGAAAGCCTTTTAGTCAATACAATGTATCTGTCTCCTTAAATTGTTTTGTGGAATTCTCTCTTGCATGCTTCTCTCCATATTCTGGATGATGTATGGGGAATTCTCAATCAGAGCTCGTGACATCAGAAGGCAGCTGGACCCAATTGGGAGTTTTGTGTAGACAGCGTAGCTGCTAATGCAAGTGGAGTGGAAATACAATACATTCCCTGGAAAAATTTCCTTTGCCTTTTCACACAGCTGTGTAGACTTCAAGGTAACCAGTACGAAATTTGGTCAGTATAATTAAATGAAGTATCTGTGGTTGGCTGCCAATTTATTCTCAAAAGTTAAGTATTTCTATTTTACTCGTTTTAAAACTAAACTGGCTTTTCAACTTCTTAAGCACGTTTGGTTTTTGCACACAGGAGAAGGAGATTTCTATTGCAGGAATTATTTGTGATTCTTGGCAAAACAAAAACAAGCATGCTGTGCAGATCAGAAAACCCACAGGAAACTTAAGGCATAAACAGAATTGTGACATTTTAACACAATGAAATTAGCTGACAAAACTAGTCACCAATTTCCAGCAGCAGAATGAACTCTGCCATTTAAGGGCTGCGTGTAATGTCTGTTCTGATGTGTTCTACGTGCACTGGAAAAGCTAACCTTTAAAATCCTTATCTTTAGAGTTGTGTACATGTGCCTGTAAAGAGTTTGTTTCTCTGAAGTTTTACCAAAAAAAAACAACTACCTAAGATAAAGTGGCTCTTGAACCAGAGTGGATAACTTCACTCACCCCAACACCGAGCTTCTCCCGCACCCCAAGAATTTCCTTTCAAAAACTCAACAACTCATGTTCTTAATATTCATTATTTACTTATTTATGTTATAACTTAGCTTTTTTTCTTTTTTTTTGTTTTTTGCACAAATTGTTGTCTTTTGCACATTGGTTGTCCAATTTTGGTGTATAGAGTTTTTCATTTATTCTATTGTATTTCTCTGTATTACTGTGAATACCCACAAGAAAATGAATCTCAGGGTAGTATACCATGACATATATGTACTTTCTAATAAATTTACTTTGAACTTTGAATTGTGGATTTTTAAGGAAATTGAAGGAAGCTGTTAAATAGCCATTAACAAATACTGCTCTGTATAATAAGTTTCATAATATAATTGTAAGTGAGAAGTACTTGGGTGTAATAAAGTACCATATAAATATGTGCCTTTCATGAATAATACACTACAGAGTTCTTGCTACCTGTGGAATTGATTTAAATTCTATCTTTAAGTGATTTTTCACTACAATTCCTTGGTGTTCTTTTGACATTATAGCCTACAAACTCATGGGCTTATGGCAAGAATAATTTTGTGCTCAGAATATCTTTACAGAAGGATCAATAAGTTTCTACAAGCAGTACAAAACCCATCAGTGTTTTAAAACAGAATTTAAAAGTATTTTATGTGAATTTATATTAGATTAGTTTACTTTATGGTCTTATACACCAGGATGAAATGATATTCTTTGTTTGCATTAATCTACATGGAAATATGTGTGTTTATAACTACATATCATTTTTCTCAAACTTCATAAGGTTCATTTGTCCAGACATTCATTCCCCATCGGTGAAACTAAGTATACCATTTTATTATCTCATTGTATTACATTATTAGGGACGGCACGGTAGCGTTGTAGTTGGCACAATGCTTTAAGTACCAGCAACCCAGGTTCAATACTTGCCTAGTACCTGTAAGTAGTTTGTACATTCTCCCTGTGATCATGTGGGTTTCCTATGGGTGCTTTGGTTTCCTCCCACAGTCCAAAGACGTACCGGTTGGTAGATTAATTGGTCATTGTCCATGGTTAAATTGGTTAAATTGTCCCGAGAGTAGGCTTGGATTAAGTTGGGGTTTGTTGGGAGGCTCAGCTAGAAGGGCTGGAAGGGCCTATAACACATTGTATCTTATTAAGTTATTAAATAAAAAGATTTTATAGTTCCAAAAGTCATTCCATTGATGTTAGCAGCATGAATGTAGAGCTGCATTGTTACGGCTATAGGGTTTGCTTTACGCAAATTACTAGGATGAATTTCGAAGAAAATGCAAACTACATTGAAATACAAAGGCTGTTCTTATGTTAAAAAATATAGTAGCCATTATACAACTCAACAAGATCCCACAAAAGGCAATAAACTGACTAATCAATTGATATGTTTTACTTAATTTTGTTTGCAGAATTATACAGAGGACACCTGTAGGGTCTTATAACCCTTCTTTATAGTGCCAAAGGATCTGCACTTGGCCCAGAAAGGTGACTCTCTATCACCAAGGCTATTAGCTGAGCCAAACTTACAAGACGTATTTTAAAAAAAGAGCTGAAACTAAGTTGGTGAAAAATAAACCCAGGGGAATAAAGAAGTTGATTAGAGAAGGCCTGGATGTGTAAACATACAGACTCCATAGTGACAGATCCAAAGTCAGTTGAGAATTTATAAGGGTAATATCCATTTACTTGAGATATGATCATCTTAAGGAAATTGAAGGAGGAGAAATTCAATCGCAGTTGCAAACAACAAATGCACAATACAGCAGAGGCTATTTACTTTAATCAAATGTTGCAGTTGTCCCTGACTTGCTGATTTCTAAAGACTCCAGCAAGAGGTGGAATTTCAAACACTGACCTGACTAGAAAGTGAAAGAAAACACCTCTGCCTAAAAGTGTTTCACATAATTTATTGCCAGTGTGCACAGATTGTGCTGCTAGATTTTTTTGGCCAGATTTAAGCCTGTTCATGTACTTCATTCATCCATCAAGAGAACAGAATTGAAGGGTATTGCTCAAAGCACACTCCCCATTGTACACAGGCTAGATCAGTCTGTGGTTCTGCAGTTGCTGCATTGTGCTTTACGTGGTGATTTTGTTAAACGTTACCTCTAAGTCTCTTCAGTTTACAGATAGTGATGATTTGTCACTTCCTTCCTCAATGAAATATTAATTTAATCACTTCTAGCATACAAATTAAAAAGGGTGAACCACTTACATTATCCCAACTGTGTCACAGACAGGCCATATCTTCTCTGACATTTCACTTCTAGATAACAATATCATAAATTCTTCACAAAATATCAGGCATGATGACACTATCTATCTGGAATCGCTAGCTGCTAAAATCTGTACATGGAGGTAGATTATTCATTCTCAGAAAAATCAGAGTATAGTGGAGTTCACGGACAGAATCAGCAAAATTCCCCATTAAGTATTTGACTCCCAGACACATTTTTACATCAGTGAAAGGAAAAGGATTAACCTGCCTTTTTTTTTAACATCAGTGAAAGGAAGAGAATTAACCTGCCTTTTTTTATTGCCCTTACAGTCGTGGAAAACCTCAGAATTTTATTAAGATAAAATGAGAAGTTTTCACAAAATAACCAGAAGTAACATAATGTGAGCTCTTTTACGTGGCAAGTAGTAAGGTCTGGAATGCATCGCTGGGGATAGTAATAATCGAATTGCAGCAGTCAAAAGGGAGTTGATGAAGTATCGAAAAAGAAATAATTCACAGACACATACAAAATGCTGGAGAAACTCAGCAAGATCCGCTGGTTCCTACAGCACCCTGTGCATGTTGTTCAAGATTCCTAATATCTGCAGAATATCTTGTGTTAAAGAATTTACTGAAATGTGGAGAGAAGGGGTACAAGGAGCAACCGGACAGGTCTTACTTCAATTTGATGAGCTTAATGGCCCCTTGCAATCCAACCACCATCCAATCATAGAGTCATAGATTACTGCAGCACATGAGAACACCCTTCGGCCCATCTAGTCCGTACCAAGCCATTAATCTGCATTGTCCCATTGGCCTGCACCCAGGTCTTAGCCCTTCATACCCCACTCGTCCATGTACCTATCCAAATTTCTCTTAAATGTTGAAATCAAACCAGCATCCACCAATTACATTGGCAGCTCATTCCACACTCTCACCACTCTCAGAGTAAAGAGGTTCCTCTCATGTTCCCCTTAAACATTTCACCTTTCACCCTATGACCTCCAGTTCTAGTGTCACTCAACCTCAGTGGAAAAAGCCTGCTTGCATATACCCTATCTGTACCCCCCATAATTTTGTATACCTCTATCAAATCTCCCCTCAATCTTCCATGTTCTAGGAAATAAAGTCTTAACCTAGTCAACCTTTCCCTATAACTCAGGTTCTCAACTCCTAGCAACATTGTTGTAAATTTTCTCTGCACTCTTTCAATCTTATGTATG
Organism: Mobula birostris; assembly: GCF_030028105.1. Taxonomy (NCBI): domain Eukaryota; kingdom Metazoa; phylum Chordata; class Chondrichthyes; order Myliobatiformes; family Myliobatidae; genus Mobula; species Mobula birostris. Next base: position 51,411,675 of record NC_092387.1, on the reverse strand, counting down.
TCTTTAACTGTAGTTAGCTGACCAAAATTGCACACAATACTTCAAATTAAGCCTCACCAATATCTTATACAATTTCAACATAGCATTCCAATTCCTGTACTCAATACATTGATTTATGAAGGCCAAATCAAATCAAAATCAAATTAAATCAAGTTTAGTTGTCATACAAACCATACCTGGATACAGCCGAATGAGACCGCGTTCCTTTGGGCCAAGGTGCAAAAACATGCCCCCACATTCAAAATAACGAGAAAGGGAAAAAAGTACAGTCACGTAAGAAAACATATTTTTAGTTCAAGAAGCTGAGTGACAAGTCCCGCAAATTGATGGTCCCCAGCAGTCTGCCCTGTAATTCCACCGATCCAACACTGGAGGGCAGCACCAACTGAGCCCAGCAGCAATTAATGTCTAACAGGGTCTTGCAATTGCAAAAAAAAACCAGCAAACATGCCCAATGTGCCTGAAGTTTTCTTTACGTTCCTATCTACCTGTAATGCTACTTTCTGTGTACCAGATGCCTTTGTTCTACCATACAGCTCAGTGTCCTACCACTCAATGTGTAAGACCTACCCTGGCTGGTTTTCCCAAAGTGCAATACTTGTCTGCATTAAATTCCAACTGCCATTTTTCAGCCTATTTTTCCAGCTGGTGCAGACCCCACTGCAAGCTTTGATAGTCATCCTTGCTATCCACAACACCTCCAGTCTTGGAGTCATCTGCAAATTTGCTGATCCAGTTTACCACATTATCGCACAGATTGTTGATATGGATGACGAACAACAATGGACCCAGCACCTGTCCCTACAGCACACCACCAGTCACAGCCCTCCAGTCAGAGGGGCAACCATCTACTACCGTTTTCTAGCTTCTTGTGTGATGCCAATGTCTAATGCAATTTACTACCTCATCTTGAATGCCAAACGACTGAATCTTCTTGACCAACCTCCTATGCAAGACCTTGTCAAATGCCTTGCTGAGGTCCATGTAAACAACATCCACTGCCTTACCTTTGTCAACTTTCCTGGTAACCTCCTTGAAAAACTCGATAAGGTTGGTTAGACATGACTTACCATGCACAAAGCTATGTTGACTATGCCTAATTAGTCCCTGCCTATCCAAATACTTTATATCCAGTCCCTCAGAATACCTTCCAATAACTTTCCCACTATTGATGTCTGGCTCACTAGCCTATAATTTCCTGGAATTCTTAGAGCCTTTCTTAAATAATAGACCATTAGCTATTCTCCAATCCTCTGGCACACCACTCATTACTAATGATGTTTTAAATATCTTTGCTAGAGCCCCTGCAATTTCTACACTTGCCTCCCAAGGGGTCCGAGGGAACACTTTGTCAGGCCCTGGGAATTTATCCACCGTAATTTGCCTCAAGACAGCAAACACCTCCTCCTCTGTAATCTGTATAGGGTCCATGACCTCACTGTTGCACTTCCTCACATTTGTAGACTCTGCATTCATCTCCCGAGTAAATACAGATGCAAAAATTCCATTTAAGATCTCCCCCATCTCTTCCAATTCACTCTGATCTTCCAGAAGACTAATTTTCTCCCTTGCTATCTTTTGCTCTTGATTTATCTGTAGAAGACCTTAGAATTCTCCTTTGTCTTAACTGCCAGAGCAAGCTCATGTCTTCTTTTAGCCTTCCTGATTTGTTTTTAAGGGTTCTCTTGCATTTCTTATTTTCCTCAAGTACCTTATTTATTTCTGTCTGCCTATACTGGTTATGCTCCACTATCTTTTTCTCAATCAGAGCTTCAATATCTCTCAAGAACCAATGTTCCATAAACCTGTTATCCTTGCCTTTTATTCTGACTGGAACGTACAAACCCTGTACTCTCAAAATTTCATTTTTGTAGGCCTCCCACTTACCAAGTATACCTTTGCCAGAAAACAACCTATCCTAATCCACACTTGCCAGTTCCTTTCTCCATCAAAGTCAGCCTTTCTCCAATTTACAATCTCAACCTGCGGACCAGACCTATCCTTTTCCAAAATTAGCCTGAAGCTAATGGCATTATGATCACTAGCTGTGAAGTGTTCCTCTTCACAAACTTCTGTTACCTGCCCTTCTCATTGCCTAACAGGAGATCTAGTATCACACTCTCTATAGCTGGGACCTCTAGGCACTGACTAAGGAAACTTTCCTGAACACATTTAACAAACTCTTTCCCATCCAGGCCTTTTGCAGTACCCGGAGTCCCAATCAATATGTTGGAAGTTAAAATCACCAACTATCACAACCTTATGTTTCTTGCAATAATCCGTGGTCCCTCTACAAACTTGCTCCTCTAAATTCTGTGGATTTTTGGGTGGTCCATAACATAATTCCATTAATGTGGTCATATATTTTTTATTCCTCTGTTCTATCCATAAAGCCTCACTAAATGAGATCTCTAGTCTGTTCTGAGTACTGCCGCGACAATTTCCCTCACTTTCCCTTCCCCTTAATCCATCCCACTCTATCATGTCTAAAAACTGAACCACAGAACACTGAGCTGCAACTCAAGTCTCACTAATGGTTACAGTAGCACAATTCCTCATGCTGATCTATGCCCTAAGCTCATCCACCTTTCCTACAGTGCTCCATGCATTGAAATATACACAGCTCAGAACATTAGTTCCACCATGATCAACCTTATGATTCCTGATCTTCTATCAAATCAAATCAAGTTTAATTATCTTTCAACCATACATAGATACAGCCAAATGAGACAGCATTCTGCTGGGGCCAAGGTGCAAAACATACAAAAAAAAAAAAAAAATATATATATATATACAAGAGCCTTGGGTGAGGCAGTGTGTTGTGTCCTTGAGCAAGGCACTTAACACACATTGCTCTGTGACGACACCGGTGTCAAGCTGTATGGGTCCTGATGCCCTTCCCTTGGACAACATCGGTGGCGTGGAGAGGAGAGACTTGCAGCATGGGCAGCTGCTGGTTTTCCATACAACCTTGCCCAGGCCTGCGCCCTGGAAACCTTCCAAGGCACAAATCCATGGTCTCACGAGACTAATGGATGCCTAAAATATATATATATAGTCCAAGACCTTGAGCAACAGTCCCACAATTTACGGTACAGTCTCCCTGCGGTGCACAGATGTACACACTCCAGCTTGTCATTCCACTGCTCAAACACAGGAGGGCAGCACTGATGGAAGAGGACAGCCGCCAGCCAAGCATTTACATGCTGCACTGCCTCCAGAGTTTCCTCACCTGGTCTGCAGCAGTAAGCAAGCCTGCAGACTGTCCAGTCCTTTAACTTAGCACCTAATTCTCTGAACACACTTTGCAGGACCTCATTGCCCATCTTACCCTTGTCAATTGTTCCAATGTGTGCCACAACCTCTGGCTACACACTCTCCCACTTAATGTTGTGGACTCCATCACAGATGTCGCTGACCCTGGCACTCGGGAGGCAACAAACCATCTGGGAATCTCATTCTCATCCACGGAACTTCCTTCTTGTTCTCCTAACCAACGAATCCCCTATCACTACAGTTCACTTCTCCCCATTCCTTTTTCAGCCACAACTTCTCTGGAGACTGAGATGAAGTTCACCATGACTGCCAATTGAACAATATAGTGGTGACTGCATTTGTCATCCACATCTAAAATTTGACTCCATGTACATCACGGAAATGAATTTCTTAATTGATTATATCAAAGGGCCCTCATGAATGTTTAAAGCATTACTGATCAAGACAGACTTTCTATACAGTCAAAAAAAATCATCACTTCCTAAATAACTTAAAATTATTGACAAAAGAGACAATTAGGAGTAATATTTTATCTGTCCAAAACATACATGAAGAGCAGAAGACATAGAACCAGAATTAGGCCATTCAGCTCACCGAGTCTGCTCCATCATTCCAGCAGCTCCCCTACGAACAAGGACAGCAGGTGTACAGCAACATCACAACCTGCAGACTCCACTCCAAGTCACACACCATCCAGATTTGAGAAAATATTGCCACTCCTTCGCGATCACTATGCCTAAATTCTGGCTGACTTTAACAGCACGGTGAGAGATCCCTCACCAACAGGCAGTGGTGTGGCTCGGTTGGTAAGAGATGGAATTACATCTTTAGAAAGAGGTGACATAGGGTCAGGGAATGTGGAAGCTTTGCGGGTGGAGTTAAGAAACTGCAAGGGTGAAAAAAAAACGTTGTGGGAATCGTATATAGGCCTCCAAATTAGTAGCCAAGATGTGGAGTTGAAATTACAAAGGGAACTGGAAAATACATGTAATAAGGGTAATGCCACAATTGTAATGGGTGATTTCAATATGTAAGAGGATTAGGAAAATCAGGTTGGTGTTGGATCACAAGAGAGGGAATTTGTTGAATGCCTACGAGAGCAACTTGTGCTTGAGCATTCTAGGGGAATCTATCTTAGATTGGGTATTGTGTAATAACCCAGATCTTATTAGAGAGCTTAATGTAAAGGAATTCTTAGGAGGCAGTGATCATGATTGAATTCATACTGCAATTTGAAAGGTAGAAGCATAGGTCACATGTATCAGTATCACAATGGATTAAAGAGAATTACAGAGGCTTGAGAGACGAGCTTGCCCAGGTGGATTGGAGGAGGATACTGGCGGGGATGGCAGCAGAGCAAAGGTGGTCAAGGTTTCTGGAAATAGTTCACAAAGCATAGGATAGATATGTCCCACAGAAGAAAAAGTTCTCAAACTGCGGGGTAGGTAATCATGGTTGACAAGGGATTGCATTAAATGGTATATAAGGTAGCAAAAGTGAATGGGAAACTTTTAAAATACAACAAAAGGTAACTAAAAAAGCTATAAGAGGGGAGAAGACGAATATGAGCACAAACTAGCCAGTAATATAAAGCACGATACTCACAAAGTTTTTCAGTTATATGAAGAGTAAAATGGAAGTGAGAGTTGATATTGGACCACTGGGAAATGATGCTAGTGAGGAAGTAATGGGGGACAAAATATGGCACAAGAACTTAATGGGTACTTTGCATCTCTTCACTGTGGAAGACACTAGCAGTGTTCACGAGGTCCATGAGTATCAGAGAGCAGGAGTGAATACCATTGCTATTGCTGGGCAAACTCAAAGGTCTTTAGATGGATAAGTCACTGGATCATTTGGACTACATCCCAGAGTCCTGAGAGAGGTTGCTGAAGAGATAACCGATGCATTAGCTATGATCTTTCAAGAATCACTTGATTCTGGCATGGTCCCGGAGGACTAGAAGATTGCAAATATCACTCCACTCTTTAAGAATGGAGGAAGGCAAAAGAAAGGAAATTATAGTCCAGTTAGTGTAACCTCAGTAGTTGGGAAAGTGTTGGAATCTGTTATTAAGGATGAGGTTTCAGGGTACATGGAGACTAATGATAAAATAAGTCAAAGTCAGCATGGTTTCTGTGAAGGGAAATCTTGCTTGACAAATCTGTTAGAGTTCTTCGAGAAAATAACAAGCAGGGTGGACAAAGGAGAGGCAGTGGATGTCATTTACTTGGATTTTCAGAAGGCATTTGATATGGTGCCTCGCATGAGGCTGCTTATCAAGATAAAATCCTATAGCGTTAAGATACTGGCATGGATAGAGGAATGGCTGACAGGCAAGAGGCAGTGAGTGGGTATAAAGGGGGCCTTTTCTGGTTGGCTGCCAGCGACTAGTGGTGTTTGTCAGGAGTCAGTATTGGGACTGCTACTTTTCACATTGTTTGTCAATGATTTAGATAATGGAATTAATGGCGTTGAGGCAAAGTTTGTGGATGGTAGGAAGATAGGTGGAGGGCTAGGTAGTGCTGAGGAAACAATGCAATTGCAGTAGGACTTAGACAAATTGGAAGAACAGGCAAAAAAGTGGCAGATGGAATGTAGTGTTGGGAAATGTATGAAAATGCAATTTGGTAAAAGGAACAATAATACAGACTTTTATCTAAATGGAGAGAAAATTCAAACATCAGAGGTGCAGAGGGATTTGGGAGCCCTCGTGCAAGACTCTCAGAAGGTTAATTTACAGGTTGAGTCTGCGGTAAAGAAGGCAAATGCAATGTTGGCATTTATTTCAAAGGGATTAGCATATAAAAGCAAGTAGATAATGCTGAGGTTTTATAAGAATTTAGTCAGGCCGCACTTGGAACATTGTGAACAGTTTTGGGCCCCATATCTCAGAAAGGATGTGTTGTTATTGGAGAGAGTCCAGAGCAGGTTCACGAGGACAATTCCAGGAATGAAGGGGTTAACATATGAGGAGTGTTTGACAGCTTTGGGCCTGCACTCACTGGAACTTAGAAGAATGCAGGGGTATCTCATTGAAACCTACCAAGGCCAAGTCCGTGGGTATATTTAAAGCAGAACTTGATAGTTTCCTGATTGGTCAGAACATCAAAGGATATGGCGAGAAGGCAGGTGTAAGGGGTTGAATGGGATCCGGGATCAGCCATGATGGAATGGTGGAACAGACTCAATGGGCTGAATGGCCTAATTCTGTTCCTATGTCTTATGGTCTTATGGTCTAACAGGATTGTAGTGCTTCAAGAACGCAGCACACCTCCACCATCTCACGGGCAATCAGAGGTAGACAATAACCAATGCCCTTTTCAGCAAAACCCAGACCCCCAAAAATTGAATAAGCAAAAAAAATTAAAGGAAAGAGCGCAAACAAATGAGCTCAATGGTTACTTCTTTCTGCCATGTCACACTGTCTTTGATCCTCAAACTAAATTTAGACAGTACAGTTGAACTATGACTTTCATTTGGCCAAAAATTCAAACTAGTTTCAGCAAAGAGAACATCCTAACAGAGCATACCCATAAGACATCGAAGCAGAATTAGGCCGTTCGGCCATCGAGTCTGCTCCACCATTCGATCATGGCAGATTTACTTCATATGTTCATCTCCGTGTGAGAATCACAATTCAGATACTGGAAACCTGAAATGAAAACAGAAAATGCTGGAAACACCCAGCGATCAGGCAGCATCTGCGGAAGGAAAAACAAAATTAACATTTCAAGTCAAAGATCTTTCGTCAGAACTGACAGAAGACATTTAGAACTCTTTCTGCCTAGGGCAGTTAATAAGGACAGTTCAGTTGTTGATAGTATATTTGAAAATGATAGGCTTTACAAACCAAATGAATAAAGGCACAGGCAGCAATGTGAAGGTGGAGATGTAACAGTGATTATCACATTGAATGGTGCAACAGGCTCAAAGGGCTCAGTGCTGTTTCTTTGATTGGAGTGGCTGATGAATCAAGTCATTGTATACATTGGTGGTAAATGTTTCTGCCCTTTCCAGCTCTCGATGGCCTGTCCACCTCCTTCAGTCAATTATTCAGCTGGACAGCTGCTCAACAGTACGTACTGTACCTCTGAAATATTGGTAAATAACTTTGCTAGCAAATGAAATGTAAGTTTTTCACATTGTTTAAGCTTTCTTAAAACATAGAGCATGGAACAGTACAGACAGCACGTGAACAGGTCATTCAGCCAATGATACTTGTGCTGACTGTGATGCCAATTTAAACTGTGATCTGCCTTGCACATTGTTTATAACCCTCCATTCCCTGATAATCCATAAGACCCTAAAACATAGGGGCAGAAGAAGGCTATTCGGCCCATCGACCCTGCTCACTATTCAATCATGGCTGATTTATTTTCCCTATCCGCCCCATTCTCCTGCCTTCTTCCCGTAAACCTTTGAAGCCCTTACTAATCAAGATCCTATCAGTCTCGACTTTAAATATACCCAATATTTAATGCCATGGTGAGTGGCTTACCTCATGACACCCAGAATATCTTCCGCCATCTGCACAGCATAAATCAGGAGCGTGACGGAATACAGTCCACAGGCCTGGATGACAACACTCAATTAACTCCCTCCACCACTGGCACACAGTGCACCATATACAATGCACTCTTGTTACCTACCTGGGCTACTCCAACTGCATCTCCCGAATCCATTACCTACATCACCAGGAAGGTTAAGTACTTCAATTGTGCGGCAATATCACCCCCTACAGAATCCCCTTTAAGTTGACACCATTCTGATTTGGAAACATATCTCCTGTCTCTTCACATCCCTACATCTAAAGTCTGGAACTCCATTCTCAACAGCATTATGGAACGACCTTCACCAGAAGAGCTGCATAAACTCAAGAACTTGGCTCACAACGACCTTCTTACAAGCAACAAAGGATGAGCAATAAATGCTGACTTTCCATGTTTTTTAATTTTAATTTTATTTTATTGATATACAGCACAGAGTAGACCTTTTCAGCCCTTTAAGCTGCACCCCCCAGCAGTCACCCAGTTTAATCCAAGCCTAACCCAGAGAAAATTTACAATGACCAATTAACCTACCAACCGGTACGTCTTTGGAATGTGGGAGGAAACCACAGTATTCGGAGGAAACCCACGCTCAAATCTGAGAATTAAGCAAACAAGAGGATGTTGGTCAGAGCATTTACTGCTTTTCACTAACCATACATGTTTCTGACACCTTATCTGCTCAAAAAGTGCCCTGTTGTCCTCCGGATCCATTAAAACTAGTCTTCACAGTTGCCTCAAATGGTGAATGTGCCACAGTTGAGGAACTTGAGGCTCCCATTTACTAGTCATCAAAAGCAGACCTTGTGGATAGGACAACAATAAAAGTCAAAGTAATTGGCATGGAACAATTCCATTTCACCACTTTGTTTGCAGGAAATCAGTCTCTTGCTCAAATATTTGATATTCTTCAGGACTTATATTTATGGTAACAGGAGGGATCAGAGTGGTGGTGATATTTAACAAACTGCCACCTGAGAAGCAGCTTTGGGTTGGTGAGGGTCATGCAAGTCGTGTGTCTACATTTTCATTACATCGTACTCTTCACATCATCCAAAAAGGAAAGCTTCCTTGGTTACATCCTGACCCCTTTGGTTAGATATTTTAAAAACCACAAAGGAGGATGTAAGAGACATCAGCGAGCATACAGGTCCCTACCTTAGACACAATTTTGTGTGGAAAATCAGGAGAAAATATGCCTCTTTTTGCTAGGAAGGGGAGGAACAGCTGAAAGACTTTAGCAGCAGCTCCTCATTTATTTTCTTTTGAGGGGGAGTTTCCAGTTGAAGCATTTCATACAGAGCAAAAGGGAATATTGAATTTACAGAGGACACTGTGAGTTAAGTTATAACCATTTTAAAGAGTGGCTGTCCTTCATAAAAGTACAGGTCATTTGGTCCTTTGAAGCTCATTCTGCCTGTACTTAAACTCTTAAAGCCCATGAGTATGTGCCCTTTCATCACATCACCCAATTTTTAAAATGAAGATCCAGCACTTTATCTCTATTTGCCTAATCTGTAGGTGATTCCAAGAATTTGTTTTAGTCATGGCTCTCATGTTCATGGATAGGAAAGAGCATGGGTTCCCAGTGTTTTTTTATATGCCATGGACCTCTACCATCAACTGAGGGGTCTGTAGATCCCAGGTTGGGAACCCCTGGTTCAGGGGATTTGGGCCAAACATATGGAAAATGGGACTATCTTAGGTGGGCATCTTGGCTGATATGATTGAGCTTGGCCAAAGAGCCTCTTTCCTCACTGTATAACTCTGACCTTCAGATAGTGTCCTGAAAGACCTGCTTTTCTACTTTATTTGAAAGTGGTATCTCCTAACCTATATCAAGTCTTGAATGCTTTTTACCATTGTTCTGACCACCTTTGACCCTAGTCTCCAAATATTTTATATTCTCTTGCTCTATTTAAATCATATCAACCTCTTGTGCCACCTCATCTCTATATTCTCTTAGAGCCATACGATCATCTTATTTCAAGATTTCAGTCTCTCTGATTCTGGCCTCAAGTACAATCTTTCTTGGTTACAATTTATGGGCATGCTATGTTGGCAATGGTTGCCTGGCAACACTTGCCGGCTGCCTCCAGCACATCCTTGGACTGTGGTGGTCATTGATGCCAACAGGGCGTTTCAGTGCAAGTTTCGATGTTTAAATGTATATGTGACAAATAAGGCTAATCTAATCTAACCTTTTGCAGTCATGCCTCAAACTGCTTAAAACCCAGAGCAATTCACACAAAATGCTGGAGGAGCTCAGCAGACCAGGCAGCATCTGTGGAAAAGTAAACATCCAATGTTTCGGGCCAAAACCCTTCTTGGGGACTGGAAAGGAAGGGGGAAGGAGTCAGAATGAGAAGGTGGGGGGGGGGGGGTGGTGAGGAGGAAGCACAAGGTGGCAGGTAATAGGTAAAGTAGGGGGAGGGGAGGGAGTGAAGTAAAGAGCCGGGAAGTTGATTGGTAAAAGAGATAAAGCTGGAGAAGGGAGAATCTGATAGAAGACAGAGGACCATGGGAGAAAGGGAAGGAGGAGGTACACCAGAGGGAGGTGTTAGGCAAGTAAGAAGAGAAGGTGTGAAAGGGAAACAGGAATGGGGGATGGTGAAGGAGAGGAGTGGGAGGGGGCAATTACCAGAAGTTTGAGAAATTGATGTTCATGCCATCAGGTTGGAGACTACCCAGATAGATTATAAGGTGTTACTCTTCCAACTTGGAAATGGCCTCATCGTGGCAGTACAGGAAGCCTTGTTCTGACATGTCAGAATAGGAATAGGAAGTTGAATTGAAATGGGTGGCTCTGGGAAATCCCACTTTTTGTGGCATACAGAGCAAAGGTGCTCCAAGAAGCAGTCTCCCAATCTAATTGGGTCTCACCAATATACACCAGGCTTAAAACCCGGGTTCTGATAATCCCAATCTAAAACTCAACTTTTAAACCATTCTCTAATGCAACTTTTATGGGTTCCTCCTTATATCTCTTCCTTATGGTTGTCATCCTGTTGTCCTGTTAAACAGACCTGGTGCCCAGTGGTGCAACTAGTGAGCTGCTATCTCATAGCTCCACTAACTCAGGTTCAATCCTGACATCTGGTGTTACCTGTGGGGTCCATAGGCTTCCTCCAGGAGTTCTGGTTTCCCCCTCCATCCAAAAGATTTGCAGACTGGTAACTTGATGGACTTTTATGAATTTCCACTGGTATATTGGTAAAATCTGAAGGGTGTTGATGGGAATGTGGGAAGAATAAAGAAAATGGGATTGATGTAGGATTAGCGAATATGGGAGTTTGATGGTCGATGCAGTTGCAGTGGGTCAAATGATACTATAATGCAGCTTACCTTTTGAGTTTGTTTTTCATCAGCTTTTCCTTTAAATTGACCATGGTAGGAGTCTTGGTGGGTGCAGAGCCTTTTGTAAGACAGGCTAGGTAAGTATATCAGATTTCCTTGTCCTTGTCTGGATGACTGCGGTAAACTAGATGGATTTTTGCAACAATCTAGTAGCTTTATAGTTCACATCATTAATGCCAGTTTATAAAGGTAGATTAAATCTACAAGCTGCCATAGTGAGATTTAAACTCATGAACTCTGGATGCTAATGCAGTAATGTGACCAATAAGCTAAAGCTAGTAAATTGTTTTAATCTTTCATCAGAGCTCATCTGTGTTCACGTTGAGATCAGTCCTGTTGCCCTCTATGAGCCAATGTGAAAGGGAAGAAGTGAGCTGTTGTTGCAAACTCATAAACACAAGAAACCAGATTGGAGAAGCCAGGTTAGTTCACACAGCACACTTATAACTATTTCCTTCCAGTGAAGTTCAGCAGAGAATATGTATGAAATGACCTGTGTGTCAACCAAAAATTTTCAAAAGCTCTTGATTTCCTTTATAACACTGCTACTATTTCATGATAGAAGTTTGTTTTGAAAAATGATTGGAAATGGAATTCTTAAATGAGGGCTTTTGAATTAGGGACAATCAATTTAAACCTGAAACAGGTATTGATGTTGGTGAAGTTTGCACATCATTCTTACCTGTAATCCAATAAAGGCCATTAAAATGGAATTGATTGTTCCCAAGACTCCTTCTGGATCGAAGGGCTCAGTAGTATGATACAGCTTCTGAAATATAAAATAAATACGGAAGTAAGTGTAAGATATTTCAAGTTGTTCAGAAATACCGAGACTGTAATGAAATCTATGGCCAAATGTACTACGGATTTAGTTCACTAGAATGAAACACATTGTAAAATTTCTGTTAATACCAAAAGATATAATTTTGAAAAGATCGTTTGATTTTGTAGTATACATAATGTAGTCTATAGTTATGTTGTACAATGTAACACTGTGTTGTGTATTGTTATGCAGAGTTTAGCTGGGCAGAGTTGTGTTAAATAGTAAATCTCCAGTAATCTACAGTCCCATTGTCTGGAACTCACAAAAATTCAGTACCTGGCTATTCCGGGCTCCATTCCAACATTCATTTTAAACTCACCAGGGTGTCTTTCCCACCCTCTTTAAAAATCCACTGTTCCCATGCTCTCTTTTAACTCAATAGGACAGTATTTCCAATACTCTTTATACTCACCAGGGCCCTGTTTCCTGGGCTCTGTTTAGACTTAATAAAGTCTTGTTTCCCCTTCTCCCTTTAAACTCACCTGTTAATTGGAATTTTTATTTTGCTGTTGTGTAAAGCCTATAAAAAGATTAATTCAATACCTGCTAGTCCAGCAACACTGAAGTCCCAAGGTTGATGAGTTATTGGAGTTTTGATGAATTGTGTATGGTTTTGTTCATTTTGGAGCTGAATTGGGAATCAGAGCAATTCTCCTTAAATTGGAGACATCACTGAGATCCATCCTCAAGATTACCTTCAGGCAGCGGTGGCAAACCAAAGGCACGCAGCATGCAGTGTTGCCCCTCGATTTTTAAAACCCTAACCATAATAAAAAGATTCCTAATTATTATCTTCACTGCCAAATGAAGCAGTGAATTATTTGGTACAACCCGAGAGCAGTGAGCTGTTTCTGCAGGAAGCAGCTCACATTGGTTTGGCGCCAGCTAGATGTAACAGACACCTCTCTGACGGTACCGCGTGATGGATGAGAGTCTGCTTGTTCTTCTCAGCATTGAGGATTCTTTTAATCCTGAACCAACTCTATTTGCAGAAATGCAGCCCCAGACCTGCAGGGAATTCCACCATGGTGCTCTGTTGGCTGCAGACATTCATCCATCTAACGCTCTCCAGCTGGTCTACCGACAAGCTGCTTCCTGTTTGCCAAAAATTTCAAATTTTGACTTATCAGTTCAGAGCGTTTGCTGCCGTTGTTCAGCAGGGAATAAGCAGTCCATGGCAGCTGGGAATGATCCTGCCTTCCACTCTGTCACAGACCTCAAATCTTTCCCCTCTTCCCCTCTCTTTCTTGTCCTGGTATCTACACTTACTGCTCCATCAGTGACATTCTTGAGTTCTAAAGAGAAGTCCCTGACCGGAAGGTTGAGCCTCAAACCTTGCTCTGCCTACCAGTGCTGCGCAGCCCCGGCATATTCGTTACAAGTGTTTTGGTGCAAGTGATCACAACTCAGACCATGAGTACGGCAGAGACATTACCTTGCAGGTGGGCCAGTTGTAGATGTGATTCGTTGCCAGAAGCCATTTGTCAATGTAGCCTGCAGTCCCTCTAGTACAATTTGAGAACTTTCCATCATCTCCTATACCTCCAGCTTCCAAGGTAGCCCCTGTGAAGTCAATTACAGTGACATAGGTCAGAGTTGGGCAATGAATCCATCTTCCAATACAGGGTAATCAGAAGCAGTCCAGTTTTAATGTCTTTAATCTCATCTAACTACAGTAGACAGCCGAGATTAGTGTCACAGTTACAATCAGATTTTCATGGTCTAACTGCTAATGGCTTATAAACAAGAGAAAGTCTGCAGATGCTGGAAATCCAAAGCAAGGCACACAAAATGCTGGAGGAACTCAGCGAGTCAGGCAGCACCTATGGAAATGAATAAACAGTTGACGTTTCATCTCAAGTCCCTTCTTCAGGACCAGAAAGGAAGGAGTAAGATGCCAGAATAAATAGATTAGGGTAGGGGAAGGAGGGTAGCTAGAAGGTGACAGGTAAAGCTAGGTAGGTAGGAAAGATAAAGGGCTGGAGTAGAAGGAATCTGACAGAAGAGGAGATTGGACCATAGCAGAAAGTGAAAGAGGAGAGGATCCAGGAGGATGTGATGAGCAGGTGAGAAGAGATAAGAGGCCAGAGTGGGGAATAGAAGAAGAGGGGAGGGTGAAGGAAAATTCTTTTACCAGAAGGAGAAATCGATATTCAGCCATCCGGTTGGAGGCTTCCCAAATGGAACATAAGGTGTTGCTCCTCACCCTGAGGTTGGCCTCATCTTGGCACAAGAGCAGGTCATGAACCAACATGTCAGAGAGGAAATGGGAATCGGAATTAAGATGTTTGGCCACCGGGAAGTTCTGCTTTTGGCGCATGGAGCAGAGGTGCTCAATGAAGTGGTCCTGCAATTTATGAAGGGTCTCACCAATACAGAGGAGGCTGCATCAGGAGCACCAGACACAATAGACAACCCCAGCAGACTCGTAGGTTAAGTGTTGCCTCACCTTGAAAGATTGACTGGAGCCCTGAATGGAGGTGAGGGAGTAGGTGAATGGGCAGGTATAGCAGTTCGCCTGCTTGCAGGGATATATGCCGGTAGGAAGATTAGTGGGGAGGGACAAATGGACAAGAGAATCACAGAGGGAGCAGTCCCTGTGGAAAGCAGAGAGATGGAGGGAGGTAGGTATATGTTTAGTGGTAGGGTCCCTTTGGAGGTGGCAGAAATTGCGGAGGCTGATGTGTTGGATTGGATGCTCATGGGGTGGTAGATAAGGACAAGAGAAACACTATCATTGTTAGAGAGGCAGGCATAGCTGGGACCCATGTGAGTGTCCATGGCTATCCCTTGAGTCTAGAGAAAGTGGGAGGAGCAAAAGGAAAAGTTGTTGAAGGTGAGGACCAGTTCTGCCAGATGGAGGAGGGTAGTGGTGGAGAGGAATTGCTTGGTTCTATTATTGAAAAAGAAATGGAGAGCTTTAAGGCCTTCTTGATGGGGGATAGAAGGTGATGAGCCTACCCAGACAGTCACGTGTGTGGATCTTGGGATGGAGGTAGAAGGAAGAGCAGTGGGGTAGGGGACTTTTGAGTTTGGTGGCAGTGGATGGGAGTTCTACAGAGTTGATGAGGTTAGTGAAAGTGTCAGAGACAGTATTTTGATGGTCCGGAGTGGGGTTCGTATGAGGAGGTAACTGAGAATTGCTACCTGACCTCAGTAAGGTCGAGGTCAATTCACAACACTACAATAGCACACCCTTTGTCTGCGTGTTTGACGTTAAGGTTGGGATTGGTGTGGAGAAAGTGGAGGACAGTGAGCTGGACTCGTAAGGTTCGAGGAGAAGAGACAAGTGCTGAAGTCGAGATGGTTGACATCTCACTGGCAATTCAAGATGAAAAGATCCAGAGCAGACAGGGAACCAGAGCAGGGTGTCCAAGAAGAGAAGGTTATCCAAAATCTTACAGCTTCACAAATATTTCCTTTTATAAATTGCTGGTCAAACTTCATACTGAACAGATTGTCATATGACAATACTATACTACACCTAGATTAATTGCCTGGGCTATATACGGCCCTAGCAGTTAAACTGATCAACCATTCAACTCCCGCCCCCCCCCCCCCCCCATTGTACGCAGTGCCAACATTCCACAGCAAATTCCTAATACACGTATGTGATGAATAAAGTTGATCCTTGATTAGCCAATGAGCTGGAGGTATTGTAGTGCATGGAGCTGAGTTCAGGGAAAATATACTAGATATCACTTAAAGGGTCAACTTACTCAGAAAATAGTGTATTTAAAAAGTAAAGGAAATAAAACTGAGAGAATTTACAGAAACTTCTCTTGGAAAATGCAGATATTTCTTCAGATGTACATAACATCATTCCTCCAGACAAAAAAAATAGACATATGTGGATCATCACACAGAAATTCCATGGATAAAGAGTATTGCAGTCACTTACAGCAGTGCAGTTGCAAGGTTTTACGTTGGGGAATTACCTAGGCATCTCTGTTCTGTCTGGGAATAATCTTCCCACTATGTGCAACCACAAGAAGTGCTCTTATAAAATTGACCATGCAGTAACTAATTATTTTCACGGAAATCTAACAGTGGTGGAGGATCACCTTCCGAGAAGCTTACATAAATGCTGAACTAAGAAAGGAATTGTATACAGTAATGAGGAATTACACACACAGGTAACTGCTGTGCATGGAAAATAACTAAATCATTATGAATGGATCTATAAAAGATTGCTTGAGATAAAACTTCCTCTGTAAAGGAAGTTCAGGAGTTCAAAGCAGAAGATCAGCATTTTGAGGAACTGTTTTGCTCTGACAACAGTAATAAACTGAAAGAAATTAACATGCAGGAAACAAATATCGAACATGCAAATTATTTAGATCTGATTTAATTTCCACAGGGTGCAACACTTTCCCCGCTCTCTAACTTCCTGCAAAGACTTTATGACAACTGGGGCCAGACACGGAAGAGGGCAAACTGAAGCAAAAGAGAGACAACCAGGGAAGTCAATCCATCACAAGGGAGGATATGATGTGACTACAATAAAGCAGGAATCATCTACCCAGTCAGGTCATTGGTAGAGCTGTAAGGAAGTTAGTCACCAGTGGCATTCAGGAAAGGTGAGAAAATCCACCTCAGTATAACTCTAAATAAGCATTTCTTGCAATGATTTTAGAATACTGACTGAAATTCTCTCCACTTCTCTCCTGTGTTTTGCAAGAGTTACACAGATTCAAGGTAATAATATGACATGTGGCACTCAACTCCAAACAGTGATCTAAAAATAATTCTCCAACCAAAACAAAGGAATTTTAGAATGGATCTGGGTCACCTTTTCCATGCTGGTAGCCCTGGGTGGAATTTCTATTCTACAGCTGGGTTTTTGTCCTTCCCAGGTTCTCTGTTACTCTGGGTCAACCTGAATCTTATAGTATTTGATAAAGTAAATGAGCTGCAGTCTTGTTGTCCATGGAAGATGCTACTGCTCCTTTAAAACTGGAATGAGACGCTTATGGTAGAATGCAGGAATTGAAATGAGAGCCTCTCCTTATAGCACAGTTTAAAAGCCATTGAGATTGAGGCCCTTAGGAAACAACTTTCTATGTGATTAATCACAATTGATGTAAACACAAATAAATCTCACACACGGGTAAACAAATACCTTACAGTACTGAGACCTCTACTTGCCTTGTCCTGCTAATATTGGCTTTTCAAAAGCGCTGTCCAAATTTGTTCCATATTCCTCTTCCCAATTGCCCTGATTTCTGGGGACAGTGAAATGCACATTCACAAAACCACCTGGGTGGAACAGCAAAACATGACGAAATAATGTCCATGTGGGAGAGAATTCTGAAATCTTTGGAGAGTGCAAGAGACAATACATTGTATAGATTATGCAATATTATGTATGCACAACACATGAAATGTGCTGGAGGAGCTCAGCTGGTCAGGCAGAAACTATGGATGGGAATAAATAGTTGACATTTTGGGCCAAGACCCTTCATCAAGACTGGAAAGAAAGGGGAAAGGAGTCAGAATAAGAAAGTGGGGGAAGGAAGGAAGATGTACAAGGTGGCAGATGATAGGTGATACTGAGAGAGGATGAGGAGGAGAAGAAAAGAGCTGGAAAGTTGATTGTAGAAGAGATAAAGTGCTGCAGAAGGGATAATCTGATTGGAGAGTACAGAAAACCATGGAAGAAAGGCAAGGGGGCAGAGAACCAGAGGGAGGTGATGGGCAGGTAAGAAGAGAAGGTATGAGAGGGAAACGAGGAATGGTGAAGGAGAGGAGGGTGATTAATTACCGTAAGTTCAAGAAATCAATGTTCATCTCATCAGTTTGAAGGCTACCCAGATGGAATATAAGGTGTTGCTCCTTCAACCTGAGTGTGGCCACAAAAAGCGGGATTTCCAGGTGACCACACACATCAAAGTTGCTGGTGAACGCAGCAGGCCAGGCAGCATCTCTAGGAAGAGGTACAGTCGATGTTTTGGGCCGAGACCCTTCGTCAGGACTAAATTACCAGAAAAGTCGACTGTACCTCTTCCTAGAGATGCTGCCTGGCCTGTTACGTTCACCAGCAACTTTGATGTGTGTTGCTTGAATTTCCAGCATCTGCAGAATTCCCCGTGTTTACATTTCCAGGTGGCCACCCATTTCAATTCTATTTCCATTTCCCATTCTCTCATGTGAGTCCATGGCCTCCTCTACTGCCACACTACGGCCACATTCTTGTTTCCCTCTCATACCTTCTCTTCTTACCTGCCCATCACCTCCCTCTGGTGCTCTTCCCCGTTTCTTTTCTTCCACAGTTTTCTGTCTTCTCCTATCAGATTCTCCCTTCTCTGGCCTTTTATCTCTTCTACCAATCAGCCTCCCAGCTCTTGACTTCACCCCCTCCCCTGGCTTCACCTATCACCTGTGACCTTGTACTTCTTCCTCCCCTCCTCCACCTTCTTATTCCGACTTCTCCCTTTCCTTTCTGGTTTTGATGAAGGGTCTCAGCCCGAAGCATTGACACCCGTGGATGCTGCTTGACCTGCTGAGCTCCTCCAGCACTTTGTGGTTATTACTCTAGATTTCCAGCATTTACAATACCTCTGGGGATTATGTAGGCATCCCCTTTAAAATGTTAACAACTGCTCCCTGTATACTGCTATAGGTGTTTCAGTGTAGAGGCATCTGAAGTTGTCTGGTTCTGTTAAGAAGCCACATCAGAAATTCTGGTTAACACATTGCAAAATCATTTATAAATAGAGTATTTCTTAGTTTAAATTACTTGCTATTCTGTAGTATTTTACAAAACAAATGAAAGAAGATACAAAGATAGAGATTAAACTGACTGCCAGTTTTCTCTTGCCTGCTTTGTGTTATCACTCAAAACAGTGTCCATCCTTTGTATGTTTATATGTCCACTGTTAGTAACAAACCAGAAGGTGGGGAAGAGCGAAAGGGAGAAGGAAGACAACATTGAAACCAGACTAACAAACTTGCTCAAATGACTGATGTGACGAAGATTGCAATGGCTTTGAAATTATTTATAAAACAGCATATATTTACTTGTTGAATCTCTAAGCTCAAAATCAGAATCAGAATCAGTTTTAATACAATTGACATAAGAGTATGTCATGAAATTTGCTTTTGGTACAGCATACAGTGCAATATTATTTAGCCGGCTGGTGGCGTAGTGGCATCAGCGCCAGACTTCGGAGCGAAGGCTCCCGAGTTCAAATCCAGCCGGCTCCCTTGCACACTTTCCATCTGTGCTGGGTTGAGCGTCGAGCTAGCAACTCGGCCTCGTAAGAATAAGAAAGCCTGCTAAAAAAACACCGTCATGGAGGCCTCCCGATGATTCCACCCGGAGTTAAGGGTTGAATCTCTAAACTCAAGATCAGAATCAGAATCAGTTTTAATATAATTGACATAGAGTATGTCATGAAATTTGTTTTTCGTACAGCATACAGTGAAATACCTAAAAAAGACAATACATTTAAAGCTTAAATTAAATAAGTAAAGCAAAAAGAGAGCAAACATGGTGATGTAGTATTCATCGGTTGGTTCATTGTCTGTTCAGAAATCTGACGGTGGAGGGGAAGATGTTTCTAAAACGTTAAATGTACCTTCAGGCTCCTGTACCTCTTCCCTGATGGTAGTAATGAGAAGGGGGCACGTCCTGGATGATGGGTCCTGAATAATGCATGCCACCCTTTTGAGGCATTGCCTTTTGAAGATGTCCACAATACAGGGGAGGTTAGTGCCAATGACGAAGCTGGTTGAGTTTGCAACCATTTGCAGTATTTTCTGATCCAATGTAGTGGCCGCTCTATACCAGTTAGATATAGAACTGACTGTCTGCGTACCTATTACAATGATTGAGGAGCAAGCAAGCACGCGCCTCTATTTGTCCAGTAGGATCAGAAAATAAATTCACAACAGCTACAGGGAAAGCAACGTGTTTGCAGCTTAACGATGCTTACAAAGATATGGAAAACTTTCTGTCAGTGATATGACAAAGTATTCATTTGTACAGATAGTTTTGAAATTATTGTTAAATTCACATATACCCTTCCACCTTCTTTGCAAGTGCATTCTGTAGCCTCTGGGGCTTAATATTGAAAGACAAAGGAGAAACAAGTCACAACATTAGTCCTAAATTAAATGTGGCACACCTCTGGGCTGAGCAGACCTGAAGATGGATGCCCTTTCATTCCATCCACCCATTTGTGTGTGACAGAATATGATTATGTAATATCCCCTAGCAAGATCTGTAATATGAGCCATTAATCAAAAGGAGCAGCCATCAAGTAAACAGAATTCCCATAGTATCTGAGTGGGGCCCGCGAGACCTGTTCATCCAACATTCCCAGCACGTGAATAGAAGTGAAACAGAAGTGGTGGTGAGACAGACTCAAGAAAACTGGCTTGTGTAGCTTATAAATCACATAAGGAAGCATCCGTTTGACGAGCTCCTTCGTTACTGTGACTGGCTTCTAGTATTCACAAGATGCGGACATATTCCAGGCCTCATGCATGACAAATTCAATATTTCTGGAGTGTCCTCTCACATAACTGAGAGGGTCTAGGAGAAAGTTGACTGATTGAATTTTAAGTTCTTGCCATGTTACGTTCGTTGATGGCTTAGGAAACCACCTCTGCAACTTGACCTTAATGTTCTTTCTGTGCCGTTGTGTGCTTTGCTACACCCCCAGGTTAAGATGTTTCTATCTTGTTCTCTGGACCTTTCTCCCTTACATCTTCGTGAACAGTTTTGGACCCCTTATCTTAGGAAGGGTGTGCTGACACTGGAAAGGGTTCAAAGGAGGTTCACAAAAATGATTCCAGGATTGACAGCATGTGAAGAGCGTTTGATGGCTCTGTGTCTGTATTCACTGGAATTCAGAAGTATGAGGGGTGACTAAATTGGTACCTTTCAAATTCTGAGAGGCTGCAGTAGAGTGGATGTGGAAAGGATGTTTCCTATGGTGGGAGAGAATAGGAGCAGAGGGCACAGCCTCAGAGTAGAGGGTCGTCCTTTTAGAGCAGAGATGAGGAAGAATTTCTTTAGCCAGTGAGTGGTGAATCTGTGGCTTCATTGCCACAGATGGCTGTGGAGGCCGAGTTTTATCATATACCTAAAGCAGAGGTTGGTCGCTGGCCACTTGACCATGGTTTTCGGTCGGGCGCTGGGCGCTCAGAGAGATTTGGCAGGGGGCAGGCACCCGGCGCTTGGCCCGGGGGCTGTGGTCGAGTGGTCATCGACTTGGGCCAGCTCCTCCACCAGACTTAGTCTGGTGAGGACGGTGTGAGAATACCCAGCAGGACTAAAAAAAACAAGACCTGACAAAGGGCGGATGAGCTCCTTGTGAGCCAACGGTCATCTTCCGTGGAAGAGATTAAAGCCTCACCACGTATCTACGAATCGTATGCTATGCACCTAGTTAGAAGAGACATGATGAACTTGGGCGCTGCACCGTGTGCCTGGACCTGCCCAAGGCCTCCGCCTAAGGAAGGGCCGAGCTCGAAGAAGCAGCCGCGGCTGGAGGCCGACACGGCCTCGCGCTCAGGTTCGGCAGGGCAGCGGCGGGCGGTGCCAAGGCGGCCAGCGAGAACAAACTGGAGGGGTTGCTGTACTCTATGCTGTCGCAAGATCGAAGAAGATGGAGGTGCATAGCCACCAACCCCAGATTTGGGACGGC
This sequence comes from Mobula birostris, assembly GCF_030028105.1. Taxonomy (NCBI): domain Eukaryota; kingdom Metazoa; phylum Chordata; class Chondrichthyes; order Myliobatiformes; family Myliobatidae; genus Mobula; species Mobula birostris. Next base: position 51,390,013 of record NC_092387.1, on the reverse strand, counting down.
ACCCACTGACTGACTGAAAGCAGAGGTTGATAGATTCTTGATTGGCCAGGGAATGAAGGGATATGGGGAGAAGGCAGAAGATTGGGGATGAAAGGGAAAATGGATCAGCCATGATGAAATGGCAGAGCAGACTCGATGGGCCAAATGGCCTAATTCTGCTCCTATATCTTATGGTCTTATGGTCTTATCTTTCACCTCAGCATTTCTCTCCTCCCTAAAACAATTCCAAACCCAAGTCAAGACCCTTACCTCTGAAATCAGTCACATCCAAATGTAATGTCAGAATGAACTGGTTTGGTGTTCTGAATTAACAGTTGATGTAGGAAGATGCCATTAAGCAAGCAGAACCGAGGTATGTAACAGGGCGTTGAATTAATCGTACATCATGGAGGTGACTGTCACCTTGGCCCAGTGGTGGCGTAAGTACCTTGAAATCAGGAGTATGTGAGTTTAACCCCACTTCTTGAATAGTTGACTAAGACTAAAGCTTTTGTCAGTATTGACAATCAGCTGCAATTCTGAAACTTGTCTCCGAACTAAGATAGCCTGGAAGGTGTTGCACATAGGTGAGCTCATTTGTTCACCTGTTCAGAAGGCCTGCTGTAACAGCTTGCCTCCAGCAAAATTGTAAGGATCTGAAATTCTTCCCAATGTGTGAATCTTGATTCCCTGAGATATCATGCCTTTCCGCAGGTTACACCTCTGAGCTTTGCTCATGACTGGACAGGTGCTATTGTTGCCTGCTGAAGGCAGAGAGCAGCAGGCTTCCTAACCTGAGTAGCCACTGTGAGCAGCAGCATAAGTATTACTGCCCTAAATGGCTTATGTTCTTGTCACCACCACCTTGGACCTCAGAGTCTATCACTGTATCCACAAATAACAAATGGAAAATCATGAGCAGCAGGCCTATGTATGGTCGCTGAGGGAAGCTCTTTGGCTCTGGTTGCAGACAATTTCCCCCTTTGTGTGCAAAACAAAAATTTCCAGGGAAATCTACTGGATAAAAATAATATCCTATGGCGTATCTTAAATGCTCAAAGCAAAGCGGGTTAACCAAATGGCTTTCCGCAGGGTTTGCTCCCTACTGGACTTCCTTGTCCACTCGCCTCTCCCCACTGATCCCCCTCCATGCAGCACAAGTGCCACACCTGCCCCTATACCTCCTCCCTCACTACCATTCAAGGCCACAAACTGTCCTTCCAGGTGAGGCGCCACTTCACCTGTGAGTCTGTCGGGGTTATCTTCTGTGCCCAGTGCTCCTGGTGCGGCCTCCTGTGTATCAGTGAGACCAGACATAGTTTGAGAGACTACTTCGTCAAGCACCTTCGCTCTGTCCACCCCATAAAGTGGGATTTCCATTTCAATTATACTTCCCGTTCCCACTCCGACATATCAGTCCATGGCCTCCTCTACTGCCACAATGAGGCCACACGTAGTTTTGAGAAGTAACACCTTATATTCTGTCTGGATAGCTTCCAAACTGATGGCATGAATATCATTTTCTCAAACTTCTAGTAATTGCGCCCTCCCCCCTTACTATTCCCCATTCTTGTTTCAATCTTGCGACTCCCCTTCTTATCTGCCCATCATCTCCCTCTGGTGCTCCTCCCTATTCCCTCTCTTCCAAAGTCTAATGTCCTCTACTATCAGATTTCCCATTCTTCAGCCCTTTATCTCTTTCTCCAATTATCTTCCCAACTCTCCATTTTACCCCCTTGCCCTCTCCCAGTTTCAACTATCACCTGTCACCTTGTACTTCTTCCTCTCCTCTCCCCACCTTCTTATTCTGAGTTTCCCCATCCTCCCTTTATTTTCAGTCCTGATGAAGTGTCTTGGCTTGAAACATCAACTGTTTACTCTTTTCCACAAATGCTGCCTGGCCTGTTGAGTTTTATGCTGCGATACCACTTCCCAGATGGTAGCAGCTGGAAAAGATAGTGGTTGGGATGGCTTGGGTCCCCAATGATCCTATGTATCCTTTTAACATACTTGTGCTTGTAAATGTCCCGAATCATGGAAGTTCACAACTACAGATGCGCCGGGCTGTCCGCACCACTCTCTGCAGAGTCCTGCGATTGAGAGAAATACAGTTCTCATACCAGGCAGTGACGCAGCCAGTCAGGATGCTCTCAATGAAAAGAGGGCATGCCCTGGGTGATAAGGTTCTTAATGATGGATGCTAGGTTTTTGAGGCATCGCCTTTTGAAGGTGTCCTGGATGCTGGGGACGACTGGTGCTCACGATGGAGCTGACTGAGTTTACAACTTCCGCAGCTTTTTTGATGCTGTGCAGTGGACCCTCCACACCAGATGGTGATGCAACCAGTTAAAATGCTCTCCATGGTGCATCTGTAGAAATTTTAGATTAGATTATGAGGACACGCAGTCTTCTTTTATTGTCATTTAGTAACGCATGCATTAAGAAATGATACAATGTTCCTCCAGAATCATATCACAGAAAGACAAGACAAACTAAGACTGAAAAACTGACAAAAACCACATAATTATAACATATAGTTACAACAGTGCAAAGCAATACCGTAATTTGATAAAGAACAGACCATGGGCACGGTAAAAAAATGTCTCAAAGTCTCTCGAAAGTCCCATCATCTCACGCAGACGGTAGAAGGAAGAAAAATTCTCCCTGCCATGAGCTTCCAGCGCCGCAAACTTGCCAATGCAGCACCCTGGGCACACCCGACCACAGCCGACTCTTGAGTCCGTCCGAAAACTTCGAGCCTCTGACCAGCCCTCTGACACTGAGCACCAAGCAGCATCTCTGCTGAGCGCTTCAACCCCGGCCCTGGCAACAGGCAATAGGCAAAGCCGAGGATTTGGGGCCTTCCCCTCTGGAGATTCTCGATCGCACAGTAGCAGCGGCAGCAAAACAGGCATTTCAGAAGTTTCTCCAGATGTTCCTCCATGCTTCTCACGAACGTCTCCATCAAATCATGATTGTGCATGGTGCCTACTTACAAATACGATATCATTTCAGAGTGGCCACGCGCGCTGTGTCACGCCACCATCTTCTCCTCCCCTCTGAAATTTGCAAGCGTCTTCGGTGACACTTAAAGTCCTTAAACACCTAAGGAAGTAGAGTCACTGTCATGCCTTTATAATTGTCCACCGTGTTTGTAATTGCATCCATATGTTGGGCCCAGGATCGATCCTCAGAGATGCTGACACCCAGGAACTTGAAACTGCTTTCCCCTTGCATTTCTGAACCCTTGAGGAGAACTGGTATGTGTTCTCTCGACTTATCCTTCCTGAAGTTCACAATCAATTATTTGGTCTTACTGATATTGAATGCAAGGTTGTTGTGACACCACTCAACCAGCTGATCTATCTCACTCCTGTATGCCTCCTCATCACATCTCGAATTCTGCCAACAATAGTTGTGTCATCAGCCCAAATTTATAGATGCCATTTGCGCTGTGCCTGGCCTCACAGAAGTGAGTGTAGTGGGAGTAGAGCAGTGGGCTAAGCACACATACTTGAGCTGCGCCTGTGTTGATTATCAGCAAGGAGGAGATGTTATTTCCAATCTGCAAAGACTGTGGTCTCCCAGTGAGGAAGTCAAGGACCCAGTTGCAGAGGGAGGCACGGAGGCCCAGGTTTTGGAGACTGTTGATTAGAACTGAGGGTATGATTCTGTTGAATGCTGAGCTGTAACAATGAACAGCGAACTGATGTAAGTAACACACATAAAAATTGCTGCTGAACGCAGCAGGCCAGGCAGCATCTCTCGAAAGAGGTACAGTCAATGTTTCGGGCCGAGACCCTTCGTCAGGACTAACTGAAGGAAGAGTTAGTAAGAGATTTGAAAGTGGGAGGGGGAGGGGGAGATCCAAAATGATAGGAGAAGACAGGAGGGGGAGGGATGGAGCCAAGAGCTGGACAGGTGAATGGCAAAAGGGATATGAGGTTGGAGAAGGGAGAGGATCATGGGATGGGAGGCCTGGGGAGAAAGAAAGTTGGGGGAGCCCAGAGGATGGGCAAAGAGTATAGTGAGAGGGACAGAGGCAGAAAAAGGAGAGAGAGAGAAAAAAATTAATAATACTTTATTGTCGCCAAAAAATTGATACTAGAGCGTACAATCATTACAGTGATATTTGATCCTGCGCCTCACACTCCCTGGAGTACAAATCGGTATTAAATATTAAAAATTTTAATTATAAATCATAAATAGAAAATAGAAAAGGGAAAGTAAGGTAGTGCAAAAAAACCGAGAGGCAGGTCCGGATATTTGGAGGGTACGGCCCAGATCCGGGTCAGGATCTGTTCAGCAGTCTTATCACAGTTGGAAAGAAGCTGTTCCCAAATCTGGCCGTACGAGTCTTCAAGCTCCTGAGCCTTCTCCCGGAGGGAAGAGGAATAATAATAAATAAATAAATAAATAAATAAAGGGAGGTGGGGCATTAACAGAAGCTAAAGAAGTCAATGTTCATGCCATCAGGTTGTAAGCTACCCAGACGGAACATAAGGTATTGTTCCTCCAACCTGAGTGTGGCTTCACCTTGACAGTAGAGGAGGCCGTGGATAGACATATCAGAATGGGAATGGGACATGAAATTAAAATGAGTGGCCACTGGGAGATCCTGCTTATTCTGGTGGACAGAGCATAGGTGTTCAGCGAAACGGTCTCCCAGTCTGCGTCGGGTCTCGCCAATATATAAAAGGCCGCATCAGGAGCACCAGACGCAGTATATCACCCCAGTTGACTCACAGGTGAAGTGTCGCCTCACCTGGAAGGACTATCTGGGGCCCTGAATGGTGGTGAGGGAGGAAGTGTAAGGGCATGTGTAGCACTTGTTCCGCTTACAAGGATAAGTGCTGGGAGGGAGATCGGTAGGAAGGGATGGAGGGGACGAATGGACGAGGGAGTCGTGTAGCGAGCGATCCCTATGGAAAGCAAAGAGCAGGGGCAAGGGAAAGATGTGCTTAGTGGTGGGATCCCACTGGAGGTGCCGGAAGTTACGGAGAATAATATGTTGGACCCGGAGGCTGGTGGGGTGGTAGGTGAGGACAAGGGGAACCCTATTCCTAGTGGGGTGGCGGGAGAACGGGGTGAGAGCAGATGTGTGTGAAATGGGAGTGATGCGTTTGAGAGCAGAGTTGATGGTGGAGGAAGGGAAGCCCCTTTCTTTAAAAAAGGAGGATATCTCCTTCGTCCTGGACTGAAAAGCCTCATCCTGAGAGCAGGTGTGGTGGAGATGGAGGAATTGTGAGAAGGAAATAGCATTTTTTGCAAGAGACAGGGTGGGAAGAGGAATAGTCCAGGTAGCTGTGAGAGTCCGTAGGCTTATAGTAGACATCAGTAGATAAGCTGTCTCCAGAGATAGAGACAGAAAGATCAAGAAAGGGGAGGGAGGTGTCAGAAATGGACCAGGTAAACTTGAGGGCAGGGTGAAAGTTGGAGGCAAAGTTAATGAAGTCAACAAGCACAGCATGCATGCAGGAAGCAGCGCCAATGCAGTCGTTGATGTAGCAAAGGAAAAGTTGGGGACAGATACCAGTATAGGCTTGGAACATGGATTGTTCCACAAAGCCAACGAAAAGGCAGGCATAGCTGGGACGCATACGGGTGCCTATGGCTACACCTTTAGTTTGGAGGAGGTGGGAAGAGCCAAAGAAGAAATTATTAAGAGTAAGGACTAATTCCGCTATATGGAGCAGAGTGGTGGTAGAGGGGAACTGGTTTGGTCTGGAATCCAAAAAGAAGCGGAGAGCTTTGAGACCTGAGGAATTGATGTTTCCGCAGCAGGCATATCTAAACCAACAGCCACAGTATTAAAGAAATGGATTGACTATTTAGCACAGAGATAAGGAAATATCTAGGAATTGTGTGATCGTCTCGAATTTGCTACACATGAGGACTATGTTTCATTTACTGGTTATATTTAAGATAGAGAACAATTGACTTTTGAATTGAAGGATCTGGGTTTAATGCATGGTGCTCAGGTAAAAGATGAATGGTACAGCAGCTATGATGGGCAGAATAGCAGACTCCTGCTTCTACTCCTTATGTTCTCAGGTCCCAAAACAAAATGGCATATAGAGTGGTAGCACTGAGGAATGTAGTTGATATCATGGACGGTGTATTGACTTGGGTGTCTCTAAGTGAAAATCTTGCCACGGGCCAAACTATTTATCCTTTTTTAAAATGTGGTTAGGAATGAAAGAGCACACATGCACAAATACTCAATGACTCCAGCAGAGTTACAATCGAAGACAACTGGTCTCAGAGCAAGATTGTTCCAGGGCTTAGCCCCAAGGTCTTCAGAATCGGAATAAGGTTTATTATCACTGGCATATGACGTGAAATTTGTCTTCATTCAAGAATATCTTCCTAATCCACTCAATATCACTTTGGTGGTTAAAAGCATCCTGAAATCGTCATCATGGATATCCCTCGAGGTCGAGGATGATAGACCTACTTATGGGTCTCAAGTGGCTTATGAGTTGGACTCATCCTGAAATATCCTCATGGTCAACATGGATCATTACTGGATCAGTACTGTGAGAATGTGCAACTTTCTACACAGGTGAGACCCTATCTCACAAATTGTCTTAAAAGGCTCTGAGAGGTAACAGATTACTTGCCTCCTCAAGGGAATTCAATAAAGTATAATATCACATGGCTGTATTGTATAACTGATCACCAGAAATAATTTCTCACCACGTATTGTTTCAAATCCTTTCTAGCAAAACAAGTCTCCATCAGGACAAGGACAAAATACGTGAAGCCAAGACGTTGCAGAACTCCAGGGATTCTGGCCCTTTCCCATGACACTGTCAAAGAAGAAGAAAACAATTTAACTTCTTACTGATATTCTAATATCTAAAAGATTGGCTCTATGCTGATGGTCAATCCCACTACAGCCTGAAGTAAGGCACCACAGGTTTGTCCCTAGTTAAAAAAATATATCACATCAACCTGCAGAGAGGAGCTCAGGTGTTAAGTCAGAACCCTGGTCTCTATGTTGGTCAACAACCATACATAGTCAGAAGTGGCAGGAGGATACATATAATAAGCTTTTGATTCCATATGTCAGGTAAGAAATGATTTGCCAGCGTTTCAACATGAACTAAAACCATGACTTTCAGTGAATAGATCCTATCTGATCATTAGGGAGAGGAGAATTATTCAATATTTTCATTTAATGTAACTATTTTTTTTCTCTCTGATCATATACACTTCCTTCGTGGATTTTATGTGCTATTAGTGGAGGTCGGGTTTGAGGACGTGATTGTTTAATCTATTTAAGTCCGCTATTTACCTAGTTGGCCCATTGCTTTGCTTTGTAGCTTAGTGGCACGGTAGTTTTTTTTGGGGGGAGGTTACGGGTTTTTTTCCTCCTTTATCGTTTTATATGGAAAACTAGTATACAATTATATTACCTTGTTATTTTATAACTAACCTATGTTGTTTGCATTTTTTTTTGTATTAATATTTCTTGTATATCTATATCGTAACAATGTATTGGTTACTATATGTTTTACTTTGTGTATACTAATTCAACAAAAAGATTTAAAAAGAAGAGAGAGGAGGATTAGCCTTAATGTCAGTGATTCCTTGTGTGTTTTCAACACTCTTTTCTCATCATTGGCAATGGACTGTGGGTTTCTTTGTGCATCCATTTCTCTCCTTATCAGCAACTTATAGGTTTACAGTGATTTTTTTAAAATTAGGGTCATTTTGAAGGAAAACCCTGTAGCACTTCAATTCATAACCATATAAAGCTATAAACAGACATCTTTATTGAAGACCATGACATTAAAAAAATATCTTTATAACAAATGAAACAAACATACAATGTTGTTAAACTGTCTTATCGACATGTATTCTCAAAGCTAACATAGGAATAATGACCAATTGGGAGAAGGACAAAGGATCTTTCTGCAACCATGGAAACAAATGTCACGCTTATGGCAGAACCACAGGACTCTTAATTCTAGACTTGGGAAAAAGAATGTGATAAGAAGTTATAAAGACAGGCTAATAGGGAGCATTCTTATCTCTGGTCCTGAAAGTTGTGGCTTCAAGGCCTACTTCAAGGCATTCTGTGCAGAACTTGAGTTACAGTTTTAAGGGAGAGCAGGACTGTTCAGAGGCACCATTCAGATCAGTCAGAAAACCAAGATCCCAGCTGCTTCTAAATGTATATAAAAGATTCCATGGCACCATCATAACATGAACTGGGGAGCTCGCCACAATTTTCTAGCCAATTGTTTTCCATCCATCAATAAAGAAAATCACTGCAATGCCATTCATGGGAGCTTGCAGTACAAAATAAGCTGCTGCATTTCTTACATTACTTTAAAAGTACTTAATTCACTCAACCCACTCCAGTGGGTCAAAAAAGAGACATGAAAGGTATATCATAAGTACAGGCACACACAAAATGCTGGAGTAACTCAGCAGTCCAGGCAGCACCTATGGAAAAAAGTACAATTGACGTTTCGGCCCGAAATGTTGAATGTACTCTTTTCCATAGATGCTGCCTGGCCTGCTGAGTTACTCCAGCATTTTGAGTGTGGTGCTCAGATTTTCAGCATCTGCAGATTTTCTCTTGTTTATCATAAGTACAAGTCTTCCTTTATGTTACTATAGCAGAACAGATGTCTTCTAAGGCTGACGTCTTATCAGAAACTGATCCAACATAAAACCTACCAGGAGTTAAATCCTCCAATCGCATCACGCACTGTAGATTTCATGTTCCTTGTGACCTGAAGCCTCTCCGCCGTTTCCAAGCTAGCAGCTTGCAGGCTGAGCCATGTTCAAGGATTGGACCATGTTCAAGCACTTATCAGTGGATCTGAAGGAATACACCGCAGTTGTCACAAACTTTATAAAAATAGCCGTAGACAAGTGTGTCCCCACAAAATCATTCGGAGTCTTCCCTAACCAGAAACTCAGGATGAACCATGAGATCCGCAATCTGCTAAGGGCCAGATCAAAAGCATTCAGCTCTGGCGAACGGGTAGGATACAAAAAGTGCAGGTACAATCTCCAGAAAGCCATCTCAGGGGCGAAGTAGCAATTTCAGACTAAGTTTGAATTAATAAAGGATAATTGACTGCTGTGGCAGGGCTTGAACATAATTACCTCTTACAAAGTGAAAACAAGTGACATAGGTGACACAGGGATCGGCTTCCAGGTGAACTCAACGCATTCGATGCTCGTTTTGACTGCCAAAACATGGAGGAAGCTTCATGAACTCCCACAGTGTCAGATGACCCTGTGATTTCAGTCAGTGAGGCTGACATGAGAGCTTCCTTCAGGAGGGTGAACTCACCGAAAGCATCCAGGCCAGATGAGGTACCTGACCAAGTACTAAAGACCTATGCTGATTGTTGTAGCGTGGATGAAATTACCAGAGAGACAGAGTCACTGGTAGATACAAAGCAGCTTCTTTATTTGACACAACAAGGTACAGCAGGCATCTTACGGACGGAGACGCTTTTGGTAGAAAGGTCTGCTAGCCCAATGTGGGCTCGATATTTATATGCTAAACACGAAGGCAATCGTTACTTAAAAAGTTATAGACCATGCATAGACAATGCTTCCTATTGAAGCTACATACAAAATATCACACCATCCTTTCCTTCCGACGCCAACATGTCTGGGTTGGTATCCACAGCCTTTAGGAATGTAAGTTAAGTCTACAATACATTTATTTGGCATTTCCCATGCTAACATAGACAATTAATATTTATAATGTATAGATAATACTGTCTTCGAAACTACAGCATCAGGTCAAACTACGGCACCAGAAGCATCTGGTATTCACACCTTTTTAGGAAGTCCATTGTTGTGGACTCAATCCAGAGTCCTTTGTCAAACAGTTAAAATAGAAGTCTGGTGGCCAAAGTGTAAACAAATCGTCTACACAAAAAACTCACTCTAACATTGATCATCTGGCTGGAGTCATCTGGCATGGATATAATCTGACTGATATCTTTAACCCCTCACTTCAGCAGTCTGAGGTACCCACCTGCTTCAAGCAGAATTTGAGAATGCCTGTGCCTAAGAAGAACTTGGTAACCTATCTCAATGATTATCAACCAGCGGCACTTACATCCACTATGATGGACTGTTTTGACAGTTTGGTGATGAAACACACATCAACTCCTGCCTGAGAAGTGACTTGAATCTGCTCCAATTTGCCTACCAGTACAACAGGCAAACAGCAGATGCCATCTCATTGACTCATCACTCAACCCTGAAACATCTGGACAGCACAAATGTATACATCGGGATGCTCTTTATCAGCTATAGCTCAGCATACAATACGATCTTCCCCTCAAAACTATCAACAAGCTTCAAGATCTTGGCCTCAATAATTCTTTGTGCAATTGGATCATTGATTTTCTCACTTGCAGATCCCAGTCAGTTTGGATTGGCAACAACATCTCCTCCACAATTTCCATCAGCACATGTGCACCACAAGCCTGTGTGATTAGCCCCCTGCTCTACCCACCTGTGTGGCTAACCACAGCTCTAATGCTGTATTTCAGTGTGCTGATGACACCACTGTCATAGGCTGAATCAAAGGTGGTGAGGGACCAGTGTGCAGGAGTCTTGGAGATTAGGAAGATTGAAAATCTGGCTGAGCAATGCCACAATAACATCTCACTCAATGTAAGCAAGATGAAGGAGTTGATTATTGACTTCAAGAGGAAGAAATTGGAGCTCCATAAACCTGTCCTCATCGGGGGATTATAAGGCCATAGAACCATAAGACCATAAGATATAGGAGCTATTTGGCCCATCAAGTTCGCTTTGCCATTTCATCATGACTGGTCCTCTTAGTCCCAATCTCCTGCCTTCCCCCCATATCCCTTCATGCCATGACCAGTCAAGAATCTGTCAACCTCTGCCTTAAATATACATAAAGGCTTGGACTCCATAGCTGCTTATGGCAACAAATTCCACAGATTCACCCCTCTGGCTAAAGAAATTCTTCCTCATCCCCATTCTAAAAGGACACTCCTCTATTCTGAGGCTGTATGTTCTAGTCTTAGACTATTCCACCATAGGAAACATCCTCTCCACATCCACTCTATCAAGGCATTTCAGTATTCAATAGGTTTTAATTAGGTCACCCTCATTCTTTTGAATTCTAGTGAATACAGGCCCAAAGCCATTAAACACTCTTCATATAATGAGCCGCTCAACCTGGAATCATTTCATGAACCTCCTTTGAATTGTCTCCAGTTTCAGAATGTCTCTTCTAAGATGAGACCAAAAACTGCTCACAATACTCTAAGTGAGGCCTCACTAGTACTTTATAAAGTTTCAATATTACATACTTGCTTTTATATTCTAGTCCTCTTGAAATGAATGCTAACATTGTATTTGACTTCCTCTCCTCAGACTCAATCTAAAAATTAACATTTAGGGAACCCTGCACAAGGACACTCAAGTCCATTTCCATCTCAGTTTTACGTATTTTCTCTCCATTTAGAAAATAGTCAACCCTTTCATTTCTTCCACCAAAGTGCATAACCATACACTTGCAAGGACTCTTCATTTCATGTACTCAATATTCATTGCTTATTTATTTATTTATTACTATTATTATTTTTATTCTTTTGTATTTGTACAGTTTGTCATCTTATGCAGATTGGTTACTGTCTGTCTCCCTTGTTGGGTGCAGTCTTTCATTGATTTCATTATGGTTCTTGGATTTACTGAGTATGCCCGCAAGAAAACAAATCTCAGGGTTATATATGGTGATGTATGTGTACTTTGATAATAAATTTACTTTGAACTCTGAAGATACTCACCAGGCGATGCCTCGCTTCCTTCCACTCACCTCATATTAAGAGAAGTTGGTGCCATTTTCTCTTAAGTGCACTGGGAACTAAAGTATGAATATGGATCGGGGAGAAAATGGGGAGGAAGGAAAACGGCCAAAAAAACCGCCAGAATGAAGAACTATCCTCCGAGGTAAAGCTTGGTTTGTAACCACCTTAATGTTTAACACTGGCAGAAATATAAAGCAATTTAACAACTATGATTTCAACAAATCCCATGGATGGTCACAACCAAGTTGATTTATACATAATGTGGCCGGGCCTTCCAAAAGGAGTAGGTGCTACAGAGAACGGAGTACACAATCGACGGGAGAAGTAAAAGTACCATTTAATTTCTTAATTTTTCTTTCTTCATGATTATGGTTGTCTATAAAACTGCCACCTTTTGTGTTCAACAATGTGCTGGAAGAACTCAATAACGAAAATGTTCAATATTGTTTGGGATTGATAATGCCAGGCAACTCAAAGTGCACTTAAAAGATGAAAGCAAAGCAAAAATAAAATTTCCAGATGATGGAAATCTGATTTAAAAAGAGGAGATTCTGAAAGTAAACAGCAATCAGGAAAAAAGGAAAAAACAATCATTGCTTTATATCAATCACCTTCGATCAGAAGGTGGGACATGGTTTTAGTCCTGACCTTAGGAGAATGCATGTTCTCCTGTCATTGCACTGGCCATGCCTGATGCTCTAATTTCTTTCCATAGACCGAAGATGTACTAGTAAGTTAAAACCATAAGACATAGGAGCAGAATTAGACCATTCAGTCTACAAGTCTGCTCCATTATTTCATCAACCCCATTCCCCTACCCATAACATTCCCATAACATTTGACACCCTCTGTAATCAAGAACCTATCAACCTCTGCTTTAAATATATCCAATGACTTGACCTCCACAGTCATCCATCACAATGAACTGCACAGAATCACCACCCTCTGGCTAAAGAAATTCCTCCTCATCTCTGTTTCTAAAGGGACATCCTTGTTTTCAGAGTCTGTTCCTTCTGATCATAGGCTCTCCCATTTTCAGAATCAGGTTTAATATCACTGGCGTATGTTGTGAAATTAATTAACTTTACGGCAGCAGTACAATGAAATAAATGATAAATAAATATACAGAAAAAATACTGAATCACAGTAAGCATATATATGTCTATTAAATAGTTAAGTTAAAAATAGGTAGTGTAAAAAAAAGGAAATAAAATAGTGAGGTAGAGTTCATGGGTTCAATGTCCATTTAGAAATTGGATGGCAGAGGGGAAGAAACTGTTCCTGAATTGCTCAATCATTTGAGAAAACATCCATGTCCAATATTAATTGTCAACTGAATTATTCTTTAGTCTACACTATTGGCAAAAAAAAGTCAAAATGGAGTTCATGGAGACATAAGCAGAGGTGACTAAAGGAATCGCCTACCCAATAGCCATCATGGGTCCAGTTCCTTCTGTGTTATTAGAAGTATAAGGTCAAATACAAAATAAATTTGGTACAAAGTCAAGGAAAAGATGGTGGAGGAAGGGTAGGGGTCGTGGGAGAAGTCAGAGCATGGTCAGAAATAATGTAAGAGGCAGTAGTTAAATAACAACAGGCATGATGATCTGAGCCAAAAGTGAGGGTGGGGTAGCAAAAAAACAATTAAAGGAGGTGTAAACAGATACAGCAGAACCATTACTAGCATCTGTTGTCCAATAAAACTGCAGCGGTGATAATGGTCTAAAGCTGCTGAACTCATTGCTGAGGCCAGAAGGCTAGAAAGCAACCCACTCTTCACTTCGCTGTGCCAGTGGGAATCTAAAGCACAGTGAACAAAACGGTCAGGATACATTTCACACCTTGTAAGTTACTGGTTCCAGGAGAGGCAGGTTAGTCTATGTAATAGTTAAAATATCATGCCTTTGGTGTTTACAACAGGCTGTTCTGATTCTGAAGATTCTTCATCTAAAGATACTTCAGCAAAGGTCAAAAGTTACATCAAATAAATATCAGTGCACAGATAAGCTTAGCCACTTCATTTACAATTCTTTTCCCCACTATAATCTTATAGCCTTCTCGGAATGAGGTGCTCTGATATTTGTACTGTGCACCTTCATGACCATTCAGCAGTGGCAGTGGTTTTACTGTGGTTGCACAATTTGGAGGTTGTTTCTGAGGTTTTTATTTTCGGGATTGATGAGTACAGAATGGGAGCTCGGATGGAAATGTGGGTAAGATATGTATTCTGCTACAGTGCCTAGTTTAATATGAAAATCAACAGCCTTGTCAGCAGAACTACCAATGGTACAATTACAGCTGCTTTGCCAACACTGAATGACATGTACTTAGTGGCCACTTTATTAGGTACACCAGTACGTTAATGCACATATCTAATTGGTAAATATCTAATCTGCCAATCACAGGGCAGCAACTCAGTGCATTAAAAACATACAGACATGGTTACGAACTTCAGTTGTTGTTCAGACCAAACATCAGAATTGGGAAGAAATGTGATCTAAGTGATTTTGACCGTGGAATGATTGTTGGTGCCAGATGGGGCGGTTTGAGTATCTCAGAAACTGCTGATCTCCTGGGATGTTCACATACAACAGTCTCTAGAGCAGGGTTTCCAAATATGAGGTCCGTGAACCCCTTGCTAAATGGTTTTGGTTCATGGCATGAAAAAGGTTGGGAACCCCTGCTCTAGAGTTTACAGAGAATGGTGTGAAAAACAGAAAAAAACATCCAGTGAGCAGCAGTTCTGTGGACATAAAAGCCTTGTTAATGAAAGTGGTCAGAGGAGAATGGCCAAACTGGGTCAAGCTGACAGGAAGGTGACAGTAACTCAAATAACCATGCATTACAACAGTGGTGTGCAGAGGATCACCTCTGAATGCGTAACATGTCGGGCCTTGAAGTGGATCAGTTAAAGCAGAAGACCACATCATGTTCCACTCCAGTTTCACTCATAAAATGGCTACTGAGTGTATATAATTGCTAGAAAACTCAACATGCTAATGAATCCTAGACATTCATTATTTTATGCAGCCATAGAATTCCATGAAACCACCTTCATGATTAGCATTATTGATCAGAATTTGACATGGATATACATGAGGACTATGCTGGAAGAACAAAACCTTTCAAATACTACCGATAATTCTAAAGCACAAAGGAAAACTGCCAAAATGAAGCAGCCTGAGTGATTAAGTGCGGTCAGCACTCTTTATGTGACAGAACAAGCACATCAGCAGCACATAAATCATCAGTTGGATAGAGAATTAACCCTGAGCTTAGATGCACTCTCAGGAAGAGATTTATTAAAATCAACTCATTACTTAATTAAAAACCATCTTTATTCAGAGATGTGCACTAAATTGCACCCTCCATAACATTTGCAAATGCAATTTCTGTCAGAAAAGTTAAAGTGAGGAAAAGGAAAAGGGCTTTGACTTATTAAAGCACAAGAACATTCAATGTCTGTTAATTCAGCCTGGCCACACTTCTATTCAAGTAAACACTGCACTGCTCTTAAGCATATTATTTAACATACATTATTACCAGTGCCAGGAAGCATATCAACCCAGCCTTGTCTAAACTCTTTAGTTTTCCACTAATGTATCCAAGTTTGCAGTTCTTTGAAGATAGCAGCACATGAAGATGTGGGGTCAAAGAACACATGAGGAATGCTTGCCTTCACTTGCCGTAGTTTAGAATATAAGAGCATGGAGCTCATGGTACAACTTGATAAAAATGTTAATTAGGCTATAGCCGCAGTATCATGTACGACAGGAGGCATATAATTACACTGGAGAGCTGCAGTGGAAATTTACTAGAATGTTGCCTAGATGGGACATATCAGTTGTGAGCAGAGACCGAACAGACTGGTTTTGTGTTCCTTGGTGTAGAGGAAGCTGGTAGAAGACCTGATTAAGGTACATCAGGACGAGCAACATAAATTGGGTACATAGTGGTGTAGACATCTAAACTGATCAGTTCTCTGAGACCAGCGTTCAGCTGTTTGGCAACACCGTGGCATCACTTCACTAGTTGCAACCAGACACCACAAGTTGACTGATTCAAAGTTCAAAGTAAATTTTATTATCGAAGTACATATATGTCACCCTATACAACCTGGAGATTCATTTTCTTGTGGGCATGCTCAGGAAACCTATAGAATAGTATCTATAACAGAATCAATGAATGACCGTCCAACTAGGGTGTTCGACCAGAGTGCTGAAGACAACAAATTGCAAATGTAAATATAAATAACTAACAAGAAATAACAAGAACATGAGACAAAGAGCTATTGAAAGTGAGTCCATTGGTTGTGGTAACATTTCAGTGATGGGGTAAGTGAAATTGAATGAAGTTATCCCCTTTTGTTCAAGGGTCTGACGGCTGAGGGGAAAAATTGTTATTGAATCCGGTGGTGTGAGTCCTAAGGCTCTTGTACTTCCTTCCTGGTGGCAGCAGTGAGAAGAGAACATGACTTAGATGATGGGGATCCCTGATGTTGCTTTCCCACAACACTGTTTCATGTAGATGTGCTCAATTGTTGAGAGGGCTTTACACATGACGGTCTGGGCCGAATGTCCTACCTTTTGTAGGATTTTCCATTCAAGGGCGTTGGTGTTTCCATACCCGGCTGTGATACAGCCAGTCAATATACTCCTCCACTACACATCAATATAAGTTTGTCAAAGTTTTAGATATTATGCCTAATCTCTGCAAACTCCTAAGGAAGCAGAAGCGCTGCTGTGCTTTCTTTGTAAATGCTGGGCCCAGGACAGGTTCTCTGAAATAGTAAAACCTAGGAATTTGAAGTTGCTAACTCTCTCTATCTCTGATGAGGACTGGCTCATGGACCTCTGGTTTCCCTCTGTTAAAGTCTATAAGGCCATAATACCATAAGACATTGGAACAGAATTCAGCCCATCGAGTCCACTCCGCCATTTCATCATGGCTGATCCTGGATCTCACTCAACTCCGTATAGCTGCCCTCTCACCATATCCCTTGATGTCCCGACCAATCAGGAATCAATCAACTTTTGCTTTAAATATATCCATGGACTTGGCCTCCACCACAGTCTGTGGCAGAACATTTCACAGGATTAATACACGCTGCCTGAAAAAATTCCTCCTTATCCCTGCTCTAAAGGGGCGTCCCTCAATTTTGAGGATGTGCACTCTAGTTCTGGATACCCACACCAGAGGAAACATCTTCTTCACATCCACCTTATCTAGTCCTTTCAGCATTTGGTAGGTTTCAATGAGATCCCACGCATTCTTCTAAATTCCAGTGAGTGTAGGCCCAAAATTTCAAATGCATATGTTAACTCCTTCATTCCCAGAATCATCCTCGTGAATCTCCTCAGGACTCTCTCCAATGACAATACATCCATTCTGAGATAAGGGGCCCAAAACTGTTGACAATACTTCAAGTGCGACCTGACTAGTGTCTTATAAAGCTTCAGCCTTATCTTCTTGTTTTTATATTCTTTTCCCCTTGAAATAAACGCCAACTTGCATTTGCCTTCTTTACCACAGACTCACCCTGTGAATTAACCTTCTGTGAGTCTGGCACAAGGAATCCTAAGTCCCTTTGCACCTTTGATGTTTGAATTTTCTCCCCATTTAGGTAATAGTGTGCTCTATTGTTGCTTTTACCAAAATGCATTATCATACATTCCCCAACACTGTATTGCATCTGCCACCTTTTTGTCCATTCTTCAAATTTGTCTAAGTCCTGCTGCAACTGCATTGCTTCCTCAGCACTACCTGCCCCTCCACCTATCTTCATATCATCTGCAAACTTTGCCACAAAGCCATCATTTCCATTATCTAAATCATTGACAAACAATGTGAGAAGTAGCGGTCCCAATACTGACCCCTGAGGAACACCACTAGTCACTGCAACCAACCAGAAAAGGCCCCCTGCCTGTCAACCATTCCTCTATCCATGCCAATATATATCCTGTAACACCATAGGAGTTTATCTTGTTAAGCAGCCTCATGTGAGGCACCGTATCAAATGCCTTCTGAAAATTAGATTATTTGAATAGATTATGAGGACACACAGTCCTCTTTTATTGTCATTTAGTAATGCATGTATTAAGAAATGATACGATATTCCGCCGGTGTGATATCACAAAACACAGGACAGACCAAGACTGAAAAAAACTAACAAAACCACATAATTATAACATATAGTTACAACAGTGCAACAATACCATAACTTGATGAAGAACAGGCCATGGGCAGAGTAAAAAAGTTCAAAGTCTCTCGAAAGTCCCACATCTCACGCAGACGGGAGAAGGAAGAAAACTCTCCCTGCCATGCCTGACCACAGACCGACTCTGAGTTGTCCGAAAACTTCGAGCTCTGATCAGTCCTCCGACACCGAGTACTGAGCACCATCTCTGCCGAGCGCTTCAACCCCAGCCTCGGTCAGCAACCGCAGACAAAACCGGGGATTTTGGGGCCTTCCCTCCGGAGATTCTCAATCACAGAGTAGCAGCGGCAGTGAACCGAGCATTTCAGAAATTTCTCCAGATGTTCCTTTGTGCCTTCTCACGTCTGTCTCCATCAAATCAGAATTGTGCACAGCATCCTGCTTACAAATACGTTATCATTTCACCGGAGAGCTGCACCGGTGAAAATCCAAGTAAATGACATTCACTGCCTCTCCTTTGTCCATTCTGCTTGTTACTTCCTCAAAGAATTCTAACAGATTTGTCAGGCAAGGTTTCCCTTTACAGAAACCATGTTGCATTTGACTTATTTTATCATTAGTCTCCAAGTAGCCCAAAACTACATCCTTAATAATGGACTCCAAAACTTACCCAACCACTCAGGTTAGGCTAACTGGCCTATAATTTCCCCTCTTTTGTCTTCCTTTTTAAAGAGTGGAGTAACATCTGCAATCTTCCAGTTCTCCGGAACCATGCTAGAATCAAGTGATTCTTGAAAATTCATGACCTATGCATCTGTTATCCCTTCAGCATCCTTTCTCAGGACTCTGGGATGTAGTCCATCTGGTCCAGGTGACTACCCACCTTAAGACCTTTATGTTTGCCTAGCACTTTTTTCTTTGTAATAGGAATGGCACTCACTCCTGCTCCCTGACACTCACGGACCTCTGGCATACAGCTAGTGACTTCCACAGCAAAGACTGAAGCAAACTACTTATTAAGTTCATGTGCCATGTCTTTGTCCCCCGTTACTGCCTCGCCAGCATCATTTTCTAGTGGTCCACTCTCACCTCTCTTTTATTCTTTATATAACTGAAAAAACTTTTAGTATCCTGCTTTAGATTATCAGCTAGTTTGTCCTCATGTTTCATCTTTTCTCTTCTTATAGCTTTCTTAGTTTCCTTTTGTTGGATTTTAAAAGGTTCCCAATCATCCAATTTCCCACTCGTTTTTGCTACCTTATGTGCCCTTTGCTTGGCTTTTATGTAGTCCTTAACTTCCCTCATCAACCACGGTTGCCTAGCTCTGCCATTTAAGAACTTCTTTTTCTGTGGGACATACCTATCCTGCGCCTTGTGAACTATTCCCAGAAACTTCAGCCACCTCTGGGCCACCGGCACCCCCACCAGTATCGCTCTCCAATCCACCTGGGTAAGTTCCTCTCTCATGCTTCTGTAATTCCCTTTATTCCATTGCAATACCATTACAGTTCCTTGGTCTTTCTCTATAATCAGTTCCTTGGTCTTACTGACATTGAACAAGACGCTGTTGTTATGACACCACTCAGACAGATTTTCAGTCTCGCTCCTACATGCTGATTCCTCACCACCTTTGAATCAGCCCATGACAGTGTTGTCATCAGCAAGCTTGAACATGGCATTGGAGCTGTGCTTAGTCATAAAGTCATGTGTAAAGCCATTAGAATGGGGGACTAAACACACAGCCTTGCGGTGCACCTGTGCTAATGGAGATCATGGAGAAGATGGTGTTGCCAGTCAAACTGACTGGGATCTACAAGTGAGGAAGTCCAGGATCCAATTGCACAAGGTCTTGGAGCTTATTGATTAGATTTGAGGGGATGACGGTATTGAATGCTGAGCAGTAATTAATAAAGAGCATCCTGATGCATGCCTCTTTGCTGTCCGTGTCTTCCAGGATAGAGTGAAGAGCCAATGAGCTGGCATCTGCTGTGGACCTGTTGCTCCGATAGGCAAATTGGAATGGATCTAAGTCACCTCTCAGGCAGGATCCGATATGTTCCATCACTAACAATTCATCACTGTGGTTGTAAGTGCAACTGGACAATTGTCATTGAGGCAGGTCACTACACTCTTCTTCGGCACCGGTATAAGTGAAACCTACTTGGAGCAGGTGGGTACCACACACACTGCCGAAGCGAGAGGTTAAAAATCTCAGTGAACATACCACCAAGCTGATCATCCAGCTGATCGGTCCGGTCCAGGTGCTTTCCTTGGGTTCACCCTCCTGAAGGCAATCCAAACATTGGCTTCAGAAGCTGAAATCAAAAAACCATCAGGGGATGTGGGAGTTTGTGATGGTTCATCCATGATCTGACAGTCAGAATAGAAGGCATTGAACTCATCTGGAAGCGAAACCCTGTTGTCTCCCATGTCACTTGATTGAACTTTATAAGAGGTAATAGCATTCAAGCCCTGCCATAAGTGTCAAGCATTCCTTGTTGATTCAAGTTTGGTATGGAATTTCTACTTCGTCCGTTTGCTGGCTTTCCAGTGATTGCACTTGGGCCTCCTGTAACTCTCTTGGTCTCCAGATTTGAATGCCTCTGATCTGGCCTCACCACATTTCAGATCTCATAGTTCTTCCAAGGCTACAGATTGAGGAAGACTCTGAATGATTTAATGGGGGCACACTTGTCTACAGCAGTTGTAATAAAGTGTGTTACAACTATGGTGTATTCATTCATATACCTAGATGAGTGTTTGAACACGGCCCAATCCACTGACTCAAAGCAATCTCTCCTCTGCCTCCTCCCCCTGTTCTGTTGTCCTAATCTCTGGAGCTTTGCTCTTTAGTCTCTGCCTGTATGCAGTAGGGAAAGGACAACCCAATGAACTGATTTATCAAAATGCATTCTGGACAAGGAGAGATAGGCATTCCTTATCTGAGTATAGCAGTGGTCTAGTGTTTTGGGACATCCAGTACTATAAGTTATATGCTGATGTTAATTGGGCAGGGTTTTCTTGAAACAAGCCTAGTTGAAATCTCTGACTATGATTTGGAATGTGTCGGGATGGGCTGTTTCTTGTTTGGAGGGAGCATCATGCAGTGTCACAGGCATTTGACTATAGTCGGCCATTGGCAGTATGTAAACTGCAATCAGGGTTACGGAGGAGAACTCTCTAGGTAACAGAACAGACGCCATTTGACTGTTA
The DNA here is from genome assembly GCF_030028105.1 of Mobula birostris. NCBI lineage: Eukaryota > Metazoa > Chordata > Chondrichthyes > Myliobatiformes > Myliobatidae > Mobula > Mobula birostris. The sequence continues at coordinate 51,368,830 of NC_092387.1, read as the reverse complement.
GGTGTTCCAAGTCGATGGAACGCGAGTTCGACAAAACTGCCACATCAGAGCACCAAATAGAGTTTATCATGAAATGCAGACCTCCATCTTTTGCCTTTCCAAAATCAGCAGGTCAGTCCAATCTGTAAAGCAAGAATCCTTCTGGTTTGACTGCTGAATGTGCTGAACCCAGAAAAGCCAAGTTACAATAAAGCATACAATTAAGCATTCCCTTCATTATCTTATGTTTAGGTCCTCAATTTTGTTCTCCAGAGACTGCGCATTTCCCAACAAGATGTTGGGTAGAGGAGACCACATCCATCCTGACCCAGCCTGACTTGGAGTACCCTCTGCCTCGCTTTTGGCCTTGCCAATGAACCTTCTTAAAGGTGCTGTGCCTGTCAGTAGATCCTGAGATCTGAAGATCATTGAGTTGAGTTAAAAGTCCATTGCTTAGAGAGAAGTTACATGCTGCAGATTGCAGTGAAATTAATTCATAAGAGGTATATTTAAAATAATCTTTCGAACAATTTTCTGCAGCCCATAGGATGACGCCGATGATCGCTGGCACCATCTTGAAATTCTTTTTTCTGAGATTCTTGTGCATTATTTTTCACCCAGTGCTATGTGGTTGACATTGCATTCTTGCTCATTCTCAGAATTAAACCAATTTCTAAGATAAAACACTTTATGAAACTAGAGGAGGAAGAGGCAGCAACCTTTAAAGGGAGTAAGTAATATTTTATTGGGAGATTGCACTGTTGCCTTTGAGACTGGCATTAAATCATATGACTGTCTGGTATCAAATAGTTGATCTGATCATAATTCACAAGAAATCCCTGAATCAGATTATTGCCATCAATATTTTCAAAAACTGGATTAGCAATCTATCTTTTTTCCCCAGAGTGAGAAACAATAATGGCATGTTAATATGGAGTACTGCAGACCAAAGTACCTGCTTTGGAATTCCTGACATTGATAACGTGATGTTTGTCTGGACAACCCCAGCCAGGAATGTCTTTAGTCATTTTGTAAAACTGAGCGACATTCAGTCTGGAACAGAAAGCATCCTAGATAGCAAGAAATGATTAATGCAGCCTCTGCACTTACAAGCCTAATGTTTTACACTGTACACAGACAAAGTAAGTATTTTCTACCTTCACTGGTTGAGCCATAAACTTGCTTCTTTAAGAACTAATTGTGCACCCCACCTGCCAAACCCCTGCCCCATCCTAGTGAAATCCCTACCCTATCCTAGACCAAAGTTAAACAATACAATGTTACAAATTACTTATTTTTTCCCCCTCATGATACAGTACAGCATGGTGGTGTAGCAGTTAGGTGCTACATTACCATGCAGCTTTACAGCAACTGCGGTAAGATTGTGGTTCAATTCCTGCACTGTATGTAAGGACTTTGTATGTTCTCTCCATGACTGTGTGAGTTTCACAGAAACATAGAAACCCTACAGCACGATACAGGCCCTTCAGTCCACAAAGCTGTGCTGAACATGTCCCTACCTTAGAAATTACTAGGCTTACCTATAAACCTCTTCTTTCTAAGCTCCATGTACCCATCCAAGAGTCTTTTAAAAGACTCTATTGTATCCGTTTCCACCACCGTTGCTGGCAGCCCATTCCACGCACTCACCACTCTCTGAGTAAAAAATTTTCCCCTGACATCTCCTCTGTACCTACTCCCCAGCACCTTAAACCTGTGTCCTCTTGTGGCAACCATTTCAGCCCTGGGAAAAAGCCCCTGACTATCCACACAATCAATGCCTCTCATCATCTTATACACCTCTATCAGGTCACCTCTCATCCTCCGTCACTCCAAGGAGAAAAGGCCGAGTTCACTCAACCTATTCTCATAAGGCATGCTCCCCAATCCAGGTGCTCTGGTTTCCTTGCACACTACAAAGGTGTATGGGTTAAGGTTGCTAAATTGTGGGCATGCTATGCTAGTGCTGAAAGCATGGCAACATTTTAGATTAGATTAGATTATGAGGACACTCAGTCCTCGTTTATTGTCATTTAGAAATGCATGCATTAAAAAATGATACAATGTTCCTCCGGTATGATATCACAGAAACACAAGACAGACCAAGACTAAAACTGACAAAAACCACATAATTATAACTTATAGTTACGACAGTGCAAAGCAATACAATAACTTGATAAGAGCAGACCATGGGCACGGTAAAAAAAAGTCTCAAAGTCCCGATAGCCCCAACATCTCACGCAGACTGTTGAAGGAAGAAACTCCCTGCCATGAGCTTCCAGTGCTGCAAACTTGCCGTTGCAGCATCCTGGAAGCACCCGACCACAGTCTGACTCTGAGTCTGTACGAAAACTTCCAGCCATCGACCAGCCCTCCGACACCGAGCACCGAACACTATCTCTGCTGAGCACTTCGACCCCGGCCCCGGCTGCCAAGCAACAGGCAAAGCCAAGGATTTGGGGCCTTCCCCTCTGGAGATTTCAGATCACATAGTAGCAGAGGCAGCGAAGCAGGCATTTCAGAAATTTCACCAGATGTTCCTCCGTGCTCTCATGTCTGCCTCCATCAAATTGTGCATGGCCTCCTACTTGACAGATTACAGATATTCATCACTGGAGAGACCGCGCGCGCTGCATCACGCCACCATCTTCTCCTCCTCCTCCTCTCCATTTGCGGTCTGCCCCCAGCACATCTCCAGTTGTTGACTCAAACGATAGATTTCATTGCATTTCAATGTACATGTGACATATAAAGGTAACTTTTAATCTTAAATCAGGAAGAGGTGTCCCTGCCTACGTGGGCCTCCTTGCAAATAGTTTTTGCAATTATTATTAGTCTTGTGTGGGAAAGTAGTCATCTCCAGGAGAACAATAGCAGCATCTACATTAAGGTCAGGTTTTCTCCTTTGGCAGAGTCTATCTGGACAATGCAATAAGAGTAGCTTTCATCTTGTCTGTGATGCTTTGCTTTATATGTAATGGAAAGTGAGGAACAATCTGTCTGTTCAGATGGAAATTAAGATCGCAGGTAATCTGATCTCAGGCCATTTTATCATTGGCTTCTGTGAACAATAGCAATTATTTTAGTTGAGATTCTTACATTGCAAAGGTCAATAGCATTATGTGTGGCAGAATCAGACAGGTGCTCAAACAGGTCCATCTTCCAGTAACTCTTGTAGGTCACCACATATTATAGGTAGAGAGGGTAAGAACTGTGACAGGAGGAATTGGGATCTTGAGGGTGAGATTGAAGCAAGTGGATCAGGTGATGGTGAATGTTGGTGTGTAGCTGATGAGACGTGCAGTGAGATTACGAGCTAGGGCACCTGCTGAATGGGTGGAGTGGAAAAGGAGACACATAAAAATCCCTAAGGGGGCCTACACGTTAGGTCTCTTTAAGCTGTGCCACACAATTTGATAGGGCAGAAGTGGCATCAAGTGTAGCTTGATATGACAGCACGTGGCCTGATGTCACCATGTGTCTTACGTTCAGAGAACCCAAGAGCAAATGGACGTTGCCATTCATGAGCTGCATAATGCAGCTAGATTTTTAATTCCTTCATCCATATGATTTCTAACTCAGGTCTTTATCCTTTATTTGCTCTATCAAGAGCACAGGAAGAGTCAGTCCAGTTGAACAGCAGTGCCAATGTGGCTTGTGTACTTACGGGGTCCATCAGCTGGGCCATAGTTGATGAAGAAAGCTCCAATCAGTAGCAGAATAATGGATCTCCAGGTCAACTTTCGCAGCAACTGCAGTCGAGGGATACCTCGTCAGAGCATAGCGCTGAAGGACAGGGCTACAGATGTACCAATGATGAAAACAAACCAAAGAACACACCATAAGTTACCATTTATCGCTTATGACTTTGATCGCACACATTCCATTGTGAAAAGCTCAACAGTATATGGGATGTAACAAGTGAGACAGTTTGCGCCTGGAAACCAAATCCTGAATGGATCCAAGTTGAATTCAAGATACTGGGTACAAGTCAACTGCATCTCTTCAGACAGAAAACAAAGAAAAGCAAGGTGCTATTGAACCTTGAGTAATAAACAACTTGCATGAACAGTGTGGAGCAAAATAGGGAAATAAACACAATAAAAACACGACATAAAATTATGAGGAAACAAGGCTCTAGCTCAGAGTATCATAAACCCAAAAGATTCTGCAGATGCTGGAAATCTAGAGCAACACACTCAAAATGTTGGAGAAATTCAGCAGGTTAGACAGCATTTATGTAAATGAATTTACAGTCATCATTTCAAGCTGAGACCCTTCATCAAGACTGGAAAGGAAGGGAAAAGAAGCCAGAATAAGGAGGAGATCAGAGTAGCTGTTAATAGCTTGACTGTGCAGGATTTGTAATTGGTAACACCACTTTGAAAAAATGATCACCAGCAGTCCTATTGTGTGGTAGGTGATTTTTGCATAATGGTCCATACTGCCAATTTTTAAAAGTTCTACTCTTCAAAGACAAGTGGTGGGTGTGAGTTCACTGTTGTAGCATGAACAAAGTCACCAAAGAGACATTGAAGATAATAGATATAGAAGTGTTTTATTCAACAAAAATGAGCATCAAACATCATATTGAGACATTCTTGGAGGAAGAGTCCTCCTGACTCAATATTACATGACATTTTAAATGCTAAAGGTCAAAGGTAACAGCAGGACAATTCTATATTTACAATGTATCTACAACACTTCCTTTGAATTGCGCATAGTTTTCACACATCACCTTCTTCACACTCATACTCCGGACACACAAAATGAACGTTAATCAGCATTGTCTGATCTGCAAACATCTCTAGTCCATGGCTCAAGGGAAACCATTGTTCAGGGCTGCATTTTAAATTCAATCTACAATCCACATTCCTGTCTGAAGATTGGTTGCTGGTGAAGTTAATATTTACTATATAAGGAATACGCCCTTATACTTTCCAGCTTAGTAACACAAACACAATCATTAAATGCAATTCAATATATTCAGTCTGTACAAAGAAACTATAAACAGACCAACTGTAAATCAAATTATCTGAACATTTCACAAATTATCCTGAGAAAAAGTCATTCAGGAGGCCTTTGAAAGGCTTGGTTATGTTCAAAGTGCCACTCAAAGGCTCTGAAAAAATTTTCCAAGACATAGCATCATTCAGAAGGCTTAATGAAAGTCTGAAAGGCAAAGGTGTTGGAAATTGGAAATAAGACCACAAAATGCTGGGCACACAGGCTCAGCAGCTTTGATCGACCATTTCTGATGAAACATTGAAACCTGAGCTGATCTGATCTTTGCACAGATGCTGACTGACAGGCTGATTGTATCCAACATACTCTGCTTTCTTTCCAATGAAAGGTAGGCTTGTTTCATAGCATTATAGAAATGTGCAGAACTGAAACAGCCTCTTTCAGCCCATCTTTTCTATGCTTACCACAATGCCCATCTATGCCAATCCCATTTGCCCACATTGACCCCACATCTACTATGTTCCATTGAAATTAAAACCAGCCAATCCAATCGTCCCTTATAATTACAACCATCCATTCCAGGCAGCCTGATAAATCTCCTCTGATCTCTCTATTGCTACCACATCCTATCTGCAGTGTGGCAGCCAAAAATATGCATAATTCTTTAGATGCAGTCTACCTAATCTCTAATACAACAGCATCATTATTTTTCAACTCTTATACCTTGGGCCTCAGTCTATGAAGGTAAGCATACTAAATATCAAAAATCTGATGCTTGAGGGGTAATAACTGTTCCTGAACCTGATAGTGTGGGTCTTGAGATCCCTGTACCTTCTTCCTGATGGCAGCAGCAAGAGAACATGGTTTCATGGTGGGAGTCCTTAATGATGGATGCTGCTTTTTTTGCGATGGCACTCCATGTAGATATGCTCAATGGTGGGGATGGACAGGGCTATATCCACTAGTTTTTGTAGGCTTTGGTGTTTCCATACCAGGCCATGATGCAACCAGTCAACGTACTCTCCACCACACATTAATGGAAGTTTGTCAAAGTTTTAGATGACATGCTGAATATTCAAAAAATTCTAAGAAAGTAGAGGCACTGCCGTGCTTCCTTCGTAATGGCGCTTACATGCTGGACCCAGGTCAGATCCTCTGAAATGATAACAATAAGAAATTTAAAGTTGCTGAATCTCTCCACTTCTGATCTGCCGATGAGGATTGGCTCATTGGGTCATACAGTCAAGGAGGCCGTGATGCCACCAGTCAATATATTCTCTTCACTACACATCTATAAAAGTTTGACAAAGTTTTAGATGTTGTGCCAAATCTTTGCAAACTTTTAAAGAAGTAGAGGTGTTTAGATTATTAGAACACTCAGTCCTCTTTTATTGTCATTTAGAAATGCATACATGCATTAAGAAATGATACAGTTTCTCCGGAGTGATATCACAGAAAACAGGACAAACCAAAGACGAACATTGACAGAACCACATAATTATAACATATAGTTATAGCAGTGCAAAAACAATACCATAATTTGATAAAGAACAGACCATGGGCACGGTAAAAATAGTGTCAAAGTCCCAAGTCGATTGACTCCCGAGTCCCCGATAGCAGGCGGCAAAAGGGAGAAACTCCCTGCCATAAACCTCCAGGCACCGTCAACTTGCCGATGCCTTGGAAGCAGCCGACCACAGCCAACACTGAGTTTGTCTGTCCGAAAACTTCGAGCTTCCGACCAGCCGCTCCGATACAGCCTCCCAAGCGCCATCCTCTGCCAAGCGCCTTCGACCTCGCCCCGGCCGCTGAAACACGCAAAGCCGAGGATTTCGGGGCCTTCTGCTCCAGAGATTCTGGTTACCACACAGTAGCAGTGGCAGCAAAGTGGGCATTTCAGAAGTTTTCCCGATGTTCCTCCGTACTCTCAGGTCTGTCTCTAACAAATCAGAATTGTGCACGGTCCCCTACTTGATACATAACAGATATTCATCACCGGAGAGGTCGCGCGCGCTGCCATCACACCTCCACCTTGTTGTACTTTCTTTGTAATTATACTTATGTGCTGGGCCCAGGACAGATCTTCTGAAATGATATCACTGAGGAACTTAAGGTTGTGGACCCTCTGCTTCTCTCATCCCTCACTGAGGTCTTGATCATGGACCTCTGCTTCCACCACCTCAACCGGAGCCAATAGAACCATAGACCCATAGAAACTACAGCACAGAAACAGGCATTTTGGCCCTTCTTGGCTGTGCCGAAACATTTTCTGCTTAGTCCCACTGACCTGCACACGGACCATATCCCTCCATACACCTCCCATCCATGTATCTGTCCAATTTATTCTTAAATGTTAAAAAAGAACCCACATTTACCACCTTGTCTGGCAGCTCATTCCATACTCCCACCACTCTCTGTGTGAAGAAGCCCCACCTAATGTTCCCTTTAAACTTTTCCCCCCTCACCCTTAACCCATGTCCTCTGGTTTTTTTCTCCCCTTGCCTCAGTGGAAAAAGCCTGCTTGCATTCACTCTATCTATACCCATCATAATTTTATATACCTCTATCAAATCTCACCTCATTCTTCTATGCTCCAGGGAATAAAGTCCTAACCTATTCAACCTTTCTCTGTAACTGAGTTTCTCAAGTCCCGGCAACATCCTTGTAAACCTTCTCTGCACTCTTTCAACCTTATTTATATCCTTCCTGTAATTTGGTGACCAAAACTGAACACAATACTCCAGATTCGGCCTCACAATGCCTTATACAACCTCATCATAACATTCCAGCTCTTATACTCAATACTTCAATTAAAAAAGGCCAATGTACCAAAAGCTCTCTTTACGACCCTATCTACCTGTGACGCCACTTTTAGGGAATTTTGTATCTGTATTCCCAGATCCCTCTGTTCCACTGCACTCCTCAGTGCCTTACCATTAACCCTGTATGTTCTACGTTGGTTTGTCCTTCCAACGTGAAATACTTCACACTTGTCAGTATTAAACTCCATCTGCCATTTTTCAGCCCATTTTTCCAGCTGGTCCAAGTCCCTCTGCAGGCTCTGAAAACCTTCCTCACTGTCTACTACACCTCCAATCTTTGTATCATCAGCAAAGTTGCTGATCCAATTTACCACATTATCATCCAGATCATTGATATGGATGACAAATAACAATGGACCCAGCACCCATCCCTGTGGCACACCACTAGTCACAGACCTCCACTCAGAGAAGCAATTCTCTACCACCACTCTCTGGTTTCTTCCATCGAGCCAATGTCTAATCCAATTTACAACCTCTCCATGTATACCTAGCGACTGAATTTTCCTAACTAACCTTCCACACGGGACCTTGTCAAAGGCCTTACTGAAGTCCATGTAGACAATATCCACTGCCTTCCCTTCATCCACTTTCCTGGTAACCTACTCGAAAAACTCCAACAGATTGGTCAAACATGACCTACCACGCACAAAGCCATGTTGACTCTCCCTAATAAGCCCCTGTCTATCCAAATGCTTGTAGATTCTGTCTCTTAGTACTCCCTCCAATAACTTACCTACTACTGACGTTAAACTCACCGGCCTATAATTTCCCGGATTACTTTTCAATCCTTTTTTAAACAACGGAACAACATGAGCCACTCTCCAATCCTCCGGCACTTCACCCGTAGACAGCGACATTTTAAATATTTCTGCCAGGGCCCCCGCAATTTCAACACTAGTCTCCTTCAAGGCCCGAGGGAACACTCTGTCAGGTCCTGGGGATTTATCCACTTTAATTTTCCTCAAGACAGCAAGCACCTCCTACTTTTCAATCTGTACAGTTTCCATGATCTCACTACTTGATTCCCTCAATTCCATAGATTTCATGCCAGCTTCCTTAGTAAATACAGATGCAAAAAACCTGTTTAAGATCTCCCCCATTTCCTTTGGTTCCGCACAAAGCCAACCACTCTGATCTTCAAGAGGACCAATTTTATCCCTTACAATCCTTTTGCTCTTAATATACTTGTAAAAGCTCTTTGGATTATCCTTCACTTTGACTGCCAAGGCAACCTCATGTCTTCTTTTTGCCCTCCTGATTTCTTTCTTAAGTATTTTCTTGCACTTCTTATACTCCTCAAGCACCTGATTTACCCCCTGTTCCCTATACATTTCATACAACTCCCTCTTCTTCTTTATCAGAGTTGCAATATCCCTTGAGAACCAAGGTTCCTTATTCCTATTCAATTTGCCTTTAATCCTGACAGGAACATACAAACTCTGTACTCTCAAAATTTCCCCTTTGAAGGCTTCCCACCTACCAATCACATCTTTGCCAGAGAACAACCTGTCCCAATCCACGCTTTTTAGATCCTTTCTCATTTCTTCAAATTTGGCCTTCTTCCAGTTCAGAACCTCAACCCTAGGACCAGATCTATCCTTGTCCATGACCAAATTGAAACTAATGGTGTTATGATCACTGGAACCAAAGTGCTCCCCTACACAGACTTCCGTCACTTGCCCTAATTCGTTTCCTAACAGGAGATCCAATATTGTATCCCCTCTAGTTGGTCCCTCTATATACTGATTTAGAAAACTTTCCTGAACACATTTTACAAACTCTAAACCATCTAGACCCCTAACAGTATGGGAGTCCCAATCAATGTATGGAAAATTAAAATCCCCTACCACCACAACTTTATGTTTCCTGCAGTTGCCTGATCAGCTCCTTGGTCTTGTTGACATGTAGTGAGAGGTTGTTGTTGTGGCACCACCCAGGTTTTCAGTCTCCCTCCAATATGTTGATTCATCACCACCTTTGATTCAGCCAATAACAGTGGAGTTGTCAGCAAACTTCAATATAGCACTGGAGCTGTGCTTAGCCTCCCAGTCATTCAGTATAAAGTGAGTAGAGCAGGGGGCTAGGCAGACAACTTGGTGGTACACCTATACTGGTAAAGATCGTGGAGGAGATGTTGCTGCCAATCTAAACTGACTGGGGCATGCAAGTGAGGAAACTGAGGGTCCAATTGTGCAAGTAGATACTAAGGCCAAGGCCTTGAAGCCTACTGTTTAGTCTTGAGGGGATGATTGGATTGTATTGAATGCCAAGCTGCAGTCAATAAAGAGCATCCTGATGCATGCATCTTTTCTGTCTAAATGTTCCAGGGTTGAGCAAAGAACCAATGAAATGGTATCTGCTGTGGACCTACTGTGCTGGTAGGCAAATTGAAGACCTCTCAAATGCAGGATCAGTCAAAAGGATGGCTCTTTCAAATCAAGGAGATTGTTATGAGGTCTGGAGTATTCAGTGAGGAGACTGAGTCAATTCAGAGGGAGGGTTGGTCAAGGGGTCAGTTTTGACCAATGGAATGGCAAGGACTCTTTTTTTTGGAGGAACCATCATTACATCACCAGTGAGATGCTTTATAATGGAGCACATTCTTCAGCGTCATCCCACTCATTACCTTCTCGAAATATTCAGCAATTGAGTGGATTTACAAAGACATTACTTGAAGTAAAGTCCTCTCTTGAAATAGTGAACATAAAAATTCTTAACTTAAAAAATCCATTTGCTAATATTCTGAAGTTTAAGGCCAAAGGTTTTCTTGTGGAATAAAAGTCTGTTCACCTTGGGAAACTATAGTACCTTAAAGTTTATGACTATTGAAAACAGATTGTCCAAATGATATGTACGGAATGAGCCAACTGCCTCAGAGTAAAATATTCAGTTCATTTGTTCAAGGGGCAAGCAGTGTTGTTTATTTCTTAATGCTCCCCACCCCACCCCCCGAATTGACTGGCCTTCCAGAACATAGTGGAGGGCACATATTGGCGAATCTGAAGTCAGGATTGAAGAGAGCAAGGAAATAAGGAAAGAAAATGGAACTAATGAGTTAGCTCTCCTGGTAGACAGTATAGACTCATAGGCTGAATAGCCTTCTGCTGTGTTGTTACAGAGAAATAAGACAAGACACACAGCCTAGCCAGATTGTCTTTCCTTAGGGGTCTTAATGAAATGGACAAGGTTTTACAACTATCCAATAGTTTTATGGGTACTACAATTGATACTAACTTTTTCTTTCAGATTTAGAATTAATTTTTTCACAAAAATAATACCAAGTCCTTTGTTAAATGAGCATGTATGAAGATCTTTGAAGTTACGTTTTAAAGCTATCAACATTCATAGTTGCATCAATAATTGTGCAAAACAGCGTAAAGCTTAAAAATAATGTGCAGAGACCTGTGATATTTTTCTCCTTATTGTTACCTGTTCTTGGCTCAGAGAAAACCTTGTGTGACTTGGCACCTGATATTTCTGAGTGTGTTAGTTGTTAATGCAAACGATGCATTTCACTGCATGTTTCGATGTAGTGTGATAAATACACTCATTGGCTACTTTATTAAGTACTCCTTGCCCCTGCTTGTTAATGCAAATATCAAATCAGCCAATCATGTGGCAGCAACTCAATGCATAAAAGCAAGCAGACATGGTCAAGAGGTTCAGATGTTGTTCAAACTAAACACCAGAATGGGGAAGAAATGTGATCGAAGTGACTTGGATCTCAGTACTCATCAACAAGCGCCAAAACTTGGACTTCTGTACCTTCCTCTGCAACTGAATTCTTGACTTCCTCATCGGGACACCAGTCAGTACAGATCAGAAATAACATCTCCTCCTCACTGACAATCTATCACAACCGCAGATGCGGCAGGTCAGTAGATAAGGCAATTGCGCTTGTGAATATCCACATGTCAGCTAATTATTATTTCATTGTGATAGTACTTAACTCCATTCTTTTCGGCGTAGTGCTTGTCGAGACTTGGACACAGCACAGCAATACTTCACTGCCTGTTTGCATTCGGCCTTGCCTGAGAAATTAGACTGTCGAGTCAGCTGACTCTGAAGACTACCGGTATTCATTTTAAATTTACTTTTTCCTTTCAACTGCAGTGTAGGCTTCGTTTTCCATTTGAGAGTTTTAGTTAATGGCACTATTTGGCATAGCGTTTATTGTTTTCTTTTCCCCTTAACACTGTTTGCATTAGAGTCTGTGAACTATCGACCTGCTTCAGTGTCTCTCACTCCGCACTTGGGCCATATCCGAACCGGATGACATAATTAACACTAGTGCACCTCAAAGATGCATGCTTGTCCCACTGCTCTACTCTCTGTACACCAATGACTGTGTTGCTAGGCACAGCTCAAACACCATCTATAAGTTTGCTGATGACACAACTATTGTTGGCAGACTTTTCAGATGGTGATGAGGAGGCATAGAGGAGTGAGATAGATGAGCTGGTTGAGCAATATTACAACAACGTTGAGGACTTCAGGAAGGGGAAGTTGAGGGAATACACACCAGTCCTCATGGAGAGATCAACAGTGGAAAGGGGTGGACAATTTCAAGTTCCTGAGTGTCAGTATCTCTGAAGATCTATACTGGACCTGACGTATTGATGCAATAACAAGAAAGCATGACAGTAGCTATATTTTATTAGGATTTTGAGGAGAATTGGTATGTCACCAAAGTTCTCACAGAGTTCTACAGATGTACCATGGTGAGCATTTTAATTGGTTGCATCACTGTCGGGTATGGGGGGAACTACACTGCACCAAATCTGCAAAATGTTACAAACTCAGCCAGATCCATCAAGGGCACTAGCCTCCTCAGCAGCAAAGACATCCTCAAAAGCCAATGACTCAAAAAGGCGGTATCTTTCATTAAGGACCCCCATCACCTAGGACATGCCCTCTTCTTATTGCTACCATGACAGAGGTACAGCAACCTAAAAACGCACCTCAATGTTTTAGGAACAAATTCTTCCCCTCTGCCATCAGCTTTCTAAATGGACAATGAACTCATGTACAATAACTCACTTCATGTTTTTTTTTTATTTTGCTCTCTCTTTGCACTGGATTAGATTAGATTATGAGGACACTCAATCCTCGTTTATTGTCATTTAGAAATGCATGCATTAAAAAATGATACAATGTTCCTCCAGAATGATATCACAAGAAACACAAGACAAACCAAGACTAAAACTGACAAAACCACATAATTATAACATATAGTTACAACAGTGCAAAGCAAAACCGTAATTTGATAAAGAGCAGATCATGGGCACGGTAAAAAAAAGTCTCAAAGTCCCGATAGCCTCATCATCTCACACAGGTGGCAGTAGGGAGAAACTCTCCCTGCCATGAACCTCCAAGCGCCGCAAACTTGCCGATGCATTGGAAGCACCCGACCACAGAGGACTCTGAGTCCATCCAAAAACTTCGAGCCTCTGACCAGCCCTCTGACACCGAGCACCATCTCTGCCGAGCGCTTCGACCCCTGCCTCGGCCGCTGAGCAACAAGCAAAGCCGAGGACTCGGGGCCTTCCCCTCTGGAGATTCTGGACCACACAGTAGCAGCAGCAGCGAAGCAGGCATTTCAGAAGTTTCACCAGATGTTCCTCCATGCTCTCATGTCTGTCTCCATCAAATCAGGATTGTGCTACCTACTTGACAGATAGATAACAGGTATCACCACCGGAATGGCCGCTGCGAGCTGCGTCGCGCCGCCATCTTCTCCTCCTGCCTACCACTTATTTTATTTGATTTTATATATACTACATACATATTTCTTATTGTAATTTATAGTTTTTTCCATTATTTTATATTGCACTGTACTGCTGCCACAAAACAACAACTTTCACAACACATGCCAGTGATACTAAACCTGATTCTGATTCTGAATGACTGGTGGTGCCAAATGGGGTGGTTTAAGTATCTCAGGAACTGCTGACCTCCTGGGATTTTCATGAACAGCAGTCTCTAGAGTCGACAGATAATGGTGCAAAAAAAAAACAAACACATCCAGTGAGCGGCAGTTCTGCGGCCAAAAACACCTTGTTAATGAGAGACGTCAGAGGACAATGGCCAGACTGGTTCAAGCAGACAGTCTGATTTACATGTATTACAGTCTGCTATAACCATGCATTACAACAGTGGTATGCAGAAGACAATCTCTGAATGCCTAACATGTTGAATCTTAAAGTGGATAGGCTGCAGCAGTGAAGACCACAAACACAGGGAAATACACTCCGTGGCCACTGAGTGTTAATCTGATTCTGAATCTGTTCTCTGACTCTTCTTTGTGAACGTGGATAAAACCTGGATTTATTCAGTCATGGAGGGACTGTTGCCATGTCACAATAATCTAATTCTGATGAAATATGAAGCCTGAAAAACAAGGGATTCTCTGATGTCTTGTCATACATCTCTTCTCTTCAAAGCCCAACTTCTCACCCCAGAAAAGCTTGTTATTTCACTACTGTTTTTAGGATCCTGCCAGCAACAACTGGCCTTTGTTTTTCAATTACACTTTAAGCCACCATACTTCAAAGTAATTGACTGCATATGAAGCACTGGGGAAAATAAGCGTTGAAAGATATGATGAGGTGCTCTATAAATGCATGTCTACTCGTTCTGGACTGCGTTTAACTTGAGTCAGTTCTCATTAGCTCCATACGGTGACATCCACCATCCCAAGCTAAATCAAATATTGTGGTGCTGGTTAAGCTCCACCTTTCATAGCCCTACAATGTATTTCATTATTTTTATCGGTCTGTGAAGTGGATAATAATTCTCTTCAGTTACTGTTTCAATCTTTTAAAGTACTTCATTGACGAACAACTACAATCGCACTCAAACAGAACCCTGATTGTCCTTCATTTGGTTATCTAATATTCTGGCGTCATATTCTACTGCACGTTAGCTGCTCCAATTTGAATTTCACAATCCGTCTAGTCCAGCTTGTCTGGGCCTATCAATGCTTTCACAGGCACTGGGCATGAAACAATGCAGTGAGGAACTCTTCACTAACTCAGGATCTGCCAAAAACAATCTTGTCCTTCTTCAGGACTACACCACTTCCATGCTGACAGTTATTCAAGGTGAACAGAGGACCAGAGTTACCAAGTAGTTTCTTACATGGATCACTAGCATTAGCAAATCCAGATGTGCAACTTCTGATTGACGGCAAAGGAGATTGCAGGAAATTATTATTATGCACAAACTGTATGAGAGCAAGACATAGGCTCCGCGGCACTGGTTAACAGTTGGTCTCTTTTCAAACCATTTGTATTTTTTAGCTTAGCTCATGATACAGAGCATTCATCTGACTCAGAATATTCTGAATTCAAGTTCCATAGCTGTACAAGTATAGAAAGAGGCCATTCAGCTCAACTTGTTTGAGCTGCCGAAAGTTATAGCAATCACAAAGTAATCCCATTGCCTGGTCCTCATTTATTTATACATTTCTGTTTCTGCTTTTTCACTTAAAGTATGCAACTCTGCCTCCTCTGCACCAAAAAAATAGCTAACTACCTGCTTAAAAGAAATCCTTCTAAAGTTTCTCCTCAATTGATTTATTAACAATGGCCCCTCATCACTGACTGCCAAATCAGAGAAAATAATCTTCACCTCTTCAAGTTATTAAATGTCCACTTTCCCTTCTGTCTACCTATGGATAGTGTCTGATTACCAATTCACTCTGCACAAATGATTTTCCAAACCAGGCATCCTCCTAATGGATCCTAAATTCATGTAATCCATGCTTACGCTCCAGTATAACACTGAGCATTTGGAGATGGGGTATTAAACTGAGGTGCTGCTGAAATATCAGGTAGAATTTGAAGGCTGAGTGGCACTACATGGAAGAATAATTTACTGGGTATAATTTCTCCATCAAACTACCAATCAACATTATAAAATATCCAAATGACATCTTACTCCATCAATTCTGCTTTCAACCCTTCCTGTCCTTACCAAAGTTAGTATAATCATTCTAGAGTTACACATCTAACTCACTAGCACTCCATTAATAACAAACCCCTAGACCACAACTCAACCATTCCCTATTCATCTGCTCATACTGCCACTCGTCCAGGACAAAACAATCTTAGAGTTGCCCTGGCCCTTACTTTCCATCGCACCAGCCTCCACGTTCAACAGATCATCCCCTGCGATTTCTGTCGCCTTCAAAGAGATTCCACCACCAGACACACCCTTCTCTCTCCTCTACTTTCAATATTTCATAGGGACCTTCCCTTTATGACCCCCTCCTTTATCCTTTTGTTTCCACCAACCACCCCTCTTCTTAGGGCACACACCTTTGGAACTGCAGGGAACAAAACATTTGCCCTATCCCCTCCTCCCTTCCCACCAGCTGTGCCAAAAGAGTCCTTCCAGATGAAACAGATGACATTTGCACTTCTTCTCATCTAGTGTATTGCAATCAGTGTTCACAATGTGGCCTCCTCGACAATGGAGAGATCAAAACACAAATTGGGTGATACTTTTGCAGAGCTCTTGCATCCAATCCACAAGGGGTGATGCTGATCTTCCCATTGCTGCCATTTTGATTCCTCATCCCACTCTAATCTATTGACCTGTGCCCTCCTGCAATGTTACAATGCAGGCTTGAAGAACTGTACCTTAACATCCATCTGGGCACGTTACAGCCTTCAGGAGTCAATATTGAATTTTACTATTCGGATAATTTGATTTCTCAGTCCTTATCAGTTAGCCATGCATAATGTAAGTTCATTTTTTTCTCTCCATTTCTTATTCTTTATTTAACTCTGGGAGTGAAGGGCATGCCCAGACTGACCAAACTGGTTTCCAGTTACCATGGCATCAAACTGTATTCTTCTTCTTCTTCAAGGTTGTGGCTCAGTTGTTTTTTAGACTTGTAAGGATGGTTTTGGAGACAGAGCAAAGAATTAGGGGTCAGGTTAGGATTTAGGGACAAGGAGATGGGGTGGTTGGAGGTCAGGCTGGAGTTCAGGTCAAAGTGCTCTATGGGACAAAGCCCAGTGATCCCCAGTCAGGTCGGCAAGCACCAGTGAGGATGAGGGCCGGTGATTCACCGCCAGGTAACCAAGTTGCTCCCCCCCCCGCCAACCCCTGCTCAATGTGTCCCAGGATCAGAGGTACATATAGGCAGAAGGCATGAGGGCCAATGGCCCTCCCTGACCCTCATTCCCAGATCAGTGAGTTCAAGGCCTGGAATTTGGGATCCATCAACAGCGAGTCCTTGAGCTGATACTGAAGATCGAAGTCAAAAGACCAAAGATTGAAGTGGTCGTGGCTGGAAGTCAAGGCCCAATGGCCAGAGCCCTGGGTCTGTGATTCCACTGGGGGAGCTGGAGCCTCATGTCTGTGAGTCCTTTGGACTCCAGAGGCTCAGAGACAGCCAATCTGTGGTGGAGGCCTGTCTGCATGTGTGAGTGGGTGGGAGGGAGGAAAGGGGCTTGATTTTCTGTGGTTGCTTGTGCTGTTCTACTGAACATTGTGGGGATGCTATGTTAGAGTCATAATGTGTGGCAATACTTGCAGGCTGCCCCCAGCACATCCTTAGGTTGTGTTGGTTGTTAACACAAAGGACACATTTCACTGTTTGTTTCAATAAATAAATGAATCTGAGTCTACTAGGCATATGTTCCTGTTCTGCATTTCACATTGCTGCACTCTGCTGTTTATGTTCTATTGTCGATGTTCTCAATTTCTAACTGCTGCCATTCACTCACTGACCAGGAAATCAAGTTTACAGCTTACCCCTATGGTCATCCCAGTTTTATCCTATTGATATGCCCCCTTTCCCACACACATTCAAGCTTCCTTTGTCACCTTTTCAGTTTTGGTGAAGGGTCTCTGATCTGAAACATTGACTCTGCTTCTCTTCCCAAGGTTGCTGAGTATTTCAAGCATTTTCTGTGTTTGTGTTATTTCTGGCAAGAACTAAGTGGATGAAGAATTCTACATCAAGCTGTGCTATGCCCGGTGTCCGAGGAGAGTGATGCTAGGCTCAAATTTGCTGGAGTGGACCAGAGTTGTTTCATGCAATTAACTGTCTTGTTTGGACAAAGAATAACACTTCAGCCATCATCCAGTGGCGCCTTGTTTTCAGGTGTACTGATATTATACATGATGCTAAAAGAAATCCTCTTTTTCTTTCTTTGATTATCGCTGCAAGATTAGCAATGTAGCCTAATCCAGTAGAGGCCTTTCGACACCAGATTCCAACTGAAGGTCGTGAGCTCGAGCCCCAGCCGAGGCAACGTGTTGTGTCCTTGAGCAAGGCACTTAATCACACAATGCTCTGCGACGACACTGGTGCCAAGCTGTATGGGTCCTAGTGCCCTTCCCTTGGACAACATTGGTGTCGTGGAGAAGGGAGACTTGCAGCATGGGCAACTGCTAGTCTTCCATACAATCTTGCCCAGGCCTGCGCCCTGGAGAGTGAAGACTTTCCAGGCGCAGATCCACGGTCTGGCAAGACTAACAGATGCCTTTTTTATACTTCCTACCACTAGAGTTAGCTTTCTCTAAAGCAGTTATCTGCCATCTTTTCTGTCAAAGTGATCCAGCTGTTAGCTAGCCTTTCTGAAACAATATCTAATGTAATACAAACATCAATCGTGGTGGATTTTTGATGGGAGCTATTCTACTGAAGACCAGATCCTCCCGGTTTATTTAATGCGTAAAAGTATAGCAAAACCATCAAGGGCCAATTAATGAGAATTCTTGATATAAATGTATGTCCAGTTTCATTATCGCTTACCAAGGCATCAAAGGTCAGCTACAGTCAATCCTGCAAAACATGAAATGAGATTTTATATGAAAGATTTCATGCAAGGTTGCAGATATGTACTTAATTCTTCAGCAGAGTATTTTTAGAATTCTGAGGTATTTACTAGGATCAAAAATATATAGAAATCTTTATTCCATATTACACTTCGAGATCCGTAAGAGCATAAAATATAGGAGCAGAATTGGGTCATTCCCTCTTAGCCCTTCACCAATCCACTCACTAAATCTCTCCTTGATAGAGTAGAGGGATAGGTAAATACTAAGAACAATGATTAGCTAATGATCAATCACCTTATGAGCACCTTAGCTTACTGTTGTTGGGCAAGTCAGAAAGAAACCCTACCCAGCAACAGGTGACGTATTAGACATTGTCCTCTATCTGGCCATTCAGAAGGGACATCTCAAGGTATAACTAAATATGGGAAGGGTGGCATAGGGGATAGAATGTTCGAGAGAGAGGGGAAGGTGTCAATACAGTATAAGGAGCTAATGTTGTATCCAGGCTAGCTTTGGCAGAAAATAATTATAACTAACCAATGATGATTTTACATCTAATAGTATATCAACATGCGATCGAAACTATTCCAAAACTGTCTTAACTCGCGTAATTGTAAGATTTCCTGTGGGCGTAATGATCAATATTATAAATTGTGAAGAATTGTGATTCGGGGGAGGGTAGAGTCCGGACTGGCTCTTTGGGAGATCAGTGTGTAACTTCCCCCATAGCATGCTATGAATAAAGAGTAAGGTTTGAGAAAGTATTGCTTGTGTTATTGTGTTTGCGGTATCTGTGCTCTTGCATCGGGTCGATCCGCCTTGACATCCTGGGCTGCTGGCAAAACTGAAAGCTTGCTGAAAATATCCATGTCTGTCATCATCCATCGTCATCACTGTCATCACCTAATTCTTCATCTCTGACCATCATTTCCTTCCATCTCCTCCTGACTGGAAGCATCCTGGCCACCATGGACTGACTAAGAATAGTAACTGACAGAGGCGGGACTCTTCTGCTCTTACTCCACATCAATCACACTTTTATTCCAATATCCATTTTACCCTAAAGTCGTGTAAGCCTCGCTTCCATCTTCCACTACCACAATCCCCACCCTCAAAGGTAGATTTATTAAGTTTCCTGAGGGTACTGCGGATGGCTCTGCAAAATTATGCTTCCTTCAAAATTGACTTGAGGTTTAAAACCCTCTGGAATATGTCAATCAATAACACCAGAGACTCAGGTTGCAGACCCTGGGGAATATTAATTCCCGAATAATTTTTGATTTATTGCTTCCATAAAAGAATTAATTTAAATCAATGGGTAAGGATCTATACTTTCAGTTGCACATTCAATTTGCTCTACATTAGACTTTGGAAAGAATCTAGTCCCACATGCTGATATTCTATAGCATCTGGTTTTATTTGAAGAATTTTATAAAACTTGACTATCTTCAAGGCTTGCACCACCACCGCCCTTGTTGTAAAAGAATCAGCTGCAGTAACAGGACAGACTGATCAGATCTCCTATTTGACTGAAGTACAGCAATATCAATGCAGCCACGACCCAGTTCACATCTCTGCTGTTAAGAAGGTCATGTGGAAGCAGCAAATATTCCAGTCACTGGCTAAGCAACAATACCTGCAGCTCTTTGTTTGCCCCTCTTGATGCCCCAAATAGCCAGTGTTCATTCTGAGTGATATATTTGAGCTCTAATAATGAGACGCAAACCCTGCTTCTGCTTTCTGCATTTAATTCAGGTCTCAGCTTTGAATGCCCATTCTCTGATTCTTGTGTCTCCAGCTCTTCCTGCTCCATTAGTCCCCTGCAAAGAGTATGCCAGTCAAAAGGGTTTTACAAACATAATTTTTAACAGTTATATGTTAGATTGTCAATGTAGGTGTGAAAATCAAGAAAAATACGTAAAACCTAATTCTAGGAAAATCAAAATTTCATACTTTCTCCATAAGCCCCCAGTCTCAAACCTAGCAATTGACTTGAAAGTATATGTTAGTAATTATCCTGACTACTAAATCATGGAGTTCCATCTGGATAATACAGTGCAAAATATTAATGAAAATATTGTGTTCTGTGTCTGGTAATACAAACCAAAAATAATTTCTATTACAATACCATTCCATGGGGCATGTTCAAAGAACCAATAGCTGCCTCCTCCATAGTTGACAAAGACCATGATTGTTAGTGCCAAACTGTTAATACGGAGAGAGGGAGATATGTTTATTAACAGCATTTATTACGAGTCCATTCACTTAATCCATATTCCCAAACTGAGGGTCCACCAACGTGTAACCTGCCTGTCAATTGCTATTATCCTCAACTCTGAAAAAGAAAGCTGTTGGCTCACAATCATTTTCTGGTTGCAACATATAATCCAGAATACTGAAATAAGTCGTACACTTTCTGAAACATAGACTGAAATCCCAATGGTTTCTTTAGGCAAACACAAAAAAACCATCAGAGAGATAGATCTCTTACAAATGTTTCTCTCTTAACCTGAAACAAGTAAGGCAGTTGATCATCTCAGTGTTTTTTGGAGATAATCTTGTTCTCCAGTTAGATTTCCTTACAAAGCAAGTGCAAAGTAACAAATGATGGATTTAACAATAACATTTTGAGATGTGATTGAGAAAGTAGGGTGTAAATGCCACAGACTGAAGGTTATCAGCCAGTCAGATATCCTAAGACTGAAGATAGTATAAAATTATACAGTGGTATAATTTCACACAGAGAGTGGTGGCTGCATGGAATGCCCTGCCAGTGGTGATGTTAGAAGCAGATACATTATAGACATTTAAGAAACTTTTAGGTAGGCACATGGATGATTGAAAAGTGGAGGTCTATGTAGAAGGGATGGGTTAGATCGACCTTAGTAGGTTAAAAGGTCAGCACAACATCATGGACTGAAGGGCCTGAACTGTGCTGTAATGTTCTAAGTTCTAAAATGTTACAAAGAAAATGCAGGCTATTGTACTCAGAGTTTCCTTTAATTCATATTGAATTATTTTAATGTCTGAAGATGACAAAAGTATATATCTTCAAACAAGAATAGAAATAAGTTTGACAACTTAAATTTATATGGCTCCTTTAATACAACAAAGACATGCCAAGATGCTTCACAAGAATATTATCAAACTAAGCTAAAGTCGACGGGCTGGCCAAGAGCTTGGCAAAGAGATTGGTTTTAAGAAATGAATGAAAGGAAGCATCAGTGGTACAGAGGCAGTGTAGAATTTAAGAAGGGAATTTCTGAATATAGGGCTTTGGCAACTTAAGCATAACTACATCGGTGGTGTTATTAAAATAAGGTATGATCAAGAGGTGAGAATTGCTGCTGGTTGTCAGGATATCAGGCTAGCAAAGACCACAGACATGAGGTTCAAGAACAAAGAGGTTATTATATCAGGATTATTGCATTCAATTCTGGTTCCCCACTTATTGGAAGGATCTGGAGGCTATGGAGAGGATTCAGATGAGGTTCACCAGGAGGCTGACTGGATTAGAGGGCATGTACTATAAGGAAAATATAGTACATACTATATTCTCCTTATAGCATGTTCTGTAAGCTTAAAATAGGATAATTATTGTTTATCTTGAGTGGCAAAGGCTTATAGGAAACCTGATAGATGTTTATAAAATAATGAGGGGAATATTTAGAGTAGGTAGCTTGTATCTTTTTCTCAGGGTTAAAATGTCTAATAACAAAGGGCATGAATTGAAACAAGAAGGGGAAAGTTCAAAGAAGATGCGTGGAACAAGATTTAAAAACACATCAAAGAGTGGTGGGTGTCCGGAATGTGTTGTCATGGATAGTGGTGGAACACATTTGGTAAAGGCATTTAAAAGGTTCTCAGAGAGGCAAAGGAATACATAGAAATTAGAGGAATACAGACCTTGTGTATGCAGAAGGGATTAGTGCAATTAGGCATCATTAGCATAATTAATTTGGCACAACGTCATGAATTGGAGGGCTTGTTCCTGTGCTGTACTGTTCTATGTTGGAAGCAAGCATAAGCATTTTTACGAAATAAAGGTAGTAATCAACTGAGAGACAATTTAGGTCAGTAAGCACAGCACAATGGGTGAAAAGGACCGTGTGTGTGTGTTGGGATTCATTTTAATGTAGTTGCCAGGGAACGGAATGGAATTAGAAGTATAAAACAAGCTTATGATGGGAGACCAAACCTGATTATCTTTCTCAGCTGACAAATGCCCAACTTACATATGAATGAGTGTTTGAGAGAATGGCAGGGTGATTTTACCAGTGACTGCAGAGTTGTAAGCATCTTCCACTGTGTGAGAACTGAGATGCCCTGTCACATTCGCAACCTGCAAACTTTTTAGGTTACAAACAGCTCACAGGAAAAGAACTCTGTCCCAGCCTGCAGAGGGCCTGTACTTATTTGGAGGAAATGTCTGCTCACCCAGAAACCTCTGTCACACAAAGAAGGCAATGTAGACACAGTGGAAGAGAGAGAGACACCAGTGAGACCAAACGTGCCTTCGTCAGTGTAATTTAGGAACTGTCATTGGGAGATGGTGCAGAGGGCCAGCCTGTTGAAGAGAACAGGGGCAAAGGCAGATCCTTAGATTGCAGCTGTGAAACTGACCACATAACTGGAGATTCAGTGAATATGCTTTATTTAAAAGGAATTAATCCAGGTATTTAAAAATTCATCCACCTGTACAATGGTGAGGAGGAATTGGAGCAGAATGGCATAATGCATCAACGGCCACATACAGATTTAGAACATATAACATAAAATACAGAAATCTACAGCACATTACAGGCCCTTCGGCCCACAATGTTGTGAAGACCATGTAACCTACTCTAGAAATGCCTAGAATTTCCCTACCGCATAGCCCTCTATTTTTCTAACTCCATGTACCTATCTAAGAGTCTCTACACCCTGTTGTATCTGCCTCTACCACCTTCACTGGCAGTGCATTCCATGCACCCACCGTTCTCTGTGTGAAAAACTTACTTCTGACATCCCCCTTGTACCTGCTTCCAAGCACCTTAAAACTGTGCCCCCTCGTGTTAGCCATTTCAGCCCTGGGAAAAAGCCTCTGGCTATCCACACAATCAATGCCTCTCATCATCTTATACACCTCTATCAGGTCACCTCTCATTCTCCGTCACTCCAAGGAGAAAAGGCCAAATCTACTCAACCTACTCTCATAAGGTATGCTCTCCAATCCAGGCAACATCCTTGCAAATCTCCTCGGCACTCTCCCTATAGTATCCACATCCTTCCTGTAGTGAGATGAGCAGAAATGAACACAGTACTCCAAGTGGGGTCTAACTAAGGTCTTACATAGCTTTAACATTATCTCACGGCTTTTGAACTCAGTCCCACGGTTGATGAAGGCCAACACCCCATACGCCTTCTTAACAACACTGTCAACCTGCGCAGCAGCTTTAAGTGTCCTATGGACATGGACCCCAAGATATCGTTGGCCCTCCACACTGCCAAGAGTCTTACCATTAATATTATATTCTGTCTTCAGATTTGACCTGTCGAAATGAACCACTTCATGCTTATCTGGATTGAACTCCATCTGTCACTTCTCAGCCCGGTTCTGCATTCTATCGATGTCACGCTGTAATCTCTGACAACCTTCCAGACTTCTACAACACCCTCAAATTACTAACCCACCCTTCTACTTCCTCATCCAGATCATTTATAAAAATCACAAAGAGGGGGAGTCCCAGAACAGATCCCTGCAGAACACCACTGGTCACCATCCTTCATGTAGAATGCAAACCATCTACAGCTACCCTTGCCTACTGTGAGCAAGCCAATCCTAGGTCCACAAAACAAGGTCACCTTGGATCCCATGCCTCATTACCTTCTGAATGAGCCTCGCATGGGGAACCTTATCAAATGCCTTACTGAAATCCATATACACTACATCCACTGCTCCACCCTCAACAATGTGTTTTGTTACAAAACAGGAGATTTAAAAAGGGATGGAATAGACATGTCACAGTGATTTAAGCTTTGGTCCATTATTTCAATCAGAGCTATATCATGGCAGGGTTGAAAATATGATTGGAAGGATTCAATTGCAACTCGGAGGCTGTGAGTTCAAAGAAACTGCGCAGGAAACAGTGGAGATGGAGCAATAATGGGGGGAGGGGTCAATTGCTTTATTTTGAAATTAGGTGTTATGATTTTAAGGAAATGAATGAGCACTTGAGGAAAAACTATTAACACTATAAAACAATAAAATTCAAGAGACAGTGGTTGACAAGTTGACAGCAATAGGAATGGAGCAGAACAGACTACAAGGGAGCAGAATGCATCTCTTGTACACAAAATGAGTTCAGGGTCAAGCAGTGACAAAAAACAAAATAAAAACACAAAGGTAAGGAGTTTTGGTCCTCTCTGTGAAATTTCTGATGGAAAGAGACTTCGCAAGTCCAACATTCATTCACAAAATAGTACATACACCAGACAAAGGAAAACAACAATCAAATGAAATGGTAAACTCTACAGGCAAAATTATTACCCAAGTAGCAAACTCTCAATTTCTTTAAATTCCATGGCAAGTAATTAGAAAAATTCACTTATTCAACAACACTGCATTTAATGTACAACTCATTAGTGGCAAAACCAGTGGTGAATACTGAGGAATGAAAAGTAGTATCAAATAAGTGCAAGATCCTTTTGGTGCAAGTCTGTCTCTGTGACAGAATAATTTACTGTCATACAATGTTATTGCACGCAGTGATTTGATTGTTGTATCAAGGGCTCCCTAGTGTCTAGTCAGTTTCATATACAAGTACAATTACAATAGACAATAGACAATAGACAATGGGTGCAGGAGTAGGCCATTCGGCCCTTCGAGCCAGCACCGCCATTCACTGTGATCACGGTTGATCATCCACAATCAGTACCCTGTTCCTGCCTTATCCTCATAACCTTTGATTCCACTATCTTTAAGAGCTCTAGCCATCTCTTTCTTGAAAGCATCCAGAGACTTGGCCTCCACTGCCTTCTGGGGCAGAGCATTCCACATATCCACCACTATCTGGGTGAAAAAGTTTTTCCTCAACTCCGTTCTAAATGGCCTACCCCTTTATTCTTAAACTGTGGCCTCTGGTTCTGGACTCACCCATCAGCGGGAACATGCTTCCTGTCTCCAGTATGTCCAATCCCTTAATAATCTATATGTTTCAATCAGATCCCCTCTCTTCCTTCTAAATTCCAGTGTATACAAGCCCAGTCGCCCCAATCTTTCGACATATGACAGTCCCGCCATCCCGGGAATTAACCTTGTGAATCTACGCTGCACTCCCTCAATAGCAAGAATGTCCTTCCTCAAATTTGGAGACCAAAACTGCACACAGTACTCCAGGTGTGGTCTCACCAGGGCCCTGTACAGCTGCAGAAGGACCTCTTTGCTCCTATACTCAATTCTCCTTGTTATGAAGGCCAGCATGCCATTAGGTTTCTTCACTACCTGCTGTACCTGCATGCTTGCTTTCAGTGACTGATGTTCAAGAACACCTAGATCTCGTTGTACATCCCCTTTTCCTAACTTGACTCCATTTAGATAATAATCTGCCTTCCTGTTCTTACCACCAAAGTGGATAACCTCACATTTATCCGCATTAAACTGCATCTGCCCACTCACCCAGCCTGTCCAAGTCACCCTGCATTCTCATAACATCCTTCTCACATTTCACACTGCCACCCAGCTTTGTGTCATCTACAAATTTGCTAATGTTACTTTTAATCCCTCCATCTAAATCATTAATGTATACTGTAAACAGCTGCAGTCCCAGCACTGAACCCTGCGGTACCCCACTGGTCACTGCCTGCCATTCTGAAAGGGACCCGTTAATCGCTACTCTTTGTTTCCTGTCAGCCAGCCAATTTTCAATCCATTCTGAAGATTCATTTAATTATTAACTAGCTGGACTGATTTTAGCAGTTAGAATTGAACCTAACAGTACTACCATTTTACACAACTCGTTACAGATCAGAACCTACAACTTATAAAAATTCTTTTTACTTTTGCAAATTATTTTCAATATGTATTGTCTATCTTCTGACACTCCAGTTATGAGAAATTAATCTACTCTAACAAAACCTTCCATTAATTTGAAGCTTTATTTAAACCTTCCCTTAATCTGCTCTGGTTTAAATAAAAGATTCCCAGCTTCACTGGCCTCTTCACATAGTCAGTCCTGTCTCTACAAAAGGACAATGACAGCTCTGTTTCTCTTGCTGTGGTCCTTAAAAAGTTTGGAACAGCTGTCATCGACAGTTCAAATAAATTGCACAGGAAACAGTATTGAAAGTTAGCAAGGTGGGCCCTCAAATCAAGATACAGTATACCTGGAACCAGACGTCCCACCTCTCCCGGAAGTTCCGGGAGTCTCCTGCATATTAATAGTGGCTCCCTGCAAATTATATACAATGTCCCAGAAATTGATTTTTTTGAGAGCGAGTGTGAGAGAAAGCATGAGAAAGAGCGAGAGAGCGAGCGCAAGAGCAAGAAAGCAAGCGCGAGTGAGAGCGACCACGACAGAGAGAGCGCAAGAGCGAGCGAGAGCAAGAAAGCGCAAGAGAGCGAGCGCGAGTGAGAGTGACCACGAGAGAGAGCGCGAGAGCGAGAGAGAGAGCGAGAGCAAGAGCGAGAGAGTTCCAAAAAAAGTCAGAGTGGCAGAGTGTTCCAAAAAGATAAAATATAAAACGTACGTCACCCCAGACCACCTAAAGTGTACCTCTGCCTAATAGGGGTCAAAATAATGACAGTATTGCTCGCTGCACTGTTTGCAACAGTGACTTTTCTATTGCCCATGGTGGGTTAAGACTGTAAAAGACATGTTGAGGTGAGTTTAACAGGTGTCATTCGTTCATTAGCATAGCTAACGTTATTTAAACTAGCTGGTTAACTGCTAAGGAGCTACTCTATTGCAGACATCCCACCTCTGCCGGAAGTTCCGGGAGTCTCCGGCAAATTGATGGTGCTAGCTCCCTGAAATGAGTTTTTGCAGGGTGGGATGTCTGTGGAACACTCGGAAGTGTGCTTAAATTGTAGAAAATCTTCAATAATGCTTTGCAAAGAACTCTACAAAGTGTGTTAATATAGTAGAAAATCTTTTAAAACTGTTTTGCAAGCAACTCTACAAAGTGTGCTAATATTGCAGAGAATCTTTAAAAATGGACTACACAAACTTACACTATACCAAGTTATAACCACTGAGACAGTTCAGAACATCCACTAGTATCAGCATGTTTCCATGGCTCCTAGTGTGAACTTTGAGAAATGAACGGGAAGATATGGATAAATGCAAGACTGTATGGTATAAAGTTATAAAGTTATCAGCATTAGTAAATTCATTGGTACCCAGTAGCTAAACAACACGTTGTTTTGAAAAACCTTTATAATACCCCTTAAATCCTGAATAACTTGGAACATTTGTTTCTTCAGTAGGGGAATGAGAAGATGCCATTTGGTTCTACTTCTATTGATTACAGATACCAAAAACTAAAAATTACAATGCCTAACAAATTGACGGCAGCCTTTCAGAAGACTGGGTGATTGACTCCTGCTCATTTGCCTCTTGTTTCATTGGCAGTGCTTGAGACAGAAGCAAAGACCAGGATTTGCACTCGTTTGGGAGATTATGGATTGGCGTTCTTTACATTTGTCATAGATCTTACAAGGCAGAAACATCAAAAAAGATTTTCATGTTATTTTCATTTTTTTAAAAATTCACCCAAACATCTGAATGTCTCTTCAAGTCACGAGAACAAGTAAGGAGCAGGACTAAGTTTAATTACACACTCTTATCCAAGTGTCAACTTCAAGTTAATTGTCCTTGATATGTACACCGGCAGCTTATTAGTAATACTATACTAACACTTCTGCATTGATTGCCTGCCCTTAGTAAATGGTCAGTAATCTCACCCCAGAACTTCCTTTATCAATAGAGACAGGGCTCAAGACAGATGTTGTAATTTTCAATTGAACTCCTGATGGTTTTGTTTAATTAAGTTCAGGCAGAACAAAAGAGAGAAAAAATCAGTTCAGACTTATTCACACCCCTCCAGAGAATAAATGAATGGAAGCTGAGATAATACCAATAACTATTTGCTCATATAAACAAGCAGACTAATTTGCTAAAAGGATATTCCATATGTTGTGATTTTGATTTGAAGAACAAAGGCATGTAGGATTCTAAATGTGGAATCAAATGCAAACCTTGCAGTTAAGATATTATCCTCTGAAAAGGTGATTTAATTCTATTTTCAATTTGCAACACAAAAAGTGCACAACTACTGCATATAACTACATAGAATCCGACTTTGGACAGCTACACAGAAATAAGAAAAGAAAAGCTTTATAGAACATATCCCTTAAGTGTGTCCCAAATCATTTTACAACCAATGTAGTCTTTGCTCTTTCAATGCTAACTACTGTTGGTGTAGAGAAAAACAAATGGTACCCAGCAAGCTCCATTAAACAACTATGTTAGAGGGTTTCTTGGGTTTAGCACATTTACATTTAGCAAATGACTTCAGCCACCAATCTTCAGATCTGAATATTAATTGTAGATTTAATTTAAATGCAGCTCTGAACAATAGGTTCCTAAAAACATTGAATCATTGCTGATTAAAATTCAATTAGATGTCTGTGGTATGTGTGCATATCGGGAGGTGTAAAGTTTGTGTGCAATTTCAAAGAAAGCATTGAGGATGCATTGTAAATGTGGAATTATCCTTTGATGTTTAGCACATAAAATATCAAGCCCCACGTTGGGCTAGCCAGACCTTTTGACCAAAAGCCTGCTGTACTTTGTTTTGTTGAATAAAGAAGCTGCTTTATATCTACCAGTACTTTTCTCCAGTGACTTCATTCACACAACAACAAACTAGATAATCTTTTCTGAGTCTGCTTGTTTGGGAGACAGGCAATGGGAAATTTCTTTCTTATGCGAAACAATATGCCAGAAACAGAATCAGAATCATGTTTGTTAGCTTATGTGTCATGAAATTTGTTGCCTAGTGGTAATAGTGCAATTCAAAGAGCATAAAAAGTACTACAAGTTACAATGAAAACTACTAGTGCAAAAAAAACAAATTATGTTCATGGGTTCAAAAGTTATCAGCAATCTAATAGCGGCGGGAAAGAAGTGTCAGTCTTCAAGATCCTGACGGTAATAAGAAGAGGGCTTGTTCTGAATGGTAAGGGCCCATAATGATGAATACTGCCTTCTTGAGATACAGCCTGTTGAAGATGTCCTCACTGGTGAGGAGAGTTGGCCATATGATGCAGCTAGCTGAGTCTACAACCCTCTAAGTCCTCTCACGATCCTGTGCATTGGAACCTCCATATTATCCACTATACATCTATAGAAATTTGGAAGTGTTTGGTGACATGCCAAATTTCCTCAAACTTCTAACAAAGTAGAACCACTGGCGTGCCTTCTTTATAATTGCATCAAAGTGTTGGGCCCAGGTTTGATCCTTTGATGTTGATAGACAGGTAGATACTTTATTGATCCCAAAGGAAATTACAGTGTCACAGTAGCATTACAAGTGCACAGACATAAATATTAGAAGAGAAGTGGAAAGAATAAAAAAATAAGTTACCACAAACAGTCTAACAGGAGGACAGCATCACTTCTCCGGCTATAGTTTGACTCATTATAGAGCCTAATGGGCGAGGGTAAAAATGACCTCATACAGCGCTCTTTAGAGCAGTGCAGTTGTCTTAGTCTATTACTAAAAGTGCTCCTCTGTTCAACCAAGGTGGCATGCAAGAGGGTCGGAAACATTGTCCAGAATTGTCAGGATTTTCTGGAGGGTCCTTTGTTCTACCAGAGTCTCCAGTGTGTCCAGTCTAACTCCTGTAACAGAGCCAGCCTTTTGAATCAGTTTATTGAGCCTGTTGGCATCACTCATGTTGATACCATTGCCCCAGCACACCACCGCATTGAAGATTATACTAACAACAACAGGCTGGTAGAACATGTAAAGGAGAGGTCTGCGTACTCCAAAGGACCTCAGTACCCTCAGGAAGTAGAGATTATGCTGGCTCTTCTTATACACAGCCTCTGTGTTGGAGCTCCACTCAAATCTGTCATCCAGATGCACCCCCAGAAACCTGTAGGTCCTCACCACATCCACATCCTCACCATCGATAGTAACAGGGAGCAATGCAGGCTTAGTCTTCCTAAAGTCCTTCACCATCTCCTTTGTCTCACTAATGTTGAGCTGCAGATGATTCAACTTGCACCATTTGACAAAGTCCTCAACCAGGGCCCTGTATTCATCCTCCCATCCTCCCTTTATACACCCAACTATTGATGTCATCAGATAATTCCTGCAGATGACTCAGTGTTGTATCTCAAGTCTGAGACATACAGGGTAAACAGGAAGAGAGCCAATACAGTCTCCTGTGAGGCTCCAGTGCTGTTTATCACCATGTCTGACACACAGTTCTGAAGCTGCACATACTGTGGTTTGCCATTCAGGTAGACCATTATCCAGGATACAATGGAAGTGCCAATCTGCATTGAACGGAGCTTTTCCCCCAACAATGAGGACTGTATGGTATTGAAGGCACTTGAGAAATCAAAAAACATGATCTTCACAGTGCTGCCCTGGAACTTGTTCACTCTTTCTACTGCTAACCCCTCAAAGAGGACTGGACTGGACAAGAGTATTTACTGTAACATAGAACATAGAATAGTACAGCACAGTACAGGCCCTTCAGCCCACAATGTTGTGCTGACCCTCAAACCCTACCTCCCATATAAGCCACCACCTTAGATTCCTCCATATACCTGTCTAGTAGTCTCTTAAACTTCACTAATGTATCTGCCTCCACCACTGACTCAGGCAGCGCATTCCACACACCAACCACTCTCTGAGTAAAAAACCTTCCTTTAATATCCCCCTTGAACTTCCCACCCCTTACCTTAAAGCCATGTCTTCTTGTATTGAGCAGTGGTGCCCTGGGGGAAGAGGTGCTGGCTATCCACTCTATCTATTCCTCTTATTATCTTGTACACCTCTATCATGTCTCCTCTCATCCTCCTTCTCTCCAAACAGTAAAGCCCTAGCTCCCTTAATCTCTGATCATAATGCATACTTTCTAAACCAGGTAGCATCCTGGTAAATCTCCTCTGTACCCTTTCCAATGCTTCCACATCCTTCCTATAGTGAGGTGACCAGAACTGGACACAGTACTCCAAGTGTGGCCTAACCAGAGTTTTATAGAGCTGCATCATTACATTGCGACTCTTAAACTCTATCCCTCGACTTATGAAAGCTAACACCCCATAAGCTTTCTTAACTACCCTATCCACCTATGAGGCAACTTTCAGGGATCTGTGAACATGTACCCCAAGATCCCCCTGCTCCTCCACACTACCAAGTATCCTGCCATTTACTTTGTACTCTGCCTTGGAGTTTGTCCTTCCAAAGTGTACCGTCTCACACTTCTCCGGGTTGAACTTCATCTGCCACTTCTCAGCCCACTTCTGCATCCTATCAATGTCTCTCTGCAATCTTTGACAATCCTCGACACTATTTACAACACCACCAACCTTTGTGTCGTCTGCAAACTTGCCAACCCACCCTTCTACCCCCACATCCAGGTCGTTAATAAAAATCACGAAAAGTAGAGGTCCCAGAACAGATCCTTGTGGGACACCACTAATCACAATCCTCCAATCTGAATGTACTCCTTCCACCACAACCCTCTGCCTTCTGCAGGCAAGCCAATTCTGAATCCACCTGGCCAAACTTCCCTGGATCTCATGTCTTCTAACTTTCTGAATAAGCCTACCGTGTCGAACCTTGTCAAATGCCTTACTAAAATCCATATAGATCACATCCACTGCACTACCCTCATCTATATGCCTGGTCACCTCCTCAAAGAACTCTATCAGGCTTGTTAGACACGATCTGCCCTTCACAAAGCCATGCTGACTGTCCCTGATCAGACCATGATTCTCTAAATGCCTATAGATCCTATCTCTAAGAATCTTTTCCAACAGCTTTCCCACCACAGACGTAAGGCTCACTGGTCGATAATTACCCAGACTATCCCTACTACCTTTTTTGAACAAGGGAACAACTTTTGCCTCCCTCCAATCCTCTGGTACCATTCCCATGGACAACGAGGACATAAAGATCCTAGCCAGAGGCTCAGCAACCTTTATCTCTAATCGGTCCTACCTTCACTCCTGTCATCCTTTTTTTCTTCACATAATTGAAGAATGCCTTGGGGTTTTCCTTTACCCTACTCGCCAAGGCCTTCTCATGCCCCCTTCTTGCTCTTCTCAGCCCCTTCTTAAGCTCCTTTCTTGCTTCCCTATATTCCTCAATAGACCCATCTGATCCTTACTTCCTAAACCTCATGTATGCTGCCTTCTTCCACCTGACTAGATTTTCTATCTCACTTGTCACCCATGGTTCCTTCACCCTACCATTCTTTATCTTCCTCACCGGTACAAATTTATCCCTTACATCCCGCAAGAGATCTCTAAACATTGACCACATGTCCATAGTACATTTCCCTGCAAAAACATCATCCCAATTCACACCCACAAATTCTAGCCTTATAGCCTCATAATTTGCCTCTTCCCAATTAAAAATTTTCCTCTTTCAAACCTCTTACTCACTCTTCCTTCAGTTAGTCCTGACGAAGGGTCTCGGCCTGAAACGTTGACTGCACCTCTTCCTAGAGATGCTGCCTGGCCTGCTGCGTTCACCAGCAACTTTGATGTGTGTTGCTAAAAATTTTCCTGTCCTCTTTGATTCTATCCTTTTCCATGATAATTATAAAGGCCAGGGAGTGGTGGTCACTGTCCCCCAGATGCTCACCCACTGAGAGATCTGTGACCTGACCCGGTTCATTACCTAGTACTAGATCTAGTATGGCGTTCCCCCTGGTCGGCCTGTCCACGTACTGTGACAGGAATCCATCCTGGACACACTTAACAAACTCTGCCCCATCTAAACCCTTGGAACTAATCAGGTGCCAATCAATATTAGGGAAGTTAAAGTCACCCATGATAACAACCCTGTTATTTTTGCACCTTTCCAAAATCTGCCTCCTAATCTGCTCCTCTGTATCTCTGCTGCTACCAGGGGGCCTATAGAATACCCCCAGTAGAGTAACTGCTCCCTTCCTGTTCCTGACTTCCACCCATATAGACTCAAAAGAGGATCCTGCTACATTACCCACCCTTTCTGTAGCTGTAATAGTATCCCTGACCAGTAATGCCACCCCTCCTCCCCTTTTTCCACCCTCTCTATCCCTTTTAAAGCACTGAAATCCAGGAATATTGAGAATCCATTCCTGCCCTGGTGCCAGCCAAGTCTCTGTAATGGCCACTACATCATAATTCCGTGTATGTATCCAAGCTCTCAGTTCATCACCTTTGTTCCTGATGCTTCTTGCATTGAGGTACAC
Source organism: Mobula birostris (assembly GCF_030028105.1). Taxonomy (NCBI): domain Eukaryota; kingdom Metazoa; phylum Chordata; class Chondrichthyes; order Myliobatiformes; family Myliobatidae; genus Mobula; species Mobula birostris. The sequence continues at coordinate 51,334,801 of NC_092387.1, read as the reverse complement.
ACATTTCAGCCCTTCTACCTTACTGTCTTTACGCCGTTTATTCTGCTTCTCTTTCCTCAAAGCCTCTCTGTATGTTAGATCTGGCTTTACTCCATGCACTTCTTTCACTGCTCTATCGCTCTGGGTCCCATCCCCCTCCCAAATTAGTTTAAACCCTCCCGAACCATGCTAGCAAACCTACCTGCAAGGATATTGCTCCCCCTCGAGTTCAGGTGCAACCCATCCAATCTGTACAGGTCCCACCTTCCCCAGAAGAGATCCCATTGATCTAAAAATCTAAAACCCTGCTCCCTGCACCAACTCCTCAGCCACGCATTCAACTGCCATCTCCTCCAATTCTTACCATCACTATCACGTAGCACTGGCAGCAATCCTGAGAACGCCACCCTTGAGGTCCTGTTCTTCAGCCTTCTGCCTAATTCCCAAAACTCACACTTCAGGACCTCATCCCTCTTCCTGCCTATGTCGTTGGTCCCAACATGTATCACGACTTCTGGTTGCTTTCCCTCTCGTACCAGGATGTCGTGCACCCGGTCAGAGAGAGTAGAGAGGGTAGAAAGACTCCTAATTCAATACCTCATTCAAAAAGCAGCACTCTTAGAAACACAATACTTCCTTGGTACTGTACTAGAACTGTCAAGTTAATTTTTTGTATTCAATGCTCCAGGTGTGTTCTTCGGTATAAAACTACTGTGCCATGTCTTCATACATGTATCTAAGCTTGCTGATGGTACAGAACTTAATGCCAATGTGGTTGTCTTAGAGTCATAGAAAAGTCCAGCACAGAAACAGTTGCTTCGGCTCATCTAATCCATGCTGAACTGTTTAAACTGCCTACTCCCATCGACCTGCACTGGGACCATAGCCCTTCATACCCCTACCATCCATGTACCTTTCCAAACTTCCCTTAAGCATTGAAATCGAGCTCACATGTACCACTTGCACTGGCAGCTCAGTCCACAGTCATGACTCTCTGAATCAAGAAGTTTCCCCTCATGTTCCCCGTAAACTTAAACATAGTGAGGAGAACTTGGGTGGGGGTGGGGGGTGGTGAGGGAGCAGTGGTTATAGACAGGCTCGGAATAAGAATTAAGTTTTTTATCACTGAAATATGCTGTGACATTTGTTCTTTTGCTGCAGCGGTACAGTGCAATATGTAAAAATTGCTGTAAGTTACAATAAAAAACATATAAAAAGTAAATAGTGAAGTAATGTTCATAGGCTTGCAGGCCATTCAATGAATGTAATAGGACATGGTAGAAGAAAGAGAAAAATAAAGTGCGAGATTGAAAGGCGTTGATATTCAGAGCTGTTTGAGTATCCTAGTGTAGTTAATGTCCAGATACAATACGCATTTAGATATGTAAGCCTTCTTTGCAATAGGATTTGAAAACAAGAAAATTCACCTTATACCAATTATCTCAGCCTTTGGGGAGACCACACTTGGTGTACCGAGTAGGTGGACTGCCTGTCTATAATCAAGTATATTTGCACAAGCAGGAGCACAACAATGTTCGTTTATTTATTTCGAGATAGGAGAGTTAACTTACAAAAAAAGAATAAGTAACTGGAACTGTAGTCTCTGGAGTTTATAAGAATGAGAGAAGATGTCACTGAAACATAAACTTCTTAATGGAGTTGCAGGATAGACGCCAGAATGACAATACTCCTTACCGGAGTCAATAGAACTAGAGGCTTCAGTCTCAAAATAAATCAGCCATTCAAGACAGAGATGAGAAGAAATTTCTGGGGAATTCTCCACTGGAGACTCAGTCATTCAGTATATTCAATGGACAGAAATCAATGGACTTTTGATTTTAAAGGAATCAGGGGACATGAGGTTACTGCAGGAAAGTGTCAATAAGGTAAAAGTTCAGCCATGATGTTACTGGGTGGCAGATCAGACATGAGAAGCAGGGTGGACTGTTCTTGCTTCTTCCTCTTCTGTTCTTATTCAGAATCCATCAGAAACTTAGGATAAGATGCCAGACATCCAGTAAATTATTATGTGATACACTTGCATTGTGGGAAAGACCACAACCAACATCTACAAAGCAACTGCAAAATGGAGGCATCTGACTCTCTACTGTCAAGACCACTGCTATGCACAGAGGCCTTGAGGACAAGCTAGAAGTGTTATCTCCACTACTTAAGCCTATGTGGTACTTGTAACTTAAGCAGAACTTGGGGCCCAGTTAACTTATGTATTGATTGGTTGATAGATTACCAACAACCAAGGCTGACAGTGGTATTGTAGCATAGCTGTTAGCATAACGCTTTTCAATGCTAGCGACACGGGTTCAATTCCGCCATTGTCTGTCGGGAGTTTGTACATTTTCACTGTGACCGCAAAGGTTTACTTTGGGTGGTTCAGTTTCCTCCCACATTCCAAACCCTTAGGTTAGGCTTTGTAAGTTGTAGGCGTGCTATGTTGGTGCCTGAAGCTGGGCGATGCTTGCAGCTGCCGCCTGCACATCCTGAGACAGTGCTGGTCATAGAGTCATAGAACACTACAGTCATAAACAGGCTCTTCGGCCCATCCCATCGGTGCCAAACTATTGTTCTGCCTATTAGTCCAATCAGCTTGTACCCAGACCATAGCCCTCCATGTCCTCCCATCTGTGCACTCATCCAAATTTCTCTTAAATATTGAAATCAAACCATCGTTGAATTGAATTGACTCTATTTCTTACATCCTTCCCATACATGAGGAGCAAAAATCTTTATATTATGTCTCCGTCTAAATGTGTAATGTGCAGTCATAGTAATTTATAATATAATAAATGTAACATAGAAATATATTCAAATCAGCGTGAGTTAATCAGTCAACATTGTTGACGTCAACAAAGCATTTCACTGTATGTTTTGATATTTCTATGTACATGTGTTAAATAAAGTTAATCTTACCTTAACCTAATCAGTCCCTTCTTTGCAGAAATGGCATTGTGCATTTTTAAATCGTCTGATAAAAAGTTCCTCAAATACAAGTTCTGTACTACTTTGGAAAATGAGTTTAGATTTTGTGCTCAAGATCTTGGAATGAGTGTTCAAAATCAGTAATTGTCTGCAGAAATATTAGTAAAAGCAATGAAAATCAATGGAGCAGCCACCAATCGAACCATAACCTTGGTGGAACTTGGCTAAAATCTTCAGGGACATGGATCTATACGTCAAATCGCAGGACCGTGTCCCTACATGCTACCTTGCTGCATTGATCCTGTCCAAAGTGACACTGCTTTCCCCAGGTAGTAATAAAAATAATTGAAAATCCTGGCCACTGAAATGGCTTCCAGGTTAAGGAAGCTAGTTTTAGTACCTAAAATGAGACAGAGGCCACACAGACCAACAAAAATATTGCTGAAACCTTACCTCTGCTAAAAAATACAGTGCTATAAAAAGTATTCACCCCCCCCCAGAAGGTTTTGTGTTTTATTGTTTTACAGCATTGTATCACAATGGATTTAATTCAGCTTTTTGGACAATGATCAACAGAAAAAGACTCTTTTGTGTCAAAGTGAAAACAGATCTCTACAAGTGATCTAAATTAATTACAAATATAAAACCCAAAATAATTGATTGCATAAGTATTCACCCCCTTCAGCTCAGTATTTAGTAGATATACCTTTGGCAGCAATTACAGCCTTGAGTCTGTGTGCATAGATTTGCACATCTGGACAATCCAAATTTTCCCCATCCCTCTTTACAAAACTGCTCAAGCTCTGTCAAATTGCATGGAGATCGTGAGTGAACCGTTCTTTTCAAGTTCAGCCACAAATCCTCAATTGGATTGAGGTCTGGACTCTCACTTGGCCACTAAAGGACATTAACTTTGTAACTTTATTGTTTTTAAGCCATTCCTGTGTAGTTTTGGCTTTATGCTTTGGATCACTGTCTTGCTAGAAAACAAATCATCTCCCAAGTCGCAGTTCTCTTACAGACTGCATCAGGTTTTCCTCCAGGATTTCCCTGTATTTCACTGCATTCATTTTACCCTCTACCTTCTGGAAGTCGAACCTGACCAGAGGGCTTAGAAAGAGGATTTTCATAGTAGTCATAGAGTCCATCCTCACGTATGGATGCGAGACGTAGACACTCACCAAGATGATGTGAAAGTCTCTAGATGGTTGCTATACACGAATGCTCCGGATGGCTCTTGATGTGAGTTGGCAACAGCACATGACAAACGTTGATCTCTGTAACAACCGATGTTCTCCACTAAAATTCAGGCGAGAAGACTGCAACTAACGGGGCACTGTCTATGCCACCCTGAGCTACCTGCCAGCCTAGTCATCATATGGGAGCCCAAGCACGGGAGGATGAACCCTGGGCGCCCTCCCAAGACTATGGTCAACACGCTCCTAGAAGACAGCGGCACGGCTAATGTAGATGAACTGAACACACTGATGAAGGAGAGGGAGAAGTGAAGAGTCTGTCATCGTGCCCGACACTGGCCCCCCTAGGTCTGAGTCAACGTAGTAGTAGTAGTAGTTCACAAGCCTTCCAGGGCCTTCTGCAGTGAAGCATCCCCAAAGCGTGATGCAGTCACTGCCATGCTTCAAGGTAGGGAAGGTGTGTTTTTGATGATGTACATACAGTGTTTGGCTTATGCCAAACATAACGTTTAGTCTGATGGCCAAAAGCTCAATTTTGGTTTCATCAGACCATAGAACCTTCTTCCAGCTGGCTTCAGAGCCTTCCACATGCCTTCAGGCAAACTCTAGTCAAGACTTCATGTGAGTTTTTTTCAACAGTTTCTTTGCCACTCTTCCATAAAGCTGAGATTGGTGAAGCACCCAGGCAACAGTTGGTGTATGTGCAGTCTCTCCCATCTCAGCCACTGAAGCTTGTAACTCATCCAGAGTTGTCACAGGTATCCTAGTGGCCTCCCTCACTAGATCCTTTCTTGCATAGTCAGTCAGTTTTTGAGGATGGCCTGCTTTCCGCAGGTTTACAGCTGTGCCACATTCTTTCCATTTCTTGATGATTGACTTAACTGTACTCCAAGGAGTATTCAATGACTTGGAAATTTTCTTGTATCCATCTCCTGACTTGTGCTTTTAAATAACCTTTTTGCAGAGTTGTTTGGAGTGTTCTTCATGGTGTAGCTTTTGCTAGGATACTGATTCACCAGCAGTTGGACCTTCCAGTTACAGGTGTATTTTTACTACAATCAATTGAAACACTTTGACTCCACAAGTCTCCAATACGGATCTCCATTTAACTGATTATGTGACTTCTAAAACCAATTGACTGCACCAGTGCTGATCTTGCATGTCATATTAAAGAAGGATGAATACTTAAACAATCAATTATTTTGTGTTTTATATCTGTAGTTAACTTAGATCACTTTGTAGAGATCTGTTTTCACTTTGACACAAAAGAGTTTTTTTCTGTTGATCATGTAACAAACAAATTCACTCCACTGTAATTCAATGTTGTTAAACAATAAAACATGAAAGCTTCCGGGGGGGGGGGGGGTGTTGATTGAATACTATTTATAGGCACTGTATAAGCCTGCAATTTCAAACTACAAGAAATATAGTGAAGATGTTGTTCTTCCTCAAAGAGAACACAAGTTCCAAATATAAAAGCCTCCTTTCATACTCAATAGGTTAATAGAAGTAATACTTATGATTAATGTATCATTTTTGATGGATAGTCCATTTCCGATTTATTACAATATTGATTATATCAGTCACCCAGCATCTGCTTCTATCCGCTTACCAACACAAATTTCTATGCATATGCTGATTTTTAAAATTTCCGCATTATCTATAATACATTAGACCTGATGGTATGACAAGCGTTCCTCTTTGTTTTAAAACAGGCTGTCACTCTTACTCACCTAAGTGGGTAGACTCTGCTCCACTTACCTGTTAAGTGTGCACGGTGGTTTTAAGAGTATGGATTTTTGTAAGTTAAAATGTTTTCTCTTTCATTTTATTGAAGTTTATGCTGTTAAAGCTGCAGTCCCAGGATGGTTGCTAGAGCATTCTAGCAGCTCATTCCCTAACCATCGTGTGGTATATTGGAAAGATCCATTTGGTGAGCTATTGCAGCTATAAGTAAATAACACAAGTATATGTATTGACAGCTAAAGAACTCGAGTTAGGTCCATTTTCTTCTGCACAACAGACACAGGTTTGTAAACTGCTAGGGTTAGATCCTCAAGAAGCAATGGCTTCACAGCAATGCAATCTAGATAAAAGGAAATTTCAGTGATCGCAAATTTATGTTAACTATCATTTTAGCTCCCTTTCTCTATAGAGTTCAGAAGAATGAAGAGAAGTAAAGGTGTACACTATTTTCTAAATGGGGAGAAAATTCAAAATTCAGAGGTGCAAAGGGACTTGGGAGGCCTTGTGCCGGATTCCCTAAAGGTTAACTTGCTGGTTGAGTCACTGGTAAAGAAGGTAAATGCAATGCTAGCATTCATTTTGAGAGGTCTAGGATACAAGATCAAGGATGTAATGGTGAGGCTTTATAATGCATTGGTCAGACTGCATTTGGAGTATTGTGAGCAGTTTTGTGCTCCTTATCTAAGAAAAAATCTGTCGGCATTGGAGAGGGTCCAGAGGAGGATCACAGGAATAATCCCAGGATTGAAAGGGTTAACATGTGAGATGCATTTGATGACTCAGGGTCTACATTCACTGGAGTTTAGTAGAATGAGAGGAAATCTCATTGAAACCTATCAAAAATTGAAAGGCCTTGATAGAGTGGACATGGAGAGAATGTTTCCAATAGTGGATGAGCCTAGGACCAGGGGGCACAGTCTCAGAATATAAGGATGTTTCTTCAGAACAGTGAACATAGAGCTTAGAACATAGAATAGTACAGCACAGTACAGGCCCTTCGGCCCACAATGTTGTGCCGACCCTCAAACCCTGCCTCCCATATAAGCCACCACCTTAGATTCCTCCATATACCTGTCTAGTAGTCGCTTAAACTTCACTAGTGTATCTGCCTCCCCCACTGACTCAGGCAGTGCATTCCACGCACCAACCACTCTCTGAGTAAAAAACCTTCCTCTAATATCCCCCTTGAACTTCCCACCCCTTACCTTAAAGCCATGTCCTCTTGTATTGAGCAGTGGTGCCCTGGGGAAGAGGCGCTGGCTATCCACTCTATCTATTCCTCTTATTATCTTGTACACCTCTATCATGTCTCCTCTCATCCTCCTTCTCTCCAAAGAGTAAAGCCCTAGCTCCCTTAATCTCTGATCATAATGCATACTTTCTAAACCAGACAGCATCCTGGTAAATCTCCTCTGTACCCTTTCCAATGCTTCCACATCCTTCCTATAGTGAGGTGACCAGAACTGGACACAATACTCCAAGTGTGGCCTAACCAGAGTTTTATAGAGCTGCATCATTACATCGCTACTCTTAAACTCTATCCCTCAACTTATGAAAGCTAACACCCCATAAGCTTTCTTAACTACCCTATCCACCTGTGAGGCAACTTTCAGGGATCTGTGGACATGTACCCCGAGATCGCTCTGCTCCTCCACACTACCAAGTATCCTGCCATTTACTTTGTACTCTGCCTTGGAGTTTGTCCTTCCAAAGTGTACCACCTCACACTTCTCCGGGTTGAACTCCATCTGCCACTTCTCAGCCCACTTCTGCATCCTATCAATGTCTCTCTGCAATCTTTGACAATCCTCTACACTATCTACAACACCACCAACCTTTGTGTCGTCTGCAAACTTGCCAACCCACCCTTCTACCCCCACATCCAGGTCGTTAATAAAAATCATGAAAAGTAGAGGTCCCAGAACGGATCCTTGTGGGACACCACTAGTCACAATCCTCCAATCTGGATGTACTCCTTCCACCACCACCCTCTGCCTTCTGCAGGCAAGCCAATTCTGAATCCACCTGGCCAAACTTCCCTGGATCCTATGTCTTCTAACTTTCTGAATAAGCCTACCGTGTCGAACCTTGTCAAATGCCTTACTAAAATCCATATCGATCACACCCACTGCACTACCCTCATCTATATGCCTGGTCACCTCCTCAAAGAACTCTATCAGGCTTGTTAGACACGATCTGCCCTTCACAAAGCCATGCTGACTGTCCCTGATCAGACCATGATTCTCTAAATGCCTATAGATCCTATCTCTAAGAATCTTTTCCAACAGCTTTCCCACCACAGACGTAAGGCTCACTGGTTTATAATTACCCGGACTATCCCTACTACCTTTTTTGAACAAGGGAACAACATTCGCCTCCCTCCAATCCTCCAGTACAATTCCCGTGGACAACGAGGACATAAAGATCCTAGCCAGAGGCTCAGCAATCTCTTCCCTCGCCTCGTGGAGCAGCCTGGGGAATATTCCGTCAGACCCCGGGAACTTATCTGTCCTAATGTATTTTAACAACTCCAACACCTCCTCTCCCTTAATATCAGCATGCTCCAGAACATCAACCTCACTCATATTGTCCTCACCATCATCAAGTTCCCTCTCATTGGTGAATACCAAAGAGAAGTATTCATTGAGGACCTCGCTCACTTCCACAGCCTCCAGGCACATCTTCCCACCTTTATCTCTAATCGGTCCTACCTTCACTCCTGTCATCCTTTTTTTCTTCACATAATTGAAGAATGCCTTGGGGTTTTCCTTTACCCTACTCGCCAAGGCCTTCTCATGCCCCCTTCTCGCTCTTCTCAGCCCCTTCTTAAGCTCCTTTCTTGCTTCCCTATATTCCTCAATAGACCCATCTGATCCTTGCTTCCTAAACCTCATGTATGCTGCCTTCTTCCTCTTGACTAGATTTTCCACCTCACTTGTCACCCATGGTTCCTTCACCCTACCATTCTTTATCTTCCTCACCGGGACAAATTTATCCCTTACATCCCGCAAGAGATCTCTAAACATCGACCACATGTCCACAGTACATTTCCCTGCAAAAACATCATCCCAATTCACACCCACAAGTTCTAGCCTTATAGCCTCATAATTTGCCTTTCCCCAATTAAAAATTTTCCTGTCCTCTTTGATTCTATCCTTTTCCATGATAATTATAAAGGCCAGGGAACGGTGGTCACTGTCCCCCAGATGCTCACCCACTGAGAGGAGGAGGAATTTCTTTGGTTAGTGGATGATGAATCTGTGGAATTCATTGTCATAGACAACCGTGGAGGACAAGTCATTGGGTCTATTTAAAGTAGAGGTTGATAGGTTTTTGATTAGATTAGATTAGATTAGATTATGAGGACACGCAGTCCTCTTTTATTGTCATTTAGTAATGCACGCATTAAGAAATGATACAATATTCCTCCGGTGCGATATCACAGAAACACAGGACAGACCAAGACTGAAAAACTGACAAAAACCACATAATTATAACATATAGCTACAACAGTGCAAGCAATACCATAACTTGATGAAGAACAGGCCATGAGCACGGTAAAAAAGTTCAAAGTCTCAACATCTCACACAGATGGGAGAAGGAAGAAAAACTCTCCCTGCCATACCCGACCACAGTCCGACTCTGAGTTGTCTGAAAACTTCGAGCCTTCGACACCGAGCACTGAGCACCATCTCTGCCGAACGCTTCGACCCCAGCCCCGGTTGCCAGCAGCAGGCAAAGCCAAGGATTTTGGGGCCTTACCTCCAGAGATTCTCTATCGCACAGTAGCAGCAGCAGCAGCAAACTGGGCATTTCAGAAGTTACTCCAGATGTTCCTCCATGTTTCTCATGGCTGTCTCCATCAAATCAGAATTGTGCACGGTACCCTATTTAACAAATACGATATCATTTCACCGGAGAGCCTACGCGCTCTGCGTTGCGCCGCCATAAGGGGTTAAGGGTACGGGAAGAAGGCAGGAGAATGGGGTTGAGAGGGAAAATAAATCCGCCATGATTGAAGGGCAGAGAAGACTTGTTGGACCAAACAGATTAACTCTGCTTCTATGTCTTATGCTTTCACGGTCGTTTTTTTTATACATGACAATACAGGATTTTACCAGATTTTCAAAGACCACATTACATTAAAAAGCAATAAAAGCTACAGATGCTAATATAACAAGATTTTTTTCCACTGGTTTAAAGGAGAAAAATTCATTTATATAGCACTTTCCACAACCTCATAATATGCTAAAGTGCATTTCAATCAATGAAGCAATTTTGGAACGTAGTCACTGCTGTAATGCACCAGCAAGCTACAGGTGGAAAATTCCCAGAACAGTAGTGTGAATATGATCAGACAGTCAAAGGCAGCATAAAAACGAAAGAGATGGCAAATAATATAGCAAAAATTAGTGAGAAGTTAGAGGATTGGGAAGCTTTTAAAAACCAACCAAATGCAACTGAAAAAGCCATAAAGAGAGAAAAGATGAAATATGAAAGGCAGCTAGCCAATAATATCAAAGAGGATACAAAGAAATTTATATATATATATAGAGAGAGAGAGAGAGAGAGAGAGAGGTAAAAGAGACAAAGAAATGGATATTGGACCACTGGAAAATGAGGCTGGAGAGGTAGTAAAGGGAGACAAAGAAATGGCAGACGAACTTAATAAGTATTCTGTGTCAGTCTTCACTGTTAAAGACACTAGCAGAATGCCAGAACTGCAAGAGTGCCAGGCGGCAGAAGTGAGTGTCGCTGCTATTACTAAGGAAAAGGTGCTTGGGAGACTGAAAAGTCTAAAGGTAGATAAGTCACCAGGACCAGATGGACTACACCCCAGGATTCTGAAAGTGGTTTAAAGAGATTGTGGAGGCATTAGTAATGATATTTCAAGAATCACTAGATTCTGGAATGATTCTGGAGGAATGGAAAATTGCAAATGTCACTCCAGTCTTTAAGAAGGGAGAGAGGCAGAAGAAAGGGAATTATAGACCGGTTAGCCTGACTTCAGTGTTTGGCAGGATGTTGGAATCTATTATTATGGATGAGGTTTTAGGCTACTTGGAGGCACATGGCAAAGTAGGCCAACGCCATCATGCTGTCCTTAAAGGGATACTTTGCCTGACAAATCTGTTGGCATTCTTTGAGGAAATAACAGGCAGGATAAACAAAGGAGGGTCAGTAGATGTTGCTTATTTGGATTTTCAGAAGGCATTTGACAAGGTGCCACACATGAGGCTGCTTAACAAAATAAGTGTCCATGGTATTACAGGAAAGAGACTGCTTCTTTTTACATTATATGTCAATGACTTGGATGAAAGAATTGATGGCTTTGAGGACAAGATTGTGAAAAATATGGAGATAGGGGAAGGAGCAAGTAGTGTTGTGGAAGCAGGGAATCTGCAGAATGTCTTGGACAGATTGGGAGAATGGGCAAAAAGTGGCAGATGGAATATAGTATTAGGAAGTTCATGATCATGCATTTTGGTAGAAGGGATAAAGGCATGGGTTATTTTCTAAATGGGGAGAAAATTCAAACATCAGAGTTGCAAAGGGCCTTGGGAGTCCTTGTGCATGATTCCCTAAAGGTTAACTTGCAGTTGAGTCAGCACGTGTTGTGTTGGGCATGTGGCCAAGTGGTTAAGGCGTTCGTCTAGTTACCTCAAGGTCGCTAGTTCGAGCCTCAGCTGTGGCAGTGTGTTTGTGCCCTTGAGCAAGGCACTTAATCACACATTACTCTAGTCTGTGCGAGGAGTGGCGCCCCACACAGACTTCCAATCTGTGCCTTGTAAGGCATGAAAATGCCCGGCGCAGGCCTCTCATGGTCTGAGTCAACGTTCCTTCCCTCCCTCCCTCCCTGAGTCAGCAGTAAGGAATGAAAATGCAATGTTCTCATTCATTTCAAGAGGACTAGAATACATAAACAAGGATGTAATGCTGAGGCTTTATGAGGCATTGGTCAGAGTGCACTTGGAGTATTGTGAGCAGCTTTGGGCTCTTCATCTGAGAAAAGATGTGCTGTGATTGGTGAAGGTCCAGGGCAGGTTCACGAGAATGACAGCTTCAGAATACAGGAACATCCATTTAGAACAGGGATAAAGAAATGTAAACACGAGGAATTCTGCAGATGCTGGAAATTCAAGCAACACACATCAAAGTTGCTGATGAACGCAGCAGGCCAGGCAGCATCTCTAGGAAGAGGTACAGTTGACGTTTCGGGCCGAGACCCTTCGTCAGGACTAACTGAAGGAAGAGCTAGTAAGAGATTTGAAAGTGGGAGGGGGAGGAGGAGATCCAGAATGATAGGAGAAGACAGGAGGGAGAGGGATGGAGCCAAGAGCTGGACAGGTGATTGGCAAAAGGGATATGAGAGGATCATGGGACAGGAGACCCAGGGAGAAGGAAAAGGGAGGGGGGGGGGAACCCAGAGGCTGGGCAAGGGGTATAGTCAGAGGGACAGAGGGAGAAAAAGGAGTGAGGGATAAAGAAAAGTGTCTTTAGCTAGAGGGTGGTGAATCTGTGGAATTCATTGTCTCAGATGGCTGTGCAGGCCAAGTGATTGGGTATATTTAAGGCAGAGATTAATAGGTTCTTGATTAATCAGGACAGCTAAACGTACGGGGAAACATCATGAGAATGGGATTGAGAGGCCATGATGGAATGCGGAGCAGACTCAGTTGACTGAATGGCCTAATTCTGCTCCTATGTCTTATGGTCTTATGGTCTTATGGTCAGTCTGTTATTGTAGTATCTCAGTGAAGGATGAATTGGTCGGGAAACAGACATTAACCCCCTACTCATCTTTTTTGTAATGCTATGGAAATGTTAACCCCTCAAGAGGACAGACAGATTCTCAGTTTAACATCTCACTGAAAGGTAACAGCTTCAACAGTGTGGCACTCCTATAGATACACTTCCTGGGATAACACTGAGGGCTGATTTATACTTGCGTGTACTAGCTTGCGCCATAGCCTACACAAGTGGGCTACACCGTTGTGAGCATTTATACTTGTGCATTGGTGTGTCTGTGTCGCTCTGCAATTCACCGCCAAAATGCTAGTTGGCAGTAGGGTTTCTATGCCACTGTGTTGAGTTTCTTCGTGTTGGAACTCAATGCGAAGAAACTCAAACTTCAAACAATGGCGACTGAAGCTGAAGGAGGCTGAATTTTCTGTGCTTGTCCGGCCACTGAGAGACATGAACAAGGAAGTGCATTTCAAATATTTTCGGATCTCGGCAGGTAGATTTGACGATTTGGCTCATGGTCTCCAACCATTTATTTCGCATCAGTGTACGCACAGTATACTCAGAGACTGGCAATCACCATTTGAGTTTTAGCTTCAGGTGGAAGTCAACAGGCTGTAGCAGCTAGCTACAAACTGGTGGCAAGCACAGGATCCTCCATAATTTCGGAGGTCTGTAAAGCTTTATGGAAAGCATTGCAGCCAGAGTTCCTTCCCTGCCCTTCAGTCGCCCAATGGGAAGCTATTGCAGCGTAGGAGGAAATGCGATGCTACCAAGTGGACCAATCACAGTTGTTGCGGTCTGCGTCGCCGCGACGCATAGTTACATTTTTGGGGAGGTGCACATCAGGCTACGGGGCAGGGTACATTGTAGGGTACGCGGCTACGCTGTACCTACAGCGTCGATTTGAAACACAAGTATAAATTGGCCTTGAGCCATCTGCACAAGGGCACCCAGTTGGGGGTGTGGAGACGTGTGCCCAGTTTGTTCTTAAAAAAAGAATGTGTGTGTAGAGGACTGAGCTCCGGGGTTCTAAAAGTAAATTATAGTACATCCTGCTACAAAAATATGCACCTGCAGACAAGTATTATTGGCAGATACATCTCCAAAGTGAGTGTTCCATTAGGATTCACCACTTAAACCCATATGTGAAGAGTTGTCAATTAGATTGGATAATCCACACTCATAATCCAAACTGCATCACAGCATGAGAATGGGAAAAAATTAAGACAATTCATTGTATTGATACCTATCATACAAAATGTTGTGAATAAAATAGGTTATTTGCCTGAACTACCTAGCATGAATTTTAATTTTGACAATAGATGAGCCAGATGCCTCTTTCATACTCTGGCTGACTTTTCTTTTACACCTTTGCTCTTCAAAACCCCACATTGTCCACTTTCCTGGACACCAGTGAATGTTAAATCTACTTGGACGTGTACAGATATCAATGTCAATATTAACTTCTATATTTGATGATGTTAGAGACCTATGAAAGAGAAGGTTAGGAAGTTGTAAGTGGGAATCTTTATCTGTGATTGCACAACTTCTACTCATTGTTTGGCCAGTGCCAGTTAAAGCTGAAGAAATATCCCATCACTTACTAACATTTTCCTCAATGATATCTGAATCATTAAGATGGTGGGGATACGATGGTGCTTAACAGCAGAAACAACTTAATTTCTATCTCTAATGTCTTCCTTTTTCCTTTTCAAGGATGGGGTTCTATCAGAGACCCTGACCTAGAGGTACGCTCAGACTCAGTTCTCTGCAGCGGTGGGACACTCTCCCGAGGGCTGACGACGGGCCACTTTTCGATATTCCAAGGATGTGGCCTGGAAGACGAGTGCCCCTTCAGGGTTTTCAGGCTCGACGGCCCTGTGGATGAGTCGACTCTATGCTAGTGTCACCAAATGAAGCATCGCGGGAGAACATGGAACATCAGGACAGCGAAATGGCTGTCGGAGGCTCTGCACTGGCGAATCAATCTCTCTCTCTCTCTCTCTCTCGTTGGTGGGAAACAGTTTGTTTCCAATTCTCAAGCTGGAAAACACGGTGGGGGGGGGTGGAAAGCAATGTGGCAGACTTTATCTTCGCAAATCAGCAAATTGTTTTGTTACGGTTCCCCTCTCGCTGTGAAAGGGTGAAACTTCTCTGTCCCTTTATTGGGGGGAGAGAGAGAGAGCCTGTGGTACATCAAATTGTCGAGTGAACAATTAGTTTTTGTGGTACTGCAGATCATGATCTTTTTTTGGGGGCCTTTTACTGCTTGCTTAGTGGGTGGAGGGTGCTGATGCTTTTGTTTTGGTGAAGTAAGTGGGGAGAGGGAGGGTCAACGCTTGCTGCTGTTTGTGCATGGGAGGGGGGAGTGGGGGGCTTTGGGGTTCTCATGTTTTTACTGTCACTCATTCTTTGGGGCACCCTTCTGTTTTCGTGGATGTCTGCGAAAAACAAGAATTTCAGGTTGTATATTGTATACATATTTCTGATATTAAATGGAATTATTGAAACTATTGAATTTTACATCCATTATCCCATATTACAGAAAAGCTTTTTTGGTATCAGTCCTTAATTTGCCTTTCATTAGTTATAATATAAAGTACTTTCTCCTATTAATCTGAACAAATATTTTGGAATTAATTTTATACTTTCACCATCATTAGAAGATTTATTATTGTCACCTGTAGTGAAGAGTGATAAGCCCATATTTCATAATATTTCCTGATAGCTCAAGCAACTGACACTAGACTCACCCTGTAAACCTCATACAGACCAAAGTGTGACAAACTCATCTCACTGATCAGAACTCAAGATGCTCTGCAGATTATATTCATTCCACTCTGATATCAACAAAACAAAAACACAAGAATGTTTACAACACACACAAAATGCTGGAGGAACTCAGCAGGCCAGGCAGCATCTGTGGAAAAAAGTACAGTCAACGTTTCCGGCTGAAACCCTTCAGCAGAACACAAGAATGTTTATTTTTATTGTAATCTTTGTTAGTGAAGATTAATAAATGCAGTTTTCCCGGAGTGGTTATAATCTAGAACTTCCAGACCGTTCGGGCTGACCGGAAGTGCACTGAGAGCGGTAAGCGTAAAGGAGTTGGGTGCTTACTGTTCTGGCTAACAACGGATGGTGCAATCCGGGGCATATTATGATCGAGGAACATGTTTGCAGACTGGATATTGAACTTTTTACTGTTGGACTTCGGTCATATTCCACCGAGTTACAACACTGGGCGGCATGGGAGGTCGTTCCTGCCTGTGGCCATCGAACTTGCAGCTCCTCCTGTAGAGGGTCAGACACCCTGAGTCAATAGACTGGTCCTGGACTTATTTTCCATCTGGCATAGTTTGCATATTGTTGTTTGATTGTTTGTGGTTTTTGTATTGCTATATTTATGCTCTATTCTTGGTTGGTGCGGCTGTAACAAAACCCAATTTCCCTCGGGATCAATAAAGTATATCTATCTATCTATCTATTACCTGTAATCAGAAATTTGATTCTGATTCAGGAGTGAGGAAAATGGAACAAACTGAATCTCTCTGCAAAGGGCTAGTATGGATTTGATGGAGCAAACAGCCTCCTGCACTGCAAATATTTTATGACTAAATGCCACCAAGATAATATGGGTTCCACATGTTTAACATTTTATTTCAATGTGTGAGATCATTACCTATCATTTGGATCATTGATAACAGATAATATTATTAACAATTATACTGTTTCCTATAAAAACTAGTAAATTGGGCATCATATTTATAACATGTTAAGTTTACAGTATATCAATATTAATCACACAGTTTCCCATTGTGGCTGGAGAATTGAACTTCCATAATGTTTTGGCATTCAGAGATGTCAGGTTCCTGAATTTCAAAAGATCTCTATTTACATAGCACCTTTCATGGCCTCTGGAACTCATGAAGCATTTTGCAACCATTCTTGAAGCCTCAAAAAAAACAGCAGTGAGATTGAGTACAAATAGTAACATGAAATCAGACACTGGGGAGAATACGTCTGCTCTTAAAACAGACTTATTTGTCGGGGCAGTCAGGATCCCCAGGTTAATGGACAGGATGTTAAGCGGGACACTCACTCATCATTGTGTTGTCATGCCAAATTCATCCAAAATGAACTGTATTATTCACTCCACCTCCACCACAGTCTAAAGCAGTTCAGAACTATGAAGCCAGTTCTTGTGGGAAGCAGGTGGCAGTCTACTTAGGATGTTTCACCTAATTCCACATATATGGCAAATAGTCCGAACGAGTACTCAATTAATTAGGAACTCAACAATTTTCTTGAGTTTTAACTCCTTAAACAACAAAATTAGTTGTTTTTTTATATAAACAGAGGTGTGAATCCACTTAAAATAAACTTGTTAGGCTCTATGTTCAAACAACAGGAAAATTAATATTAAAGATCTCTGATATTTACAGAGATTGATTTTAGACAATTATCTCTATGTTTAGAGTGGTAGAAATTGCTGTGTTCATCTTTCTGACTATATGCCTTTACTTGGGTAGGAAGGCTCACTGGCAATGTAGTTTAGCTGCACATTAACTATTCTTTAGCACTGTTTGGAAAAGTGCAGAGTCCTAATGCAAGTTGAGCTTCTTTCATTCAACAAACATCTCTTGGTATTTACCCCCTTGCAATACCCCTTTGTGCAACTAGATCCTGAATTTCCTCACTTGCAGACCCCAGTCAGTTCAGACTGGCAAAAAAAACATCTCCTCCACAATCTCCATCAACTCAGGCTCATCACAGGGCCTTGTGCTTAGTTCTATTCACGTTACACCCAAGTACAACTTTCACACCATATTCAAGTTTGCTGATGACACCACTGTTGTGGGACGTATCAAAGATGGTGATGAATCAGCATAGAGAAGGGATATTGAAAATTTGACTGCGTGGTGTCACATCAACAACCTCTCACTCAATGTCCACAAGACCAAAGAGCTAATTGTAGATTTCAGGAGAGGAAAACCAGAGATCCATGAGCCAGTTCTCATCAGAGGATTGGAGGTGGAGAGTGTTGATAACCTTAAATTCCTGAGTGTCTCAAAGAACTCTTTATCTTGTAATTTCATCAGAGGACCTGAATGGGCCAATCATATAAATGTAATTGCAAAGAAAGCATAACAGACCCTCTACTTCCTTAGAAAGCTTCAGAGATTCAGTATAGCGTCAAAAACCTTGACAAACATCTATAGATATGTAGTTGTAAGTGTTATGACTGGCTGCATTACAGCCTAGTATGGGAACACCAATGTCTTTGAGCGGAAAATCTTACAAAAGGTAGTGGATTCGGTCCAGTACATCACGAGTAAAGCCTTCCCATCAATTGAGCTCATCCACATGAAATGCTGTTGTAGGAAAGCAGTATTTATCATCAAACATCCTCACCACTTAGGTCATGCTCTTTTCTCGTTGCTGCCATCCAGCAGATGGCCCAAGTGCCACAGGTCTCGCACCACCAGGTTCAAGAACAGTTACTACCCCTGAACCATCAGGCTCTTGAACAAAAGAGGGTAAATACACTCATCTATTGATGATCTCAGTTTGACTCTTTATCCTGTTATTTCATGCTCTCGTTATCTGTTGATATTTAGGCTAGACACGATAATTTTGAAAACACCAGTTTCATGTAAAAACGATAGGTGTCCACACCAGGCGTTTTTCAAAATACTTCCGTCCACATTAGAACGGATATTTGGGCGAATCTCCTCCTCCTGGGCATGCGCAGGACACACAGAAAACAAGCGAAGAGGAAACGGTAAACTTGGTGTGCATTTGTCCAGTTAGACTAGAAAAACTTAAAGGAAATTGCCAATCAAAAGACTTGGTGCACGTTTGTCCAGAAACATTTCCTACAGCCAAAGTCTCTTCACCGATGAAAGGGATGACAGCTACAACTAAATGCAATAAGGCTTGTTACTGGGCAAAAGTGAAATTTGCTGTTACCTCATTTGTTTGCCTTTACTTTTGCCATGTCTTTGTGTATTATTTTGCTGTATTTAACATGTGCCATAAAACGAGTTACTGGGCAAAAGTGACAATTGCATCTATTGAATGTTTGCACAAGCAAAACATTAATAATGTTACACGAGCGTGGCGGTGGACGAACCCAAGTGCAGAACATGGGCGTGGGGGCAGAGTCGGGAGGCGTTATCGCCGTAGCGAGCATGGAATCGGTTTCCAGGAGAGTCTTTACTCAAAGTCTTGGGTTTGGAGAGAGTCCAGGAGTGATGCTAGACTTAGAACTAACAGCCCTAAGAACCATGAAACAAGGTTACTCACACCGGAGTCGACCAACAAATTGGCAGTTCCTTTTTGTGATCACAGGGTCTTTATCCTGCATTTTCTGATGGGGAGCAGGTGTGCGTAGTTAGTGGAACCTGGGAATGATTGGAAATTAAATGAGGGGATTGAAGCCCAATTCCTGAGGTAAATAGTAAGGTGGGGGATTGCCGGAAGTGACCATGACAAATAAAGCGCCTTGTTAAATGTATAAAACATGTCTGCATCAGTGTTATCTTGTATTTCCATACAATGTTACATTAGACTGTTACACATCTATTGTCAGATATTGTTGTTGTGGTGTTGGAGGTTGCGTTCAAGAAAATAATGAAATGCCGCACTGCCGCCACCATTTGTTCCGTCACGTCATGACAGCGTTTTTAAAATTAGCCGGTTACCCCGTACACACTACAACGGCCAACCGACGTTTTCAGATTTAAACACTCTGGAGAGTGTTCTAGAAATGCTCCGTTTTCGGGGGAGGAAAACGCCGTTTCAGTGTGGACGGAGGGTCAAAACGAGGAGAAAAGGCTTCGGTTACGGATTTATCCGGTCTAGTGTGGATGTAGCCTTACTTATAGTTGCATTTCAACAGTTTGTTGTCTTCTTTGCTCTTGCTCTTTCATTGATCCTGTCTGGTTACTATTCTATAGATTTGCTGAGAATCTCAGGGTTGTATATGGTGACATGTATGTACTCTGATAATAAACTTTACTTTGAACTATTTATTGGAAATTGCCAAATGCAAACTGTTGCCATGTTTTCCTACATTACAAGTTACTGCACTGCAAACTAACTGGTTCAGTGGGTAGTCAGGGGCATTTATAATGGCGACTATGAACTACAAAAGACATATTAACACACTGCATTGTGTGGTAGATTAACATTGTTTGTTAAATGTACATTGAAACATATTGTGAAATGCATCATTGTGTCAACGCCTGAGGATATGCTGGGGGCAGTCCGCAAATGTCGACATGCTTCTGGCACCAACGCAGCATGCTCAGAACTTGCTAACACTAGCCTGTACATCTTTGGAGTGTGTGAGGAAACCCACATGGCCACAGGGACAATATACAAACTCCTTACAGACAGCGTGGAATTGAACTTAAATCACCGAAACTGCAAAGCGTTACCTAACTACTATGCAGCCATGTTGAGTATGGTATGGGGGAAGGCGGCGGGGGAGTGATACTATGCAATATCTAGTTAGCTAGTTTAGTCAGAGGCTCTGGGACATGTTGCAAAGAAAAGCTGTCTTGTATAAACATCTCCAAAGCCTGAAATCTCTGCTGTAGATTCATGAATTGCTTTGAGAGGGATTTTACAGAGCACCCACATTTAAAGTCATCATTCGGAGCAATAAACGTTAAAGGGACTTACTTACCTGTAGAAGATAAAAATTATGATAAAATGGTTTACTCAAGCAGCTGTGTATAGACAGTAAGACAAATCGATAGATAATGAAGAACAAGAGGTTTTCACCAACAAGTTTTACTCTAAATTGTAATTGGTTGAAATTTCTCATACATGAGATAAAGGTATTGTTGCCAGGCAAGGATCTTGTTCATTCCTTGAAATGTGACTTCCTTGTATTTTTGTTTGCTATATACGTATATAAGGATCCATTTGCCCAACAAGTTTACACAGGTCTCCAGTCAATTCCATCGACTCCATTCCCACAATCTATTTCTCTTTAACATGCCCATTTATTCCTCTCAATTTTCCTACCACACACTACACCAAAAGGTAATTAACAGTAGCTAATTAACTTCCCAACCTGTGCATAGTCAGGTACGAAAACAGTTATGATGGAATGGTGAAGCAGATTCGATGGGCTGATTAGCCTAATTCTGCTCCTACAGTACAGTCCATAAGTACATGCCTAAAACTTTTGCACACTACTGTATTTGTTAGCGTGGAGTGGAGGGCAAGTTTGTAAATCTGGCAGAGGCAAAGGATGCTTGCAATGGCAAAGGTGAGGTGCCACGGGACGAGTGTGGGACAAGTAGCAGAAAAGGTGGGCTAGGGGTGGTGGATGGTGTGAGTGCAGACACGCCCAGCCCTAAGATGTCAGTCAAGGTCATTTGATTCCAAACAACTAGTTTATTGATCATTACAAAATGTCTCTTTGGTGCTTCCGGCTCCTTCTCCTCTCCCATCCCCTTTTCCCAACTATGATTCTCCTCTCCCTGTCCTCTTCCCACTTTCAGTCCACAACAGAGACCCATATCAGAATCAGATTTATGTCATGAAATTTGGTTTTTTTGCGGCAGCAGTACAGTGCAATACATAAAATTACTACAGTACTGTGCAAAAGTTATAGGCACTCTAACTATATATATGTGCCTAAGACTTTTGCTCAGTGCTGTATGTTTTATGGTCTTATAATAAAAACTACTGGCTCTAATCAGAGAGAGTTATAGCATGCCAAGCCCTTGCTGATCATTAAGCACCATCCTTTTGGATCTGGCCAGGAATTGAAGTACTCACAGTCCAAGAGAAAACATGCAAACTCAGCAAAGAAATCAGAAATGAACCCAAATTACTGATGGGGTTAGGAACAGCACTGAGCAATTTCAGAGTTAAGAGGCACTATCAACGGAAGGGGATTTAAGGAAAACTAAGACTAACTTAGGTGGCATATCTGCTTCCTAAGAGATATACCTGAACCAGATGGGTTTTTACAGCAATCCAGTAGTTTCTTGTCCAATATTACTGATTCTATCTTTATCCTTTCATATATATTTATGGGACACACAGTAGTGTAGTGGTAAGTGTAACACTGTTACAACACCAGCAACCCGAGTTCATTTTTGCTGCTATCTTTAAGGAGAATGAACTGTACGTTCTCCCCATGTCCACATGGGGTTCTTCCAGCTGCTCCAGTTTCCTCCCACATTCCAAAGACATACGGGTCAGTAATTTAATTGATTACATGGGTGTAAATGGGCAGTGCAGGCTCTTTGGGCTGAAAGAGTCTGTTATGGTGCTGTATCTCTAAAGAATATATATATAGAGAGAGATATATATTTGAAGTTATATTTTCTACTTGCCATTGTGCAGTTTAAGATCATGCGTTCTTAACCTAGACCTCTGGTGTGGCAATACGACCATGACACAACCATATACATGCAGTCTCATCCCACCAAAATGTAAGATATCAGACAATTAATTTTTGATCGTCAGCTTTGTTAGGGTATATTCCGGGATTAGGGCAGATAGCAAATATTAACTTCAACAACTAATTTCAGCAACTTGTCTTTAGACCTGAACATGGATTGTAGATTAAATCTAAAATGCAGCCCTGAACAATAGGTTCCCAGAGCTGTGGACAGCAGGTAATTGAAAATCCAGACATTGCTGGATTTTGGGTGTCTGGAGTGTGGGTGTAAAGAAGGAGGTGTGAAAATTATATTGTAGATATAATTGTAAATATAGAATTGTCCTTTGATCTTTAGCATGTAAGATGTCAAGTAATATTGTTTTGAACAGGCCTCTTTCTCCAAAAAGGTCTCAATATGATGTCTGTTGCTCATTCTTGTTGAATAAAACACTTATATCCACTAGCATCAGTCTCCCTCCAGTGATTTGGTTCACTCCACAACTAGCTCTACCAGTGCTAGTTAATGAATGTATTCTACCCAGAAAGCACGGATGATATGGTACATAAAGTTGGTCAAGATGTGAAACAGAGGCTTTCAAAACGAAACAGAATAGACTCACAAGTGCTGCCAGAAAGGACAAGCAAATAGGATCAAATGGATTGCTGTACCAAGGGCAACCTAACCCAAATGCATGGACTCGATAGAGTAAATTACCTCTTGTGCTCCTGTAAGATAATAATGATTCCACTTTCGTAACATAATATTTCAATGAGTAGAATTGAAAGAGGATGAAGTTGCCGGATCTCCTTCTCTGAGCAATGAAAGCGTTCCAGGATTTTTAATAACAATCTAGTGATTTCAATCGTCCTGCCTACCAGCACCCCACCTATTGTTATTGGTTCCAGATCTACATTATCTGATTTCTTGAAGTTATATTGCCCAGCTACAATATTGGCATCAGAAATCACGACTTATCAGTCTAGACTTCTGGTCTGGTAATGTAACGACTAAGCAACTATAGTCTGGTGCTGTATCTGTTGTGTTAACTATTCCTGCTTCTTTGTTGCTCAGCTCTGTGATCACCTAGTGTTATCTGTGCTCCACACCTCGCTGTAGAGCAGTCCCGTATTCTGCAGGATCAGCAGCCTCAAAGGGCAACAGGAAATTAGAGGTAGGTAATTCAACCCTTAATATTTACTGTGGTCATGAGGCCCCCTCTGTTAATACAGGCTAAGGAGGAGGATTTAATTAAAAAGATTGACAATAAAGTGGCATATTGCTATAATCTGCGGTGCTCGTCTACTGGAAAATGACTTAACCTTTGTCTTGGTTGCTGTGGCAACTAATGGACCTGATTACACCAGTGCGCACGGCCAGCATTGCTATATTTTTAATGGCCCGGCTAAGATAACAAGGGAGATTAAAGTCTTATCTCGGCAGTTAAACAGTGACTCTTCATTTCTGATGTATTTGTGGAGAGAGGATATTCTTCCTTTCGGCCCCCAAAGTGAGCGGATTAATTACCTTCATCCATCCTGTGGCGCTGGGCTCAACCAGCCAGCTTTTTGCTCCCCTATTGATTGGAAATGGAGCATCAAGCTTCCTGCTTTGTACCATTAGGCAGGATAATATCCATAATGCTTTTTAATCCTGAAGATGCAGCACCTGTTCCCGAGCCCCTCCCATGATAACACGTGGCAGAGATAGGGACCTTTCGCCTCACAGCTGCTTGCATGAGCAATTGTCAAAACAACTCATTGAGTAGAATTAACATTTATTGCTGTGTTAACGTATATTTTTCAATTAAGGAATAAGAGGACTAATAACACAGATACAGATCAGGATAACAGCAAATTTATTTTCCTTAGTTTTAATTTCTGTCAGTGTTCCTGGCAGGAAGCGTTTGTTGCCACAGAAAGTGACCCAGAACAGGCTTTCAGCGGACCTTTCGATGGTGGCCTGGTATGATGGTGCAGCAAGGTGCTCCACCTAGTGGAAGTGTTCAGAAATATTTCCAGAAAATTTGAATTAACGGTCTAAGACATTCTTATTGACAAACTTCGTGAACACTACCAGCTCACATCCAACCTAAAAAGGTCAACAGAGTGGACCAAAGTGGTTGCTTGTAAGTAAATAGCAGAGAGGAGTTTGTGAGGAGTCTCACTGTGGGTGGGTAAATCAGAAGCATTGGTGAGTCCTTGACCTTGAATTTGTTGGATCTGAAGCTCCTTGAGCCACAAATCCCATCACTATATCTGGACATCCCAAACCTTCATGCTAAAGAAGTAAAATCACTGTAACTCGGCCATATTTATGTCTGAAAAGCCACATGTTTAATTCCATTTACTGGGATAGTTGCAGTGGCTTTGCAGCTTGACTCTTGACCAGAATTCCACTGGGACCTCATGGATCCAAACTTATGAGGTTCCTTACTGTTGCAGGCAGATCATTATCTGCCTGGAAAACCTTGCTGGATAGTACTTCAAATAAGCATAAGAGATTGGGATCAAAAAGATAGATAAAATGCAGATTATAAAATGTCAGCTCCTCAGGCTGGGTTGAACCGGGTTTAAGTATATATAAGTTCCTTAGCCATGAGTAAGGTGCTAGAGGATTGGAGAATAGCTAATGCTGTTCCATTGTCTAAGAAAGACTTGAAGAATAAGACTTAAAGACTAGTGAGCCTGAAATCAGTAGTGGGAAAGTTATTGGAAGGTATTCTAAGGGACTGAATATATAAGTGCTTGGATAGACAGAGACTAATTTGAGATAGTTAACATTGTTTTGTGCATGGTAGGTCATGTCTAACCAATCTTATAGAATTTTTTGAGTAGGTTACCAGGAAAGTTAATGAAGCCAAGACTGTGGATGTTGTCCACATGGACTTTAGCAAAACTTTTGACAAGTTCCCAGAAGGGAGGCTGGTCAAGAAGGTTCAATCACTTAGCATTCAAGATGTGGTAGTAAATTGGATTATACATTGGCTTCACAAAAAAAGTCAGAAAGTAGTTGTAGATAGGTGCCTCTCTGACTGGAGGACAGTGACTAGTGGTGTGCTGCAGAGATCAGTGCTGGATCCGTTGTTGATTGTAATTAGATTAGATTCAACTTTATTGTCATTGTGCCAAGTACAGATACAAAGCCAATGAAATGTCGTTAGCATCTGACCAGAAATGCAAAGAATAGTGTTATTTACAAAATAACTGTGAATAAAAAGTAAGTGCTACAGCACACAAATATAAAAGTACTGAGACAGTACAATATGGGTGAAATACTGCTTAGCGCTGTGATGTGAGGTTCGACAGGGTCACAGCCTCAGGGAAGAAGCTCTTCCTGTGCCTGCTGGTGCGGGAGCAGAGGCTCCTGTAGCGCCTACCAGATGAGAGGAGAGTAAAATGTCCAAGGCTAGGGTGAGATGCATCCTTGATAATGCTTTTTGCCCTGTCCAGCCAGCGTTTATGCTAGATGTTCTCAAAGGTGGACAATTGGATGCCAATAATCCACTGGGCAGTTTTCACCACACGCTGGAGTGCTTTGCGGACCGATACATGACAATTGCCATACCACACTGAGATGCAGTTGGTGAGTATGCTCTCAATGGTACAGGGGTAAAGGTCCGTCAGTATCCTGGGACAGAGGTGAGCTTTCTTGATGCTCCGCAGGAAATAAAGGTGCTGTAGTGCCTTTTTGACCAGGATGGAGGAGTTCAGGGACCAGGTGAGATCCTCGTAAATGTGGACATCAAGGAGCTCAAAGCTTGATACACGCTCCACTCCAGCTCCGTTGATGTAGATGGGGATGTGAGTGTGGCTCCTAGCATGCCTGAAGTCCACAATGATCTCCTTGGTCTTCTGGGTGTTAAGGGCCAGGTTGTTGTCGGCACACCACGCGGGCAGGTGCTGGACCTAGTCCCTGTAGGCCGTCTCGTCATCCCCTCTGATCAGACCAACCACTGTGGTGTTGTCTGCGAAATTGATTATGGAATTAGAACCATGTATAGGAACGCAGTCATAGGTGAAAAGGGAGTACAGAAGAGGGCTCAGCACACAGCCTTGAGGCACACCGGTGTTCAGGGTGAGAGTGGAGGAGGAGAGATTGTCTAACTTAACTTAACTTAACTTAACTAATCTATATCAATGATCTGGATGATAATGTGGTAAACTGAATCAGCAAATCTGCAGATGACACCAAGATTGGAGGTGTTGAGGACTGCAAGAAGGCTATCAGAGCTTGCAGTGGGATCTGGACCAGCTGTTGAAATGAGCTGAAAAATGGCAAATGGAACTTAATCCAGACAAGTGTGAGGTGTTGCACTTTGGAAGGACCAAGCAGGGTAGGTCTTACACACTGAATGGTAGGGCACCGAGGAGTATGCTAGAACAGAGGGATCTGCGAACTCAGATCCATAATTCCTTGAAAATGGATTCGTGGGTCGTAAGGCACGTTGGCCTTCATAAATCAATATATTGAGTACAGGAGTTGGGATGTTATGTTGAAATTGTATAAGATATTGGTGAGGCCTAATTTGGAGTATTGTGTCCAGTTTTAGTCACCTACCTACAGGAAAGATGTAAATAAGATTGAAAGAGTGCAGAGAAAATTTACAAGGACATCACGGGCACTTGAGGACCTGAGCTAGAGGGAAAGGTTGAATAAGTTTTGGTTTATTCCCTAGAATGTAGAAGATTGGGGGGATATCCTTATAGAGTTATACAAAATTATGAGGGGTATAGATAGGGCAAGTGCAAGCAGGCTTTTTCCACTGAGGTTGGGTGAGACTGGAACTAGAGGTCATAGGTTAAGGGTGAAAGGTGAAATGCTTAAGGGGAACATGAGGGGGAGCTTCTTCACTCAGAGTCTGGTGGGGGTGTGGAATAAGCTGCCAGTGCAAGTGGTGGATGTGGAGTCAATTTCAAAATTTAAGAGAAATTTGGATAGGTACATGGATAGGAGGGGTATAAAGGGTTATGGTCTGGGTGCTGGTCAATGGGACTCAGCAGATTAATGGATTGGACATGGACTAGATGGGCTGAAGGGCCTGTTTCTGAGCTGTAGTTTTCTATGACCTTCTGACTCGAAATCAGTAAAGGCCCTTGATATAGAGCAAGCAGGAAAGAAACAAGAAAGTAAGAAAGCTAAAAGAGGCCATAAAAGGCCCTAAACAAGTAGGATTAAAGACAATCCCAAGGCATTCCTATATATATTCAGATCATGAGAGTAGTTCAGGAAAGGATATGTCCACTGAAGGACAAAGGAGGTATTTATGTCTGCAGCCAGAGGAAGTAATTAAGGTGCCTTAATAAGTACTTCTCATCGGTGTTCACCAAAGCAAAGGACATGGATGATGGTGAGATTTGGGAGAGATTACTTAAACTGCCAAATAAACAACAAAAATTGACTTTACATTGACCTCATAGTGCATAATTTTAGTGATACATATTAAATAAACCTGCACAACCTAAAAGTTTTAATCAAGAAAATTATATACAACTGGAAAATTCGCTCCTAATTGAAACTTCCCTCTGTCCAAGCTTTCAAGTTAAATCTCGAAGAGGACTAGATTCATCTGATGGTCTGCACTGAAACCAGCTGTAACACCATTCCCATTATCTGCTCATCTCGCTCTTAGCCAACTCATATGTAACAATTCACATTAGTTCACTGGTTTAAATTTAGCTAATCATTATAGTACTGTTGTTTGTGGGATTTTACTGTGCATAAAGTTACTGCTGGGTTTCCTACACTCAGGCCAGTATACACTCAAGGCTATGTAGCCAGCTAATTTGCCGCTGATGGAACTACATATTCACCAAGTCAACGCCATGCCCAATCTGGAATGTTTTGACAAATATATCTATACTTGTTGAGTCAGAGCCAGTTTTTGTCTGTGTAAAATAATTAGCTTCAAGACCACTTAAGTAAAATGGGTCCCTGCTTTGCACTGTTTAAGAGAGCAGTCTTTGTATATACAGCTGTACTTTGTGATTTCAAACTGATCACTGCTTGTGAGTATAAGTACATTCAATGTCAGTAGTCTGTTTATTTCAGGTAGTTAAACATTTCACTATGTTTATTAATGTATTACTCCTTTAGAACATTATAATGGATATTTCGCATTCACCAGCAACTTTGATGTGTGTTGAATGGCTATTTATGTTTATTTGGTGGGCATATTGAATAAAAAAGGGGAGAGCCACGTGATATTCTTGTTATCCACAAGAAGTCCAAGGCCTTATCCCACTTGCAAATGAAGAACCACTAAAACATGGATTAAAGTGATGTTAAGCACTTCAGTAGCAAAAACAGAAAGGCAGTGTTTTGCTTAAAATGAGCTACTGGTGGAACTCAGCAGTTCAGGAAGGAAAGAGTGGAAGGAAATTGATAGCCCTCTTTTCAGGTTGAAAACCTTCATCTGGACTAAAACTCTCCAGCAGCTAGATTTTTGCTGCAGATTCCAGTATCTGCAGTCTCTTGTGTCTCCAGTGTATTATTTAAATTGTATTATTCTGGAAGGCGTTGACATGCAAGGAAGACTTGGTGTCCTTGTACAATCGTCTCTGAAAGTAAACAATCAGGTACACCACACATTTATGAAGGCAAATAGCCAGCAAGACGATTTAAATAATGGAGCCACACCTGTCTTGCAACAATTATACAGGGTTGTAAAAGACCAGATTTGAAGTCCAACGTGGAGTTTTGGCATCCTTACAGAAGAATACACCCTCGCTGTAGTGGGAGTGCAGTAAACGTTCATTTGACTGATAACAGCACATCTGTCATATGAGGAGGGATCAGATCTGGTTTATTATCACTAACATATGTCATGAAATTCGTTGTTCTCCGGCAGCAGTACAGAGCAATACACAAAAAATTACCAATAAGATACAATAAGAATGTATAAAAATAAATAGTGCAAAAATAGTGCAAAACAATGAATAATCATTATTTTGCACTATTTAATCATTTCATAAATAGATTTTACAAAAATAATCATTTTCCCGGTTTCATGGCAGAGGGGAAGAAGCTGTTCCTAAACTGTAGAGTAGGAGTGTGTACCTTCTCCCTAGTGACAGAACGAATAGAAGGCATATCCTGGATGCTGAGGGTCCTTTATGATTGATGTTGCCTCCTTGAGGTATCGCGTTTTGAAGGTGGCCTTGATGGTAGAGAGGATTAAGTTGACTAGACTTGTATTTACTTGAGCTTTAAAGAATGACTGAAAATCTAACAAAAACTTATAAAACTCTGTCAGGACTAGACAGACTGGATGTGGAGAACATGCTTCCGCTAGCTTAGGTTTAGAATGAAGAGTAACTGTCTCAGATTACAGAGCAAGAGATTTAGGGTTTATGACTGAGATGAAAAGAAATTACTTCACACAGATGGTGGTCTACCTGTGGAATTCACTACCACAGAGGCTGATATGGTGAAGAATTTTAAATGAGATACTGTAGACAACATTGCAAATGCTAAAAGCACCAAGGCATTTGGGAAGAGAGTGAAAATACAGAATTGAGATGGATGATCAACTGTGATCATAGTCAATGGCAGAGCAGACCCTAAGGGTTGAACAACTGACCCTTGCTCCCATGTTCTATGACTCCATGAAAGCAAGGGCTTTGTCTGCGAGGTGCATTGAGATGTCATGTGTTTGTGAAAAGCTTATCCTTCCTTTGTTTGGAGTAATAGCTACACTGAAGACTTTATGAACTGTTGTGCGCATGTCTCTAACCTATTATCATGCACCTCTAGATCTGCCATCATTGAGTTTGTTTATATCACTGGACCACTCTGTGACAAATTCCAAAAGCTGCACACCGCTTCCAATTTTATTTTATGTAGCTGCTAACATATTTCAGCATTAGATTTTAGTAACAGAATCAGAAACAGGTTTATTATCATTGACATATGTCATGAAATATGTTGTTTTGTGGCAGCAGTACAGTACAATACATAAAAATTATTATAAGCTGCCATCAATCAATCAATAAAAAAATACTGTGAAAGAGCAATAGTGAGGTAGAGTTCATAGATTCAGGGACTGTTCAGAAAATCTGATGACAGAGGAAGAGAAGTTGTTCCTAAGCTGCAGATTGTGGGCCTTCAGGCTCCTGTACATCCTCCCTGATATTAGTAATAATTAGTTGGCACAAATACTTATGGACACAGATTTGATTTTGTTAGGAAGGAATCTAATTGGAATCACAAGAAAATCTGCAGATGCTAGAAATCCAAAGCAACACATACAACATGCTGGAGGAACTCAATAGGCCAGGAGTATCTATGGAAAAGAGTAAACAGTCAACGTTTCGGGCTGTGACCCTTCATCAGGAGTCCTGATGAAAGGTCTCAAACAAAAATGATAACGGGTTACTCTTTCCCATAAGTGCCGCCTGTCCTGCTGAGTTCCTCCAGCATTTTGTGTACATTGCATCCAACTGGAAAACAAAAAAAATCCTAAGGGAATAGTGATCAAGGACAGAAGAATAATCCATAATTTAACACCTCCTTCTGGGCAGCAAATTCAATCTTACACCTCTTCTGATGGATTAGCCTGACCTGATTTGACTGGTTGTTTAATATTCTATTTCTTTGCAATATAAAGAATAATGGCTTGGTTAACTAATTAACTTAATTGGCCCATTTAAACTAGTAAATTTTTTCAAGGCACAATGTCCTTTTAGCTCCATGAATCATGCAAATGTTTGGGTTGGTACAGTGACCTCACTCTGTGTAAGTTTGGGAATAATTGCCTGCTAGCTGTGCTCCCTCAAAACCCCAACAATTTTAACAGTAATCTACCTCCTGACAACTGATTTATTAAACCACTGGGCTGCTGCATCTAGGTAACCAAATACAGTTAATACTCGCCTCACATTCAGGCTAAAAATTCACAGTTTTTAAGTCAATGGAGCTTGTCTTCGGGAGAACAGCACAAGGGGCAGATATTGCTTTGTTGCTTTTAAACAGTTGTAACCAATACACAATTTATAATTTACACAATACACAATTTACAATTGAAAAGACAAGGTGTTGGCTGAGACGAGAGACGATTTAGTTCGTTCTCTGCGATGCTCATCTCCATAGCGCTGAGGCGTATGGGGAGGGGGCAGGGGAGTGGGGATGACTGGAAGAATTGGAACAGCCCATGACTGAATGGCAGAGCAGATTCAATGGGCCGAATGGCCTACCTCTGCTCCTGTATCTTATGGTCTTAAGGTCTTATAAACTGTTACAATATATTTTCAAAATGTTCAACATATACATAATAGCAATATTATATCACTGAAATCCAGGTTGTATAAAGTACAGGATAATGGTGATATTATATCCAGGCAGCATACAAAAAATATGTAATTACTGTGCCTTGTTACATTAGGGCTAACTTTATGTATTTCTTCTCTTGGGATTCACCTAGTTGGAAAGTCAGAGATAAGTCTTGTGCCTTTCACAAATGCATATTCTGGCCATATTATTTTCTCCGGGAAAAGCACAGATGGACTGATTTTGTGGGTCTTTGCTGAATCTCCCAAGATATAAATAACTAAACGTTAGTGTTATGAGATGTACCCAACCACGCCAGCTTCAGAAGTATGGCTATCTGGTGTGGCTCATTTAAGGGTTCAGGACCATCATGCTAATAGGTAATCATGTTTTGGGCACCACTGATTGAGAATTTAAAGAGCACCTGGATGGAGCTTCAGTGCTCAATTGTAGGCCCAAGTAGAGTTATCATCTAGCATTTAGTTTCATGTTCAGTTCTCTATCCAGTTTTATTCCATGTCTCAATCCTAGTCCCGGACACTCCAGCATTCGAGTCCAAACCATCCTTGTCAAGGACTCTCTCGTCACTGTACAATTGAGCCAGTATGGACATAGCGGGGTATCAGAGTCTTTCATCCGCTGTGACCAGCCGCATCAAGAAGGTTTCCAGACAGAGCTTGGAGATACACGACCTCCAGGTAGCCATTTGTCAACTTTCGCAAGGAGGAAGCCAGAGTCGCTTGGGAGAGCCAGTCAGTCATTCTGCAGAGCAAGTACATCTTCCAACCCTGGAGAACTTCAATGGTGACCTTTGCTCTTGCCATGGCTTCCTCATTCAATGCTCATTAGTGCTCAAACTCCAACCGTCCCTTCAGAGTGCAGAAAGGTGGCTTTCATTATCTCTCTTCTGACTGCAAGAGCCCTGACCTGGGCCATCATGCATTAGGGACGGAGGGTTTGCTTGGATTCAGAGGAATTCAAGGCCACCATGACGAAGATGTTCCATCACCCTTCTGGAGCCAGCTAAGCCTTGACCACCTGATGATGATTCAACAGTGAATTGTCACCAGCCAACCACACAAATCGAGTTTCAGACCTTGGCCCAAGAGAGTGGCTGGAACGGAGAGGCCTTGGCTCTCTGTACCGCCATGGACTCAGAGACAAACTGAGGGATACCCTCACCTTGGGAGAGCCAGCAGAGGACTTAGAGGATCTGACCGACCGATCCATTTGTCTTGATAATTGTCTGGTAGAGTGGAAGTGGGACTACATCAAGACGTCAAAGAGTGCTAACCCAAGCCCAGCCTCAGCATATCGTAGTTCCACACACTGATCTTGGATACTGACCTGCCCATCCCCTGTTCAGGACTCAGTCAAACAAATGAAGATTGGCTGCACTAGACTCTCCGCCATTGAGAGGTCCCACCATCAGAGTCAAGGCTGCTGCTATTACAGTGGGGAGACTGGTCACCTGCCTCAGGCTGCATCCATCTGAAGAACAGCAAAGACCATGCCACATCAGGAGGACTGTGTCGGTAGCAACCACTGTTCCCAATCCCACCAATTCTGGTTTTGTGCTGAAGGCAGAGATCACCGGTTGCAAGAACCAGAGACAGATAAGGGCTTTTGTGGACTCTGGGGCAGCAGTTAATTTTCTGGACTTAGGAATTACCCATTGGCTGAGTTGAGCCAGTCCCTGCCCGCAATGGTCTTGGATGGCGGTCCACTAGGTTCTAGGCAGATCCAACAACTGATTGTGGTTTTGCAGATGAGGATTGAGGATCATGTGGGAGACATTAGTTTCTACATCATTGACTCACCACTCAATGATGTAGAAATACCTTCCAGTCGAAATACCTTCTGTCTACAAGGACTAGAAGGAGGTCTTCAGCAAGGGGAAGGCCTCGACTCTTCCAATGCACCGACACTACGACAGTGCTATAGACATGCTGCCCAGTACTTGCCCTCCACATGATTGATTGTACGTGCTTTCAGGCCCAGAGAGAAGTGCAATGGAGGAGTATATAAAGGAGGCTTCATTTGACCCACCACCTCCACCAGCTGATGCCAGCTCCTTCTTTGTACAAGAGAAAGATGATGGGAGCCTGCACCATGCATTGATTATAGGAGGTTAAACCACATAATGGCCAAGAATCGTTACTCCTTCCACTCATGAATATGACCTTCAAGATGCTCCAAGAGGTAAGGGGATTCACAAAGCTAGACCTACAGAGTGCATACAATCCGGTGTGTCTAGAGGAGGGGGATGAGTGGAAGACCACATTCAATACACCAACTGGGCACTATGAGTACCTGGTTGTGCCCTTTGGTCTTGTGAACGCTCCAGTAGCCTTTCAGGCTTTTATAAATGACGTGCTCTGGGATACCCTCCATAAGTATGCCTTCATCGACTTGGATGATAACCTAATCTTCTCAAAGTCCATGAAGGAGCACGTCGCTCACATTAGGAACATTCTAAAGAGGTTTCTGGACCATGGACTTTATGTCAAGCTGAAGAAGTCCAAATTTCACATGACGACAGTTTCATTTTTGAGTTTCATCAGCTCCATTGGCAATCTCAAGATGGATCCTACCAAGACCCAGACAGTCAGAGACTGGCCGCAACCATCCAATGTCAAACAAGTCCAGTGATTCTTGAAGTTTGCAAACTTTTACCGGAAGCTCATTAGGAACTTCAGCTTGGTGGCAGCTCCACTGGTGGCACTAAAAAAACCATAAGCACTTTTGTCTGGATGACCAAAGTGGAGGCTGCTTTTGCAGATCTTAGACAGTTCACATCAGCACCCACCTTGGTCTCTCCTAACCCGGACCTTCCCTTCATCGTGGAGGTGGACACCTTAGACATCGGAGTGGGTGCAATGTTGTATCAACAGTCACCCTCGGACAGGAAACTGCACCCATGTGTATTCTTCTCCCGCTGGCTCTCCCCAGTAGAGAGAAACAATGAGATCGGAAATTGGGAGGTTCTTGCAGTTAAGTTAGCTTTGGAGGAATGGCATCACTGGCTAGAGGGAGCCAAGAACCTTTTTACCATTTGGATAGACCACAAGAATCTGGCTTATATTCAGGAGACCAAGAGGGTAAATTCCAGGCAGGCCACATGGCCTTTGTTCTTTAATCAGTTTAATTTCATCCTGACCTATCGACCGGGGTGAAAAACATCAGAAACCAGATGCCTTGTCCCATCAGTTCGATGAACCCGAACAAGTGGAGGGCCTACCGCCATTTTGCCCAAGCCAAGGTGGTAGCGCCAATTCACTGGGGAATCGACATTCTTGTTTGCAAGGCCCAAGAGCAAAGACAGGTTCCTAAAAACGGTCCTCCAGGTTGGCTGTTTGTCCCATGTTCCAACTGGTCTCAGGAACTCTGATGGGGACATTCGTCTAGAATTATCACTCATCCAGAGATTTCCAAGACCATCGAGTTTACCAAGAGAAGGTATTGGAGGCCCAAAATGATGAAGGAGGTTTGGCAGTACATGCAGGCATGCGAGGTGTGCAGCTGGAGCAAGAAGTTCCGTACCTATCCTCAAAGGCTTCTCAAGTCCCTACTCGTTCCGGAAAGACCATGGGCACACATCTCCATGGACTTTGTCATGGGTCTTCCGCCATCCCAGGGAAGACTATCATTTTGGTAACTGCCAATTGGTTTTTGAAAACCTGCAAGTTTATTGCCTTGAATAAGCTACCATCTGTGGCAGAAACGGCTGAAATTGTTCTGGACCAGGTCTTCAGGATCCATGGATTCCTGGCAGACATTGTCTCAGTCATGGTCCACAATCCACATCATATTTCTGGAGGGCATTCTGTAAGATGATTGGGGCAACAGCAAGTCTTTCCTCTGGGTTTCACACACAGTTCAATGGCCCGACGGAGCAGATGAGCCAAGATTTGGAATGAACCCTAAGGTGCTTGGCCTCAGAAAGACCTGAGGAGTGGTGCAACCATTTGATATGGGCAGAGGTTGCCCACAGCACCTTACAGCATTCGGCGCATAGGATGTCACCATTCGAGTGCCAGCTTGGTTATCCTCCACCACTCTTTCAGGAACAGGAGGCCGAGGGTGGGGCTCCTGCACTCGAAGATCTCGTCCAACGCTGCAAGCAGAAATGGATTAGGACAAAAGAGATCTTGCTGGCCTCTACCTGGAAGGCGGAGACCATGGCGAGCCAAGGGAGATCGCAGGGACCCACTTTGCAGCCTGGGCAACAGGTCTGGCTGTTAACTCATGACATGTCTCTCTGGGTGAAGTCTAGAAAGTTGGTGCCCAAGTTCATTGAACCCTTCATAGTTCTGAGGGAAGTAAACCTGATGGCTTACACCCTGTAGCTCCTCAAAACCCTAAAGATCAATCCCACTTTCCACGTCTCTAAATTAAAACCTGTCAGCACCAACCTCTCAGCCCCACCACCATCAGCCCCGCCGTCATCCAGGTTTATCGATGGGGAACAGGTCTTCACGTGAGATTTTTGGACTCATAAATTGCTCGGGGCGTTCAGCAATAACTTGTGGACTAGGAGGGATTCAGACCAGAGGAAAGGTGCTGGGTGCCTGAAAGAGACA
Organism: Mobula birostris; assembly: GCF_030028105.1. Classification (NCBI taxonomy): domain Eukaryota; kingdom Metazoa; phylum Chordata; class Chondrichthyes; order Myliobatiformes; family Myliobatidae; genus Mobula; species Mobula birostris. Next base: position 51,298,933 of record NC_092387.1, on the reverse strand, counting down.
TCTTGGATCCGGATCTCATCCACAACTATCATCACTGTCTCTCTGAGCAGCCAGGAGAGCAGGAGTTGGCCACAGGGGAGGGATTCCTGCTACAAGCTGCACCCACCCATGCTAGCTTCCAGGGTTTAGACACTCTACGGATTATGGATACGTGGTGTGGTCCGTTTAAGGGTTTAGGACCATTACGCTACTAGGCAATCGTGTTTTTGGTGCCAAGAACTGAAAATTTAAAGACTACCTGGATGGAGCCTCAGTGCTCAATCATAAGCCCAACCCGAGATGTCATCTAGCATTTTGTTCTGTGCTCAGTTTTATTCCGTGTCTTGATCCTAGCCTCCAATACTCCAGCATTTGGGTCCAAACCATCCTCATAAAGGTCTTTCGTCACAATTAGATTTATTTGTCACAAGTACATCGAAACGTACTGTGAAGTATGCCATTTGCATCAAATCAGCAAAGATTGTGCCGGAGGCAGACTGAAATTGCTACTTCTAGCAACAACATAGCATGCCTACAACTTACTAACCCTCATCCATATGTCATTTGGAATGTGGGAGGAAACTGGAGCAACTGGAGGAAACTCATGCAGTCACAGAAAGAATGTACACATTCCTTACAGACAGCATCTGTAATATGACCTCAGTTGGAGATCACTGGCACTGTAAAGCAAATGCATTAACTTCTACACTACCATGCCACTCTTACCTATCTACCACCTCTTTTCAAAGCAATCTATCGCTTAAAGAGGCACTTTGTGACTTTACTACAGTATGGGGCGGCATAAAAATGTACATAATTTTTCATTAAAAAAGAAGACCTTGCTGTTTGTAATTTTAGAACATCCCACAACATGTGTGTTATGGTACTACTGTCCTTTAGCCCCTGGTCCAGAGGAACAATAATTAAGTGACAATAAACTTGACTTGAATATAGATCCTGCTTGTAATGTAGGAAACATGTGGCTGACTAATAGATAGCAGAGCATCACAAGCAGGATGAAAAGATAGTCCATTTTTAATGGTGTTCGTGTGCTGAGTAACTCCTTTGCTCTTTTCAAAATATTGTCATGGGTTCTTTTACATCCAACTGAGAATGTAGTCAGGGTTTCAATTTCCCATCTCGTCTCAGAGATGGCACTTCTGGCAGTTTAGAACTCCCCAACTTTGCACCCGAGTGTCACCCTAGTTTTAATGCACAGGGTTGCGGAAATGAACTTAAACCACTTCTGACCCAAACAACCCGTTGAGTTCCAGCTGACATGTGCACATACTCCTTTTGCACCCATTGTGTGTCAGGAATGTTAATAGAGTATAATTTCCTACATTAATTGCACTCAAGTGTAACATATTTTAAAAATCAACACATTTTTTAACTTAGACAAAACCAAATGTCTTTGAAAAAAGGATACATAGCAGAATGTTTTTTTCATTATGCAGTAAATGTTTCTGGAAAATTGTGAAAGTGACTTGTCAGACAGTACACAATGTTCACAATTTTCTTCTGAGCCTTCTATGTGTTTGGCATGCTAGGGCATATAGCCACATAAACAGGTCCAGTGGAGGTCACTGCACATCTGGATGATATTTCCATTACGTTCGCTGTTAAGCGACGGCAACTTTCGGCATGGGTTAGGGTCCTACAGGAGCAGATTGGGTGGTGCAGTAGTGTAGCAGTCAGCACACCATTTTACGATGCCAGCAAACACCAAACGGCGTTCCATTCCCCCCCAATGCCTACAAGGAGTTTGTACTTTCTCCCCATGATTGTGTGGGTTTCTTCTCATGTGGTTAGGGTTGGTGAGGTGTGGGCATGCTATGTTGGCACTAGAAGTGTGGTGCCACTTGCAGGCTGCCCAGCATAATCCTCGCTGAGATGATTTGACGCAAAATGATGCACTTCAGTGTATGTTTTGATGTATATGTGACAAATAAAGCTAATCTCATAAATCACTCATATCAAACTCTGCAACTGGCTTAAGGTAGTTTCTCTTGGAACAAAAAATATTTCTCACCAGCTCTTCCCTTGTCCAAATCCATCTGCTATTGCAACCACCAAGCTCCATCTGAACTAATTGCTGTAACCCCCAGCGCATTGATGCTCAGTATTTCTGCCCTCTATTCCCATTATCCATCATGGCCCACAACTACAGAATGACTACATGGTATCATGGCCACAATCTACGGAAAGCGGTGGCTACAGCCCAGTCCATCACAGCCAAAGCCCACCCCACCACTGAGCATATTTACAAGGAGCGCTGCCACAAGAAAGCAGCATCCATCAACAAGGATACCCACCACCCAGGTCATGCTTTCTTCTCATTACTACGTTGTGCAGGAGATACAGGAGCCTCAGGTCCCCCACCACTAAGTCCAGGAACAGTTATTACCCTATAAGCATCAAACTCCAGAACCAGTGTAGATAACTTCACTCGTCTCAACTCTGAACTGATTCCACAATCTAAAGTCTCACTTTCAAGGACTCTTCAACTCACGTTCTCAATATTTGTCTTCTTTTGCAGAATTTGCCTTCTTCTGCGCACCAGTTGTTTGTCAGTTTTTGTATAGTTTTTCATAAATTCTATTGTATTTCTTTATTTGCTTGTAAACGTCAGCAAGAAAATGAATTTTAAGTAGTAAATGGTGACATAAATATATTTAGATAATAAATTTACTTTGACTTTGGTGCACAATTTATGTGCTTTTCTTCACTCATTCTGTAATGAAGGAACAATTGAGCTAAAGTGTCAAGCCCTATTCTATCACTGTGTCCTAGCACATCCTAGAAAGTGTCTCAACATCATAACATGCCCAATGGCCAATACCAATCCACAGTTTGTGCTAAATCTGTATAAGAATCTGTGTAAATCTGTTGGCCTCATCAGTCTGCATCGTTAACATGTCTTTCCAGACACTGGTGAACTTCTGGACCAATTTGTCCAATGAAACATTGCTATTCAGAGCAAACTCAATGTGCTACTCCTAAATTACATAGGTTATTAAACTGAAGGCACTTCCCACTTGCCTCTTCCCACCGGCTCCAGACTATCTCACACTCCATTTGTCACCAAACATTTGATTGTCTTTCTACCTCTTTCATCACCTTTGCCCTAATTAGTTATTTCTAGCAACAGAGATTAACCATTTCACTTCCAGTACAGCAAATCAATACTTAGATATGAATCAATTCCCAGCACAGGGAATTAACTGTTTCAACACCAATTTAGCTAATCCTACTTCAAGGAAGTGATTCGATTATTTGATTTAAAAACATTCTAATTTGGGTAAAGAATAATTCAATGTAAACACTTAAAGTATTTGGGAACCAAAAAAAAACAGGTTGGGGCTCTAAGTAATCATTTTCCAAATGAAAATGTAACATTTCCTCACTTTATTCAATGCTGAGGCAGTCTGTGTAGGTGAGCTGAACTTTGCCTTAAGCAATGAGACTTTGAGAGAAATCAGACATTCACTTCATTCAAAAAACTGTTTTTAACTTGAGTGAAGCTTCACCTTTTCTTGGACCTACTATTCTATTGTTCCCTGCAATGTTGGATTGATTATAGGAGGGAGCACAGCTGGTAGGCACAATAAAAAGACTTACAACCTTTTACAACCTCAGAGCATCCCAAAGCACTTTACAGACAACTAAGCACTTTATATGAATAGTAGTAATGTACAAAATGGAGACAATCCCACAGATAGCAAATTAAGCAAGTGGCCAGATCATCTGTTTTTTTAAAGTTTCTGGTTGAGGGTTAAGTATCGGTTAGCACATGAGAAGAACTTCCACTTTTCCTTATAAATAGTACCATGGGATCTTTTACATCCATCAGAGGGCAAACAAGTCTTTGCTAACATCTCATCAGAATGACAGTATATCATAAACACAAGTGATTCTGCAGATGCTGTAAATCCAGAGCAGCACACACACAAAATGCTGAAGGAACTCAGCAAGTCAGGCAGCATCTAAGGAAGGAAATAAACAGTCAATATGTCGGGCCAAGTCCTAATGAAGGGTCTCGGCCTGAAAGATCAACTATTTATTTCTCTCCAGCATTTTTTGTGCGTGTGCATTGCTCAGAATGACAGCACTCCCAGTTTTACAGTTTTTCCACCACATTATGCACCCGAGGTTAAAAACATCCAGATACAACAAGCTTCCTGCAACATAGCTTAAAGATCCGTGAAAGATTGGCGAAGCACTCAAACAGTGGTCACTGCACCAATTACAATAAAATAGTTCACTCCTTGTTTATGAAGAACTGTTTAAAGATTTTGTTACATGAGTTTGTGCAGAAAACCCATCACCATTATTTAGTTTTGATGAAGCAATCATCAAACTTCCGAAATTATTTACCAGCAAACAACTTTTGAAGGCGGAATTTTTAAAGAGGCAAAATCTACCCTTTGCTCCTGTTGTAGAGCTACTCAGCAGCTGAAGAGTATCTCCTTCCTCTGGGGAAATTCTTATTGATGACAAAAATGATTTATGACTGTCCGGGCAGATAAAAGCTCAATCCACAGAACATGACCAAAGCTTTTAATGGACCGTCTCAGAAGTGGCTTTCTGTGCAAAAGCAGCATTTTTAATAGAAGAAAAATAAATACAAGCAGAAATTTTCATTCCTTCGTGTTACTCCTTTTGATTGCACCTCACTGTCCATCCCCTCCTGCTCTCCTCCACAAGGGATATTAAATTAAAAGCCTATTCCAAATATTGATATTGACAGTAAAGATTCCTTGAAACTATTTGAAAAGAGTGTGAAGTTATTGCAATGTCGTCACAAATTCACCTTCCTCTGTTACCAGTGCAGTAGACGTACAATAACTAGCATATATCTCTCCAATGTTTCTAGCAACTTTCATAAGGCCATGACATAGGAGCAGAATTAGGCCATTCAGCCCATCAAGTCTTCTCCACCATTCCATCATGACTGATTTATTATCCCTCTCAACCCCATTCTCCTGCTTTCTCCCTGAAACCTTGATGCCCTGACCAATCAAGAATTTATCAACCTCCTCTTTAAACATACCCAATGACTTGGCCTCCACTTTCTGTGTGTGTTAAACATCCACATTTGCCTACAAGGAAATTAAAACATCCTTTATGTAATTTATTGCATGTGGCATACAAAATGGTATGTAAGCTCTCCGCTTCTTTTTGGATTCCAGACCTAATCAGTTCCCCTCTACCACCACTCTGCTCCGTCTAGCGGAATTAGTCCTTACTCTTAATAATTTCTCCTTTGGCTCCTCCCACTTCCTCCAAACTAAAGGTGTAGCTATGGGCACCCACATGGGTCCTAGCTATGCCTGCCTTTTTGTTGGCTTTGCGGAACAATCTATGTCCCGTGCCTATTCTGGTACCTGTCCCCCACTTTTCCTTCGTTACATCGACGACTGCATTGGCGCTGCTTCCTGCACGCATGCAGAACTCGTTGACTTTATTAACTTTGCCTCCAACTTTCACCCTGCCCTCAAGTTTACCTGGTCCATTTCCGACACCTCCTTCCCCTTTCTAGATCTTTCTGTCTCTATCTCTGGAGACAGCTTATCCACTGATGTCTACTATAAGCCTACTGACTCTCACAGCTATCTGGACTATTCCTCTTCTCGCCCTGTCTCTTGCAAAAATGCCATCCCCTTCTCGCAATTCATCCGTCTCCGCCGCATCTGCTCTCAGGATGAGGCTTTTCATTCTAGGACGAGAGAGATGTCCTCCTTTTTTAAAGAAAGGGGCTTCCCTTCCTCCACCATCAACTCTGCTCTCAAATGCATCTCCCCCATTTCACACATATCTGCTCTCACTCCATCCTCCCGCCACCCCACTAGGAATAGGGTTCCCCTGGTCTTCACCTACCACCCCACCAGCCTCCGGGTCCAACATATTATTCTCCGTAACTTCCGCCACCTCCAACGGGATCCCACCACTAAGCACATCTTTCCCTTTACCCCTCTCTCTGCTTTCCGCAGGGATCGCTCCCTACGCGACTCCCTTGTCCATTCGTCCCCCCCATCCCTCCCCACTGATCTCCTTCCTGGCACTTATCCTTGTAAGCGGAACAAGTGCTACACATGCCCTTACGCTTCCTCCCTTACCACCATACAGGGCCCCAAACAGACCTTCCAGGTGAGGCAACACTTCACCTGTGAGTCGGCTGGGTTGATATACTGTGTCCGGTGCTCCCGATGTGGCCTTCTATATATTGGTGAGACCCGACGCAGACTGAGAGACCGCTTTTCTGAACACCTACGCTCTGTCCGCCAGAGAAAGCAGGATCTCCCAGTGGCCACGCATTTTAATTCCACATCCCATTCCCATTCTGACATGTCTATCCACGGCCTCCTCTACTGTAAAGATGAAGCCACACTCAGGTTGGAGGAACAACACCTTATATTCCGTCTGGGTAGTCTGATGGCATGAACATCGACTTCTCTAACTTCCGCTAACGCCCCACCTCCCCCTCGTACCCCATCTGTTATTTATTTTTATACACACATTCTTTCTCTCACTCTCCTTTTACTCCCTCTGTCCCTCTGACTGTACCCCTTGCCCATCCTCTGGGTTCCCCGCCCCCTTGTCTTTCTTCCCCGACCTCCTGTCCCGTGATCCTCTCATATCCCTTTTGCCAATCACCTGTCCAGCTCTTGGCTCCATCCCTCCCCCTCCTGTCTTCTCCTATCATTTTGGATCTCCCCCTCCCCCTCCCACTTTCAAATCTCTTACTAACTCTTCCTTCAGTTAGTCCTGACGAAGGGTCTCGGCCTGAAATGTCGACTGCACCTCTTCCTATAGATGCTGCCTGGCCTGCTGCGTTCACCAGCAACTTTGATGTGTGTTGCTCTAATTTAGTGGTAGGGTTTACATGAGCCTCTGGTGGTATGCCATGCTGTACTCTCAAAGGAAGGTGGGCAAGTTTCTAAAAATGAAATTACTACCTTATTCTATACTGGGTTTGATCTCGTGCTCAAACTGTGAAATGATGAGATTCATACAGTTGACATAATATATAAGAGTGAAGATACAAGAAGGAGTTAATCAGCCCCAGAAGTACTTAAGACATTTTCATTTGTTTTACAACTAGTTCACCATGAACTGTGATGGACAGCCTTAATTATGTATACGTATTAAATTATTATACTTAATTATACTTACATCGCAGTACAAATTAATTGCCAAGAAAATCCACTGTATATAGTCAAATGAGATTAACCTACAAGGGCAAAAAAAAAGGTCAGCATGAAGTGGTGGGCTGAAGAGATCGAAGAGAGGCTGAAGATGGTGAGTTTGCTCATTTGCAAAGATATGTAAAATAAAATGTAAATAAAATACCACAAGCATGAGAAAATCTGCAGATGCTGTAAATCCAAAGCAACACATACAAAATGCTGGAGGGACCCGGCAGGTCAGGCCGCATCTATGGAAGTGAGTGAACAGTTAACATGTCACCCCGAGACCCTTCTTCAGGACTGGAAAGGAAGGGCAGAAGTCAGCATAAGAAGGTGGGGGAGAGGGGAAGAAGTACAAGGTGGCAGGTGATAGGTGAAAGCGGGAGAGGGGGAGAGTTGAGTAAAGAGATGGGATGCTGATAGGTGAAAGGGATAAAGGGCAGGAGAAGGGGAATCTGATAGGAGAGGACAGAAGGCCATGGAAGAAAGAAAAAGGGGGAGGAGCGCCAGAGGGAGGTGATGGGCAGGTAAGGAGATTAATTGAGAAAAGGAAACAGAAACGGAGAATGGTGAAGCGGGAAGCAGGCATTACTGAAAGTTCGAAAAATTGATGTTCATGCCAACAGGTTGGAGGCTACCCAGATGGAATATAAGGTTTTGCTCCTCCAACCTCATCCTGGCAGTTGAGGAGGCCATAGACTGACAGGTTGGAATGGGAATGGGAAGTAGAAATGAAATGGGTGGCCACCGGGAGATCCAACTTTTTGTGTTGGACAGAGTGAAGGTGCTCCCTGCTTCCACATTTTGTGTGTGGATAAAAATATATTGTTAGCACATGCAAAAAAGGAGTTGAGGTGAGTTAGCAGTAACAGAAGGGGAAATATAATAAAGCACAGAAAGAGTTTGGTACTATCCTGTGAAGAACATTCTTCTCGTCTAAAATTATCCTAGAGACAAAAATGTAGAAGAATTAAATTCAGTGATTCTTGTCTGGAAGAACGTCATAATATTAATACAGATGATTGATATGTGACACAAGCACCTGTGCAATAGACATTTCATTTGATGAAATTGTTGTGATGTATATCCGAAAGATATCAGAGTTACAAGTTCAGTATGTGAGAGGACGCATTGGGAATTAAATTGTCAGATGGAGAGATCTAACAAGATATAATCGTTTGGAATATTCTTGGACTGAGCATGAGGAACTTATTGATATACAGAGATTACAGGTCAAAATCTACAACATAGAAGACTTTCCGAGGAGACAAAGGTGTTCAAAGTAAATTCACTATCAAATTACTAAATGTCACAATGTAGAGCCCTGTGATTCATTTTCTTGTGAGCATGCACAGTAAATCCAAGAAGCACGATAGAATCAATGAAAGATCGCACCCAACAGGATGGACAAACAACCAATGGGCAAAAGACAACCAACTGTGTAAATACAAAAGAGGAATAATAGTAATAACTATAAATAAATAAGCAATAAATATTGAGAACATGAGATGAAGAGTCCTCGATACTGAGTCCATACTTTGTGGAAACAGTTCAGTGATGGGGCAAGTGAAGTTGAGTGAAGTTACTCCTGCTGATTCAAGAGTCTGCTGGTTGAGGGACAATAACTGTTGCTGAACCTGGTGGTGTGAGTCCTGAGGCTCGTGTACTTTCTTCCTGATGGCAGCTGAAAGAAGAGAGCATGGCCTAGATGTTGGTGGCCCTTGACGATGGATGCTCTTTTCCTGCCACTGCGCTCCATGTAGATGTGCTCAATGGTGGAAAGGGCTGTAGCCATGATGGACTGAGCCGTATCCACAATTTTTTGTAGAATTTTCCATTCAAGGGCATTGGTGATTTCATACCAGGCAACTAGTCAATGTTCCTTCGGTTGCCTTCTCCTGTAGTCAATAATCATCTGCTCGATCTTTCTGACATTGAGTGAGAGGTTGTTGTTGGGGCACCACATAGTCAGATTTTCAATCTCCCTCCTAAATAGGGGAAGTTGTTAAAACTTCCAGCCAGGATGGCCCCTGTATACAATGCTGCTTCGGTCAACATTTTCTAGATAGATTATGAAACCATATATTTCACTCCTTTTATGTCTTTTACATTTGTTTTTTGTCTTGGATGTGATTCTGGAACTGTTGGAGCCTGTGGTTTGCTGTTTGAAGATCGTTTGGATGTTCCAGTGCTCTGCAATCTCCAAGAGGATTCCAGAAAGCAAAGGCAGCATGTGGGAGCCTCATGGCGGGCAAGCTGCGAGCCGATTTTAAACTCTATTTCACCAATTAAAGCTTCCATTGTTCACCGATTAAAGCAATGAGGAAGATTGAAACATCTAGGCAAATGCGAAAGCTCGTTGATTGTTTGGGTGCTTCAGCACTCTGCAGTCTCAAGAGGATTTCAGGAGACAGAGACAGAGTGCGCGAACTTTGTGGCAAAAAGGCTGCAGGGTGGGGCTTAAGCCATAGTTCGACTCCATTTCGCCGATCAAAGCTTCCATTGTTCACCGATTAAAGCAACAAGGGAGATCGAAGTATCGAGGCGAGTGCAGAGAGAGCACCAGCTACCTGTCCTTTGATGACTCTGCTACAGAGAGGAAAAGGTCTGCCTCTGGGCCTGGAGAATGTTGCCCAGGTTTTCTGTGTTTCAGATGTGGACTTGGACTATAGACTTTTTATATTCTGTGTTTATTGCCTGATCTTTCTGGGGAGTTTTTGTGCGGTGAGGGGGATTTGGAGTTCGATGTGCCTATTCTGTTTCGTTCATGTTTTTTGTGCGGGAGCAAAGATTTGAGGGTCGATGTGCCCGTTCCATTTTTGTTCATTTTTTATTTGGGGAGGGGAGATTTTGGGGGTTGATTATTGTGCTGTCTTTCTTTTGTTTCTTGGTTTCATGGCTACCCGGAGAAGAAGCATTTCAAGTTGTATATTTTGATAATAAATGAACCTTTGAACCTCCTTTGCTGATGCATCACCACCTTTAATTTGGCCAAAGATAGTGCTGTCTTCAGAAAACTTAAATATGGAATTGGAGCTATGTTTATCATCACAGTCATAAGTGTAAAGCAAGTAGAGTGGGGGACTAAACACACAACCTTGTGGTGCACCTGTTCTGCTGGAGATTGTAGAGGAGATATTGTTACCAACCTGAAATGACTGGGGTCTGCAGGTAAGGAAGCGGAGGATCCAGTTGCACAAGGAGGTATTGAGGCCAAGGACTTGAAGCTTATTGATAAGTTTTGATAGTATTGAATGCTGAGCTGTTGTTGATAAAGAATATCTTGATATATACATATTTGCCATCCAAGTGCTCCAAGGTTGTGTGAAGAGCCAATGAAATGGCAACTGCTGTGGACCTGTTGTGACAGTAGTCATTTCATAACATGAATTGCCATTTCAATAGAAACACCACCAAGACACATTAATGGCTATCAGGCATCTCAAAGTACACTTGAGTTTAGTGGCAAAACCAACAAGATCTGGTTATATGAAGCTCAAGACTGGTTCTGACAGGACCATACACACATGAGAAGCAAACATTCTCTAACTCATATGATTACAAAAAAACAAGGAGCCCATTTGCCATTGTTACAGAAACCATGTAGCTTCCAGCTGCCCCATTAAAGCAGCTCACTCTTACTATTGCAATCATCTTAAACATCTGACACCATCCTGCAGAGAGAAACAGAACACCCCGGCACAGAATTCTAGCCCACAATTTTCTTAGATGCAAAGAAATACACCTATGAATCCACCTGGAGGTGCACTGAGTATCACAGAAATTATCTAAGACATTGAAGAGGGCATGGAGGATTGTATATAAGCTTCAGCTACGTCATGGCAAAAAGCAGCAGCAAGTTCACAATTGTCATGTAAACAAATGGTTAGGACATTGTAATGAGTATAGAAAATGCAGCAAACTACTCTATAATGTGGTGAGATACTCACTAGAGCAATTTTGTTTTACACAAGTCTTGTTAAAGATTAGCTTTTTTGTCACATGTACATCAAAATTTCGAAAGGTACCTTGAAATACGTCATTTGCATCAATGACCAACACTGTCCGAAGATGTGCTGAGAGCGGCCCACAAGTGGTGCCATGCTTCCGACAATTAACCCGAACCTTGGAATGTGGGAGGAAACTCAAACAATCACAGGGAGAATGTACAAACTTCTTAAGACCGCAGTGAGAATTAAACTTCGACACTGACGCTATAAAGCATTACCATAAGACCATAAGACATAGAAGCAGAATTAGGCTATTCGGCTCATCAAGTTCTTCTCCGCCATTCAATCAAGGCTGATTCTTCATCCCTGTCAACCCCATTCTCTTGCCTTCTCCCTGTAACCTTTGATGACCTTATTAAACAAGAACCTATCAACCTCCACTTTAAATATACCTAAAGTCACTCTAGCCACTACACTACCGTGTTGTCCATAGCACTAATGAAAGATAATCTCCTATTACGCATGTACTCTGAGGACTGTGCGAAGACTGGGTAGAATGAGATGCACCGTGTCCTGAAGTCATGCCAAAATTAATTATGCCAAATTACATCCAGAAACTGACAGGATTTTTCCAACCAGAATCCCTTGATTTGTTTTTTTTATTCAGCACAGTGTAAAGGAAACAAAAGATAGACATGTAAATGAGCCAACGGTGCAAGTGAAGAGAGGAAGTGCCCTAAAGGGTCAAGTAGTACATCTACGTGTCAGTATCAGGAAAGTTGCACCTAAGTGCAGTCAGAGACGGAGGCGGAGCTAAGATGGCACTAAAGGGCAACTCCTTTGCTTGCATCTTTGGAAACAGATCTATTTCCATCTTTAATTTTCCCTTTCAGGGCTCTTTTGAAGACACTGACTTCGGTTCTTTGTGGGAATGGGACCTGTTCTTGGGGTTTCAGGACCAGCCGATGTTCGGCATGCCAAGGGTTAGGCCTGAGAGGCAGTCTAGTGTTTGGAAGCCTAAGATCTCGGGGTTCTGGAGACGGGCAGGTCAAGGGTTGGTGTCACGGCAGGAGACTCGTGTGTCGTCAGGGAGGCTGGAAAATCTTTCATTGGGGCCCGAAGACCCGAGATCTTTATGATCTTCAGGCACAGAGCACGTAAAAAGTGACCAAACGGACTTTTTAACATTTTAAACCAGCAGGTCGTTGTTATGTCTCCTGCTCGCTGTGAAAATGGGGGACATCTCCCTCTCCCTTGCCAGGGAGAGAGAGAACCTGTGGGTTGCTGAATGCCAGATGAATTACGATAGTCTTTGGGGTAACTGCAAGGTCTGTGTCTTTGCTATCGCTTAGCTCACACTTGTGCTTGGTAGCAGGTGCGCTTTTTGTTTTGTCAGTGGGAGAAGGGGGGATTGTTGCTCACCATCGCTTATGTGTGGGAGGGGGGAGCTGGGAGAGTACTTTGGGGTTCTCATGTTTAACTGTCATTCATCCTTTGGGGAACTTCTCTGTTTTCGTGGATGTTTTGCGAAAATAAAGCATTTCAGGATGTATATTGTACACATTTCTCTGATATTAAATTGAACCTTTGTATCTTTGAAGTATATGCACCATGGAAAGCACTGCAGAGGTAGACAAAGAAAGTGATGGACAAGCTATCGCAGACATCGCAAGAGAATTGCCTCAGTTATGAATATGAACTTACACTGAGAGGTGGGTATGCCACTTAACATAGAACATAGAACATTGTAGCACAGTACAAGCCCTTTGGCCAAAATGTTGTGCTGACCTTTTAACCTACTCTAAGATCAATCTAACCCCTCCCTGCTACATAAACCTCCATTTTTCTATCATCCATGTGCCAAAGGGAAAATGGAAGTGATGCTTGTGAAGAATCTGGACCAACTTAACAGGTTCAGAGGTCTCTAAAACAAACCCAAAACTTTATTAGGGATAAAGGACTGGTAGTCCAGGTGCCCAGACCAAGTCTGCTCGAAAGCTAAGGTATCATCCCTAAAGGGATTTGAGAAGAGTAATTGAGTTTAATCCAAGTGAAGTACTGAGAAATCCAGACAGCATCAAAATCAATCATCTGCTAAAGAGAACAACAGGAATTCTGCAGATGCTGGAAATTCAAGCAACACACATAAAAGTTGCTGGTGAACGCAACAGGCTGGGCAGCATCTCTAGGAAGAGGTGCAGTCGACGTTTCAGGCCGAGACCCTTCGTCAGGAAACGTCGACTACACCTCTTCCTAGAGATGCTGCCTGGCCTGCTGCGTTCACCAGCAACTTTTATGTGTGTTATTTGCTAAAGAGGTCCAAGTAGGAGAAAGTGAAAATCAAGGACGAGGTTTCAGGGTACGTGGAAACGAATGATAAAGTAAGTCTCAGCTTGCATGGTTTCTGTAAAGGGAAATCTTGCCTGACGAATCTGCTGGAGTTCTTTGAGGAAGTAACAAGCAGGGTGGGCAGTGGATGTCATTTACTTAGATTTTCAGAAGACGTTTGATAAGGTGCATCACATGAGGCTACTTAACAAGATAAAATCCTACAGTGTTACTGCTACTTTTCACATTGCTTGTCAATAATTTAGATAGTGAAATTGATGGCTTTGTGGCAAAGTTTGCAGATGATACGAAGATAAATGGAAGGGTAGGTAGTGCTGCGGAAGTAATGCAATTGCATTAGGACAGACAAATTTGAAGAATGGGCAAAGAAGTGGCAGATGGAATACAGTGTTGGAAAATGAATGAAAATGTATTTTAGTAAAAGGAACAATAGTGCAGACTATTATCTAAATGGGGAGAAAATTCAAACATCAGAAGTGAAAAGGGATTTAGGAGCCCTCGTGCAAGACTCCCAGAAGGTTAACTCCCTGGTTGAGTCTGTGGTAAAGAAGGCAAATGCAATGTTGGCATTTATTTCAAGGGGAATAGAACATAAAAGCAAGGAGATAACGCTGAAGCTTTATAAGACACTAGTCAGGCCTCACTTGAAGTATTGTCTACAGTTTTGGGCCCTTTATCTCAGAAAGGATATATTGTCATTGGCGAGAATCCTGAGAAGGTTCTCGAGGATGATTCCAAGAATGAAAGGGTTAACATATGAGGAGTGTTTGGCAGTTTTGGGCCTGTACTCACTGGAATTGAAACCTACCAAATGCTGAAAGGACCAGATAAGGTGGATGTGAAGAGGATGTTTCCTCTGGTGGGGGTATCCAGAACCAAAGGGCACAGCCTCAAAATTGAGGGCAAAAGAAGGAATATTTTTAGCCAAATAGTAGTAAATCTGAGGAATGCTCTGCGACAGACTATGGTGGAGACCAAGTCCATGGGTATATTTAAAGCAGAAATTGACAGATTCCTGATTGGTCTAAGCATCAAGGGATATAGTGAGGGGCAGGTGTATGGGGTTGAAAGGGATCCAGGATCAGTCATTATGAAATGGTCCAGCAGACTCTATGGGCTGAATGGCCTAATTCTGCTCCTATAACTTACGGTCTTATGGTCTAAAGCCCATAATAAGACATGAAGGAGAGGAATCTGCATCAGAGACTCTTTATCAAATGACGAAGCAAGTGTTTAATTTGTTAAATAAGATCAGTGGAAATAATCACCTAAATTGTGAATAAGAAACCTCTCAGAAAAATTGCCTTTGAATTGGATGCAGTTAAGGGCACAGGAACAAAGAGAGCAAGAGAAGCTCTAACAAACAAAAGAATCTATAGAGAACAAGAAATCTGCAATGTGTTTAAGAGCTGCTACTTAGTGTAAAAGTTCAGTGTACATCATCTGGCTGTGAAGGAAACAGCTCCAAGACAACACTGGAGGACAGCGCCTTCAAGTGCAGTCGATGCAGCTGAGACTGGCACTCCTGTATGGGCCTCTATAGCCACAACAGATGCTGCTCTAACACAGACTGAAGCTAGACCTTCCAGGCACAGATCCATGGTCTCACGAGACTAACGGATGCCACCACCACGAAGGAAACTACTATCCTAAGTATCTGTATCATATAATTATCCATGATAACATTTTGTACTGTGCTTGAGGTTTTCGTCAAAGATGGGATCCTGCAATATTTTGGTTTAAATGATGCATTGTGCCAAAGTGAACAAATAAGATAAAATGATGCTCAGATTTGGACCAGTTCGTAAAAACACAGAATACATTATATCTAAAGCAAAAACAGAATCCTGATTACACTGTGGAAGAAAGCAATATGTGCATGTTTCAAACGTAAAGTTAACAATCCAGGTAAGTGTGAGGTGATGCATTTTGGAAGGACAAACCAGAAGGCTGAGTTCAGGGTTAATGGTCAGTTACTTAAGAGTGTGGATGAACAGAGGGTCCTTGGGGTTCAAATCCATATATCCCTCAAAGTCACTGCACAGGTTGATAGGATAGTTAAGAAGGCCTATGGGATGCTAGGCTTCATTAATAGGGGGATTAAGTTCAAGAGTAGAGAGGTCATGTTGCAACTCTGCAAATCTCTGGTGAGACCACACTTAGAGTATTGTGTTCATTTCTGGTCACCTCATTATAGGAAGGATGTGGAAGCTATGGAGAGGGTGCAGAGAAGATTTAACAGGATGTTGCCTGGATTGGAAAACAAGTCTTATGAGGCAAGTTTAACAGAGCTGGGACTTTTCTCTTTGGAGCACAGAATGATGAGAGGGGACTTGATAGAGGTCTACAAGATTATGAGAGGCATAAATAGGGTGGATAGCCAGTACCTGTTTCCCAGGGCACGAATAGCAAACACCAGAGGGCATATATACAAAGTTAAGGGTAAGTTTTTTACACAGAGGGTTGTGGGTGCCTGGAATGATTTGCCAGTGATGATGGTGGAGGCTAAAACATTAGGGGTATTAAAGAACCTCTTGAACAGGAACATAGATAAAAGAAAAATCGAGGGTTATGGGGTAGTGTGAGCTTAGTACCTTTTTTTTAAAGGAATATATGGGTCAGCACAATATCGAGGGCTGAAGGGCCTGTACTGTGCTGTAATGTTCTAGTGTCTAGTGTCTAGATCTATTGTACTGAGTTAGTATAACTGCTAACTGCTTGCCTGACAGGGTGATTGGAGGAGGAGAGAAGTAAACAGATGATTTGGAAGCTTTAAGCACAGCAAGCTCCAGTGGGTTAAGATCAGTGTATATATGACCATAAATGTATCAGTGTGCAAACAAGGTGTATCAACTGGCTTTTATATAAGCATAATTAAAAGACTCCTAGCTTATATCTGAAGCCATACAGCATAGTCCTTGATTATTCAGTAGGAACTAACCAACACTTTGTTTTCTAACATGATCTTTAGATTTAGCGAACTCAATGCAGAAGATCAGAAATTGATAACCCTTAATAGAATTGTGGTTTGTATTTTCTTGAAGGAACAAAATGCATTATGTTTTCCCTGGAGATGCTGCATTACTATACACAAATCTCGTATTTCATAATATCTAATTACAGGCTATTTCCGATGAAACCTGCACCCAACGGTCAGCTTCAGGGACTATGTATTTGGAATTATTTGTTAAGTTCTATTCCAAGTTACACAATACCCTGACTTGGAAATATATTCTTTTCTCTTCATTAGATGAAAATTCTTAACTTCCTATCTATGCTGGGCTACATTGTGAGTGACATACAATCACAGGACCTCCAGCAGTTCTCTCCTGGTATGTTGTAGGGAATTAAGTATGTCAAATAATATGATCTTGACCATCCACCATCAAGGACATCTTCAAGAGGCAGTGTCCATCATTAGGGACCCTCACCATCTGAGACATGCCCTATACTCATTACTGCTATAGGGAAGGAGGAACAGGATACTGGATACCCACACCCAATGATTCAGGAACAGCTTCTTTTCCTCCACCTTCAGATTTCTGAATGGTCCATTACCCTATGAATACCGCTTCATTATTTGTTTCTTTTGTATGATTTATTTTTGTAATCATAGTAATTTTTTGGTCTCTGCACTGTCTGCTGCTGAAAAACAACCAGGTTCAGGAACAGCTACTACCCCTCAACCACCAGGCTCTTGAACCAAGTGGGATAACTTTACTCAACTTCTCTTGCCCCATCATTGAAGTGTTCCCACAACCAATGGACTCACTTTCAAGGACTCTTCATCTCATGTTCTCAATATTTATTGCTTATTCATTTATATTATTACTTCTTTTTGTAATTTCAGTTTGTTGTCTCCTGCACTCTGGTACATCGTAGTTGGGTGGTCTTTCATAAATTCTATTATGCTTATTATTATAGAGATTTTCCAAAAGAAAATGAATCTCAGGGTTGTATATGGTGGCATTTATGTACTTTGATAATAAAATTTACTTTGAACCTTTGAATTTCATGTCATATATAATCAGCGATGATAAAACTGATCCTGAGTCTGATTTTGACATTAACATTTCATGCATTGACAGGAAGGTAAAACAGTGTAAGGTTGTACAGAAACAATACTCTATGGGACCTGACATTGATGGTTGGCTGATAAATTGGATCAGAACCTGAGAAAACTGTTGTTCAATTAAAATGATAAGAGAAACAGCTAAAAAAAAATCTGCGTTGCACATGCATAAGCAACTGGACATTACTTATGGAGAAGAACAGGAAGTAATAATGTTCAAGGTAAATAGAAATAAATAAAATAAAAGGTTTAAACAAGCATCCAAAAGGACTGAATGATAAGCTAAAATGCTTTTATACTAATGGAAGAAGCATTATGATTAAGAAGCATTGGAATTAGCCAGCTACAATATTGACATTATTGGCATTGCAGAATCATGACTGGGAGCAGAGGGCAGTCAACAGATGGGACTAATGGAGCGTAGAATGATTTGTAAAGATGAAGCAGGGCCGAGAAGTGGTAAAGGTACAACAGGGTTTTACAGCTATCAAAGTAACCAGAAAATAAACTGAGATCAACCTGAGGAGGATCTAGCATTTATCCAGCTCCCTATTATATTTTAAGTGCCACTGTGATACAAGGAGTAGAAATGAAACTCTTTTTAGTACATCCAGATCTAAAGTGACCAATGTGGAAATAAATCATTACACAGAATATACTGTATAAAAAAAAATTCAGCCCACCAGTACACACTGCCATTTGCATCCCTGTAAAGCAGGGGTTCCCAAACTGAAGCCCACACTTTATGGTAGGGGTCCATGGCATAAAAAGATTGGGAACTCCTGCTCTAAAGCCTCCTCTTGTCCATCCTTATCAAACTCCATCAACCAACTATTCCATTCCTATTCTCTATCATTTCTTTCTGTAGCATCCCCCTAAATACATTAATACGGTTTCTCCCTCGTTACTCTTTTTGGTAATGTATTCCACATTTAAAATGTTTTGCTTAAAATTTTCTTGCCTAAGTTCTGTTTATTTCATTGGCAAATATCTTACACTGATGCTCTCTGGTTTTGCTCTTGCCCACAAGTAAAAGACCATTTACCTGTCCATTCTATCCAAATCTTTTTGTTATTATTAATTGGAAGGATATTGTTCAACTGATGCTTAAGAAAACAAACAATTCTTTATTAAATGGTTTCACATCTGAGACAAAAGGCAGAAGCTCTGACACTGCAACACTCATTCAATACTCATCACCATTATATACCACGTCACATCGCGTGGGCAATCATGGTCTTCCTCTCCCTATCCATGACCATGATTGTTCTCGGCAATTTTTTCTACAGAAGTGGTTTGCCATTGCTTTCTTCTGGGTAGTGTTTTCGCAAGATGAGTGATCTCAGCCATTATCAATACTCTTCAGAGATTGTCTGCCTGGCATCAGTTGTTGCATAACTAGGACGCGATATGCACCAGCTGCTCGTACAACCATCCTCTGCCTTTTCCATGGCTTCATGTGACCCTGTCCAGAGGGCTCAGTAAGTACAACACCTTGCCAAGGGTTGACTGCAGGGCAGCGGAGTGAAGGAGCACCTTACAGCTCCTTTGGTAGAGACGTATCTCTACCCTGCCACCCTGTTCAAAACTGCTGTTGTGTTAAAGCCTAAGATTATGCTCGCGCCTTCAAATATAATTAAATCTACAAGGCTGCAAGTGGCTTAAGCAAGTTAAGACCTAATGACACAGCATTGGCATGGTGTAGAAACTGGCAATTCCTTTTGATCAGTGGCTCAAGTGGTAATAAGTTAAATTGTGAGTGAGATGAAGAATTATTGGCGCAAACTGGAAGCCCAGGATCACTCCTACAGGTCTGAACTGCATTTCACAACCTTTGCATTCCTCTTTGTTTTCTACCTTTCTAATAGCCTTCATGTATCTACACACCAAGTGTCTTCACCAACTGTTTACTTTCATGGCAATTCTGTACCTCTTGCATCAGAAATATTCCCTTTATCCGATGCTATCTTATCCCACTCTCACTGCACCTTAAAACTAACTTCACCACTAGATTTCTAATTGGACAATGAACTCATGTACATTACCTACCTCACTATTTCTTTTCTTTTTTGCACTACATATTTAATTTTATATGTATATATTTCTTATTGTAATTTTTTAATTATTATGTATTGCACTGTACTGTTGCTGCAAAGCATCAAATGACATATACCAGTGATATTAAACCTGATTCTGACTTGCTTTTCTCTAAAGGTTCTTCAACTTTAAGCATTAACTAACTCTATCACTCTCCACGGATATCATCTGTCCATCTGTACATTTAATGCGTTTTCCATTTTTATTTCAGATCTCCATCATCTGCAACTTTTGTGATTTTTAATCAAGTAATATTCAGTATAATTATTTTACCCAAAGCTATATTTGTTGTAAGTTAATAGCTTTAAGACAGTGAGCAAAAGCTTTTTAAGCAAACATTATTACCCCATGGTATAATTTTGAGACCATTGTTATTTGTATTTTGGATAATGTGAGTTATTGACAATTTAAACAATGCACGCCTTTGAACATCTAGTCTCTCAGTTGTAATGATTAATACATAAAATAGAAAATACTGGAAGATTGCTGCAGTGGAAAGAGTAGATTAATATTTTTTTTGTACACCCATCATTAGAAAGGAAAGGGAGTTCTGGCAAAGAGCTTTCTGAAATATTATGCTGTCTTATCTCTTTGTAGATTCTGACAGATCTGCTGTGTGTTTCCAGTATTTCTCCCATTATAGTCATGTGTTTTTTTTTGTCTCTCCCTTCCTGTTTGTACCATTTTAAACAGTATCCATTAAATTTGCAAAGATCGATCAGAAGAAGTAAAGCACCTGAATGTTGTGTTGCAAGACTCTATCTTTTAAGGGACAATTTGCATAATCAGAACTGGCTGCTGTAAGTACAAACATGACAAAGAATTTTGGTTTTCAAGAATTCTAGTTACTCTTGAAAAAAGGGATGGAAGTCATAATGTCATGTTCTTCCGATCAGCTTGTTTGGGGTCTACTTCTTGATTTATTTGAGTGTTGTCAGTCACAGGATATTCAAAAGGAAGTCCAACAGCAATTAAGAAAATCAATGGAAGAAGGTTCTGTTGCTAGCCACAGTTTGAATCCCAGCATTCAAAATATAGCACACTGAGATTAAAGGCAACAGTTGCGACTCTAGAATAACACAAAGTGAGAACAAAAATTACTTTGTTTTATTAAGCTCCCTCGGATCCCATATTTTAATGATTCACTGGACTATCAACTGTAGAATCTGCAAGAGCCTGCATACTAACCACTGTGATTGTATTGGGGTCCCTGCCCGCAAAGCCCTAAACTCAAAAGAAGATTGTAAGCCCTATCTGATATAGACATCTAAGGGTACCCACACTATAACGAAGTTATAATGTATGCACCTACTCATCAAGGGCGAGCTTACATCCTGTCTAGTCTTTGCAGCGAGGTTTAGATGCCAGTATCCACTGCTTGAGTGCTGGTGCCCCCTCCCCCTTCCCTGGCAAGAAGGAGATACGTGCAGCTAACGAAGTAGTTCAAATAATAGTTATTTTATTTTTAATAATACATGATTAAATTTAGACAAATAATGCTTAATACACACATTTAATCCACACAGAGGATTTCTAATTTGTAAAAGATTTCTGAATTACAAGAGATTTACAAATGAAAAAGGACTTCCAAAAACAAGTACAATTCCTAGGAATCTTGGTCTCTACTTTATCAATGCTCATACTCCTTCAGTTCTCTCCTCCTCCACCATCTCTACATCTTGGAACACAGCTGTCTGCTCACTTTTCTAACTTTGATGGTAGGCCATTCTGCTACCAAAGTCCATTCTGCTTTTCTCCTCATAGATGCTGCCTGACTTGGATAGTATCTCAGTTTTCAGATTTTATTCTACGTCTCCAGCATCTGGAACTCATTCTTTCCAAAATCTGAGCTGGTAAATTCTGAGAGGGAGATAAGTGATTGACAATGAGGGCAGGAGTGTTTTCAAATGAGGCAAAAGAAAGGTGTAAATGCTTATTTAGTTTCTTTGGAGATATAGCATGGAACAGGCCTTCCAGCTCTTTGAGCCGCACCATCCAGCAAACAAATGATTTAACCCTAACCTAATCACAGGACAATTTAACCTACTAACCGGTACATCTTTGGACTGTGGGAGGAAACCGGAGAACCTGGACTAAGCCTTCACATACACACACACACACACACACACACACACACACACACACACAGAGGAAGGAACATACAAACCTGCTTACAGAGGACACTGGAATTGAACTCCAAACTCCGACGTCCCTAGATATAATAGCACCACGTTAACTGCTACAGTGCCATGGAAACATAGAATTATACAGCACAGGAACTGGCTCTTTGGTTCAACTCATTCATGCTAGCTATGATATCTATGTGAGCTAGTTCCATGTATGGGAAGCAAATGGAAGACTTTTTTTTTATAAGCCTGTAATAAGAACACAACAGGCCTTCTCAATCCACCTTATCTATGCCAACTCTGATGCCTAGCACTGTGCTTACGTTAGGCCCATAACCCTTCTATGACTTTCCTATCCAGGTTCCTGTCCTAATGCCTTTCAAGCATTGTTTAATGGGATGTTTTCCAGCAGTTCTTTTAGTGATGAAGGCTAGGTTTCTTAAAAGCCAGTATCATAAGGCTAAGTATGTGGGGATATATTTATCTGTGAATTTTGATTTAGACTCCAACATCTACCTTGAAGCAGATGCTAAATTGCATGTTTAAGAAGCCTCACATATGTATCCTGGAAAGCTAGATTCAGTCTAGATTGGGTGCTACAGGAACTAACATAAAAATAAATTTAGAGACCCAGCACCCATCTTTTTGGACAGACAGGTTTCATGCCTTCTTTACCCTTTATTAAATCAATGCCTTTAATTGGAAGATTTTAGTTTATAAAGAGCCTTTATATCTCTAGGAAGAGGACCTGACAAAGGGTCTCGGCCCGAAACGTTGACTGTACCTCTTCCTATAGATGCTGCCTGGCCTGCTGCATTCACCAGCAACTTTTATGTGCGTTGCTTGAAATTCCAGCATCTGAAGATTTCCTTGTGTTTACCTTTATATCTCTGTTAGGTTTTCCCAAAGTGGCCAACCCATCCCTTCTAAAGTAACAAGCAATGAACAATTACATCAAATGTAATCATTCTATAATATTGAGCAATCACCTTTTGGAATGATAAGGTCTAATTAAAAAATGAATAATCAGGATTTACCCCAGTTTAGGTTAGGGCTTACAAACAAGAGAAACTCTGCAAAAGCTGGAAATCGAAGCAATACACACAAAATGCTTGAGGAACTCAGCAGGTCAGGCAGCATCTATGGAAAAGAGTTAACAGTGAATGTTTTGGGCCGAGACCTTTCAACCTGGGTGGAGCTTGTTTGGCTTTGCTTGTTTCACAGCCTTCGGCAATTATGTGGGATGTTATAAACAGACAAAGGTTGGCTGTAGGGGATCATGTTGGCTCTGGACCGGATTTTGTGGTGAGTACAAATTCATTTTAGCAATTTAAAAATTTTCCTCCTACCCTTCTGAAAATATTGCTTAAAGTTGATTTTGCAACCTAGTCAAGTTCCTGACACATTGGTGAGTGACAATGTCCCTGTAGCTTAGGCCAGCATAGAGGTTGAGCTGAGTGTAGATCTGGAGGCATTCCATACCAGTTGCTGATGCCTCTGACCACTCCCAACGACTGTCTCAAATTCCTCTCCCCTCACCACCCACTGCGGAAATGACGTCCTACAATCAGTCTGAGCATATGTATAACCTGATCTTTGAAAATCAAGACTGTTCTAACAAATGGGAGCTGGCAGTCACCCCTTTCTTTTCCTTTAGCTTGACATCTCATTCTTAATGGCCTAAGAGCAAATACTGAGAATGTCCTTCAAGATTGTTCCATATCCTACTGCAAAATGTTCATTCTTTATTTATCTCCAAACAGACTTCTTTAGTTCCAGTAAAATCCTGCCTAGTTTAAACAAGTTCTTTCCTCCCACAGATGCTGCTCAACCTGCTATGCTCCTCCAGCAGATCAAAGTTCAAAGTACATTTATTATCGAAGTACATTATACAACCTAACAGGCAGCCACAAAACAAAGAAACCCAAAAGAACCCATTAAAAAAATGATCGTCAAACACCCAACGTGCAGAGAAGAGAAAAACAAATCATGCAAACAATACTGTAAATGCAAGTATATAGCGTTCTGAACCGAAGTCCTCAAAGAAAGTACATCCACAGGCCCCTAGTGCAGCGCAGAGCAGAGCAGCGAATTGAAGCAGCCCACCCCTCACCTCAGGTCTGACACCCTGATATTTTCAATCTGGCCCAGTGCCTAAATCATCATCCAAACACCAGGTTCAGTCCCTTCAGTACAATCTGGGGCCTGGGCACCACTGCCTCGATTCGGCCTGTACCCGACCTTTCCCATTCGGCCTGGCGCCTAAGTCATCGTCCAGACATCAGGTTCAGTTGCATCGATATGCTCTGGGGGCCAGATGCCAGCATCTGCTGTCTGTGTGTCTCTAAACTAATTCTCCACCGTACACTTTAATATCTCAACGTTCAATCCACTCTCACCTCACTGCCTGTATCCTTCAATACCTCAATGTTTATCTGCCCTCTCCCTTCACTCACTACACCTTTAATACTCCATCAGTCTCCCTGTTTTCCTGTATCCTCTAATAATCCATCTTTTTCAACTGCAAAATTGGAAAGACAATGAGTGGAAGCTACTCTTCTGAAATGCTCATTTATTATTACATGAACTTAATGTATTCACATAAAATTGTACATAGAAAAGAAATCCCTGTTTCCACTGGATCCGTCATAAATTGTACTTCCACCATCAATTCCCTGCCAAGGCACCACCATTTCTCTTCCCTATGCATGGCTCTTCTGGGAATCAGACCCTCTTAATTGAAACAGACCCTCATAAAAAAAATCACCAGCTGGTTTTGCTGCCAAACCCTCGTAAATAACAAGAGCATAAAAAAAAAGGAGACAAGCCAATTAACACAAAACACAGTTTCACAGAGCAGAGCAACTGAGCAACAGGACATATAGCCAATGATACGGCATGGATAGGGCAACAGAAATTATCCTAGGTTTGTTCTTCACGGTGTTAAGGAAGCTTAGAGTTCACAGTTGCCTTTATTTTGTAGGTATTAGTGACTGCAATTGGGCCTGTCTTTGATTTGAACTTCCTTGGCCAGGCGACACTTCTGCGCAGGTGTGCCTGTGCACAGAGCTCCCAGCCAGTAAATAGCCAAAGCATGTGAGAGCAGGGGTGGGAGAGCCCATATTCCCATTGCAATTAAATAGATTTCGGGCAAGTTTTTCAATGTGTCAAGAAGGCCCAAGGAATCCCAGAGCAGGCTTTAAAACTGGTTTGGTACCACAATGTGTACTTGGACCTTAAAGCAATCGGAAGTGTGAAGGCCAGAGATTTGGATGATGAACTAGTTCTGTGCACAAATGTGTTGAGATCATGCTTCTTCTGGGAGAATTCCTATACTGAAATCATCTGGTGAGCACCAGGCACTTATTAGCACTTTGGATGAGATATTAAACCAAAAGCTGTCAGCTTGCTCAAGTTGACGTTAAAGATCCCAGATCCTCATCAAAGAGAGTGGCAGCTGACCTAGCAATGCTCACACCATTCAGAAAGCAGCTGGACTAATTTTGCATCTCATTCCCTGTTTTCAGGGACTTGCGGAAATTAGCTGCGCAGCTCGCCGTTGCAGGAACCCACCACTCTTCCTGATGGAGCCGAGAGCTGAAGTGAAGTCACCCAAGATGGCCGAGATGAACATCTGGAGGACATCTTAAAGCTTCTCTTCTTAGAGCACTGAAAGGTCAACTTGAACCATGAGCTCAAATCCTGCAGTGAAATGTGGATTTGAAACTCAGAGACAAGAAATGGTTAAACTAACATACAGATTTTCTAGCAAAAGGGCAGTTTTGTCAGTTAAAAACCTACAAACATCAAACAATTGGGTTATTGACAGGGTGGCACTGTAGCGTAGCATTTAGAGTAATGTTCTACCCAGCGATTCACGTTCAATTCCTGCCGCTGTTTGTAAGGAGCTTGTATGTTCTCCCCATGAAATCACGCGTTTCCTCTGGGTGCTCGGGTTTCCTCCCACATTCCAAAGATGTACAAGTTAGGGTTTTTAAAAACGCAAACACGAGGAAATCTGCAGATGCTGGAATTTCAAGCAACACACATAAAAGTTGCAGGTGAACGCAGCAGGTCAGGCAGCATCTCTAGGAAGAGGTACAGTCGACGTTTCGGGCCGACAAAGCGTCAACTGTACCTCTTCCTAGAGATGCTGCCTGGCCTGCTGCGTTCACCAGCAACTTTTATGTGTGTTACAAGTTAGGGTTACTGGACTGCCGAGTCCCTTTTTTTTTGTTTTAGGTTAGTTTAGTGGGGTGTTTTTTTTCTCAATTGCAGAAATCTTGAGTCTTTTTTTTCTATGAACTGTTAAGAGGAGAAGTGGTTCTTTCTTGATATTAGCTTAATACTATATATGATTTTGACAGCGTATATTCCTTTCTTTGTTTGTACTATCATTGAAATATGCATTTGAGATAACCTCTCCTCTGATTTGTATTTATCCTTACTCTTTTAAATCAATAAAAAAAGACTGAAAGTGACAAGTTAGGGTTAGTAAGTTGTGGGCATACAAAGTGGCACCAGAAGTATGGCGACACTTGTGGGCTGCCTCCAGCACTTCATTAGGCTGTGTTGGTCATTGACGAAAACAACACATTTCACTGTATATTTTGATGTACATATGACAAATAAAGCTAATCTTCATAATCTAAATTTGTACATCCCAATGCAAGATGTTGCCTTGTGGCACCTTTCTTTCAGACAGTCCTTTAGAGTTAGGATTGACATGCTTCCTCTTCAGTTCTGTGGGTTTTGAGGTTGCTAATGTCGGAAGATCACTCTGTCAAAGGTGGGACAGGAGATGCTCGATAGGGTGGCTAGGTCAGTTGTTTAGGATGTTATTCTTTCCACTCTGTGCACTCAAAGGGCTTGCTATCTTTCCAGATGCTCTGCCTCCATTTTGATCAGTCAGGTCAGAGTTTCCTATGAGTACGTGAAGTTGTTACATCTTTCCAGAATATCCTTGGAATATTTCCTCTTTGAAATCTCTTCCATGATGGAGCTGAGCCTACTTCAGTAGTTTACTCCCAAATTACGTGACCTGGTCTCCATTGCTGGATGAGTATGATCAGAGACTTCATACCCAGCGTGTTGGCCTCTGAAAGTTATTGATCTGCAGAGTGCAGACAACGCTTATATACTTCTACATCCAGGGGCCAAGCTCCTAGTCATTGAAACCTCGTCTGAAGTGCGAAAGGATTTAGCACTGGCCTAAAAAGCCACTGAACAACATACCTTCAACAATCTGCTACAATGCACAATGCCATACCTTCAACAATCTGCTACAATGCACAATGTCCCACCAATTTTCCCTCCCCCTCTCCCTCCCATCATGATCAAGATCAACAATAACACCCCTGGGAAAATGGGAGTCAACTTGGAAGCTACCTTTCAATAGAGGGGTCCATCAATGCTAAAATTCAACGTGATATCAGTCCTTTGCCATTTGGGAAAAGGAACTTCTCAAAAACCAAGATCTCAAAACCAGACAAGCTTGCAGTCTACTGAGCAGTAGTATAAAGGGAGGGACGTGATCAGTAATTCCCCGTTGGATCATGCAGCAAAGATTAATTCAGTTAATTGAATAAGGATAGAGAAAAGTTTAGTATCAGTAGTGGTGATCATGTTCTGAAATTCCATACAGTCCACCGATGGTCTTTAGGAAAGCAATTCTACTGGCCTCACCTAGCCAATATGAGACTCAAGCTCTACTAACACAGTTAACTCTTCTGCTTAAAACAGCACTGTAATCATTAAGTTCAATGGACAACTGGCAATGGGAAATAAAATGTTGGGCTTTACCAGTGAAGTTACATCTTGTAAACTTACCTATAAAAATGTTATAATGTGCTCAACTTCTCTAAATTTCTCAATAGTTAAGTCAAAAGCAACGGCTATGTCTAAAATGGTTCAAAATAAATGGTAAAGTACATAGTACTTAATGGAGATATATCAGGCTAGTTGAGTGCTGTTATAGCAACAACCTTGCACTCAATGTCAGTAAGACCAAAGAATTGATTGTGGCCTTCAGAAAGGGTATGATATGGGAACATACACCAGTCTTCATAGGGGATCAGAAGTGGAAAGAGGTGACGAATTTCAAATTCCTGAGTATCAACATCTCTGGGGATCTATCCTGAGCCCAACATATTGATGCAGTTGCAAAGAAGTCACAGCAGTGGCTATACTTCCTTAGGAGTTTGAGGAGATTTGGTTCGTCACCAAAGACGCTTGCAGATTTCTACAGATGTACTGTGGGGAGCATTCTAACTGGCTGCATTGCCATCTGGTATGGGGGTGGGGGGGTGTTACTGCACAGGATCAAAAGAAGCTGCAGCAAGTTGTAAACTCAGTCAGCTCCATCATGGGTACTAGCCTACATCATAAGACATCTTCAAGGAGCAATGCTTCATAAAGGCAGCATCCATCATTAAAGACCCCCATCATCCAGTACCCAACAGGGTGGACAAACAACCAGAGTGCAAAAGGCAACGAACTGTGCAAGTACAAAAATAAAAAATATCGAATGAAATAGAATGGCAGATAGATAAATAAATAAGCAATAATATCGAGAATATCGGACGAAGAGTCCTTGAAAGCAAGGTTGTAAGGTTGTGGGAACAGTTCAGTGATGGGACAAGTGAAGTTGAGTAAAGTTATCTCCTCTTGTTCAAGAGCTTGATGCTTAAGGGGTGATAACTGTTCCTGGATCTGGTGGTGTAGGTCCTGGTGGAGCTGATGGCAATGGTGTGAAAAGAGCAATGGCCTGGATGGTAGGGGTCCTTGATGATGGATGCTGCTTTCCAGTGACATCACTTCTTGTAGATGTGTTCAATGGTGAGGAGGGCTTTACTTGGACAGGGCTGTATCCACTAGTTTTTGTCGTGTTTCCATACCAAGCCATGACGCAACCAGTCAATGTACTCTCCACCACACATCTATAGAAGTTTGTCAAAGTTTTAGATGACATGCTGAATTTTCAAAAACTTCTAAGAAAGCAGAGGAACTGCTTTGGCGCTTACGTGCTGCACCCAGGTCAGATCCCCTGAAATGATAACAATGAGGAACTTCAAGTTGCTGACTCTCTCCACTTCTGATCCACCGATGAGGACTGGCTCATTGAGTATACAGTCAAGAGGGGTGGTTTTATACAAAAGGATCAATAACTCTGCAGACTGGAACTGTTGCTGCAGAATACCAGCCAAAGAAAATTGGCTGCTCCTTAGGCACACGTTGCTTAGAAAGAACAGGTGCAATTTAAACACAAAGAGATTATTTATTCAACAAGGTAAAGTGAAAAGGGAAATAATGTAATAACTTCAGGACTAGACTAAGAAGAGATCAAAACACCTGCCAGAAAACGTCAACACTTGCAAATCTTCAGCTAAGAGACCTCAGGTACATCAGTCTGCAGACCTCAACAAACAAGCTGAAAGGTTTATTATCAGCCACCAGGTGAATACAAGTTAAACTGTTATTAAATTACAATGTATATATACAGATGAATAAACTGTTCTTTGGAGTAGCCAGTGCATTTGGATATCAGTGCACATAGCCCATGCAAACCATAGATGCTTTACATTCAAGAAAATCTCATTTTAGATGCATCTGAATATTAAGGGTCTCCATTTCATTATCAAACAGTACACCAGCACAGGACCCACTGTTGCTTCAAGACTGGAATTATGGCCCATTAGTATGAGATGCTTGATATCATACTAGTGGGCCATTTGTCAAGTCTGAGGAGAAAATCAAGGCAATTCATAGCATTTCAGCCCTCATCATGCTGAAGAGAAGAATATGTAGTCAAATCAGTGTCTTCAGATTGTTTGGAAAACGTACACCAGCTATCTTAGGTCCCATAATATTTTGACATAGGCCTCTGTAAGTGAACCTCCCATAACCGTAACCAATGGCATCTTGTTTCTTCATTACATGGCTAACCATTTCAAAACTCCCACCTTCTCAGGTCAACAACAAAACACTTCCAATGCCCTGAAAGGTAACATGGCCACTAATCTGTCAGTTAACATCTATTTACATACAGCCACATTAGTAACTAGACAGAGAAAGGCAGTGCACAAATGTTCATGTTAACTGATCCTCCTCAACACCAAACATTACTGTAAAGGTACAGTTACTGTATCAAGTGATTTTGTGTATTTTCCAACTTGTGGATGCCTGTGAAAATGAAACCTGTTCGGAACCTGGAGGCAACTTGTAAGGAGAACTTTACTTTTTTTAGACTGTTGTAATTAACCAGTTGATGTCCTGAATACCCTATTTTAAGAACACCAAAATGTTAGCTATCACGGTTAATTCCAAACCATTTCAGTGGTACTGAAGTGTATGTGATAGCTTCCTAAGACATGTGTATTTTTTGATGATTCTTTAGTTTGTCTTAATTCTTCTATTAAATTCAATGGAGACCTGCAGAAAAATGGTTTAAATAGCTAGATCATCTGGTACAGCAATTCAAACGTACAGACACATAAGAAGCTACAGAGAGTAGCAGGCTCAACCTAATACATCACTCTTACCATTGATAGTATCTACAAAGGCAACATCCATCATCAAAGATCTATTCTACGTCACCCAGGCCATGTCATCATATCGCAGCCACTATTGAGCAGGACATATGAAAGCCTGAAATCCCACATAATGAGGTTCAAAAAAAGCTACTTCCCTTCAACTGTTTATTTCTTGAACCAACTTACTACCTCAGTACAGCAATGCTATGACAACTTCTATCATTTTGTACTACCATTGATTTTCATTTTTTTTGTTCGAATTGCATTCTTTCTCATAAAAGTTGTGTTTAATTTATGTTTTTATTATGAATGCTGCATATATCACACTATATGCCTGTGATCCTGCTGCAAGTAAGTCACTGAACGGGGGGGGGGGGGGGGGCGGGGGGGAGGGATTATCAGCCAGCACAAAGGCCAGGAGGACTATAGGGCAACAGAGATGCAGCAGTCAGTCCTGCTACAGTACAGTAGCCATGGCCTGAGTTTCATCCTGACACCAGGCAGCTTTTGGGCAAGTGTGCACATTCTCCCTGTCAGTGTATGACTCTCCCCCAAGTGCTTCTACTCACATTGCCAAAGTCGTGATGGTGGACAAAATGGTGAGTGTAAATTGTTCTTATTGTAGGTGGTGGACGCACAGTTGAAGTAGATGGGCTTGTTAAAGATAAAAGATTAACAGGGATATAAGTGGGGTAACTGGACTAATGGGTGTGTCCAAATGCCAGCATATACTTGATGGATTGAATCACTTCCTTTGTGTTGTAAGGAAAAGTAAAAAAATCCACTTCCTAGTGAGGGACCAGTTTAGCAGACAACCTCTACCAAAATCTGACTGGCAGTCACTCCAAGAGCCACCAACCACAATCCAGTCCTTTAGCACGGAGCAGGGCTCCCTCCAGTGGCTCAATAAATAAGTCAAGTACAAATCAGGAAAGTCCAAATTTCAATCCCATTGTTCAACATAGATGCAAACATTGCTGAGCTTTCCCAGTAATATCTTGGCTCCCTGCTCTGAATTCACATTAATGTCAACAGAAAAATGCTTATTCCAATTGACTTTGTGCCAGATTTTGAAGGACTAAACCAATTTTAGTCATATATTGCATGAGTATTTGGATTTCATGACATTTACTACAAGAGAAACTAAAAAAATTAGTACACTGTGCATTATTTAAATCTGGTTATGATAGCTTATACAGATTCTCTAGGATTAATCATCAGGACTTATGGTCTTAATACCCACCATCTTTAGTATTCAGAAGTTATTATAGACCAGAGTAACCACGTAAATTGCTGGAGGAATATTCTTGCTGAGACCCAACATCTGTTCAGGATGAAGGGTGGTGGCCCGAAACATCAACTCTTTGTTCATTTCCATGGATGCTGCCTGGACTGCTGAGTTCCTCCAGCATTTTGTGTGTGTTGCTCACGATCTCCAGCATCTGCAGAATTTCACGTGTTTATTATAGACCACATGGGATTTTATCCCTCCAGCTGTGATACAACTTCCCTTTGATGAGGCTGGTCAGACAGATAGATCAGTGCAAATACAAAAGCCGTAGACTCTGGATGCTGAGATAAAAGCAGAGAATACTGGAAGAACCATGTTCAGCATGCATGGAGAGAGGAAAAAATCATTTCAGGCCAGAGAACTTTCATCAGAAGGTGAATAGTTTCTTTCAAAGCATGGAAATTTTAGCAATAAAGTTTGATTAGGAGGATAAGCAGTTCCATAGCAGAGAAATCCTGGGAGAGAGCAAAGAGTGCTTTCTCTGTGCACCAGAGAAAGCAGGGTCTCCCAGTGGCCACACATTTTAAATCCACGTCCCATCCCCATTCTGACATGTCTATCCATGGCCTCCTCTACTGTCAAGATGAAGCCACACTCAGGTTGGAGGAACGGCACCTTATATTCCATCTGGGTAACCTCCAACTTGATAGCATGAACATTGACTTCTCTAACTTCCGTTAATGCCCCTCCTCCCCCTCGTACCCCATCCGTTATTTATTTTTATTCCCCCCTTTTTTTCTTCTCTCTCTGTCCCTCTCACAATCACTCCTTGCCTACTCTCCATCTTCCTCTGGGCTCCCCCTCTTTCTTTCTCCCTAGGCCTCCTGACCCATGATCCTCCCCCTTCTCCAACTCTGTATCCCTTTTGCCAATCAACTTCCCAGCTCTTAGCTCCATCCCTCCTCCTCCTGTCTTCTCCTATCATTTCGGATCTCCCCCTCCCCCTCCCATTTTCCAATCTCTTACTATCTCTTCTTTCAGTTAGTCCTGATGAACGGTCTTGGTCCAAAATGTTGACTGTATTTCTTCCTACCGATGCTGCCTGGCCTGCTGTATTCCACCAGCATTTTGTGTGTGTTGCTTGAATATCCAGCGTCTGCAGATTTTCTCATGTTGCGATTTTAAAGAGTGGGAGGTTATGTTTTCAGGCTAAATTTCAATGCAGAAAGACAGTTACTTGGGGAAGTCAACAAAACCCTGCAAAACTAACACTCTTTATTTCAAAACGGGTAAGTAAATGGGAACTTGAAAAAAAGATAAATTTTTAGAACAAAGGTTTGCAATAGCCACAGAAATAAAGAAAGATCCTAGAGATGTTCCAATATAATCAGTAGGTGCCAATTGATTTAGTAATGTACGGAGAGGGAGCTAAAGGCCGTCTAAAGCCCAATTTATACTTCTGCATCAAATGTATGTCGTAGGTATGGCGTAGCCGCGTACCTGAAGCACCTTCGATTACTCCAAAAGACTGAGGTTTGGTAAAATACTGAAAGGCTTTTATTCGCTGTACAATACGACCTCCACAGTGAGTGTCTGCCCCCAGACTGAGGGGGAGGGGCAAGGCGAACACCTTTATACAGGACTCTGTGGGAGGAGCCACAGGAGCAGTCCAGCAGAGGGGTGTGTCCAGACAGGTAACCGAGTTACAACATATATACATGGTTTACCACAGTACCCTATGCTGTACTCTACACCAAACCCTACGCCGTAGCCTAATGCACAACTCTCCCAAAACGTATCTATGCGTCGCGGCGACGCAGACTGCAACAGCTGTGATTGGTCCACTTGGTAGCATCGCATTTCCGGTTGTTTCTTCTTCTCTGCCATTTCAGAATTGAGAGAGAAGAGAGAAGAAGAACGTGAGTTGAGCGTGAAAATGAATCAAATTGAGGAAGTCTGAAAATATGTACATTTGTACGACTCTTCGTATTTGAAGATGAGGAAATGCAGTTGAAATATTTGAAATGCATTTCCTCATCCATGTCTCTCAGTGGCCGGACAAGCACAGAAAATTCATCCCCCTTCTGCCTCAATCCATCCATTGGTCGTACACACCATCTCCTCCGACGTCTTCTCTCTTTTCTGCATTGCAATAATTTCAATAAAAGAAACTCTAGTTCAACATTTACTAGCCCCAACTTCAACATGATGCGCTCAGTTTCAATCGCCATTGTTTGAAGTACAGCAAGAAACTCAACATGGTGGCACAGAAACCCCACTGCCAACTATCGTTTTGGCAGTGAATTGCAAAGCGACGCAGACACACCAACACACGTATAAATGCTCACAACGGCGTAGGCAACTTGCGTAGGCTACGGTGTAGGCTACTATGCAGAAGTATAAATCAGCCTTAAGGCTTTACTCCTCAGCTTTTCTTCTCCAGTCCTGCCGAAGGGTTTTGGCCCAAAATATTGATTGTACTCTTTTCCATGGATGCTGCCTAGCCTGCTGAGTAGCTCCAGCATTTTGTGTGTGTGGCTTGGATTTCCAGCATCTGCAGATTTTCTCTTGTCTGTTTAAGGCTTGAATATTTTCGTTTTTTACCAATAGCAGAAAAAAAAAACAATTTCTAAAAAGTGATTTATGTATTTCACCAGAAGAACTTCACTGAGAATATATTTTGAAATGTTAACCATGCATTTTGCTTTAAAAGTGTAGCTCTCCAATGACATTGCCCCTCGAGGCTACCAACCAGTTATTTGTGTCAAATCTATACTGTGCCTGGATATCTTGGGAGTAAAAAACCAAATTAGTAAAAATGTTGGTAATAACAGAAGGCTTTAAGTGTGCAGGAATTATTTATTATTGATACCAGTTTAGTTGCAAGTTGTAATAGAAATTTGAAATATGTGCTCAAACGTTAAAACAAAACCAAAAATACCTGATATTATCCATTTTTGAATTTATTCAAAAGGAAAGGAAATAAACACATAAACTGAACTATAAATAAAAACTTGAATGTTCAAAATCCCCGTATATTCTATCTATACTATCGATAATCATTGATAAGAACAGTAAACTGGGAAACGCATCCTTTGTTATGCTCAGTCTCAGCTTTAAAAAGACCATGACTGGAAATGGATTTTTCCACCTTTGATATCCCATCCAAGTCATTAACTTAATATGCTGGCCCTTCCTCTCCATCAATCCCCCTGTAAAGATCTATGAGTACAGGAGAGCAGGCTGTGTATTGCTGAAAGTTAATGTACTCTTTGGGAAGCCTGGCGGCAATAGCACCGATTACATTTACAAGCCACCATTGTTTTTCAGCAGTCCCAATTAACACCTGCTATGCACTCCAATTCACTCATTATTTGTAGCAGTCATCCGCATTACAATGAAAGGTAATAGTGTGAGGGATATGAGCATTTCCCCTGCCATTTTGTGAGCAAGAGACAATATTAAGTATTTTTAGCTTTGTATCGAACAGGACAGAAGAATGTCAAAGTTTGAGTAAGAACAGCTTCCTATTTGGGGGATTTAAAGAATCTCTACCAGGTGTTTATAAATACACTCAGTGGCCACTACTAGAAACCTCCTGTACCTAATAAAGTGGCCCCTGAGTGTATGCTCATGGTCTACTGCTGCAGCCTATCCATTTCAAGGTTTGACATGTTGTACATTTGGAGGTGTTCTTCTGTACACCACTGTTGCAACATATAGCTATTTGAATTCATATATCTATACCTATATACTTATATGTTCATATACAACATATACCTCCTGTCAGTTTGAACCATTCTGGCCATTCTCCTCTGACCTCTCTCATTAACAAGGCACTTTCACTCACAGAACTGCTGCTCACTGCATGTTTTTTGTTTCCCACATGGAGTGTAAACTCTAGAGACTGTTATGCGTGAAAATCCTAGGAGATGAGCAGTTTCTGAGATACTTAAATCATACAGTCTAGAACCAACAGTCACTCCATGGTCAAAGCAACCTCAGATCACATTTCTTCAACATTCTGATGTTTGGTCTGAACAACTGAACCTCTTGACTATGTCTGCATGCTTTTATGCATTGAGTTGCTGCCACATAATTCGCTGATTGGAGATTTGCATTAATGAGGTGTTCCTAATAAAGTGGCAACTGAGTGTATGACTTCATAATGACCAAATTCACTGTTAAATATGTTACACATCAAGCGCTTAAAGAACATCTGAAGCATGGAGTGAGGAACATACTAATGCTGAAGATTAAGTTTACTGCTGACTGACTGTCTCGCCTGTGAGGGCACGTTGTTGTCAGTGTCAATGATTTTCTGACCTCATCAGACCAACAGGTCTAT
This sequence comes from Mobula birostris, assembly GCF_030028105.1. Classification (NCBI taxonomy): domain Eukaryota; kingdom Metazoa; phylum Chordata; class Chondrichthyes; order Myliobatiformes; family Myliobatidae; genus Mobula; species Mobula birostris. The sequence continues at coordinate 51,263,060 of NC_092387.1, read as the reverse complement.
ACCAGCTCTCACAGCTCTCTCTTTATCCCATTCACTCTCTTATTTCTCTGTGGCCGCCTCTCTCACATGCTCACTGGCTTCCCAATGAGGATGTATGTGTCATAAGGGCGGTGGCTGGGAACGGACCCAAGTGCAAGACACAGACACTGAAGTACTAGGGACAGGACTAGGATACAGGGCGATGGCAAGGACATGGACATGAACTGGGAACCTGGAACAAGACCGGACAACAGAGCTAGGAGCCCGGGCTTTGACTCCGAGCCAGAGACTGGACAAGGACCCAGTACCTGGGTCTTGCCTCTGGCTCTGACCCCAGAACCAGGCAAGGACGAGGCTTGGCAGGCAGGCGGGACGAGACTTGAGACGAGGCGAGGCGAGGCTGGAAACTGGAGGCCGGAGACTTGAGGCGAGGCTGGGGGCTGGAGGCCGGAGACTTGAGGCGAGGCTGGGGGCTGGAGGCCGGAGACTTGAGGCGAGGCTGGGGGCTGGAGGCCGGAGACTTGAGGCGAGGCTTGGCAGGCTCCTCCAGGGCAGGGCGCGGATCACCTGGGCAGGGCGTGGATCACCACCCGACAGAGGCAAGGGACTGGAAGGGACAGAACCAACCCCAGGTAACGGCAAGACAGCCTGGCCTACCTGGGCGGAGGCAAGGGACAAGAAAGGAGCTAGGAACAGGGTGGCTCCAGAACAAGACTGCAGGCAAGACGAGGCGAAGGTTTCCAGCAAGACAAGGCAGGGCTTCGGGTGAGAAAACAGAAGGCCGAGCAAGGGATCCAGGGAGTAGGGACAAGAACAATCCAGCAACCATGCCCTGGTCCCTGGAGGTATTTATGCAGCCAGCCCCAATTAGCATCAGCTGCCTCAATTAGCTCAACAAGGACAGAAACAGGGTAGAAAGGAAAACCTGGAGCAAGGGTCGATGGACCGGACCGTGAACCAGAATATGGACTTCACAGACCGAACTATGACAGTATACTGATTAGATTAAAGTCTGTCACGAGCCTTGTGGCCCATCAGGCCAGTGCTTATGCCAGTTTCTGTGGCGTGAAGTGACTGAGAGTACAAAACTCCCTCCCGGATAGGACGCCAGTCTATTGCTAGATTAACCCCCAGCATTTTTGCCGGTACCCATTCTCTGCTGGGTATACTGGAGCATTGTGTGGTTAAATGCCTTGCTCAAGGACACAAACGCTGCCCCGGCCGAGGCTCGAACTCACGACCTTCAGATCACTAGTCCTATTTATCCTATGAACCAACATAGCATTGGAATTTGGGGATAAAGCAGAGAAGCAGAGGAAAACCATTGTGATCAAAGGAAGGTCAAACTCCAGACAACACCTGAATTCAGGATAGAAACTAGGTCACTGATGCCAAGAATCAACAGCTCTACCTTCAGCATCACTATACTGCACACCAAGTCCTCTTTGATTCTTTATGCCTTTAACCTACATGCAGGGGTAATTTACCGTACCCAATTAATCTACTCAAACGTCTTTGGGATTTGGAAGGTAACCAGAACATCCAGAAGAAAACTATGAGGTCACAGAGGGGATGAACAGATTCTGCACAGACAGGACCTGAGGTCAGGATGAACCCTGGGCCCCTGGAGCTGTGAAGCAGCAGCACTAATGACAGCATTATCATTGTAAGGCAGAAGGCAGTGTCCTAAGATAAAGATTTGCTCTGAACACAATTTGCAGTCACGTACAAATTAGGTTGTTTTTTGCTCAAGTGTCAGTTTAAATAAATTTGTATAATTGGCAAATAAAATTTTCAGAGCCAATGCAATTTGCACTATGTAGGAAGCAATCTTTAACCTTTAAAGAAATTCCATTTTTAGAAATTGGTGAGCACAGTGGTACAGCAGGTAGGTCTGCTGCCTCACAGTGCCAGATTCATTCCTGACCTTAGCTGCCGATTGTGTGGAGTTTTCACGTTCTGCTTGTGACTACTTGGATTTCCTCAAGGTGATCCAGTTTCCTCCCACATCTCAAAGATATAGAGATTAATAGGCTAATTAGCCATTGTGAAATGTCTTTGGTGCTTTGGTGACTGGCAAACTCTGGGGAGAGTGGATGAAAATGTGGAAAGATAAACAAATGGGAGTAATTAGGGATCAGTATAAATGGATGGTTAGTGGAATCTCAGTATGAGTCTGTTCTCATGTTGTATTTCCCTATGACTTGATGATTAATTTGATTCAACACTGATAATACCTGCTGAGTTCCTCCAGCATTTTGTTTGTATTGTTTGGATTTCCAGCATCTGCAGATTTACTCTTGTTTATCATGAAGGCGATATTTTTTAGCCAGTCTGTTCAAAACTTGAATAAACTGATTTTAAATAACCGTAAATAACTTCCAAAACTTATACAGGAAGAATGATAGACACTTCCTTAGTAAATAATATAGTTTATAATGATGTCTTTTTAATGGTACTTTTGCACCTTCATAACAGCCACTATTTAAATAGTTTCCTCAGAATGTAATCATTAACTTGCCATAATAGATGGTCAGTCTGGTTGCATTGACAGTTTTGTGGACAAGGTCGCCACAGAGTGGATGATGGAAACATAACTGTCACTGGATGTATTTTTGAACATGAAAAGTATGAGCAGGTATATCCCTTCAAGCTTGAGCCACCATTTTTCAAGATAATGCTGGTCTTCCACCTCAGCACCAACTCAATATCCCATAGCCTAACAACTCAACATAACAACTGAGCATCCACAGATGTATGGGGGCGGGGGGGGGGGGGGGGGAGAGAGAATTCCAAAGATTTTCCATTATCTGAGTGAAGAAATTTCTCCTCATTTCCTTCCCAAAAAGCCTACCCCTTATTGTTAGCTTACAGAACTTGGTCTTAGACTCCTCAGTCAAAAGAATTGCCCTCCATTACCTTCAAACATTTTGAAAGTTTCAGATACACCTTCTATCATCCTCCTAAACTCTATAGAATACAGTCCCAGCTCAATTTCTCCTCATAAATCAAACTCACCATAACTACAACCAGTCTGCTGAATCTTTCCTACAGGCCTCCTATCCAAGTGAATCCTTTCTTAGATACTAACGTCAAAACTACATAGATTGCAGAATCACCAATGGCCCATACAATTACAATAAAACTTCCTTAATCCTGGGTCTATTTGTACACTGATGCTACCTGATCACTTGCCACTTAACAAACACTGTCTTTGTCTGTTGTGTTCTCCAATGTGGATAATTTTAAATTTTTCTACATTATATTCAACCTGCCATGTTCTTACCCACTCAATCAGCTCTCCTATACTCCCTTAAAGGCTTCCTCTATCCTTCTCTGTGCTCACAACTCTGCTGTTTATACTGTTAGCAAATTAGGAAATATGACATTTCCAAATACATAATATAGATCATGAGTAGCTGGTGCCTGCGTACGGACTGCTGCAATACCCTACTAACCCATCGAAATGTGGCAGAATGGCACAGCAGTTAGTGTAACCTTATTAGAGTGCCAGCTGTAAGATCAGGGTGTAATTCCTGCTGCCATTTATGAGGAGTTTCTACCTTCCCCCCACAACCATGTGGGTTTTCTCCAGATGCTCCAGTTTCCTACATTCCAAAGACTTACAGTTAGGGTTAGTGAGTTGTGGGCATGCTGTGTTGGCACCAGACGCAGTCCTCAGCACACCCTCCTGAGAAGGTTCAGGAGCTTGAAGACTCCTACGGCCAGATTTGGGAACAGCTTCTTTCCAACTGTGATAAGACTGCTGAACGGATCCTGACCCGGATCTGGGCCATACCCTCCAAATATCCAGACCTGCCTCTCAGTTTTTTTGCACTACCTTACTTTCCATTTTTCTATTTTCTATTTATGATTTATAACTTAAGTTGTTAATATTTACTATCGACTTGTAATCCAGGGAGCGGGAAGCACAGAATCAAATATCGCTATGACGATTGTACGTTCTAGTATCAATTGTTTGGCGACAATAAAGTATAAAGTATTTGATTTGACACAAACAGCGGATTTCACTGCATGTTTCGATGTGCATGTGACAAAACTAATCTTAATCCTCATAACATCCAGTATTTACTTCTAATCTATTCTGCTTGTCACATCTTCACAGAATTCAAAAATATTAACTAAGTTTCTTGCTGGACCTCTATGTTTAAATCCCTCCATTGTTGCCTGACAAACCAACACCTCCAAGTGGAATTTTCAGGCAGCCATCTTTAAGTGAATATGTTTCAATTTAATGCATTCATCTCTGTTCCCAACAAGGAAATTCAGCTACAGTACTAAGAGTATAGTCCAGAAAGTGGTCTCAAGTTGACAATCATTAAAACAAACCGTACAATCACAGATAGATATTGCCAACTTTGAGAGATAGATAACAAGTGACTATGATTGCATGTGTTCTCCCATTATGGAGGCAAAATATTAAGTTGTAGCCCTTTGCCTTGTGAAAATTAACGTCTAATCTACTGCTTGAGACTTCCAATATATTGACTGTGTATTCAAATATCCAGCAAAACTCACAAAGCACCTGAGGAAAAAAAATGCTCGAAACATCGACTCTTTATTTCGCTTCATAGATGCTGCCTGACCTAATGAGTTCCTCCAGCATTTTGAGTGTGCTACTGAGAAAGAAAATCACTTCAACCCTTAAGTCTATCTCCTCCTACAAAGAAGTGACATTCTTCAATTAGTGGTGAGTTATTGGCATTGCTCAGCTCTGGACTTGTGTCCCTGAGAACTAGATTAAGCATGAACTCATTTTTTTCTCAAACAATAAAAGTCACTGTCCAACAATAAAGCCTTAAGATCTGGTTCTGTGCTTGTGATTTATTGTAATTATCACATTCATCATAGAGTATAATGGTCACTATGAAAAGAAAGAGGAGAATAAACACTATATAATTGATGGAGGCTGCACACTTAGTGAATGCAGCACTAGGATGCAGAAAAAGACAATGACACTGTTAAAATGCTACAGATGGGGGTGAGAATGACTTCACAACTCAGAGAAGCAACAAATGCATCAAAGACTGACAATAAAAAAACAGACATGCGGAAAGTTTAATTTACCTAAAATGAATTCATCTACTTTGTAACCCCCACCATTGCTCAGAAGCACATTCAGTAAATGATGTCACCAGATCAACCCACACTCTGACTTTTTAAAGAAATATGCAAGTACTGGACTGGGGAAATCTAGTAATGTAATTTATTTAGACTTCCAAAAATCATTTGATAATCAGTGAACAGAAACAACCAGCTGAAATTTAGAAAAATTCACTGATGTTTGATAATGGTAGACATAAGGAACCTCAGAAAAAGTTAGGTCACAGACAGTGGTGAACTCATTGATGGGAAAACAGGTTCACAGAGCTAATTTCCTCAATAAAACCTCCAAACAACCTAATGAAACTCACATGCCAGCCTCTACTCCTTCCCCTCTCTCTCTCTCTCCCACCAACTCCGTTTCATTCCTTCTCTCTCCATTATCTCCAGTTGCTACTGACGATTTTAAAAAGTCTGAACCTCAAATGAAAATCTATTTGGCAGTTATCCTTTGATCTGTCAAGCAAGTTTACTTATGATACTAAAGGGATAATTAGTTAGTGACAAAATCACAATAAATTTGTTGTCTCCCTGTGAAAAATATTTATCATATTACCATGTTGGTCAACAGTTTTCATCAGTTTCGTTCACGTTGCCGCATTTTAGAGCTACAGTGCATTTTCCAAACGTTCTCGATTTGAATGCAAAGCAGAGACTTAGCCTCCAGCCTGTCCTCTAATTCCCCCACATTCCTGTCCCTGAACACTAACCTGACCACTAAATCACTTCTCTATCCCCAAAACCATTCTACAAACCAAGAAAAAACAAATAAACCTCTAAGTCTGAGGCATGGCCTTGTCTGGAAGCCCTAATGTTAAGTAAATGTTAAGTCGTTGCACTATATTCTGCAGTCTGTTATTGTTTTACCTTAAACTACCACAACACATTGTGTAATGATTGGTCTATATAAACAGTATGCAAGACAAGCTTTTCGCTGTACCTCAGTACATGTGACAAAAGTAAACCAATTCCAGTTCCAGCATCCTTATCCCACAATTAACTAAATAATGCCTTAATTTGCTTCAAATAGTACTGCAATATCTTTAGCGTTCATCTGGACTTTGAGTTCATCCACATAGTGGCCACTTTATTAGGTATCTTCTGTACTTAATAAATTGGCAACCGAGTGTATGTTCATGGTCTTCTGCTACAGTAGGCCACCAACTTCAAGGTTCAAAGGATGTTCTTCTATTATACCACTGTGTAGTTATTTGAGTTACTGTTACCGTTTTGTCACCATGAACCATTCTGACCATTCTCCTCTGACCTCTCTCAATGACAAGGCATTTTCACCCACAGAACCACCACTTGCTGGATGTTTTTTGTTTATTTTTGCACCATTCTCTGTAAGCTCTAGAGACTGTTGTGTGTGGAAATCCCGGGAGAGCAGCAATTTCTGAGATACCCAAATCATCCCTTCTGGCACCAACAATTATTCCGAGGTCAAAGTCACATAAATCACATTTCTTCCCCATTTTGATGTTTGGTCTGAACAACAACTGAACCTCTTGACCATGTCTGCATGCTTTTATGCATTGAGTTGCTGCCCCATGATTGGCTGATTAGATATTTGCATTAACAAGCAGATGTACAGGTGTATCTAATAAAGTGGCCACTGAGTGTAGGACAGAACAGAATTCACTATATTAGAGGATGTGAGGGCTACTTCAACATGGTACTGTAGAATGGAACTTTGCATTGTTCTAGAAGAAGATCAACCCAATGCTTTCTGACTTGGGGCTCTCAGCATTTCTCTCAAAGCCAAGTTGAAGTAAGGGGCAATCATAAAGTGGTATATATCTAGAAATCTGAAATTTTCCACTGCAGAACATTGAGAAGGCGAGATCATTGGAGATGTTTGAAGAGGAGGTAGGTATATATATTTTTTAAAGATTGGGGAATTGAAGAATTTTTATTTTTTTTATTTAGAAACTGAGGGTCCACTCACCCTGCACCACAAAGTAAGGATCTAGACATAGCCAACTCCCATTCCCTTCTGAAATCCACAAAGTTTTAAGATTCTTTCTGTAGAGTGGGTAAAAAAAATCCAGGCTCTAGTCAAGCTTGCTGCACCAGAATCCCAGAATGTCCACATCCGTGGGACTCAAACCTGCTAGAAGCAGGCTCTTCGTCTTACGGCAAAAGCAGGCTGGTTTTGCAAATGGTCAGAATAGTTGTGATATATTCATAGTAAGTAACCTGATTGGTGACCTGGTGACGCTTAAGTGAGGGAGACAAAAGAATCAAGAATAGCCCTTTCCAAGCCTCCAAAATATTCAGATAAGACAAATTAATAAAAAAAATAAGAAATATGCCCAAATAGGGTATCGTTCTATGTATCAGAACATTACGGTTAGGATACTACATGTCACCTTTGACTATAGTTTGTCTGCTCTTCCACTGAGAGCTTTTTTTTGACATGCAATATAAATAACATCACATTGTTAAAATCAACCTCAAGTTACAGTGTGCTATTCATAAGATCTTGTGCTCATGAAAATGATTAATGGAGCTGGAGTGGAAGAAACTGTGTGAAAGTAAACTTCCGTTTAACCGATCAGTCTGCTCTTTCAAGCAGAAGGTATACAACCAATAGGGACATGAAGTTTTACCAGTTTACTTAACCTCTAGGGGGAGGGAGGTAACCAAAGAAAAAGTGCAGAGAAGCAAACCTCTACAGGTTTGTCCTGTCTCATGAAGCTGACTGACCTCAAGGCTATCAATCTAAAATTACAAGCTACATTATTCTTGGCTTGCTTCATTTCAAAGATAGCACAGCACAGTCTGCATTATAATCATTACAATGTCACGCTAATGTCTAAAATTAATCTAATCCAGGTTGGATTGGGTATGCTAATCAAATAGGTGTCTGAGTGTGGTCACTGTAAGTAATACATACTGCAGAAAATTATGGATGGAATTTCTTGTGAAAATTAATCATGTTCCTAGTTCATGTTGCCAATGTCAATTCATGATAATTGGAACAAAGAGTACAGATGGTGGAAATCGAAACCAAAGCAGAACATTCAGGAAGCATTCAGCAGAGGCTGGCAGCATCAGTGGAGAGAAACTGTACACACAGTTAACAGTCAGCAGAATGAAGGGTCATTTACATCAAATGTTGACTCTGTTTCTTCCCCTTCAAAAGCTGTCGGATCTACTGGAAACTTAATAATAATAATAATAATAATAATAATACTTTTTTGACCCTGAGTGGAAATTCTTTTGTTACAGCAGCAACATTTAAAAACACTCCGCAGTGTGCAGCCTTAACTAGTAATAATATACACAATAATAATGTACCTGGCATTTTCTATTAGGTTTCCATTTTTGATTTTTTGCAATCAGTCTCATTAATGTAAGGGTGAACTCAAAATCACCATAAACAAAGGGAAATCAGTATGAACATTAAGGACAAAAGGACATGTAAAATATCATATACTCCATTTATATATTTGTAATTCAGTGTCCCAAACCATTTCACCATTGTTCAAAGCACATGAACTACATTGTGTTTAATGCAATTGTCGGAGCTTTTCCAATTTTAGTTGACTCATGTATATATCCTAAAACCTCATTTAAAAAAAAGAGGAAATGTTGGAAACAAAAATTGAAAAGGGTACAGAACAAGCCACCCAATCCTCCACTTATCTTTCCTCACGTAAATCTATCAGTGAAGCCTGGGATTTTCTTCCCCAACATATATGCCTGTCAGACTCTTTTAAATATATCTGTACTATTCAGTTCAACCACTCTCTGTGCTAATGAGTTTCACGAAACCACCACTGTTTGAATCCCCACCTAGGTTTCCTGGTGACAATCCAAGTTGATGGTCTCTTGTTATGTTCCTTAGTACAAGTGGAACATACCTTCTTTATTCATTCCGTCAAACCTTGCATCATTTTAAAAATCCCTACTCGGTCACCCCTTGGCTATCTCCTCAAGAGAAAAGACCCAATCTGATCATCATTCACTGGTATCCAGAAACGTACATTTTGGAATATCTTTGTAAAATTTTTTAACCTCCTCCTGGGTCTCTACGTTCTTTCATTGATACAATGACCCAGATTGTACAACTACTCTCAGTGTCCTCTAACCAAAGTTTAACACAGGCCTAGTATAACTTCCCAATCCTTCAATTCTATATCATCTAAAAATGAGCCCTGGTGCCCTGTTTGCTTTTAGTGTGGCCTTGTTGACCTACTGTATGTCACAACCTCTAGCAATGAGTGCACATTTCAATAATGACAATTTATTTGTAGAAGTCACAAAACAACTGAAATTTCAGAGAATAGTTTCTGCTGCATCCCAAAGTCCAGACTTAATTTTAAATCTGTATTGAAGATGCCAAGGAATATACAAATGATAGTCATAATGATGCATGAGTTTATCAGTTTATCCAGAAGGCATTCCTTCCTCAATGCTTTGCTTCCCACAAAATACCTCGGAATTTTCTCTCTGTATGTTTGCAGAAGCTGGGTGGTTTGTACTTCCTTCCAAAAATCTGACCAGTGGCTCTAGAAATTGCTTCGTATTTTAGAGATAAGGAATACAGGTACAGCATTCGTTAAAATGATTTCTGTTCTTATTTTGGCACCATTCCAGTTGACTGCCCGACTGAGAGGTGCTTCTATCATTCCTTCCACCATTCTTGGTGATGAAACAATGCAAGTGTGTGGAAATGGATGAGATTCACAAAATGGTTTCTCTTTCTGCGTCTGAAGTCACATTAGATTGAAAGGAAAAAATTGTGAATGCTTCAAGTAACATCAAAAGTCCTTTGAATAGAGCAAAAGTGAATTAATGCCCGTGACAAGCACTGCATCAGAGTTTCTGACATGCCTGCAACTGAAATGCTAACATATATTTTCTCTATCCAGATGCCAATATCCCAGCAATGCATTTTGCTTTTATTATCAGCCAACAATTCCACCTTTGTCTGTATAAATTAAATATCCAACTCTTCTGCAACCAACTTGAAAATAAAATGATCCATCAAATGTAGGATTATCCATTTAAATACTTTTATTTCAGTTATTTCAGGGACATAGAAGAGTTTTAGTTCATATGTCTATGTTAACTTGCAGAGTTTGTAATTTATCTAACTTTGGTTTGAATGATGGTTGGCACACCACTTACAGTGTCGGGAACAAAAAGCTTTAGGCAATTAATGGAATACATTGATTAAGCAAAAAAGAGACATTGCACAAACAACTCACAGATTGCACTACATCTCACTACAGCTCATGTTTTGCTGTGGTTTTGTGACAAAGGCAACTGAGTACTCAGAACTTACATTTGCATTGGATCAGAATGCATCAACAATAGATGGTAATACAAAAAAAGTGACAGACTGCAAAAATAGCCAAAAATATTGATGCACTTACTGTAAGAAAGTTATGCAAACACATGCAATTCAATTCTTAAAATCCCATTAGTAAATGGAACTAAACGTATTTCAGCTAGGTATATATCACAGAAAACAGTGGTCTAGAATTTATTTGTTGAGGGACAGAATTGAAAAACTGGGAAGTTATACTAAATCTTGGTTGGATTCATCATCATGTTATAATATGAACATAAAGACATGGGAGAGGGTACAGAAAGCATTTGCAAAGATGATGCCAGAAATGTAAGGTTATGCATATCAGGAAAGGATAAACCAACTGGGTCTCTTGAGAAGGCAGTCGAGGGTGATGTAATGGCAGTTTGTCAAATGATGCAAGGTTTTGACAGAGTCGATAAAGAGGGAATATTTCCACTTTTGGGGAAAAACAATACTAAAGACCATCAAATTTAGATGGGCACCAAGAAACTCAGATTAAAATTCAGTAGGAATTTCTTTCCCCACAGCAATGAGATTACATCAATTATTATTTTTACCATCATTTTCTTAATTGCAGTTTTCTAAAAAATCTCATCTATGCCTAGTTTATCCATTTGGTTTCTTAACCTCCCTCTTGATGCTGCTGACCTTTGAAATAGATGTTGTTCTTCTGCGGTGGTAAGAAAAACAGAACATATAAAGACAGGGCAATAAGTCATTTAAGGAAAAACATGAGTTCATTGTTCATTCAGAAATCTGATGACAGTAGGGAAGAAGCTATTTCTGAAATGCTGAGTGTCTGTCTTCAGGCTGTCCTGTACCTCCTCATTGATGTTAGCAATGAGAAGAAGACATGTCCTGAGTACTGGGGGTCCTTACTGATGGGTGCCAACTTTAAGGCATCTCCTTTTGAAGGTGTCCTCAATGCTGGGTAGGCTAGTGCCCAGGATGGAGTTGGTTGAGTTTACAACTTTCTACAGCTTTTTTCAATCCTGTGCCATGGCCCCTTCATACCAGATGATGATGCAACGAGTTAGAAGGCTCTCCATCTGTAGAAATTTGTGAGTGTCTTTAGTGACATACCAAGTCCCCTCAAACTTCCAATGAAATATAGCCACTGCCCTTCCTTTGCAATACATTGGGCCCAGGATAGATCTTTAAAGATGTTAACACCCTGCTCACCCTATCCACTGCTGATTCCTCAATGAAGACTAGTTTGTACTCCCTTGATTTCCCAATCCATAATCAATTCTTTGATGTTGAATGCAAGATAGTTGTTGCGATACCACTGAACCAGCTGATCTATCGTTCCTGTATATCGCCTCATCACCATCTGAAATGCTGCCAACAATAGTTGTGTCATTGTCAAATTTACAGATGGCATTTGAACTGTGCCTAGCCACTCAGTGAAGGTGTGTAGAGAATAGAGAGTGGACTAAGCCCCATCCTTGAGGTAAAATAGTGTTCATTCTCAGCAAGGAGGAGATGTTATTTCCAATCTGTGGTCTCCCAGTGAGTGAGGACATTAAGGATCCAATTGCAGAGGGAGGTACATTGGCCCAGTTTTTGGACCTTATTCATTAGAACAGATTAGAGGGTATGATTGTGTTGAACACTGAGCTGTAATCAACAAACAGCAGTCAGATGTAGGTATTACTACCGATCAGGTGATCCAAGGCCAAGTGGAGAGCCAATGAGATTGCATCCACTGTAGATCTATTAGGCGATAAGCAAATGGCAGTGGGTCTAGGTCCTTACTTAGGCAAGAGTTGGTTCTAGCTATAACCAACCTGTCAAAGAACTTCATCACGGTACTGGGTGCCACTGGGCAATAGGTGTTGAAGCAGTTCACCCTGCACTGGGCATTGACATGATTGTCACCCTTTTGAAGCAGGCGGGAACCTCCAACTACAGCAGTGAGAGATTGAAGATGTTCTTGAAGACTCCGCCAATTGGTTTAGCGCACAGGTTTTCAGAGCACTACCATGTACACCATCAGGGCCTGATACCTGGTGAGAGTTCACCCTCTTGAAAGATGTTCTGACGTCAGCTTCTGACTCAGAGATCACAAGGTCATCAGATGCTGCAGGAATTTGCACAGATGTAGTTTTTTTCTGCCTTTCTAAGTGTACATAAAAGGCGTTGAACTCACCTGGGAGCGAAGCATCACAGCCATTCATCATGTTAGGTTTTTCTTTGCAGAAAGTAATGGCCTGCAACGTTTGCCAGAGTTGATGTGCACGGATTCCATCTCTAACCTCAATTCGAAATGATTTTTTTGCTTTTAAATAGCGTTCTGTAGGTTGTACCTAGACTTCTTGTATAGTTCTCGATCACCATTCTTGAATGCCACAGATCAAGCTCTTAGCAGACTATGAATTTCCTGGTTCATCCATGGGTCTTGGCTTAGGTCCAATATGTCCAGTATGTTCTTGAAGGTACACATTTATCATCCATTCAGGTTTTGCTGAAATTGTTCAGCTCCAAAGATGAATGCCTGAATATTGTCTAGTCCACCAACTTAAAGCAGTCCTGTAAGCACTCCTCCACCTCTCCTGACCATACCATCTTGGTCATCACCACTGGTTCTACGGTCTTTAGGCCCTGGCTACACGGGGGGCAGAAGTACAGCCAGGTGATCGGAACTTCCTAAGTGTGGGCTTGGGAAGGCACGGTAAGCATTCTTGATGGTGGTATAACAGTGGTCAAGTGTGCTGGCTCCTCTGGTTCCACAGGTGATATCTTGCTCAGAGAATGCATCAAGCTGGCCTAGTTGAAATCCCCTGCAATGATAGGAAGGACATCAGGGAGCAGAGTTTCGTGCCAGCTGATTATACAGTTTAGCTCCTCCAGTTCCTGCCTGATGTTGGCCTGAGGTGGAATGTGCACCACTACCAGGATGATAGTGGAAAACTCCTTCAGCAGATAAAAAGGACAACATTCAACACTAAATGTTCCAAGTTGAATAAGCAGGACTGAGGCAGAATCACCACATTTTTGTACCATGATGAGTTAGTCACCTCGTCTGCCTTTAAAAGACTGAGCTTTGTGGAGAATAGTGAAGTCATCGAGCTGCGGCACTGCGTCCGAAATGGCTGAAGGCACTGGGAAAGCTGGGGACCTGTTGAACAAGAATATTGTAGTGTAGCATGGTGGGCCCTATGATTTGGAAGTTCTGTGCATCAAAGACCTTATCCTCCCAGGAGTGACCAATTACGGTTGAACGCAGGACAACTTGGTACAATTGAGACACAAGGGACTGCAGATGCTGGAATGTGGAGCACAGAATGAGGTGCTAGAGGAATTCAGCACATCAAGTAGCATCTGAGTAGTGAAATGGACAGTTGGTGTTTCAGGTCGACACCCTACACCTGGATTGAAAGATAGAGTGGAGACAGCCAGTATAAAAAGGTGGAATGGAGCGAGAGCTGACAAGCGGTAAGTGGATTTGGGTGAGGAGGGGGTGATAGGCAACTGGATGAGGGGTTAGTGGAAAAAGCAACAGAAGCTGACGGGTGACAGAATGCTACGGATGATAGGATCTGATGGGAGAGGAAGGTGGAACATGCAATCAGATGAGGGAGGTGGGAAGACAGATGGGAACGGTGTCGGAGGGGAACCAGTGGGAGGAATGGGTGAGTGATGAGTAAATTGCTAGTAATGTTCTGTAAAGAGCTGTGCATAGAATCTGAAATCATCCCATGTTCCTTGACACAGAAGTTGTGCAACGGATGGAAGGGTGTGTCACACGCGGAAGTGACCCTTCAAATTAATGAGGAGCAATCTGGAAATAGTTACAACATTTCACCGCAAAAATTAATCACTCTAAATGAATGACACTGAACACAGGAATTTACATGATGGAATTTCTCAGGCCTTATACCGGTATCCCTTTTTTTACTCAAAGAATTGGTCTTAAAGTTCATCCACAAATAAGCCCATCTCACCCCAATTTTAAATGAAAGGCAATTATTCTGTATTTCTAGCAGACCATCATGAGATATCACAATTTTAATTTGGTCTGGCCTTTACTTTTTCCATGTCTATTGCTAGTTTTCATTTACTGGGATTAATGAGGTGTTGATAGTTTTGCTGTTTGCTTCAGTGGGTTTGACTCCTTCATCAATCAGCAGAAGCAATTGCTTTGCAATCAGAAATTGTAAGCTTTGAGATTCCATCAACAGACCCAGTTTAACATTTAAACATGAAATTAATAATGTTTTTATTAATATGTCCCAAATGCAGGGACAGAATGTGTTGGAATTTACTTTTGCGTTGTGATTAGTATTTGATTTCCTGGCACAGGGACTAGCTTCTCCAATCAATTAACATAAATTGGCATTTCACTCCCAGAGCCAAGAGTGAACTTAGGCTGCTTTCTCTGAGATACAGGAGATTCTGCAGATGCTGAAAAACTTGAGTAACACACCCCAAAATGCTGGAGGAACTCGGCAAGTCAGGGAGCATCTATGCGGGGAAATAAGCAGTCGATGTTTCGGGCTGAGACCTTTCATCAGGACTGGAAAAGAAGGGGACAGAAGTGAGAATGAGAAGGAGAGGGAGGAGTCTTGATGAAGGGTCTCAGCCCGAAAAGTCAGCTGTTTATTCCATTCCATAGATGTCGCCTGACTTGCTGAATTCCTCGAGCGTTTTGTGCATGTTGCTCAAGAGTTCCAGCATCTGCAGAATCCCTTGCATTTATGAAGAAGGAATCTGATACGAGAGGACAGTGGATCATGGAGTAAAGGAAAAGGTGTGAAAAAAGAGGAGGTGGTGGGTAGGTAATGAGGATGGGGAAGGAGAAGAGAAAGGGAGTGAGAGCCACCAGAATGAGGAATGGGAATTTTTTTTTTAAATGCAGGACAGGACACAGAAGAGAATGGTTACCAGAAGTTAGAGAAATCAATGTTCATGTCCATCAGGTTGGAAGCTACCCAGATGGAGTATGAGGGGTTGCTCCTCCAATTCGAGTTTTCCCTTATCATGGCTGTAGAGAAGGCCATAGACAGATATGTCAGTAAGGAAATGGGAAGTCCTATTGAAATTGGTGGGCACAGGAAGATCCTGACTTTTGCGACAGGCAGAGTGAAGGCGCTCAACGAAGCAATACCCCAATCTGCATCAGGTCTCAGCGATGTAGAGGAAGCCACACTAGGAGCACCAGATACAATGGATAAGTCTGATAGAATCACATCTGAAGCACTGCCTCCGGATTGTTTATGTCCCTGAATGTTGGCAAGAGATGAGGCGTAAGGGCTGGTGTAGCACTTGTCACCTTTGTAGGGGTAAATGCCACTTGGGCATTCGACCAGTGTGCAAAAGACACAAACTGTGCACATACCAAAAGAAAGAAATAATAATAAAAATATGAATAAGCAATAAATATCAAGAACATGAGATGAAGAGTCATTGAAAGTGAGTCCATAGGTTGTGGGAACATTTCAATGATGAAGATCCTCCAGGATTTTGTGTGTGTTGCTTCCTCTCTTTTACCTATAGCTGTTTACGAGGGTTGACCTCATTGGTGTGAATCAGTAACATGGTTTGATTTTGAGGATAATGTGAACCAACTTCTTTGCCATGGCAACTTTCATCTAATTCTGATCTTATTTCTTGGATTTCTAGGACCTTTGCTTTAATTGTAGGAATCACAACCATGAAAACAGAAACTCAGTCATCTTTGATACGTACACAGAGTCAGCTGGGTACTGATACTGTTGAGATTTCAAGATCTTTTCATTGATTTGGGAACTGGATTCCACAGGTTCTTCCATTTAGGACTAAAACAGGAACATCAAAATTAAGTGCAAGTCTTAATTTTTATCTTTTACTTACAACAACAAAGGAGACTATGTGGCCCATCGTGTCTATGCTATCTCCCAGGAGAGCAATCCCATTCATCCTATTTCTTAATGCATGCATTACTAAATGACAATAGAAGAGGACTGCATGTCCTCATAATCTAATCTATTCCAGCTCTTTTCATTGAGCTGTATCCCTACAACCTTTTCTCTCTCACAAATGCCCTCTCCTTAAATTTTGCCATTAGCTGATTCAATGTGATCATTTACAGCATCTAATTAACCAGACAGCAGGCACTTGGGATATGGGGGGGAGGAAGTTAGGGCACCTGTAGGAAACCCATGATGCCATACTTCACACAGATAGAACCAGAGGCTGGGATCTAACCCAATCCCTTGGAGTACTGAGGCAGCAACACTAACCTTTGCACCAACTGGCATTCCATCAGAGCTTATGGAAATGTAAACGTCAAGAAAATCTAGGATTCCATGGAGTAGCACATAGATTCAAATAGTTTGTTCTACACTATCTAGAGTTTAAAATCTGGTGGGGGGTATTTTCACTCTGAATTTAATGGCTGTGGGTTCAAGTTCCATATGATAACTGCAAGCATAAAAATCTCATCTAACATTCCTGTGCATTACTGAAGGTGTGTTACACTATAAGAAGGTTATGCGAAGCCCTTGCATGCCCTCGCATGCCCTCTGACATAAAGGCTCTGTTAATGTGCTGAAAAATCCATCCTGGAATCCATACAGGCCTGTTGCCTACATTTTCATTGACAACTCCACTTGTTTTATTGCCATCGTTCATTCTGGGCAGCTTACCCCAATCGTGGCATCATTTAAGTAAGAGGAGCTACAACTACTGAACAATGATTTTTCCAAAGTAAGTAACTCTAACTCTCTAAATCTTTGTTGTAACAAAATGAAGACACAAGAAATTACTGATGCTGGAAGCTGGAGCAGTACACAAAGCACTGGAGGAACTCAGCAGGTCAGACAGTGTCTATGGAAGAAAATGATCGGTCAACATTTTGGCTTGAGACCCTTCATCTGGACTGGACAAATTTAACTGAGCTTAAAGTAGAACAACATAAAGCATAAATAAAAATAACAGAAATTCCAGCTGCTGCAAATTTGTGTCTTTATAATTCCAAAATAGAATTTCATGCACTGTGTTATGAACTGCTAATGTTTTATATTTTAAACATGTTGTTACGGTCACATTCATTGCCCACCTCCAGTGTCCATTTCTAGAATGATAACTTTAGTACAATGAATTTGCAGTTTACCCACAGTTGAAATTTTAGAAAACATACAATTCGCCAAATAATTTTGCTAAAATAATCTTACACCATACAAAACAATTGTGTGGTACAAAATGCCCAAGAATTAATTTTTATTTTATGAGGTTTTGTAGCTTTTCTCAGTTGCTAGACTGAGGCACAAAATGGTACAGAGAATATATTGAATTGATGATCTTGAGATGTTTCTGATAAAATGATAAACTGATGCCTATTATGTTCAGCATGACTCAAAAAGTGAGAGCTACGAATGTCCTGAGTAATGTTCTTCCCTCAAGCTAAATATCATCGAGCCATTCAACTACCTGTTATGGAACTTCACACAATTTGGCTCCAAAGTTTGCCTTGTTCAAACTACAACGGTACTTTAAATGTCGGCTATGAGGTGTTAAGTTTGAAATGTGATTCAAGCCCATCATTTAGCCACATAATCACTAGCAGCTCCTTTTTCTCTGCCACACAAACATTTTCTGTCATGTAACTGGCAGAGTTACAGTGGCAAAACCAAAGGAGCTACAAGGAAATTCAAGCTATCACGTGTCCACAGTTTCCACTCTGTTAATAATGAACAACCATTCAAACTAACCAATTATTGAAGTGACAATAATTGTTGATTCTTCTACTATTTTCAGAACGAGATAAGCAGAACTACTGACAAAGTAGGTGACGAGAAATAACTTGGCTATGCGAAACACAAAATTTCAATATAAAATTATATTTAGGGTGAAAAAAACAGCAACTCAAGGTAGATGCTAAGAGGAATACATACAAAATGTTGGAGGAACCCAGCAGGTCAGGCAGCACCTATGGAAATAAAGAGTCAATGCTTCGGGCAAGACCCTTCATCAGGACCCTTCCGTCATAAAGTGTCTCAGCCCAAAACTTCAATCTTTCCACAGGTGCTGCCTGACCGGCTGACTTCCTCCAGCATTTTGTATGTGTTTCTCTGCATTTCCAGCATCTGCAGAATTTCTTGTGTTTAGTTGCTAAGAAGATGTTCCTACACACATGGGAATCTGGTGGCCATAAATTCAAAATAATGTGTGCCCATTTAAGAGGGAGATAAAGGAGAATTTCTTTTCTCAGAATGTTCTACCCCAGAGATCTGTGAATATATTCAAGATAGATTTTTGTTTAATAGTGGAACCGGGGATTACGGCAAACCAAAGTGAACCAAAGCCTGGATCAGGTCAGATAGGATGGTATGAAATTGTGGAGTGGATTTGCAGGGTCGCAGGGACTGCTTCTGCTCCAGGTTCTTAAGCTGTTTTGCTTGTTAACAATTAATCAGTACTAGGAAACAATATTAAATGATTCATGGATACATGTGCAAATTGGGAATCCTGCAACACACAGTATGATAAGTGGCACTCGGCTCTGAATATTACACTGACATCAGGCTCCATCCTACCAAAAGCATTTGAAGAAGAATCTATAAGGTTAAAACAATGTCATCAAAATTTCTCTGTAGCAACAAAGGCCTCTCTCTGGCTCATGGCTGGTTCAGATAGTACAAAAGAAGCAGAAGGATATGCAGATGAACCCTAGAATTTAAGCTCATTATGTAGGCTGGTATGACAGTGCTGTCCTGTGACTGTTAGAAGATATCACCCTTGCATCCTAGATCCATGTCTGTTTCAGATCCTGAACATAACTACACAAAGACCAGGACATTTCTGAGTGTATTGGTAAAATTCTCCGATCACTCAACACTGCAGATGAACCGCCTCTGGAATTCATGGGATCTTACTCTTCACAACTGTTTGCCATGTTTAACTAAAGAGGTGCATGCGATGGATTTCGAAACGGCTCAACACATCTGAAGCACCTAAAGTTATTTCTGAGAGGGATAATAAAAAAAACAGCATGAGCATAAATATATTTTCTAACAGACCACTTGTTTGTCATTGATTCCTCAAAGCCAATTTTCACTACTTCAGAGAAATCCTATTCTGTTTGCCCATGTTCTCTCTTTCTCTGGGTATAAAAATGTTTTTTGAAAGTAATTTCCAGGATACAAGCATTTACTCTGCTAATATGAGAAACAATTGTCTTAATACCGTCCCAGTCCTACAAGCTGCAGCCAATTCACTTAATTAGCATATACTTGGAATGACAGCAAACAGTTAAACATCCTAGAATCTGGTGCCATACAATACATATTGTATAAAAATCAAATTAAAAACCACTCATCCCAGATAATTTTTTTAAAATACAGCAAAAAGAAATAAACAGTATTCTGTTCTGAGTCATCATGAACTACGTTTCACACACACCAGAAACAACATGTTTATTTAATGTGCCCTGTAACCAAGCAATGGCCTTCCACTGCTTTGTGGTACAATCCATTCTGTCACAGCTGTTAAATCCCTTTACATCCTGGAAGGCGATCATGTGTCCAGCTGCTGCCGCAGTAGCTTTTGCGTCCTGTACCTTCCATAAAAGCTCAGGTTCCTGCTGGAAGGGTTACTTGCTTATTACAACACAGATGGCCTGTCAACCCATTGCATCCATGCTGCCATCTAAGCAAACAATCTCACCAGTCCTATCACAAACAAGAGAAAACCTGCCGATGCTGGAAATCCACGTGACACACACAAACTGCTGGAGGAACTCAGCAGACCAGGCAGCAGCTATGGGAATGAGTGCAGTCGACAGTTTAGACCAAGACCCTCCAGCAGGGCTAAGAGAAAAAAAGATGGAGTAGAGTTAAAAAGTGGGGGGGAGGGGAGGGAGAAGCACAAGGTGGTAAGTGAAACTGGGAGCGGGAGGGATGAATTAAAGAGCTGGGAAGTTGATTGGTGAAAGAGATACAGGGCTGGAGGAGGGAAAATCTAATAGGAGAGGACAGAAGGCCGTGAAGAAAAAAAAGGGGGGAGGAGCACCAGACGGGGGCAATGGGCAGGCGAGGAGACAAGGTGAGAAAGGGAAAAGGGGATGGGGAATGGTGAAGGGGGGCATAACCGAAGTTCCAGAAATTGATGTTCATTCCATCAGATTGGAGACTACCCAGACGGAATATAAGGTGTTGTTCCTCCAGCCTGAGTGTGGCCTCATCAAGACTGTAGAGGAGACCAGTATAAATATATGGGAATGGGAACTGGAATTAAAATGGCTGGCCACTGGGAAATCCGGCTTCTTCTGGCGGATAGAGCGTAGACACTCGGCGAAGCGGTCTCCCAACCTATGTTGGGTCTCACTGATATACAGGAGGCCATACTGGGAGCACCAGGCATGGTATATGACCCCAACAGACTCACAGGTGAAGTGTCACCTCAGCTGGAAGGACTATTTGAGGCCCTGAATGGTAGTGACGGAGGAGGTGTAGGGGCAGTTGTAGCAATTGTTCTGCTTGCAAGGATATGTGCCAGGTGGGAGATCATTGGGGAGGAATGAATGGACGAGGGAGTCGCATAGTGAGCGACCCCTGCAGAAGTAGAAAGTGGGGGGAGGGCAAGATGTGCTTGGTGCTGGAATCTGGTTAGAGATGGCGGAAGTTACGTTGAATTATGTGCTGGACGTGGAGGCTGGTGATCTGGTAGGTGAGGACAAGAGGAACCATATCCCTGGTAGGGTAGCAGGAGGATGGGGTGAGAGCAGACGTGCATGAAATGGAAGAGATACAGTTGAGGGCAGTGTTGATGGTGGAGAAAGAGAAGCCCCTTTATTTGTGGAAGGAGGACATCTCCTTTGTTCTGGAATGAAAAGCCTCATCCTGGGAGCAGATGTGGCAGTGATGGAGGAATTGAGAGAAGGGGATGGCATTTTTACAAGTAACAGGGTGGGAAGAGGTATAGTCCAGATAGCTGTGAGAGTCCGTGGGTCACCAGTCCTATTCACTCTCCCTTGTTTATTTTCCTGTAATCCTGCAACTCACGCTCTCTCACACTCAGTGGCTTCCCTTTGCTTACAGCAGCCAATTAAACTATCTTTGTGGTCTTTGTGGGAGTAAACTATAACACTCAGAGAAAATGCATGCACTCATGGTGAAATCACCCAAACTTCACATGGACAGCAGCTGAGGTCAGAATTGAACCAGGGCTCCTTGAATTGTGAAGCAGCTCCACAGAAATGGGGAGTCATGGTAGCATAGTGGCTAGTACAATGCTTTACAATACAGGTGACCCAGGTTCAATTCCTGCCACTGCCTGTAAGGAGTTTGTACAATCTCCCTGTGACTACACAGGTTTCCTCTAGTGCTGCTTTCCTCCCACAAAGAAATACCAATTGGTAGGTTAATTGGTCATTGTAAATTGTCCCATAATTAGGCTCAGGTTAAATCAGGGGATGGCTGGGCACCGGGCTTGAAGGGCTGGAAGGGCCTATTCCGCATTGCATCTCAATAAATAAAAAAAACTGAGCACTTGATAAGAAAATATTGACCTCGAGAGCAACACACACAAAATGGTGGAGGAACTCAACAGATCAGGCAGCATCTAAGGAAAGGAATAAACAGTTAGATGTTTCAGGCCAAGACCCTTCAGCAATTTTGTGTGTGTTGCTCTGGATTTTCAGCATCCGCAGAATCCCTTGTGTTTATGATTGACCTCCAAAGAATCTCTATCAACACTGACAACTTAAGGAACATCAACAACATTTCATGAATCCCTAAAGTATTGCTACCCTAATGGAGACACCATGGATAAATAACGTAGACATTTTCAGACAAGTAGAGGCTCAAGTGACTCAGTGTTGGCTTCAGCACTTTCTAGCATGTTGTTGATTAAAGTGAAGCCACAAAGAGAAATAAATCTGAGTAGTACAGCAACAGATTGCATTAAAATACAAACATGGTTAAATGAAGGGAAAAGCCTTACCTACGAAAGGTGTCAAGAGAACGTAATTGCTGAGATTTGGGATTTGTGGCCTTGGCTGAGGTATCTGCATTATTTACAGGTGCAAGTTCCTGAAATGAAGAATGTAAAGATTTTTAAGAATTTTCCAGAGATGCTGGTAAAAGGTATAAAAACAAAGATTTGGAAACAGGCCACACAAATGAAAACATGTTCAATTTTGAGGTCAAATTAAGCTGAAAGCAATTGAATTTAAAAAAGCTCAAGACTCTAGATGTTTCTTGAAGGATTTAAGTGAAGATGCATGTTAGTGATACACAGGGGGACCTCAGTGTCAGGATAAGGGTTTGAGTTCTTGATCCTTTGTGCTGAGTTTCCATTCTCAGTCCTTGTCATTAGAGTTGACTACAGTGTGGGCTTGCACAACGGAGAGAAGAACTAACAAAAATAAAATTTGTGTTGCTGACTGATAGTGAATTGTGAACAAGTAGGGGTTAAGAGAGAGGTGCTAAGGAATAAGGGGTGGGCAAGGGCATATGACCGTGTGATCTGAGTGCATTTGCATGAGTGGGCTCCTAGGAGTATATCTTAAGCCTGTGCAGCAGTGACTGACTTCCAACAAGGTAAAGGCTTCCAACAAGTCTTCTGCCTGTGCCTGGTACAATGAGAAAAAAGGAAAACAATTAGAGCAAAGGTGCATTAGAACGAAGGCTTAAAGTTGGCAATGATGGGGGAATATGATGGAAGTTTACAAAACCATGACAGGTTTTTAAATCAAAGTATAGAAGACCTTTTCTCATTGGTTGGCACAGAAATGATGAATTCAAGGCTATCACATGAAGCATTTATGCTGCACCAGGCTTATTAGAATATGGAAAGCAGTTATTGAGGTAGGTGTATTTTATAAGTAATTTGCAGAAGTATAGATGAATGGAAAAGCAATGAGAGTAGGTACTTCACCAAAGAGCAAGCACAGGGAAAAGGAGCCAAATTAAATTGCGGACTCTATGTGAATGTGATTATTGGGTTAGAAGCTCTGAGCTGGACAAAAAAGGAAAAATCAAGGGGGATTTTATCAAGAATAAATATTGCATGATTCCTGACTCAGGTTATGGTCATTTTGCAAAGGTCTTGATACATTCCAACAATGACTAAATGTGGACTATTTCTCACATCTTTAGACGAGATAACAATGAAAGTGCACAATTGCCAAGGTTATCCTATTCAGATAAATGGCATAAGCATAAATAGGTATTGTAGCTAGCATTGACATGATGGTCTGAAGGGCCTGTTACTGTACTGTGTAGCTCTGTGATTATATGACTCTATATGCCTTTGTCACAAAAAAAGATGCAAATGTTAATTCACACAGAAGAGAAAATCTGCAGATGCTGGAAATCCAAGCTACGCACACAAAATGCTGGAGGAACTCAGCAGGCCAGGCAGCATCTATGGAAAAGAGTACAGTCAATGTTTCTGCCCAAGACCCTTCATCGGGACCAGAAAAAAAAAAGGACAGAATCTTTTTTATTCCAGTCCTGATGAAGGATCTCAGCCCGAAATATCGACTCTACTCTTTTCCATAGATGCTGCCTGGCCTGCTGAGTTCCTCCAGCATTTTGTGTGCATTGCAAATGTTAACTGACTGGATCTGCAACATCCAAGAGAGGCAGTGATTGTTGAGTATCACTAATGACATTCTGACTGATAACTTCTGACTCAGCTATAATCTCTTCTGGCTAAGATACTGCTCCTAAGGACAGGTACATTGTAGCAACTGGATAAAAACAATCAATAATTCTATTAAACTCAAGGAAATAAATAGTAAAGCAATGGATTAATGGACAAAGTAGATCAGTCAAGGTTGAATATGCTCAATAGTTATACAAGTGTAATGGGCAGAATGGCCTACTCCTCTCTTGGTTAAAGAGATTCAGAACCCTACTGGCTATATTACTATACTTGAGGACCTGCACTGACACCAAGGCAAGTAATGCCCCAACTTTAAAACTGGCACCTTGTTCATGATTTCTCCCCTTTAAGTCTCTATAATCTCCTCCAACTCTGTAACCCTCCTATATCTCTGTGCTCCTCCAATTCTGACCTCTTGCTCCTCTCTGAAAAACATTATTGTGACCTTGCATCTTATTGTCCACCTGCAGTGCTTCCACTGTTACACTCTATTCTGCATTCTGTTATTGTTTTACCCTGTATTACCTCAATGCACTGTTGTAATGAATTGTGATCTGTATGCAAAGCAAGTTTTTCACCGTGCCTTGGTACATGTGACAGTAATAAACCAATTTACCATTTTGTCAAATTTACCAATTTTACTTTTATGGCCAATTATTCTGATGTCAATGCTCCCAAAAAGATCTTGGTTTTTTTCCCTCATTAATGAAGCTCCTTAAAGGCCATTGCTTGGTCATCAATTCCAGTATCTTCCTTTGTAACTTAGTATTTCAATACTTTTTTGTTTTTAAGTGCTCCAGTGAAGTAATTTGGGACAATTTGTTAAGTTAAAGGTGCTATATTAATGAAAATTATTGTTGTTGTTATCATGCATCATACACAACACAGATGTTTATACACCAATGAGTCCTGCCACAGAATGCAGCAGTCATTGATTTGATTTGGATGCAGCAATGCCCTGGGCTAAACATTCAGTCTGACACAGATCAGATTACCAATCTAAACAGAGCCGGAATCTGCTTGCAGTCTAATTTTCTTTGATAGATCTTTTTGTCATTTCAATTTGTCAGGACCAAGATAACCCAAACTGAGCAAAGGACAGTGCACTATGACTGCAGGCTACGTGTTCAGACTGAGGAAAAGGACATGATGGAGCCACTCTTAAAGAGACAGACCTCTTTGTGGTAGCACTGCACAGACTGTTTAAGGGAGGGGCAAAGGCAAATAGGTGGTTTGCTTCTAGCATGGTTTAGTTGACACAGGAGGTCACAATGTAAAAACTGGAAGGTTATCTGATGCAAAGAAGCAAGTGTTTACATGATGCGTTTGGAACTCTCCACTTCTATAAACTGTTGAAACTAGGAGATCCAATTGAAAATTTCAAAATTGCGAGTAATCAAATTTGTTATAAAAGCATTAGGGGACCAAGGTGAGTAGAAAACATTGAAGTACAGATCTTAAACATGAGAAAACCTGTAGATGCTGGAAATCCAAAGCAACACACACAAAATACTGGAGGAACTCAGCAGATCAGGCAGCATCTATGGAATGATACACATCTGATTTAGTAGAGTGTTGAATTGGAATGAGGGGTTCAATAGATAGCCAATACGCTTCAGTGTTGCCCTATAGGAAGCAAGCCTTTGAAAGAATAGTACCGCTTCCATTATGGTTCCCCAAAGAGAAATAATAGGTTTTGTTTACTCTGTGAGATTATTTAATGCCACACACTTCTGTCAGAGATACAAGGCACACTCTCTCATCAGTGCATGTAACAGTGCTGTTGCAGGCAAACAGCCTCCAAGTTAGCTTCTAATTTTTGCCAGCGCCAAAACAACCTGGAACGTAACTTTAAACATGGAGCAAGTTGCCATCTCTTTTATCCACGTGTGTGCTTACACTGCGGTACAATTAGGCTGGGATATTCACCCAAATAATGTAACATTTTCACATGCATTTAGTCTCCAGAAAGTCTTAAAGAGTCAATATGTAAATAGTGATGACTTTCTACCTGATTCCGGATTCATATGCTGTCTCACATGATGGTGTAAACATTACACTACCAAGCCGGACAGCAGTTCCTAAACCACTCTATAACTTCTCAAGAGTAAGTATACAATACTATCATCCAGCAATTCATTTTAGTTTAATTTGCCCTCATTATAGAAAAATTTGGGCATCCAATCAAAAGTTTGGAAAATTGCCTGTGATTTTTAATCCCTCCAAATTTAATGCAGTTCTCCAGGAAAAGCTATTTGTAAGTGACAAAGAAGTACCTCTCCCATATTTTTGATAAAGATCTCAGAGCTAAGTTTATGCATGTTACATCATAGGTTTATCCTGACACTCTAATGCAATCCTGATGAATGTTGCATCACTGGAGGTGCTGTCCTTTGGAAGACAAGTCAAATGCCCCAGCCGCTTGCATTATTTTCATCAACACTCTATTCATTTTGCTACCTTCTGATTGTTTTTATGCATCCCCCTAACCCCTTTAGACTATAAGACCGTAAGATATATAAGCAGAATTGGGCTATTTGGCCCATCATGTCTGCTCTGCCATTTAATCATGGCTGATCCATTTTCCTTCTTAGCCTTCAGATTTTCTGCCTTCTCCCTGTATCCCTTCATCTCCTGACTAATCAAGATTCTATCAACCTTTGTCTTAAATATACGCAATGACTTGGCCTCCACAGCTGCCTGTGACAACAAATTCCACAGATTCACTACTCTCTAGGTAAAGAAATTCTTCCTCATTTCTGTTCTAAAAGTTTGCCCCTCAATTCTGAAACTGTGTCCTCTAGTCTTAGACTCTCTCACCAGAGGAAACATCCTCTCCAGATCCCACTCTATCGAGGAGTCTCAACATTCGATAGGTTTCTTCTGAATTCCAATGAGTACAGGTCCAGAGCCATCAAACATATGAAGATGGTGAAGGAGAAGGTATATTCCTATGACAAACCTTTCAGACCCAGTATCATTTTCATGAACCTCCTTTGAACCCTCTCCAATGTCAGCACATTCTTTCTTTGATGAGGGGCCCAAAACTGCTCACAATGCTCCAAGTGAGGCCTCAGCAGTGCTTTATAAAGCCTCAACATTACATCCTTGCTTTTATATTCTAGTCCTCTTGAAATGAATGCCAACATCGCATTTGCCTTCCTCAACACCGACACAACCTGCAAATTAACCTTCAGGGAATCCTGTACAAACTCCCAAGTCCCTTTGTGCCTCAGATTTTTGAATTTTCTCTCTATTTAGAAAATAGTTTCCCCTTTTATTTCTTCTACCAAAGTTCATGATCATAAACTTCTGACACTGTATTACATCTGCCAGTTCTTTGCCCATTTTCCTAACCTAAGTTCCTCTGTAGCCTCTCTACTTCCTCAAAACTACCTGCCCCTCCACCTACCTTCATATCGTCCTCAAACTTTGCCACAAAACTATCAATTCCATCATCTAAGTCATTGACATATAACGTAAAGAGAAGCGGTTCATCCACTACGCAGCTCCTATTGCTCCACTCTCCTACTAAACATGCGCTTCTACAGTAAACTGCATCTGCTATCTATTTGACCACTTGCCTAATATACACGTGATATTTATTAAATTTAACACTCCCTATTTCATAGCTTATTTTGGCCAGTGATTCACTCAAACCTTTGCACCTTACAATTTGGGTATCATCACCTGTAGGAGAAATCCAAGCCTCTGGTATAAAGTTCACAAAGGGTTTGAACAGAGAATCACAGAATGAGTACACAAAGAGCTCAACCAGATTTATTAAACAGCAAGCCAGCTAACCCATTTTCCCTGCCTGTTCTCTGTGGCCAATATTTTTATTCAGATAATTATAATTAAGAGCAGATCTCATTAAAGTTTGAAGTGTCATACAACAATCACTTGTACAGGTTTTGCACCTTCAGTATCAATTGGAATGTAAAAAATGGAAGCTTGGAGTGGCAATAGGACTAGAAATTAATTTGCACAACACCTGAAAAGTTTTTTTTTGGTGAAAATGATGGTAATGCTGAGTGAATTGATTTTGTACGTTTTTAAATGCTCAAGCATCAGTTGTGAATATCATCTGCTCATGTTGGATAAGAGTTTTTGTGCTACTGAGCAATTTGAGAGAGTCAAATTTGCTTCAATTATGTAACAGTCCTGAAATGCTGACAATTCATTATTTGTACAATATTCAAGCACATTGGTCTGAAAACTAATAGTTGCTGTTCACATACAGAGGCGTGATCAGCTTTCACTGTTGCTCAAGGCTCAGGAACAACATTGTTTAAATGGATAATCACACCAAACCTGGAGTCACAGTTCCGTACTGCTCACTCTGAAAACAGATCCTTCTTTGGATTTTCATCTGCAACTTAAAGAACATCAAGTGCTGGCAGAAAATCAACTTGGTGAAAGAGACTTTGGTCCACCTGAAATTTATTGGTCTCCCAACACATAGAAATGTCCATGGAGGAATGTTGCTGACTGGCACATTCCAGGTTGCAGAAAAACACTGAAGTTTGGAGTACCCATCACAAGGGCACTGTGCAGAAGGACCACTGTGTAAGGTTCTTCTACTAGTGGATAGGGAGGGCCAGGTTAGGTGAGGAAACCCCTCAATTAATTGTTGTAGTAGTATTCCACACAGAGGGCCACATACATGGCAGCAGTGCTATTGATGTGTAGGAATGTATTAGAACAGTATTGAAAGCATTGAATATGAATGTAAAGACTGAAAAGGCATTGTACAGTTCATTCTTGTAATTTTTTTATTATGAATAAAGTTTATTTTGATAAAAAAAAACTAAAACTAATTTAAAAGAGCCCATTTAACTAGACCTAACACTCCTATTCATGGATAACATGGGCATGCAAAAACTACACCTCAGACACCATAAGAATCAAGCACATTATCGTTCAGCATCCAATACATATTCCCCTACGCTTGACAAGGAGATTCATTCTGATCCACCATTCCTGGAGGATAATGTCGATTTAGACTATACTTTCTCAAAAGAGGGTGGCGAGGTGGAGATATGTTTCTACCAAAGGAGGTGTAAGGTACACTTTCCCTCCACGAATCTGCAGGTCACTCCTGGGCAAGGTGCAGCACCTGCTCAGCCCCCCAATCAGGCATGGGAGCAGGTGGTGGATGGTCATATCACAAGTCCCGGTTATGCGACCACTGATGCCAGGCAGACAATCTCTGAAGATTATTGATAATCTTCGGAGATTATCTGAAGATAATCTCTTGGAGCGACAGAGGATGAGAGGTGACCTGATAGAGGTCTATAAGATGATGAGAGGCATTGGTCATGTGGATAGTCAGAGGCTTTTTCCCCAAGGCTGAAATGGCTAGCATGAGAGGGCATAGTTTTAAGGTGCTTGGAAGAAGGTACAGAGGAGCTGTCAGGGGTAAGTTTTTACGGTGAGTGCGTGGAATGAGCTGCCGGCAACATGGTGGAGGTGGAATCAATAGGGTCTTCTAAGAGACTCCTGGATAAGTACGTGGAGCTTGGAAAAATAGAGGACCATAGGTAACCCTAGGTAATTTCTAAGGTAAGGCCATGTTCAGCACAGCTCTGTGGGCCGAAGGGCCTGTATTGTGCTGTAGGTTTTCTATTCTATTCTATATATTGGTTGGGGTCAACCATCTTGTAAAGACACTACCCAGAAGAAGGGAATGGCAAACCACTTCTGTAGGACAATTATGATCGTCTATGTCATACAACATGGCACATGATGATGATGATGATTTCTCAAGGGAGTTCTTTCTCATTTTTGTGATCTCAGAAAATCTTGTTGATACCCATGCTGGTGCCTCACTGCTGTCATGATGAAAGTCAAGTTCACTTTCATTCTCAGTTCTTAGCTTCAGGATCATCCTTGCTCACAGCTGCTAACATAACTAGCTGGCCTGCTCTAGTAATTAAAATACCAGAGTTTGCTGCTCACTGCTACATTACAAAGGACATTTACAGTGTCTATATTCCATTTCAGTGTCTGGAGTAGGCCGAATAGTCTTGGGCATTTGCTGTCATTACTGCTAGCTTGCACTCATGTGGCCATTAGAGCTCCCATTCTCATCACACATATATCTGGCAACAGGAAGACATTATATTCTCTCAATGTGTGTTTGACAGTAGAGTTTCAGAGGATCTTTCTCCAAGTGAATTCAAGATATGCTGGTGATATCATAACAGGTGTGAGACTATATAGTAGCATGGTGCTTAGTGCAATCACTTTAGGGTACCAGAAATTTCTATTTGGGATTCGATTCCCACCGATGCCTGTAATCATTTTGTACATTGTCCCCATGACTGCATAGGCTTCTACTTGGTGATCCAGTTTCCTCCCACATTCCAAAGAAGTACGGGTTAGTGTTATTAAGTTGTAGGCATGCTATATTGGGACTGGAAGCATGGCAATATTTTAGAGCTGCTCCCAGCACAATCTTCATTAATTTGATTTGACGAAAGTGATGAATTTCACTGTATGTCTCAATGTATCAATGTACACGTGGCAAATAAAGCTAATCTTTAATTCTCATGAATCATTCATTCTTAGCCCATCACAGTGTCTCTTATCTTTCCAGTGCTACACTGACCTACATAACGAACTCTGCACTATGCTCTAACAGTTGATCACTCTGTTTCCATCTCCAAATACACCACATATCCAAAGCTACAGTCACAAACACACTACTGTCAGGAACTGAGTGGACATCCTAACTGTGAGGTATCTCCATTTAGTCTATGCTGCACCCTCCAGAAATGAACAGCCAGTAAGTCATTCCTTGTACTCCTTACTGCAATATTTGATCATCAGAAAAACTCAGACACCGTCTGCCACAATGCAGAAATGGGAGGACCAGAAGCCCATACAAGCACAGCCCTAGGGAGATGGGGGAGCAAGTGACAGAGGAAAAGGGAGTAAGGGAGGAGAAGGAAGGCAGTACAAACATATTCATGTGAGTGAATATGACTGCAGATTTTAGAATTGTCCTTTTTCTGACTTAAGATGTTATTTAAGAAGCATGACCACATTGTTTGTTAAATGCTGGGTAATGTCCTCATTTCTTTAGGAGTCACACAACACTATTTTAACACCACAAAAAAAAGATGTGGATAATTAGATTTTTTTCTACATTGACAATACATTTTAGTTGACTGATTTTGATTTTGTCTCTTACATCTTTCACATTAAAAAAAAATTTGGTGGCCAATATTTTTGACCAAGTCCATTCCTAAGTTATGAACACAATGCTTCCTGCTATAAGAAATACTGTAGTACATATATGAGTCCATTTTCTGTGGAATATTCCACACATTCCCCTTTCATTCGTAATCCATGAACTACTATATTGTTTGACATCATTCACAATTCAGAATATTCTTTCTGTCTTGACACTCAGTTACGAATCTCCAACCACTCTCTTAACCAAAGGTCCTCCATTCACCACTTCAATAACCAATCACTCCACTCCTCTCTCCCTCTGAAATTTCATCCTTACATCACTGTGATGATCAAAGCTAAGCATTTACTTTATCCTCTATTATTGCCATTGTTGTTACATTCAAGCTAGGTTTTATCAGACCTGTTTCTTCCTTTATTTATCATGTTTGTACCACATCTTTACCCTTCCTATTTTGGCTCTGTCTATCTTTAATTGCCGCCACAGTTCTTTGCCTTCATGTTGTTACATGACTGTTACATTATGTTGTTACATAATGGTAACATTAAAGCTTAAGTTAAAACATAAAAACATAGAAAAACATAGAAAACCTACAGCACAATACAGGCCCTTTGGCCCACAGAGCTGTACCTCTGCTATCTCCTCCAGATCCATACACACTTTTCCACTGTCACACTTGATTAGTCCTATTCCCTCATGTCTTATCTTCTTGCTCTTCAAATACTTACAGAATGCCTTGGGGTTTTCCTTAATCCTGCTCACCAAGGCCTTCTCATGGCCCCTTCTGGCTCTCCTAATTTCATTCTTAAGCTCCTTCCTGCTAGCCTTATAATCTTCTAGATCTCTATCATTACCTAGTTTTTTGAACCTTTCATAAGCTTTTCTTTTCTTCTTGACTAGATTTTCAACAGCCTTTGTACACCACGGTCCCTGTATCCTACCATCCTTCTCGTCTCATTGGAATGTACCTCTGCAAAACACCACGCAAATATCCCCTGAACATTTGCCACATTTCTGCTGTACATTTCCCTAAGAACATCTGTTCCAAATTTATGCTTCCAATTTCCTGCTTGATAGCTTTATATTTCCCCTTATTCCAATTAAACACTTTCCTAACTTGTCTGTTCCTATTCCTCTCCAATGTGATCACTTTCTCCAAAATGCTCTTTCCCCGAGAGACCTGACACCTGACCAGGTTCATTTCCCAATACCAGATCAAGTACAGCCTCTCCTCTTGTAGGCGTATCTACATATTGTGTCAAGAAACCTTCTTGAACACACCTAACAAACTCCACCCCATCTAAACCCCTTGCTCTAGGGAGATGCCAATCAGTATCTGGGAAATTAAAATCTCCCACCACAACAACCCTGTTATTATTACACCTTTCCAGAATTTGTCTCCCTATCTGCCAAAATCTGTCACCATATCTGAAAGTGAATACATTGTTTCAGTTGTCCTTCTGATAATTTAGGGAATTGTAATCCAGCAGTTACTTTCTTGACAAATTCCTAATACGGTCTATAGTTTGTACAGCTGGTAAATTCCCTCTTACAGTTTCAGCCAAATCCTTGCTTATGTCTTCAAAAATTCATTTTGTTATAGCCTGACCTCTAATTTGTGACCCTCCTGCTTCCTCTTCAAACCCAATATTGATGTTCAATCATGTTACATGCCGGACTGCCTGCTATTTTCTGTCATTACTCATAAGCAAAATTAAGATCATCTGCTGCTTTGTTGGCTCATCCTCCTTCAGGAAAGCATTCAGTAAATTATATCATGCCTATTGCTACTGTTCTTTCTTCCCTAAATACATGCAGCTTAAAACCTCCTTTTATTATTTTTCCTCATTGTACTTTGTTCATATAAACATAGTCTTCTGGTAGGCTATTCCTATCAAATCACACTGCTTTAAAGGCACTATATCAAAGCAACCAGTGTAACTACTGGTTATGTATGTTTGCAGTGAGCTTTAGCAATTCAACTTGCTCTAGCTTAACCTCTTTCTGTTTGAAGATCAGTAGCAGTGTTTGTGCCTGAAGCTATTTCACCTCCCCAGCAGTTCAAACTTTAAGCAATCACAAGGTCAAGCACTGACAAATATAATGATTAAGTACGTAGGTCACAGAGCAGCTCTCCATATTTACAAACCTTCGCTTTCTCAACCACCATACTTCTTTAGACAGCTGAACCACCAACCCCACAGAAATTTTCAATCAATAATCTCCAATCAATATATGATAACAATCTTATTCATTAATATTTTAAATAGTTTCTTTATGAGTGTAAGAAAATCGATGCACTATTTAATTGACAAATTTCATATCTGTCTTAGAGGGAATTCCACGGTCTCATGGTTATTGAATGAAGCCACACTCAGTGAGAGGGCAAGTGGACAAGCAACAAAGTCTCATGTCCTACTGACATCATTTTCTTTTGTACTTAAAGATTTTAAATAGGTACTTCACCTAAGAGCTACAGTGGTGGCAATGTTCATTAATTCTTTTATTTATTTTATTATTATTTGAATATTAAACACTATGGAGGAAGTTTTCAGGCAATCCAGGTCACAAATAACAAAAGCAGAAAATAACCTATTTATAGAGACATGAAGTTATAGAACACTACAGCACAGGAACAGTCCCTTTAGCTCATCTCGTCTATGCCAAACCATTAATCTACCTCGTCCTGTTGACCTGCACCTGGACCATAGCCCTCCATACCAGCCATCCATGTAACCAATCAAATTTCTCTTAAGTGCTGAAATTGAACCCGCATCCACCACTTATGCTGGCAGCTTGTTCCATACTCTCACAACCCTCTGAATGAAGAAATTCTCGTTCATGTTTCCCTTAAACATTTCACCTTTCACCCTTTGCCCATGATCTCCATTTATAGTCTCACCCAGTGGAAAAAGCTTGCTTCCATTTACCCTATCTATACCCTCTTCATCTTGTATACCTCTATCAAATCTCCTCTCAATCTTCCAAGTTTTAGAGAAAAAAGTCCTAACCTACTCAACCTTTTCCTACAACCTTGGTCCTCAAGTCCCGGCAACATTCTTATAAGTTCTCTCTGCGCTCTTTCAGTCTTATTTACAGTATAACTTTCTTGTAGGTAGGTTACCAGAACTGCAAATAATACTCCAAATTAAGCCTCATGAACGCTTTATATATGATTTCAACATAATATTCCAACTCCTGTACTCAATGCATTGATTTATGAAGACCAATGTGCCAAAAGCTTTCTTTACAACTCTGTCTACCTGTGACACTGCTTTCAAGGAATTATGGATCTGTATTCCAGATCCCTCTCTCTACCACACTCCTCGGTGCCTGACCGCTCACCATGTAAGACCTATCTTGGTTGATCCTCCCAAAGCGCAACACCTCACACTTGTCTGCATTAAATTCCATTTACCATTTTTCAGCTTATTTTTTCCAACTGGTACAAATCCCCATGTAAGCTCCGACAACCTTCCTTGCCGTCCATTACTCCTCTAATCTTGGTGTCATCCAGAAATTTGCTGATACAGTTTACCACATTCTTATCCAGATCGTTGATATAGATGACAAACAATGGACCCATCACTGATCCCAGCAGCACTCTACTAGTCACAGAGCTCCACTCAGGGAAGCAGCTATCTACCATCATTTTCTGGCTTCCCCCACAAAGCTAACGTCTAATCCAATTCCCTACCTCATCTTGAATGCCAAGTGACTGAATCTTATTGACCAACCTACTATGCAGGACCTTGCTAAAATCAATGAAGGCAACATCCACTGCCTTGCCTTCATCCACTTACCTGATAACTTTGTTGAAAAATGTTACAAAAAAGATTGGTTAGATATGACCTCCCACACACGAAGCCATGTTGAATATCCATAATCAGTCCTTGTCTGTACAAATGCTTACACTGTATGCCCAGTCCATTAGAAAACCTTCTAATTACTTTCCCACTACCGATGTCAGGCTTATTGGTCTATAATTTCCTGACTTAGTCTTAGAACCTTTCTTAAACAATTGAACAACATTATCCTCCAATGTTCTGGCACCCAGCTGTGGCTACGGATGTTTTAAGTATTTCTGCTGGGCCCTTGAAATTTCTTCACTGGCCTTCCACAGGGTCCAAGGAACACCTTTTCAGGCCCTGGGTATTTATCCACCCTAATATGCCTCACCTCCTCAGCAAACACCTCCTCCTCTATAATCTGTATAGGGTCCATGAAGTTGATGCTGCTTTGCCTCACTTCTATAGACTCTGTGCCCATCTCCTAAGTAAATACAGATGGAAAAAATTCATTTAAAATTTCCCCCATCTCCTTTAGCCCCATGCATGGATTACCACCCTGGTCTTCCAGAGGACCAGTTTTGAACCTTGCTATTTGTTTGCTTTTAATAATCTGTAGAAGCCCTTAGGATTCCCCTTCACCTTATCCGCTAGAGCATCCTCTTGCCTCCTCTTAGCCTCCTGTTTTCTTGCATTTCTTATACTCTTCAAGTATCTCTTTTGTTTCTCCTGCCTATACCTGCTATGCACCCCCATCTTTTTCTTGACCAGGACCTCAATATCCCTCAAAAACCAAGGTTCTGTAAACCTATTATCCATGCCTTTTATTCGGACAGAAGCATACAAACACTGTACTCTCAAAATTTCACTTTTGAAGGACTCCCATTTGCCAAGTACACCTTTGCCAGAAAACCACCCGCTGCCACAATGAGACCACACTTAGTTTGAAGGAGCAACACTTCATATTTTGGCTGGGTAGCCTCCGACCTGATGGCAGGAACATTGATTTCTCAAACTTCTGGTAATGCCTCCCCCTTCACCATCCCCCATTCCCATTTCCCTCTCTTGCTTTATCTCCTTACCTGTCCATCAACTCCCCCTGGTGCTCCTCTCTCCTTTTCTTTCTTCCATGGCCTTCTGTCCTCTCCAATCAGATTCCCCCTTCTCCAGCCCTGTATCTCTTTCACCAATCGACCTCCCAGCTCTTTTCTTCACCTCTCCCCCTCTCAGTTTCACCTAATACTTCCCCTCCCCCACCTTCTTATCCTGACTCCTCATCTTTTTTTCTCCATTCTTGATGAAGGGTTTCGGCCCAAAACGTTGACTCTACTCTTTTGCACAGATGCTGCCAGACATGCTGAGTTCCTCCAGCATTGTGTTCATGTTGCTATCCCAATCCACACTTGCCAGATCCATTCTGTAACCATCAAAATTGGCTTTTCTCCAATTTAGAATCTCAACCTGAGGACCAGACCTAACTTTTACCATAATTACCTTGAAACTAATGGCATTATGATCACTAGATGCAAAGTGTTCCCCTACACAAACTTCTGTCATCAGCCCTGTCTCATTCATTAATAGGAGATCTAGTATCATACTCTCACTCATTGGGACTTCCATGTACTGATTAAGGAAACTTTCTTGAACACCTTTGACAAGCACTTTCCCAATTAACACTTTTAGGGTGTGGGAGTCCTAGTCACTATATGGAAAGTTAAAATCACCTACTATCACAACTTTATGTTTCTTCAAACAGTCTGCAATCTCTCTACAAATTTGCTCCTCTAAATCCCGCGGACCTTTCTTATTCCCCATAAAGCCTCACTTGATGAACTCTCCAGTCTGTCCTGTCTGAGCACTGCCATGAGATTTTCCTTGACTAACAATGCCACCCCTGTCTTTTTTACCCCTCCCACTCTATCACATCTAACACAAAAGAACCCCAGAACACTCAGCTACCAGTCCTGCTCCTCCTGCAACCAAGTCTCTCTAACTCCTACAATGTCATAATTCCATGTGCTGATCCATGCCCTAAGCTCATTCACCTTTCCTACAATACTCCTTGCATTGAAATAAAGGCAGCTCAAAACCACACTCAACCTTTTGATTCCTGATTGTATGTCGGCTTAACAACATCTTTCTCCACAACCACTCTACTATCTGTTATGGCACTCTGGTTCCCTACAACCCTAGTTTAAATTTACTACTCTGATTTGAAATCAAAATGAGAATAAAACAGATAACCAATGATGAAGAAGAGAATTGAATGATTGATTAACATGGCCAGAGACCTGATGTACAGAAGAAATGTTATTAGAAAGATTGATTGAGGAACAGAGCCAATCCTGCAGCAAAAGTTACTTTATTAGCACAGAGATGCTATTTTTTAAAATATTATTAAAGGGGACTGATATGGTCCTTCAAAAATAGACACAAACTCTGCCAAATCAGAGCACTTGCAATTTGAAGGTATTTTAAAATGTTGGTGTATTCTTGACTAATTATTATTATCAGTCATTGTTATGTATGCTGCCAGATGAATCGGGAAACAGAATCTAGAGAATGGGTCAACAACAAGCATTGAATTGATACCATTGTATCATCCTTTTCTTGATTTATTCACAAATCAGGCAAAATTAGGCTAACTGTTATTACATGCAAATTGTACTGAGATCCTCTATGCACTAATGTACAGTAATGTGAATGTGCTCTTCATCAACAGTGAGGACTTTAACTGCAGTAGCAGGCCTTTAGCAGCAAAAGCAGACCAGCACCTGTATTACTTAAAGGATCTGCCTCTGCCTAGGCTGAAAGATCCTGAGATCACCTCGCTTTAAGATAAGAACTTAAGTTCTTTTTTGCTAATAGATCCTGACCAACACGATGCTCCCCAATGAATACACAATGTTTATCAGCCATTGAAGTCCAGATGCTTGTCCCCATCAGTAATTTGCTATATGAAGACAAATCTGCCCCGAAGAATCCCAACTCACTGAATTGGCAGTCCCAAATACAAAGTGGTGCCCACATCATATGACCTTGCTTCTGTGGTAAACCATGTATATATGTTGTAACTCGGTTACCTGTCTGGACACACACCTCTGCTGACTGCCCCTGCGGCTCCTCCCACAGAGTCCTGTATAAAGGTGTTCGTCTTGCCCCTCCCCCTCAGTCCGGGGGCAGACACTCACTGTGGAGGTCGTATTGTACAGCGAATAAAAGCCTTTCAGTATTTTTACCAAACCTCAGTCTTTTGGAGTAATTGAAGGTGCTTCAGATTCTAACAAGAATTTAAAGCATGATTGCTTGATTGATTTATATTTACAGATACAGCACTGTAATAGGTCCTTCTGCCCAACTACAAAAGTGTGATCAATTAGCCTACCAGCCCATACGTCTTTGGAATGTGGAAGGAAACCGGAGCGCTTGGAAGAAATCCATACAGTCATAGGGAGAACATACAAACTCCTTACAAACAGTGACAGGAATTGAACCCGGGTCGCCGGCTCTGTAATAGCATTACGCTAACTGCTACATTATATAATGACTGTGCAAATTGACCAGGATTCTCATTTCTAATGCTTCCATGCCATCTGGACTGAAACTAAATCAGGTCCACCATTCCCATATTGCCTCGTAATACAATTAAATAGTGCATTGATTTTCTTACATCCATAAACAGGCTCAATGTTTATATACGTCCTTAACTTGATTTTGACCATAATTTGGAAAGTACGTAAAAGCACTTTTTATGGTAAGCATACCTCCACAGTATTGCAATGAAAGGCATCAAAAACACTTTCAAGACTGATAATAAAGAAAAAAAACTAAAAGTGGAGAAAGAGAGGAAGCCAGTTCTGCTGTTCATAGGAGCAAACATATGTTGGACTTTTGAATTTAATGATACTATAGGAATGCTAACAAGGGTTTCAAGTCAGGTGTTTGTCATGCAGGGATAGAGTGTAATGTGTTTTAATTCAGAGAAGGACTTTGTATAGGACTTTGAACGAGAGGGTTAACATATGAAGAACGTTTGTCCACTCTTGGACTGTATTCCTTGGAGTTTAGAAGAATGAGGGGAGACCTCGTAGAAACATTTTGAATGTTGAAAGGCATGGACGGAGTGGATGTGGCAAAGTTGTTTCCCATGATGGGGGAGTCTAGTACAAGAGGGCATAACTTAAGGATTGAAGGGCGCCCATTCAGAACAGAAATGTGAACAAATTTTTTTAGCCAGAGGGTGGTGAATCTATGGAATTTGTTGCCACGGGCAGCAGTGGAGGCCAAGTCATTGGGTGTATTTAAGGCAGAGATTGATAGGTATCTGAGTAGCCAGGGCATCAAAGATTATGGTGAGAAGGCAGGGGAGTGGGACTAAATGGGAGAATGGATCAGCTCATGATAAAATGGCGCAGCAGACTCGATGGGCCAAATGGCTGACTTCTGCTCCTTTGTCTTATGGTCTTATGGTATACGTTAACCGCATTCTTTATAATAGGAGTGCCAGAGTGGAACCAGAGGAAAAGTAGTTTTCACTCTCCATTACCTGGCTTGCTCCCAAACAGCACATATAGCTGGAAGGTTCAGTACTTACTGTGCTGGTGACCCAAAGAGTTGCTGCACAGACCTCTGGGTGCACTTCATCCTGCAAAAAGCACAATCTTTCTAAGAAATTATTTTGTACTTGCAGAAGATCAGATTTTTTATAGAGTTTTAAAGGAGGAAGTGAAGCAGAAAATACTTTCTCATGAGTCATAGAGTCATAGAATGGGTCTTTCGGCACATCTAGTCCATCCCAAACTACTATTCTGCCTATTCCCTCTACCTGCATTCGGATCATAGCCTTCCAAACCCCTCCCATCCATGCATCTATCAATATTTCTCTTAAATGTTATAATCAAACCCACATCCAACAATTCCACTGGCAGCTTGTTCCACAATCTCGCCACCCTCTAAGTGA
The DNA here is from genome assembly GCF_030028105.1 of Mobula birostris. Lineage (NCBI taxonomy): Eukaryota > Metazoa > Chordata > Chondrichthyes > Myliobatiformes > Myliobatidae > Mobula > Mobula birostris. The sequence goes on along the minus strand of NC_092387.1, from coordinate 51,223,089 downwards.
AGAAGATTCTCCCTCCTGTTCCCCTTAAACATTTCACCTTTCACCCTTAACCTATGACCACACCCTTAATCCATGAGTCTGTGGCTACAACCTGGGAGTGAGAAAAATAAACTTTCATTAAGAATCTGAAAAAGGAAGGAAGGAACTCACAAAAAGTTACTAAAATCAGATGAATTTGAGGGAATACCGGGAGGAAAGGCATGGAATGGTGGAACATGCTTATATGGTGGGCCGAGGACAGTGAAGTAAGGAAGTAAGTGTGTGTGTGTGTGTGTGTGTGTGTGTGTGTGTGTGTGTGTGTGTGTGTGTGTGTGCACGTGCGCACATACTCACACAGGAGATAGAAAAAGGGAAGTGCACCGCTGATGGTAGTTAGAGATAAAATGTATAATTGTGCATAAATTATCCATTAGACAGAGATTAACACAATACAGGATTGAGTATCTGGTGTGCAAATGCACCATGGGTAGAGGTGCGAAGGACTGCCTTGTTAGCAGTAAATGCGTGAGTGAGCTTCTGGTGGCAGGATGCAGAAGGGGTAGGTACAAATGGATTACTGACTGGACAGATTTATTACAGAAATGTAAAATCACCAATGCATAATTTTACAGGTTGGATTGAATGCTTTTGACACCTAAGTAATTGAAGTGCATTTTTGCCAATAAATTTAATGGCCCCATCAAAATAAACAATTAAGAGATTTGGGAAAATGAAAGGCAGGGTCATTAAATCACCCAGCTAAGTGAACACTGTATAATCAAGTGGGCTGCACAATTATACACTACACTGGTTGTTCTAAATGCTGAACACAAAAGCAACACTCTCCAGAGTTGAAACAAAGCAAGGATTTTCAGAACAGTTGTAGCAAAGGGCATTTGACAAGAAAATTCTTTATAATTTTACAGTGACCAAAGGGCTACATTTAGACAGCAGTTATATTGCCTTATTTGGGTTAAAATAAAGCATCTTAAGCACACATCTTTATGAAAATAGGCAACATTATTTTTGTGCCTGTTTTTGACCAGAGTCTCAAGTAAGCTAATGCAAAGCAGTGCAGGGTTTTCTTAAAGCCTACCAAACTGCCACATGCACATGACAGCCTTAGTATAACCATTGGCATCTCCTCCCAAGAGTCCTTTCAACTATCAAAATACTGAACCAAATATATTTAACATTCTGACAAGTGAATTTTCTGAACGCATTATCCTACCCATTTTCCACCATTAAAAATTGCTGATAACCTCGGTAGGAGTCAAACAGAGACTGCTCTGCAATATAAGAAGGGATGACATATCACTAAGAGAGAAGGCAAGAACAGAAGCAGAAATACAAGTCTCTTTTAATATTTCGACATGGAGGCATTGCACGTCAGCTAACACCTCCATGACAAATCTGGGGAAAAGGCTTCTCATACTTGCTTAACCTCTTGTTAAAAAGGACACTGCAAATATATGAATAAGACACATCTTTAAACCCAACATGCCTTTCTTTCGAGTGCAACAAAAGGCAAAACTTAACAGGCCTACATATACAAATGAGAGGAACAACATTAGTTAATATTTCATCTTGCTCAATTTACGGTGAGACATCTATTAACTGTTTGAAATCTGCTATTGTGGTTTGTGATGTAATCAGTCATGGATATATTCTGGCAATGGTTACACATTCTTTGTAAACAACAAATTTTTTAATGATTTCATGCATTTTTAAAAATAGTTGCATGGCGGAATGACTGATCATCTGCAAGTCACCTATTGATGAATGTCAGGTGAGCAGCGAACACATGATTGGATATCATACATACGAAGGGTGATTGATAAGTTCGTGGCCTAAGGTAGAAGGAGTCAATTTTAGAAAACCTAGCACATTAATTTTTCAACACAGTCCCCTCCTACATGTACACACTTAGTCCAGCGCTCGTGCAGCATACGGATCCCTTCTTTGTGGAAGTGGTCCACAGCAGGGGTGATTGGTAAGTTCGTGGCCTAAGGTAGAAGGAGATGAGTTATTAACTTCAAACTTTCTGCATTATCACTCAAAGAGTTGAACTGCACGTGCATGTAACGAGAGCATCTTGGACCTCCAGGCGGTCCACATCAGGTGTGATTGATAAGTTTGTGGTCTAAGGTAGAAGGAGATGAGTTATACAGCTCTTGTTACATGTCTGGAGGTCCAAGACGCCGACTTCTACAAAGAAGGATCCGTATGCTTCACGACCGCTGGACTAAGTGTGTAAATGTAGGAGGGGACTATGTTGAAAAATAAATGTGCTAGATTTTCTAAAATTGACTCCTTCTACCTTAGGCCATGAACTGATCAATCACCCCTCGTAATTCTTACTTTTTATTCATTCATGCTTCAGGATGTGATGTCACTGGGAAAGCCGGCATTTATTCTCCAACCCTAATTGCTCTTGAGAAGATAGTAGTGAGCCATCTTCTTGAACCATTGCAACTTCTATAGTTGTACTGTGGAGAGCATTCTGACAGGCTGCATCACTGTCTGGTATGGAGGGGCTACTGCATATGATCGAAAGAAGATGCAGAAGGGTGTAAATCTAGTCAGCTCCATCTTGGGTATTGCCTACAAAGTACCCAGGACATCTTCAGGGAGTGGTGTCTCAGAAAGGCAGCATCCATTATTAAGGACCTCTAGCACCCAGGGCATGCCCTTTTCTCACTGTTACTATCAGGTAGGAGATACAGAAGCCTGAAGGCACACACTCAGTGATTCAGGAACAGCTCCTTCTCCTCTGCCACTCATTTCCTAAATTGAATCTTTGGACACTACCTCATTTATTTCTGCTTTTGCATGTTTTTTAATCTATTCAATATACATAATTAATTTCCTTATTTATTAATTATTATTATTTTTATTTATTATTATTATCTTTTTTCTCTGCTAGATTATATATCGCATTGAACTACTGCTGCTAAGTTAACAAATTTCACATCACATGCCGGTGATAATAAACCTGATTCTGATTCTGATTCTGATCTTAGTAACGGTACTCCCACAATACTGTTGGGTAGAGTATTGCAAGATTTAGGTCCATGTCAATACAGGATCACTAACATATTTACAATCAGCACAGTGTTTGACTTGGAGGGGCACCTATAGGTAGCGGTGTTCCGATTTGTATGCTGCTCTTCACCTTCCTGGTGACAAATGTCATGGATTAGCAGATGTCCTCTCAGTACCCCGAGAGAGTAACTGCATTGCATTTTGTCAATGGCATGTTCTGTAGCCACTCTGCACTGGTAATGGAGGAAGCGGCTAAAGAAGGACTTAGATAGATTAAGAGAATGAGCAAAGAAGTGGCAGATGGAATACCATGTCGGGAAGTATATGGTCATGTACTTTAGTAGAAGAAATGAAAAGGTTGACTATTTTCTAAATAGAGAGAAAATACAAAACTCTGAGGTGCAAAGGGACTTGGGAGTCCTCATGCAGGATTCCCTGTAGGTTAAGTTGTAGGTTGAGTCTGTGGTGCGTAGGGCAAATGTGATGTTAGTAATCATTTCGAGAGGATTAGAATATAAAAGCAAGGACGTAGTACAGGTGTCCCCCGCTCTTCGAACATTCACTTTACGAAACCTCACTGTTACGAAAAACCTACATTAGTTACCTGTTTTCGCTAACCAAAGATGTTTTCACTGTTATGAAGAAAGGAAGCGCACGACAAAAAAGCAGTGCGCAATGAAAAAATCAGCACGCATCCCGAACAGCCGCTTTTCCCGAGATTCGGAACTGCATTCTCTCCAGCATCGCTTAAACATGTGCCTGTGAGCAGCCGTTAGCAAGGTGAGTTCTAAGGTATCGGAAAAGCCTAAAAGAGCTCGTAAGGGTGTTACACTTAGCGTAAAACTAGACATAATTAAGCCTTTCGATTGTGGTGAACGAAGTAAGGACAAAGTGAGCTTGGCTTGTGGAAGTTGAGGAAGATGATGTTGAAGAGGTTTTGGCATCCCATAACCAAGAACTGATAGATGAAGAGCTGATGCAATTGGAAGAGGAAAAGATGACAATCAAAACTGAATTCAGTAGCAAAAGTGAAGTCGTCCAGGAACTGAATGTGAAGCAACTGCGTGGGATTTTCCCTGCAATGATAAAGTATGACTTTAATTTTGAAAGGGTACGTCGGTTTAGGGCATATTTGCGAGATGGTTTGAGTGCTTACAAAAAACTGTATGATAAAAAAAATGCGCGAGGCTAAGCAGTCAAGCAAACCTTCCACATCAGCCACAGCAGACGACGAACCTCGACCTTCGACATCGAGGCGGGCAGTCATAGGAGAAGATGAGCTGCCTGCTCTAATGGAAATAGACGACGATGAGATGACACCTCAGTGTCCCACCACCCCAACCCCCAGGCCGCGGACAGATACCGATTCGCAGAGAATGCAGCGGTAGCCGGGAGGCACCCAGCACATCTTTAAGAAAAAAGCTGAAATAAACATGCTAATTAATTAGGTGCCACCTGGCACGTAATTGTTGGCCCAGATTAGAGGCGATAGGCGATTGCCGATTGCGTCGCTTCTGATCTGGGCCGACATTTACATGCCGGGCGGCACTTAATTAATTAGCATGTTTATTTCGATTTTTTCTTAAAGATGTGCCGTGTACCTCCCGGCTACCGCTGTACCCCTGCATGCTTTGCGGATCAGTATCGGTTCACTGCCCGGAGGGTGGGGGCCACTGCACCACCCAAACTCCGACGACTCAGCCTAAAACACCATCATCAGTGTGCTCGATGTCTTCCCGATTCTGGTAAGTCAAACTACACTGTACATACATTATTTCTACTTTATATAGGCTGTGTATTTTAACGTGTTATTTGGTATGATTTGGCAGCTTCATAGCTTAAAGGTTACTGGAGAGAGTGTTTTTGCCAGCAGCGTTTGCGTGAGATTTTCTGCCGAGAGTGCCTGCGTGAAGTTTTCGCTACAGAGAACCGTGCCAGCAATGATTGTGGAAAAGTATTTCTACTTTATATAGGCTGTGTATTTATCATATCATTCCTGCTTTTACTATATGTTACTGTTATTTTAGGTTTTATGTGTTATTTGGCATGATTTGGTAGGTTATTTTTGGGTCTGCGAACACTCACAAAATTTTCCCATATAAATATATGGTAATTGCTTCTTCGCTTTATGACATTCCGGCTTACAAACCGTTTCATAGGAACGCTGTACCTTCGGATGGCAGGGGAAACCTGTATCAAGACTTTATAAAGCACTGGTGAGGCCTCAGTTGAGGTGCTGTGAGCAGTTTTAGGCCCCTTATCTTAGAAAGGATGTGCTGAAACTGAAGAGGGTTCAAAGGAGGGTCACGAAAATAATTCCAGGATTGAACGACTTGTCATGTGAAGAGCATTTGATGGCTCTGGGCCTGTATTCACTAGAATTCAGAAGAATGAGAAGTGACCTAATTGAAACCTATCGAATGTTGAAAGGCCTTGATAGAGTAAATGTGAAGAGATTATTTCCTATTGTGGGAGAATCTAAGACTGGATGGACACTGCCTCAGAATTGACGTGTATCCTTTTAGAACAGAGATGAGGAGGAATTTCTTTAGCCAGAGAGCGGTGAATCTGTGAAATTCATTGCCACAAGAAGCTGTGGAGGCCAAGTCTTTATGTATATTTAAGGTAGAGGTTGAGAGATTCTTAATTTGTCAAGGCATGAAGGGATACAGGAGGAAGGCAGGAGATTGGTGCTGAGAGGGAAAATGGATCAGCCATGATAGAATGGCAGAGCGGGCTTGATGGGCCAAAAAGCCTAATCCTGCTCCTATATTTTATGGTCTTATGTTACCTTACCTTATTCTCTCCTTGTAGCTGCACCTAGTATACTCTAAGGTTGATGAATACCATTCTAATCCACTGTTTTGAGTTTAATAGTTAACATGTAAGCTTTGTTTCTCTCATGAGCTATTTTATTAGGTTTTTCTGGGGTAGTGGTCCACATTCCCCAACAGAAATATTGAAAGCAACCTTGTCCCTCAACCTCACTTAGAACTTCCACATCAGTCACAGTTGCGCTATTAAAAGCTTCGGTAAGGTAGCTTCAGAAATCAACTTCTGCATACCGCTTGATTTGCAAACTTTACAATGCCATCATAGGTCATTGAATTGTCCAGCGCTCATGGCTGCTGCTGCAGTATTTATAATTCTAAATATGTTTAATCTCTAAGGACAAAAAAGTGTTACCTGTACACGTAACATCCTGCTACATGAATAAAAATCAGTCCAATCATGACAATAACTGCAACAGCAATAGCTGTGGATGAGAAAGGAAGAAAATGTCCATTTCTTTAGTGATGACTGCAATAGTCATTTTAATTAACTGTCAAGAATTCAACAGTTGGGCACTGTTAGAAATATTGGAACATATATAGGCCATTCAACCTCTCCAGTTTATAGTACGAAATAATATTCTGGCTGATCTGGGATTTAACTTAATTTCCTTCTCAACCCCCATCCTTTACCATACCCCTGAATACCTTGTCTAACAAAGTCTTCATATTAACATGGCCTGGTATCAACTGAGAGTCTCAGAAGAGTGTTCAAAGATTCTACCAATGCCACATGTAGGGGTGTTTCCTACAAGTCCTGGTTTTAATCTTCAGACTATGTCCCTTAGATCAGACATTCCCAGTCAGTGGAAATAGTTTATCACCCTATTTCCTTTTGAACTTATAACGTAAGTTGAAACAGGAGTAGGTCTTTTGAGTTCTTCCATCGCTAACCTCAGTCCCAGTTCAGCGCTTCCCACACTCAACCACCCTTCCCTTCCATCATCTGATTTCCAAACAGACTATGAGCCCACTAATAACACAATTCCATTTCTTTGCACTATATTTACTTTGTAATTTATCGTAATTTTATGTCTTTGCACTGTACTGCTGCTGCAAAACAACAAATTTCATATCATATAATTCAGTGTAAATGAAGCTGGCTCTGATTCTGAATAACCTACAATGACCCTTATCTCTTGATTCCTGTTATATATATTGATCTTTGTATTAAATATACAGAGATCACTCAAATCACCACTCAATCTAAATTCCAAGAACACAACCATAATTTATAATATCTCCCAGGAATTAATTATTACAATCCAGTTATTTATCCTGTAATTCTACCCTGTATGATATTGCAAGAGCATTCAAAAGAGTGCTTCAGTGGGAGTTCTGCTCTATTGTTTCTTCATTCAGCTGATACAAAGAGAATACCCTGTAGCCTTTACTCAAATGCTTCAAATCTTACAATCCAAATACCAACACTCCTTCCCACTTCATAGCTACTGCTAAAACCATTGCTTCTTTTCCAAATTTTCAGCTTTTATTTTACGTAGCTACCAAAGACATGAATATACACTCAGGAGCTACTTTATTCGGAACAGGAGATACCTAATAAAGTGGCCAGAGTGTATTTCTGCATCCTCATGGTCTTCTGCTGCTGTTAAGGTTTGATGTACTGTACGCTCTTCTGCACACCACTGTTGCAATGTGTGGTTACTTGAGTTGCTGTCGCCTTCCAGACAGCTTGAACCAGTCTGGCCATTCTCCTCTGACCTCTCTCATTAAGAAGGCATTTTTACCCGCAGAACTAATGCTCACTGGATGTTTTTTTTTATGTTTCTCGCACCATTCTCTGGAAACTCTAGAGACAATATTGTGTGAAAATCCCAGGAGCTCTGAGATACTCAAACCACCTCATCTGACAGCACAATTATTTCACAGTCAAAGTCACATAGATCACATTTCTTCCCTATTGCAATGCTTGGTCTGAACCTCTTGACCATGTCTGCATGCTTTTATGCATTGAGTTGCTGCCACGTGACTGGCTGATTAGATATTTGCATTAACAAGCAGATACGAGGGGTGATTGATAAGTTTGTGGCCTAAGGTAGAAGGAGTCAATTTTAGAAAACCTAGTACATTTATTTTTCAACATAGTCCCCTCCTACATTTACACACTTAGTCCAGCGGTCGTGGAGCATACGGATCCCTTCTTTGTAGAAGTTGGCATCTTGGACCTCCAGAAAGTGGTCCACAGCAGGGGTGATTGATAAGTTTGTGGCCTAAGGTAGAAGGAGATGAGTTATTAACTTCAAACTTTCTGCATTTTCACTCAAAGAGTTGAACTGCACGTGCACGTAACTAGAGCTGTATAACTCATCTCCTTCTACCTTAGGCCACGAACTTATCAATGACCTCTGCTGTGGACCACTTTCTGGAGGTCCAAGACATCAACTTCTACAAAGAAAAGATCCATATGCTCTACAACTGCTGGACTAAGTGTGTAAATGTAGGCGGGAGCTATGTTGAAAAATAAATGTGCTAGGTTTTCTAAAATTGACTCCTTCGAGCTTAGGCCACAAACTTATCAATCACCTCTCGTATACCTAATAAAATGGCTACTGAGTGTATGAAGTCAATGGAAAATGTCAAATGTTATAGGAGGCTAAAAATGTTCCAATAATAGTAGAAGTTCTGTGAGCTAAAAGAAAGGAGGAATTTATCATTGGAGAAGAGGAACTGAGCAAATTAATGTGACGACAGCCTGACAAGTCCCCTGGTTCATATAGCCTTCTTCCTTGGATATTAAAATAAAGGCTGCAGAGGAAATGATTATATTAGTTATAACTTTCCAAAATTCCCCTGATTCTGGAAGGAAGCATTTAACCATTAATATATTACATCCATTCATGAAAGCAGAGACAGAAAGCAGGAAACTACAGAACAATGAGCCCAACATTTGTCATCAGGGAAATGCTGGAATGTATTATTAAAGAAATATCAGCAGAACACAGCAAGTCATAGTACAACCAAGCAAATTCAACATAGTTTTATAAAAGGCAAAATATTTAGAAAATTTATTAAAATTTACTGAAACTGTGTAGCAAGCAGAGTGGATGAAGGGAAACTGATTTATGTGGTGCATTTGGATCTTCAGAAGGCATTTGATAAGAAGGTACAGTGCAAGATCATTGTGAGTGACATGTTAAAGTGGTCAAATGACTGACTAACAAGACAGAGATTCAGGCTAAATTATCCATTATGAATTTGGTAATCTATACATGCCACAGTGATCAGTGCTGGGCCCTCAATTATTTGCAATCTATACTAATTCACAACTACCATTGGCAGGAGGTGCAGAAGCCTGAAGTTCCACACAAACCATTTGCCACAATCCTAAATGCCACAGCTTAGCAACACTGTGATGACTTAGTACAAAAATGGCCTCCTAATTATGTTCTTTCTCAGGAAAATTGTATATAAGTTATATTTTCCTTGTGAAGTTGCTAGAAGTAAGTTTTACATTGTGCCTGTAATTACATATACTTGTGCATGTGATAATAAGCTTGAATTTTGACTTTGAATAATTTAGACTACGGAACCAAATGCATTACAGCTACATTTGCTGATGATACAAAATCAGGCAGTAATGCAAATTGTGACAAGGAAGTAAAGAGTCTACAAAGGGGTATAGATAGGTACAGGGAGTGAGCAAAAATTTCACAAATGGGCAGTAATGTGAAGGATTAGGAAGTTATGCATCTGGGTAGGAAGAGCAGAAATGCAGAATAGTTAGGCTGCAGAATGCCAAACTTCCTCACACACATAATACATACATTTTTGTACAGTTGTAACAGAGTTAGGAAGGCAAATAGAATGTTTACCTATGTTGCAAAGTGGATGAAGTATAAAAACAAGGAAGTCCTGCTACAGTTATACAGGAATATTGGTGAGACCTCAAATGTAGCGGCGCTTATAGCTTTAATCTCTTTATTTAAGGATGGACTTAATTGTGATGAACGTAGTTCATAGAAGGTTTATTCTCAGGATTAAGGATTTATCTTATGAGGAGAGATTGTGCAGTTTAAAGCAGTACTTGTTGGAATTTAAAAGAATGAAACATGATCTTATTGAAATTAGCATGATCTTATTGAAATGTTTAAGAATCTGAGGAGGATTGTAAAAGTAGATGCAGGAGAATGTTGCCACTTATGAGAATATTATAAAAAGGGCACAGTTTCGGAATAAGAAGTCTTCCATTTAAAAATCCTCAAACCTCTCAAATGAAAAAATGTCAAAATCAGAGTTGAAACAGAACTTCTTTGGTCAGAAAGTCATGAATCTTTATAACTCTCTACCTACAGAACTGTAAAGGTAGTGTCAATGAAATATATTTAAGGCCAAGATAGGCAGATGTTTGTTCCGTCAGAGTGTCACCATTTATGGGACCTCCACCCTCCCTCCACACACCCCACCACCACTGCTTCATAATTTCCTGTCAGGGTTGCCTTATGTACAAACACTCCTGTGCCTAGTATTATCCGGAGGGTTCCTGTATTGTGAAAGACGTCCTGCCTCGTCCCTGTGCCGAAGACGCCACGCCCCAGCGGCCTCAATGACTACAGACCGGTGGCATTGACCTCCCACATCATGAAGACCCTGGAGAGATTTGATCTGGAGCTGCTCCGGTCTATGGTCAGGCCACACTTAGATCCCCTCCAGTTCCCCTACCAGCCCCGACTAGGAGTTGAGGATTCCATCATCTTCCTGCTGAACCGTGTCTACGCCCACCTGGACAAGCCAGCGAGCACTGTGAGGGTCATGTTTTTTGACTTCTCCAGTGCGTTCAACACCATCTGCCCTGCTCTGCTGGGGGAGAAGCTGACAGCGATGCAGGTAGATGCTTTCCTGGTGTTATGGATTCTTGATTACCTGACTGGCAGACCACAGTACGTGTGCTTGCAACACTGTGTCCGACAGAGTGATCAGCAGCACTGGGGCTCCACAGGGGACTGTCTTGTCTCCCTTTCTCTTCACCATTTACACCTCGGACTTCAACTACTGCACAGAGTCTTGTCATCTTCAGAAGTTTTCTGATGACTCTGCCATAGTTGGATGCATCAGCAAGGGAGATGAGGCTGAGTACAGGGCTACGGTAGGAAACTTTGTCACATGGTGTGAGCAGAGTTATCTGCAGCTTAATGTGATAAAGACTAAGGTGCTGGTGGTAGACCTGAGGTGACCCCTGTTTCCATCCAGGGGGTCAGTGTGGACATGGTGGAGAATTACAAATACCTGGGGATACGAATTGACAATAAACTGGACTGGTCAAAGAACACTGAGGCTGTCTACAAGAAGGGTCAGAGCCGTCTCTATTTCCTGAGGAGACTGAGGTCCTTTAACATCTGCCGGACGATGCTGAGGATGTTCCACAAGTCTGTGGTGGCCAGTGTTATCATATTTGTTGTTGTGTGCTGGGGCAGCAGGCTGAGGGTGGCAGACACCAACAGAATCAACAAACTCATTCGTAAGGCCAGTGATGTTGTGGGGATGGAACTGGACTCTCTCACGGTGGTGTCTGAAAAGAGGATGCTGTCTAAGTTGCATGCCATCTTGGTCAATGTCTCGCATCCACTACATAATGTACAGGGTGGGCACAGGAGTACATTCAGCCAGAGACTCATTCCACCGAGATGCAGCACTGAGCATCATAGGAAGTCATTCCTGTCTGTGGCCATCAAACTTTACAACTCCTCCCTTGGAGGGTCAGACACCCTGAGCCAATAGGCTGGTCCTGGACTTATTTCATAATTTACTGGCATAATTTACATATTACTATTTAACTATTTATGGTTCTATTACTATTTATTATTATGGAGCAACAGTAATGAAAACCAATTTCCCCCGGGATTAATAAAGTATGACTATGACTATACAATCAACCTGTATTTAGGCTGTCTGATGTAGTTATATTTATTATGATTTTTTATTATTGCATTATTTATCTTATTGCGCTGTTTTTTTTTGTGCTGCATCAGATCCAGAGTATTAATTATTTTGTTCTTGTTTACACTTGTGTCCCGAAAATAACACTAAACCATCTGGAATCTTGACAGTAGGCAGGAAACAGCAGATTGGCCATGATCCAATTGAATGGAGGAGCCCATACAAGGGGTATAGTTGTTCCTAGTTCTGGCATTTTTATTTTTTGATACACACTTTTTTAAGTTGGTCATCAAATCAAACTTTTCTGATGCTTAAACTTTTACTTATCTCCTGGCTCTTTTAGACTCGATTGGATACTTGAAATATTCTGCCTGTCACTGATTTCATTTAGGCACACAATTACCCAAGCAGAAGTGTAATTATATTTTTGTACTGATCTTTCCCAACATATCATTATGAAATGGATAAGAAAGACAAACAAAGACTGTTGGATTAAAGTCAATGACCTTAATGTTGCTTTACAAAGTAGCAATCAAACTTTGGCTTCCAACTGCAATTTAACAAAACTTTGCTATAATTTTACCGATTAAGTAAGCAATGAGTTCAATCCAGCTAGGAGACTAAAATGGTTTAACCCCCAACTCCTGAAACTTGCAAAGGATGTGGGCCTGGCAACTTGTTGCTCAAGAATGGGCAATCTCCCAAAACTTTAAAATATCTAGCCTAATTTACCAAGTGACACCTTCCGTCTCTCTTCACTCCAAACACCAACAAATGTTTAAGTCATTTGATATGGATTGTTAAATTATTTAAGTAATAATTTCAATCTATAAAAATGAAAGCTCCTGCATTATTTTGGCTCCAGAATGTATACTGTATTATGTTGTCAACATAACTTCTCAATTTAATCAGAGCTAATGCCAGATAACAATAAAAGCTATCATGCTTGTCAGATGTTTTGAGTATTATTGGAAGAGCTTAAGGAAGCTGACTCTGCATCTAACATATACAGTCAGCCAAGGTATTGGTCTATAATTTGCAGCATTGTCACGGACAGTACCAGATAATTCATAAGAGCAAAAAGCAACGCAGATGAGGAAAGTCCAGAATAAAAACTGAAAATACTAGAAGTAATCAGCATGCTTGGCAGTAACCTAGAAGAGAGAAAAACAGAGTGACCGTTTCAGGCTGGTGTTCTTTCATCAAATCTTCAAGCCTTGACATCAATTCCAATTTAAGTCATCAGTTCTGATGATAGGCCATCAATCTAAAAGATTAACTCTGTTTCTCTCTCCACTGTTATTGCTTGACTTGTGAGTATTTCCAGGATTTTCTGTTTCCACTCCTGATAGCTCATAATTGGTCTTAGGTGGAAGGAAGGTGTTAAACAGAATCTCCTTTCCATGATATAAGAAAGATATTGTTGAATACAGAACCTTCCAAATGCCTGACATCTACCAACAGAAAAAACAAAGGCAGTAAAAGCATGGAACACCACCATTTGGACATGGTCTTCCAGGCCATGAGTTTTTCCTGTTCCTTCATCGTTATTGAAGCAAAATCCTGGACTATCTCCTTAACAAGATTGTGGTCATACTTACACCTTAAGAACTGCAGCAGATGAAGACATTTTGCCATTGCTTTCTCAAGGGTAACAAGGGATGAGCAATTAAATGCTAGTTCAGACCGCAAAGCCCGCATCCTTTAAATTAATAGATTTTTAAAATTTCTCTTCTTACCAAAGCCACATTATGTCTGAGCACAATTTGTTGGTGACTCTCACTATCTATTATGTATATGGATATACTGTATTGTGCAAAAGTTTTAGGCACCTATATATAGCTAGGATACCTAAGACTTTTGCACAGTACTGTAGTAATTTTATGTATTGCACTGTGCTAAACCCACAAGAAAACAAATTTCATGATATATGTGAGTGATGATAAACCTGATTCTGATATGGGTCTCTGTTGTGGACTGAGAGCGGGAAGGGGGCAGGGAGAGGAGAATCATGGTTAGGGAAAGGAGGAGGGAGAGGGGAGGGAGCAGGAAACACCGGAGAGATATTACATAATGATCAATAAATCAATTGTTTGGAAACAAATTACCTTGCCTGGTGTCTCAGGGCTGGGTGTGTCTGCACCCACACCAACCCCGCCACGGCACTCCTTTTCTGCCACCTGTTCCCCGTGTGCTCCACCCTCGTCAATGCCAACATCTTTTGCTCCCACCAGATTTACAAACTCACTATCCGCTCACATTGATAAATACAGTATTATACAAAAGTCTTAGGCACCCTAGCTCTCTCTATACAAATGTGCCCAAGATCCTTTTACAATACTGTAGATAGTGTGGTGAGTAATTATACCTCTTGGTCAGAAAGCTCTAAATTTCTGCCCCACACTTGCAAAGGAGCTCATAATCTTGGAATAATTTTAAAATACACCATAAAGGTACAGCTGTATTTCCAGGGGTGTTGGGCTTTAAAATGAAGTCTGGATAAATGTTAAACTTTCATGTTATTATTGGACAAGTACAGGGATATGAACCAGTCAGAAATGATATTCTTCAGTCAAACAAATTAAGATAAAATTAAGTGAGCATTCATCTATTCCGTACATAGTTCACACTGATATCCAGAACATGGTTTCCAGATAGTATTTTGAAGAGTTCTATTCAAAAGGTTCAAAGGAATATCTAAACAAGCCTGATGCATTTTGGAAACAAGTCCTGTGGACTGATTAAGTTAAAATAGAACTTTTTGGCCGCAATGAGCAAAGGTATGTTTGGAGAAAAAAGGGTGCAGAATTTCATGAAAACAACCCCTCTCCAACTGTTAACCACAGGGGTGGATCAACCATGCTTTGGGCTTGTGTTGCAGCCAGTGGCACGGGGAACATTTCACTGGTAGAGGGAAGAATGAATTCAATTAAATACCAGCAAATTCTGGAAGTAAACATCACACCATCTGTAAAAAAGCCAAAGATGAAAAGAGGATGGCTTCTACAACAGGATAATGAACCTAAACACACCTCAAAATCCACAACGGACTACCTCAAGAGGCGCAAGCTGAAGGTTTTGCCATGGCCCTCACAGTCCCCTGACCTAAACATCATCGAGAATCTGTGGATAGACCTCAAAAGAGCAGTGCATGCAAGACAGCCCAAGAATCTCACAGAACTAGAAGCCTTTTGCAAGGAAGAATGGGTGAAAATCCCCCAAACAAGAACTGAAAGCTGGCTACAAAAGGCATTGACAAGCTGTGATACTTGCCAGAGGGGGTGTTATTAAGTACTGCCATGCAGGGTGCCCAAACTTTTGCTTCAGGCCCTTCTCTTTTTTTGTTATTTTGAAACTGTAAAAGATGGAAATAAAAATGTTTTCTTGCTTAAAATATTAAATAAATGTGTCATCTTTAACTCTAACTTTATGCCTTTTGGAAATCAGTACATCTTTTACTCGCTTAGCTATTCACAGTAACAGAAATTTTGACCAGGGGTGCCCAAACTTTTGCATGCCACTGTAAGTATGCTGTAATGTTATGAATTGAACGTAAATATTGTAGGCCCTCACAAATAGCAATGAGATAACAATCAGCTAAGTAGTTGCCTGAAAGATAAATTCACATTAGAAATTTTCAAAACCCTAACAACGTAAACATACTATTTTCTTTACGACTCAATATGATTCAATTGCTCTAGCATCTCTGTTTCTTTAAAACTAGTTTTACAACCACAATGACAGTATATGGTTGTCATTGAATTGATTTACTTTCCATTGAAGGAATGTAATAGACCCCAACACGCGATCAGGGAGTTGTAACACGCAGCACATCAGCTAGCCGACACTGTTTATTGATCAGAAAACAGATTGTGTTCATGATATTGCAATAAGATATTTTAATTACTGCTGTACATCGCACCCCGACCTTCAGTCCATTAGCACACAATTAACCTACATGCATGACTTTAGAGGAGTGGAAGCCTTAACTAGTCTGCCTTGTAATTGTATCAACATTATCAATACCAAAAATCCATAGCCAATAGTCATAGACTCTTACAGGAATGCTTTCAAAATGTTTCCAGCTTAGCTTGTCAAGTGATCTTACTTATCCAAATCTCTCAAATGTCATTAACTCAACATTGTATACCAAACTCTTATTGTAATAGTCAGGCACTTAATCCTGATTTATACTTCTGCGTTAATTCGACGCCGTACCCTACGCAAGTGACATACATGCGTTGTGAGCATTTATACTTGTGCGTTGGTGTGCCTGCGTCGCTCTGCAATTCAGGCACATCGCGCATGCGCACACACCTGCCCACGCAAGGCTTCATGGTCATGGTAGACTTTCTCGGGGTAAACAAGTTTAAAGCGAGCGTCGTTTTTCATAAAAGCGAAATGTGTCCTCCATAATTTCGGAGGTCTGTAAAGCTTTATGGAAAGCATTGCAGCCAGAGTTCCTTCCCTGCCCTTCAGTCGGCCAATGGGAAACTATTGCACCGCAGGAGGAAATACAAAGCTCCCAGGCGGACCAATCACTGTTGTTGCGTTCTGTGTCGCCGCGATGCGCAGTTACATTTTGGGAGAGGTACGCGTCAGGCTCTGGCATAGGGATCCACGTCGGCTCGGCGTAGGGTTTGTGGCGACGCAGTACTTACGGTGTCGCATTGACGCAGAAGTATAAATCAGGCTTAAGGCGGCAGGATTTTGTAGTCAAAAGGAACTACCTTTGTTATGCACATTAAGTTCATATCAGATAGCTATCCAATTGGGAAAGAGATTGAAGATTGGACGTATATGATTAGAATGAGCAGATTGAATTCATCAAGTTCAGGGACAGGAGCACACAATACAGGAACATTTATACCTATCGCATCCTGTGTAGGCATTGAGGATACTAGTAGTATAGTAGCAAAGAGCAGCTCTATTGCTACCTGTCACTACACCGACCTGGGAAGGCGCCTAAACCAAACTCTGTCAGAGAATAGCCTAACTTTGTAATATATCCTTCTTTACAATTTAATGGGAAGGAAACTTACATTAGAGCAATATTTTATCATGTAGTTACAAAACATAGTAAATGAACTTGCACTGCTACTTATTCCAAGCAATTGTTTTCTATTTAAAATATGAATAATTTATTATTTGAATAATCAACAGCAAAGAAAAACTAACAAGGAATATAATTTTGAAATAATCAGTCTTAGTTAATTAGAATATATAAGGTATTTGGTAAGGGATACTCATGTCTGAATAACTTGAGCTAGCTAGGTACACAGGTAGGTAGATAGAGGTAATTATTGTATTTACTGTCTTTTAGTAGGTATAATAATGAGGGTCAATGAAGGAAGTTCATTTGATGTCACATCTAATTTATGGCTAACAGGAGAGGGCACAGTTTTAAGGTGCTTGGAAGTAGGCACAGAGGAGATGTCAGGGGTAAGTTTTTTACGCAGAGAGTGGTGAGTGCCTGGAATGGGCTGCCAGCGATGGTGGTGGAGGTGGATATGATAGGGTCTTTTAAGAGACTCCTGGACAGGTACATGAGGCTTAGGAAAATAGAGGGCTATGGGTAACTCTAGGTAATTACTAAAGTACATGTTCGGCACAGCATTATGGGCCAAAGGGCCTGTATTGTGCTGTAGCTTCTCTATGTTTCTATGTTTCTATCTAAACTAATCATTGCAAGGTTTTTGACAAAATCCTGCATGGCAGACTGCATACAAGGTAGAATGACAAATGGGATTCAAAATTTGTTCAGCAACAGATAACAAAGGATAATGAAAGCAGAAAAATGATGGGAATACTCAGCAGGTCAGGTAGCATCTGCGAAAAGAGAAAAATAGAGTTAAAGTTTCAACTCCAAAACCATTTGTTAGGACATAAATCCCAGATCTGCTGAGTATATCAAGCATTATCTGTTCCTTATTTCAGATTCCCAGCATTTGCATTTTAATTATTAGCAAAGGACATTGGTTGATGAGTATTTTTATGAATGGAGGCTGATTACAAGTAATCAGGAACACCTTGACAGTTGCTCTTTATAATTATTTAGACTAAAGGTAAGAGGTATGACAAAGAAGCTTGCAGATGGCATATAAAAACTGAGCATGTGGTTGAGAATAGGAAGTTACAGATGGTCTGATCAGTTGGATTGAAAAGCGGCAATTGTGAATTAGTCCAGAGAGATGTAAGGTATTGTAAACACAAGAGATCTGCAAATGCTGGAAATCCTGAATAATACATGCAAAATGCTGGAGGGATGTGGAAGGTCAGGCATATTCTATGGAAAGGAATAAAGAGTTGAAGTTACGAATCAAGATCCTTCATCAGTAAGGTATGGTATTTGGGAATGTGCAATAGGAGAAGGGATTATGCAATTAATGGGAAAATATTGAGTGATGTGGAGGAACAGAGGAACCTTGGAATGCACTTGCAAACAACCTGAGAGGTAGTAGAATAGATAAATATTAGTTAAAAAACAATAAGGATGCTTTCATTCATTAGCCAAGGCAGGGAATATAAAGATGATACTACTATTGTTGTACAAACAGCAGTTAAATTACAGGTTGTGCTTGGCATGCATACCTGGTCAAATTACAGGAAGGATGTAATAGCATTGGAAAGAGCGCAGAGAATTGTGAAGATGCAAGGCTAGAAAATTATAGCAATGAACAAAGACAGAACTGAGGTGCGTAGATTTATGATGGACTTGGATAGAGTAAGGAGCAAGGGATTGTCAACAAGGCGCATTATGTTTCAAGTTCAAGTTCGGGTTTAATTATCATTCAACCATATATGAATATAGCCAAATGAAACAATGTTCTTGAGGCCAAGGTGCAAAATGTATTACCAATAGCACACAGCACAGAACACATATGGTTATGATAGCAAAAAAACGCACAAAACATAATATAAGACCATAAGACAAAGGAGCAGAAGTCGGCCATTCGGCCCATTGAGTCTGCTCCGCCATTTTATCATGAGCTGATCCATTCTCCCATTTAGTCCCACTCCCCCGCCTTCTCACCATAACCTTTAATGCCCTGGCTACTCAGATACCTATCAATCTCTGCCTTAAATACACCCAATGACTTGGCCTCCACTGCCGCCCGTGGCAACAAATTCCATAGATTCACCACCCTCTGACTAAAAAAATTTCTTCACATTTCTGTTCTGAATGAGCCCCCTTCAATTCTTAAGTCATGCCCTCTCGTACTAGACTCCCCATCATGGGAAACAACTTTGCCACATCCATTCTGTCCATGCCTTTCAACATTTGAAATGTTTCTATGAGGTCTCCCCTCATTCTTCTAAACTCCAGGGAATACAGTCCAAGAGCAGACAAATGTTCCTCATATATTAACCCTCTCATTCCCCGAATCATTCTAGTGAATCTTCTCTGTACCTTCTCCAACGTCAGCACATCCCTTCTTAAATAAGGAGACCAAAACTGCCCACAGTACTCCAAGTGAGGTCTCACCAGCGCCTTATAGGGCCTCAACATCACATCCCTGCTCCTATACTCTATTCCTCTAGAAATGAATGCCAACATTGCATTCGCCTTCTTCACCACCGACTCAACCTGGAGGTTAACCTTAAGGGTATCCTGTACGAGGACTCCCAAGTCCCGTTGCATCTCAGAACTTTGAATTCTCTCCGTATTTAAATAATAGTCTGCCCATTTATTTCTTCCGCTAAAGCGCATAACCATACACTTTCTAACACTGTATTTCATTTGCCACTTCTTTGCCCATTCTTCCAATCTATCCAAGTCCCTCTGCAGACTCTCCGTTTCCTCAGCACTACCGGCCCTTCCACCTATCTTCGTATTGTCAGCAAACTTAGCCACAAAGCCATCTAGCCCAAGCCCAAGTCCGCCAGTGGCATAGGTGCAGATTGATGATACATGGGATTTTGTCTCGATCCAACTTGTTCTTCCACCAAACGAACACTAGAGAGCAGCACTGAGCAAGTACAAGCCACCAACCTGTACAGATTCCAGCATGCCCACAGAGGTTTCTGCTCTGTCCCACACTGCCTCCTCAGGAACATTGTACTGCATAATTATCCCATCAGCAGGTTGCTCGATAGTGATGGAGTTGGACTTATCATGTGCCGTTGTGTTAGCGCCAGAAATTGTTGCATACCTTTGTTGTGACAAGACAGTGTGGTGTGCGAGTGATTGTCTTGGACATTTGATTATGATTGGGCATTAGTAACATAGAATATTGCAAGTTTGGTTCACTAGTTCATTGGTGAGACTGACGGTGAAGGAGCGGAAATACCTCAGTAGGAGCAAGGACTAGGCCCTCACCACAGAGTGGCCTGTTGCAATCGCCCAGGGTAGAAGACACTGGAGGGCAGTGTAGGACAGAGCAGAACCCTCTGTGGGCACATTGGAATCCATACTGGGTTGGATGCTGCCCTTCCCGTTGGTGCTGCCCTCACTTGGTGAAAGAGCAAGTTGGACCAGGAAAACTCACCATCAATATACAGTCATGCTACTCAGGGACCTGGGCTATATTTTTTTTTGTGACTGTATGTTTTCATGCAATCGTAACTAGATGTGATATTTATGCTATGTGCTATATGCAGTGTGCTGTTTCCTATTGGTAAAGTGTTTTGTACATTGGCCCCTGAGAAACACTGTTTCATTTGACTATATTCATGTATGGTTGAACGATAGTTAAACTTGAGCTTGGAACAGTCCCTTCAGCCCATCTAGTCCATGCTGAACTATTATTCTACCTAGTCCCATTGACCCACACTTGGACTATAGCCTCTATGATCCTCCCATCCATGTATTTATCCAAATTTCTCTTAAATGTTGCACGTGAACCCGCATCCATCACTTTTACTGGAGCTTGTTCCACACTCGCACCACCCTCTGAATGAAGAATTTCCCCCTTCAGGTTCCCATTAAATATTTCACCTTTCACCCTTAACCTATGACCACTAGTTCTAGTCTCAACTAGCCTCAGTGGCAAAAAAAGCCTGTTTATATTTACCCGATGTAAACCTCTCATCAAATCTCCCTCTATCAAATTTTCTTACACTCCAGGAATAAAGTCCTAACCTGTTAATCTTTCCTTATAACTCAGGTCCTTTCTTTCTTTATTAATCTTTTTATTGATTTAAAAGGAAAATAAATACAAAAACAAGAGAATTATCTCAAATATATATATCAATAACAATACAAACAGAGATTGAGATAGATATTATCAAAATCATACATAGTCCCAGAAACATCTTTATAAATTTTCTCTGTACTTTTTCAAACTTATCAATATCTTTCCTGCAGGTAAGTGACCAAAATAGGTATGCATTTTAAAAATAAAACTTCCACAAGCAACTGTGAGGACAATTCAGATTTTTTAAGCATTAGTTTGGAAATCAGTGGGCTCAAAACAGGCACAGGACCTTTCCTGAATAAGGAAACTGTCAGCTTATAAATTCGACCAATTTTCACAGATATCCAGATACATATACAGGTCTTCTCATTGCACAATATTTACAGGGTCACAATAAATTAAAGTCTGATCCAGTGTGAAGACTCCTGATAGAAGAACAGATTGAAAAGTATTGAAAGTTGCTGGGTAATGATAGCCTGGGGAGGAGGACAGGAAGGAAAAAGACTACATAAAAATAGTCAACAAAGACTGTTATTCACTTCTAATCTTGTAGTTAATAAAATCTCTCCCATGCAAAAAGGTCAATGTGCGCTACGTCAGTTTCAATTTAACTCTCTCCTGTCCGGGATGGCTTGGTTGAAATGAGAAAAAAATATTCTGTTTATAGAAAATATGCACAGGTGTGCAGCAAAGTAGTGGTTCAGCTGCATATCTCCAGTCACGCAGGTTGAGCGCTGACCTCAGGTCCTGACTGTGGAATTTGCACATTCTCACTGTGACTGCACGGGTTTCCCCTGGGAGCTCCAGTTCCCTCCCACATCTCAAGGCATCCTGGTGGGTTAACTGCTGACTGCAAGCAGTCCCTAGTAGGGGTGGATGGCAGAAGCATTTAAGGTCAAGCTAATTGGCATGCGAGAGAAAATAAGATACAGAGGAATAAAAAAGGGAACAGGATTGATGGGAGTGAACTGACAACTGGCATTGATTCAATGGTTCTCCAATGCTGTGTGAAAATATGAATATTATTGAAATTGGATAGAGATATTATGACCAAATGAAAAAAAAGATTTTGATTGTTGACAACCAATTTTATCTTAATGGAGTTCCATATTAACTTGGCTCAGATAATAGCATATCCATCTCTGAGTCCTAAACAACACACACAAAATGTTGGAGAAACTCAGCAGGCCAGGCAGCATCTATGGAAAAGAGTAAACAATTGACGCTTTGGTCTGAGATGCTTCATCAGGACTCCTAAATATCATAAATTTATGGCACTGGCTAAACATAATTCCAATGCCACATTTTGCTGATGATATCATTGTCATTGTCCAAATCAAAGGTGGTGACGAATCAGCACATAGGAGGGAGATTGAAAATCTGGCTGAGTGGTTCCTCAAAAACAACCTTTTACTCAATGTCTGCAAGACCATGGAGCTGATTATTGACTTTAGGAGGAGGAAACTGGAGGTCCATGAGCCAGTCCTCGTCAGGGGATCAGAGTGGAGAGGGTCAGTACCTTTAACTTCCTTGGTGTTACTTCAGAGGACCTGTCCTGGGCCCAGCACATGAGTGCCATTATGAAGAAAGCACTACAGGTCCTCTACTTTCTAAGAAATTTGTTAAGATTCAGCATGTCATCTAAAACTTTGAGAAACTTCTATAGATGTGTGGTGGAGAGTATATTGACTGGCTGCATCACAGCACGGTATGGAAACACCAATATCCTTGAAATGAAAATCCTACAAAAAGTAGTGGATATGGCCCAGTCCATCACCGGGAAAGACCTCACCACGATTGAAAACATCTATGTGGAGCGCTGTTGCAGGAAAAGCAGCAATCATCATCAGGAACCCCCACCACCCAGGTCATGTTCTCTTCTCGTTGCTGCCATCAAGAAGGTGGTACAGGAGGAGGAGGACTTACACCACCAGGTTCAGGTGCAGTTATTATCTCCTCAACCATCAGACTCTTGAACCAGGGAGGATAACTTCACTCAACTTCACTTGCCCCATCACTGAACTGTTCCTGCAATCTATGGACGCCCTTTAAAAGACGCTTCATCTCATGTTCTCAATATTTATTACTTACTTATTTGTTATTATTATTAATTATTTTCTTTCTTTCTTTTTGTTTTTGCACAGCTTGTTGTCTCTCGCACACTGGTTGTCTGGTCCAATTGGTGCAGTCTTTCATTGATTCTATTATGGTTATTGGACTTATTGAGTATGTCTGCAAGAAAATGAATCCCAGGGTTATATATAATGACATATATGTACTTTGATAATAAATTTACTTTGAACTTTGAAATTTGAGTCCCATGTCGGAAATGTGAGGAGATCTGGGGTAGTGCCTTCCCTCTGAATGGGCCATGAAGCTGGCTGCCTGCCCCAGCAGTACCACAGTAAAGCTCCCAAAGTACCTTAAAGGAAAATTGAGAATTCTCCCAGTGTTTTGACCAATTTTCCTCATTCAACTAATATCACCAAAGGTCAGTTCAGCTCATCATTCATCTCACTCTCTCTTGGATCTTGCCCTGGGGGTGTTGTCTGATTGCAAACACAACGTCACCTAAGTATAATTTATAATGGGTGAACAGCAGGCACTTGAGAGATAAGATTAAGATGAGTTCCTTTTCTTTAATAAGAATGTGGAAATGATTAATATCGCAATATCTTAATACTTCAAGTGAAATTTTAAATAAGTAATTAAGGTTGAAAATAAAGGCTCAAAATCATTTTTCTGGAAATCAAACATCATTAGTGAAAAGCAGAAGATATCTGTAGGCCCATTATCTCTAATTGGAAATATACATGGCTGTAACCTAATTTGTAAATGCTGTGTTTTTGGTAGATTAGGAACATTGTATGTTTATTGCATTAGCAAATGACATTGACAAAGGAAGCTTGCCATCCCTCCAATGCACACTATATAAGATATCTCTTTTCAGCTTTGTTATGCAAGACATTTACTAGAAATTGAACTCAGTTTCGAGGTGAAGATTTCATTCCCTGAGACCTTTTATCAGCCAGTGAATGAAATGGCATCATTGCCTACTCCAAACAGAAATGCAAAAATGCATCCCCTGAATATCATCTTTTCTTGAAAACCTATTTTCAGAATGAAATATTCCAGTGAATACGGTACTTCCTGAAGACCCAGTGAATGCTTGAAGCTACTCAAGCTAAGAGAAGTAAGACCCAATCCCCATTTGCACTGCTAGCTAATCTGAGTCTATGCAATGATAGGAGTACCAAAGCTGTATATCATACACACAAGAGATTCTGTAGATGCTAGAAATACAGAGTAACACACATAAAATGCCGGAGGAACTCAGCAGGTCAGGCAGCATATATGGAATGGAATAAAGAGTTCAAGTCAAGTCACTTTTTCTTGCCATTTTGACCATAAACTGCTGGTACAGTACACAGTAAAAACAAAACAACGTTCCTCCAGGACCATGGTGCTACATGAAACAACACAAAACTACACTAGACTATGTGAGACAGCACAAGGCTACACTAGACTACGTAAGACAACACAAAAACTACACTAGACTACAGACCTACACAGGACTACATAAAGTGCACAAAACAGTGCAGGGCAGTACAATAAATAATAAACAAGACAATAGGCACAGTAGAGGACAAATTACAATATAATAATAAATGATGTAAATGTCAGTCCAGACTCTGGGTATTGAGGAGGCTGATGGTTTGGGGGAAGAAACTGTTGCACAGCCTGGTCGGGAGAGCCCGAATGCTTCAGTACCCTTTGCCAGATGGCAGGAGGGAGAAGAGTTTGTGTGAGGGGTGCATGGGGTCCTTCACAATGCTGTTGGCTTTACGGGTGCAGCGTGTAGTGTAAATGTCTGTAATAGCGGGAAGAGAGACCCCGATGATCTTCTCAGCTGACCTCACCATCCGCTGCAGGGTCTTGCGATCCAAGATGGTGCAATTCCCGAACCAGGCAGTGATGCAGTTGATGTTTGGGGCCAAGGCACTTCATCAGGACTGGAAAGGAAGGGGGAAGAAGGGAGGGGAAGGAGTACAACCTAGAAGGTGATAGGTGAAGCCAGAGGAAGAGAAGGTAGGTGAGTGGGTGAGGGAGGATGACATGAGAAGTTGGAGGTGACAGGTGGAAAAGATAAAGGGCTGAAGAAGAAGGAACCTGGTGGGAGAGGAGATTGAACAATAGGAGAAAGGGAATGAGGAGGGATACTAGAGGTTTGTGTTAGGCAAGTGGAGGGAAGAGATAAGAAGGGAGCATGAATGGGGAATGGAAAAAGGGAGAGGAGAATAGAGAAGAAAAGATGAAAAGGCAAATTATTCAGCAGCCCTGGTGAATAACTCACATGTGGGCATTTTCTATTTGTTTTTAAGCAATGTTCTGTTAACTAAAAAGTCATTTCAATGATGATTAGTTGCTAATTTGAAAGCAATTTGGCATCAAAAAGCTTCACTATGGAACCTTAACAAATTTAAAGTAACATGAGCCACAAATTTGGAAGTTTCCTTCCACTTGTGAAAGTACCTCGCCTACAGGAAGAGGGAAAGGAGAGAAACTGGTAAATATAAACACGGAAACTTCTTGTAATATAAAAGTACATAATATTTTGGTCATTATCTGAGTAAATTCAGCCAGTAACACTGTTCAATTCCTGCCACTCCTGTAAGGAGTTTGTACACTCTCCTCGTGACTACGTGGGTTTCCTCCAGATGCTCCAGCTTCCTCTCACACTCCAAAGATGTAGAAGTTAGGGTTAGTAAGTTGTGGGTATGCTAGTTTAGCGTCAAAAGCATGGTGAAACTTATAGGCTGACTCCAGCATATTCTCATCAAAAACAATGTATTATACTTGGACAAAGAAAACCTGTATCTTTATCTGTTGGTGTGATTTGGGGATTAATCTGAAAGTGGTAATAAGAAAACTCATTCAAGCAAGTCAACATATTGCGATAAGATGAGAAGTCCTCTTTGAGATCTTATTTGAATTTAGATGGACAATTAAGGTGATTTAAAGATTAACATATACCAGCTCTAATTAGAGTATAGTCCATTATTTCTGTGGCAACAATGATCAAAACTCTCACCCACATCATGGCAACATAAACCGGATTCACAACATTTGTTCTAAATCCATTCTTTCCATCTGTGTCAACACTTCTACAGCAAAATTAAATAAGTAATAATACAACGGAAGTTTCAGGCTGGCTGGTTGAAATGTTAATGACTTTACATTAACAAACTATGGGACAAATGAACTCAATTACCCTAATTGCTGAATCATTCAAGCAAGATATTTCTCTGAAGAAGATCATAACTAAGCATTAATGGCCTTCTTTATAAGATGAGAGAACTGAACTTAAAACATAACTTCAAATCGATTTTTTTTTTGGCTACAAGTCCCATCACAGAACTGTTGATCCATTTGAAGCCCCTTAACTGCTAGAGTTGGAAGTTGATGTCATTCCAGCACAATTTTCTGCCACAAACATCCACTGAAACAGCTGATTAGGATCATATCATTTATTAGCATGTATCCTGAAAGAGTATTTTGACTGTTATGGCCTTCTAATTATTAATTTTACGTCAGTAAGCCAGTAGCAGTCTTACACTTTTGTTTTATTATTTCACCAATATCATCAAGTATTACAATTACCTGGGCAGCATTGATCGAACAATATGGGTGGTGATGTCTGGCAAAAGAAACGTAACAATCAACGCAATGATTACCAATTCCACAGAAACCTAATCCACAAATCACAGGTAAAAGGGATTTCCATTTATTGGCAAGACAATATACTTTTGAAAACTTGGTTTTGACAGCACCTTAAATAGAAGTAAAATGCCCCAAAGACCTTCAAAAAAAGCATCAGGCTTAAAAGAACATTTACAAGCCCAATGAAATTTTATTTTATGATAATCTTTTTCTCCTTCTGTACTTCATCACAGAGGAAACAAAGGAATAAACAAATTTGGACAAAGTTCAGATTTCTATTAATTATTAAATCTATTATCAAAGAAGAATAGTGAGCTTTTATCCAGAAAAAGGTCAGTGATTGGACGAAGTTCACAGGCAAAAAGGCCTCACGTTGCAGTTTCTTGGATGAGTTAGCACATCTTCAGTATCTAGGATTGAAATGATGTTTGCTTTTAAAGTCCATTATTTCCATTATTCCCTGTGGTAACTTAATGCATCTTAAAGTTGAATGCTGGGGGCTCCCCGTTATGGCATGAAGTACCCAAGACAATTGAAATAGGAAAGTGGTCTAAGTGGTCTAAGCAAGTGCTCTGCTTATTGCTGATTAAGTTGGAAGATGACAGTGATGGATGACAGTCAGCTTCCCCAGTTTGACCAAACAGGGCACCTCACCAGGGATCAATTATTAAATATTGGCAAAGGCTTAAGTGCACAGACCACTGCATTTATCGGCATAGATTCAGCTGATTCACCTCCTGACACCTGAAAGCTTTTCCATCATCTACAAGGCCCAAGTCAAGATTCTGCTGAAAGATCTCCACTTACCTGAAAGACCACAGTTTCAACAACACTTATGAAGTTTAGCACTATTAGGACAAAGCAGCTT
This sequence comes from Mobula birostris, assembly GCF_030028105.1. Classification (NCBI taxonomy): domain Eukaryota; kingdom Metazoa; phylum Chordata; class Chondrichthyes; order Myliobatiformes; family Myliobatidae; genus Mobula; species Mobula birostris. Next base: position 51,195,613 of record NC_092387.1, on the reverse strand, counting down.
GCTTATTAGGCACCCCACTCATCATCTAAGCATTCAATTCCTCCTCTACCGGTTCACATACAGATTCAGAAAGTATCAACTGAAAATGATTGCAACACACATCAAAGTTGCTGGTGAACGCAGCAGGCCAAGCAGCATCTCTAGGAAGAGGTACAGTTGCTGGAAATTCAAGCAACACACATCAAAGTTGCTGGTGCTGGAAATTCAAGCAACACACATCAAAATTGCTGGTTGGATTTGCAGTTTATTGCCTAGGCTCGTTTGTATGACCTTAAATAATACATGCAGATTCCTCTCTCAACACCCTAACTTGGAAATAATAATTGCCCTTTCCTTATCATTATCAAGTGAATCCTGTAACTCCCAACCCAACTTCACTGTGGGAGTACTTTCACTAGACGGACCTTGGCAGTTCAAGAAGACAGTTTATCAACACTGTCCTGGGTCTAGTTAGAGATGGACAATAAATGGTGCCATTGCCATCATTATCACAAAACGTGAAATGAAATGGAATGTTGCATAAGAAGTAACTGTACAAACTAGACCTGAAACTTTGTTTTTCTCTCTCTCTCTCCTCATACACTGCCTGAGTTATTAAGCATCTCTGGCAATTTTTTTAGCTGTACTTTTGAACCCAGGTTACAATGTGTTTTTTAAGGAATTAACCTTTGGGTAGAGTAATTGGATAGTATAAATATGGTACTGTAAATAATAGGATAAGTAGAGAGAAAATGTTTTGGTTCATTGGAAAAATAATCTAAAAATCAGTCAGGCTCTTTAGGACTACAATAGAAAGCATACAGAAGAACAACTCATATCCTGTCTGGGTAGCCTCCAATCTAGTGGCATGAACATGAATTTCCCCAACTTCTGGTAATTCCCCCACCCTCTCTCTCTTTTTTCATTCACTTTTTGGACTCCCCTCTTACCCCCTCTCTTCTCCACACCTACCCATGACCTCCCTCTGGTGCCCTTCCTCCATTCCTTTCTCCCATGGTCCACTCTCCTCTCCTATCAGATTCCTTCTTCTTCAGCCCTTTACTCATCCACCTAACACCTCCCAGCTTCTCACTTCATCCCCCTCCCCCACCCACCACCTTCCCCCTCACCTGGTCTCACCTGTCACTTAACAACTTGTACTCACTCTCCTCCCCCCACCTTCTTAGTCAGTTTCTTCCTTTCCAGTTGTGATAAAGGGTCTCAGCCCAAAACATCGACTGTTTATTCCCCTCCACAGATGTTGCCTGATTTGCTGTGTTCCTCCAGCATTTTGCGTTTGTTGCAGAGGATGGAATTTCACATTTTGTTCTGCAAGGTGCAAGGTGGAACTACTTATTAGTTTCAAGCCAGAGAATGACAAATTTTTGTTAGACAAATATTAAACAAAGCTTCCAGAATTAAGTCACTATTGTAGGGAACAGCTACAAAAAGCTTTATTACACCTGTTCCAATGAACACCCATGATATGTAGACTACAACTTAGACCACAGATACCCAACCTTTAACAAATCATCTCAAAATATTGAGGGACTTCCTGGTGCATCTAGTAAGTTTAGTGCCCCAACAGCACCAACAATGCCCAGACTCAGTGACTGTTAGGACAGGAACATTATTCACAACTGCCCTTCAGCCCATAGTGGTCTAAGTTTTCTCAAGCCAGTACAGTAGTGAGGGAGTACAGCACCATAAGTAGAAGAATCCTGTTGATAAAATCAAGGCCACTGCTATCTGAACAATTACCTGACATCAATCAATATCGCATCAAAGCATATCGATCTGTATTTATTACAGTGCAATACAGATATTTAAACAAAAGCTACTGAACAACACTCAGAAGAAAGGACTTTGCAATATGGAACAGATTTCTCCGTTTGATTCAATAAAACCATCTTGGACAAGGTCAGGCAGAATGCAAATTTTAAAAAATCAAGGTGAGTGAATAGGTATCTAGAAGATCAGGGGAGCCCAAGTAATCGGTACTGGCTTTTTAACAAAAAGGTCAGATCCATGCAAACTGTAAAACAAACCAAAACCAGAAATATGTATTTAGTTTCTACCTTGATATTGTGTGACAAGTTATATCATTCAAAAGATAAATCTACATACAGTTCCTAATTTAGAACCCTGGTTTCCATGCCATCAGATCCAGGAGATTTGTCTGGTTTAAACTCCATATTTTTCTCCAATATTTTCTCCTTGTCAATATTAATAACTTTAAGTTCCTCAATGACATTTGACTATTGGGATCCCTTCATTTCAGACACTTATTGTATCTTCTGCAGTACAAGTAACACAAAATATTAACTTCATGCCTCAAGCAGTTCTTTATTCCAACACAATTTGTCCATACCTAATCCCTAAGCCATTCACATTTATTTTACTGCTTTCTTTTTACATAGTTATCAAGGTTTTTTAAGTATCCCTAATTTACTTTGATAATCACAACTGATGTTTTGATCAATCAATGAAATTTCCTGGAATTGAGTCAATCCGTTACCACTTATGTCAACATTATAAACCTCTTTTTTTAAGCTAATACCATCATGAAACTCTCTAGTTATTCACAGAAGGACCACTGTTCTTCAGGATGACTAATTAATGGATGGTACATATAGAGTCATAGATTAACATGGTACTGAAGCAACACACAAAATATTTTAGAACAACTCAGCAAGTCAGGTAGAATAAACAGTCAATGTTTCAGGCTGAGACCCTTCATCAAGATCTTGGCTGATCTACTTTATGCAGTTTTCCTTGACTATCCCCATAATCTCTTGATTCCTTTAGCATTTAGAAACATTGATCTGTGCTTTGAATGCAATCAATGTCTGTGTCTCCATTACACATTGTGGTGGAGAATTCCAATAATTCACCAACCTCTGATTGAAGAAATTACTCCTCATCATAGAAATAAATGTGCTATCTCTTAATTCAAGTATGATACATCATACAAAATTCTTCAACCAGGGGAAATATATTCTCCCCCATTCTACTTTGTTAACCTTGCTGCTGTGTGGGTGTGTGTGTGTGTGTGTGTGTGTGTGTGTGTGTATTTCAAAGAGCTTGCCTCTTCTGAAGTTTACATTTGACCGACCAACTAAGCCAAAAAATTAGTCTGGTGAATTTTCACTGCATTCCTCTACAGCAAAAATATTCCTCCTGAGGAAAGGAGATCAAAACAGTACAGAAAACTTCAAGTGCTGTCTACGACCCTATATATTGTAGGCAGACATTCTTATCATTGTACTCAATCTACATCTGCATGTTAGCTTTCAATGACTTATGTCCATGGTTGCCCAGGTCCCTTTAAGTTTTAACATTTCCCAAGCTATCACCTTTGAAGAACACCCAACATTTTCCCATGAAAGTGGATAATCCAGTATTTTCCCACAGAATTCTCCTTCTGACATGTTAATGCTCACTCACATAGCCTGTTCAAATCCCCTGTAAATCTTTTCTGTCCTCACTACAACTCATATTCCCGCTTTAATTTGTGTCATCAGCAAACCTAGGTATGTTACATTTGATTGTTTCAGCCTAATTGTTACTTTAGATTTTGAACATTGGAAGCAAATTTATGATCCCTGCAGTGCCCCACTACCAATAGCCTGCAAACTTGAAAAAAGATGATTTATTCCTCCTCCTTTTTTCATATCTGAGGGAGAGGGATGAATCTGTTGGAGAAATTGTTATATTGAAATCAATATGCTACTGTGCAGTAAATAAATGGGTGAGACTAAAATACTTCATAATAACTTGTAACTTGAACCACAGATTATTCTTCATCCTAACCATCAAAAGATAACTGCACTAATGAGCCTGTAAAACACCAACCCCTAGAAAGTCCATTACTATACAATGAGGTGCTGCTTCTAAAATGGATGTGAGCCATTATAAGGTAAGTATTAACTTTAATGTACTCAGTAAAATATGATGAATACTCCAACCTGTGCCCAGTTATTATAAATTGAAATTAGCTTGTTCATCTTTTCCTGACTAAAGAGTATCCTAACACATCAAAGTCTCAAAAACAACATCTAGACATGCCTTTAGGCAGGCTATCATTGGTGGAGTCTTAACAAATTAAGGATGATCTATTAAACCTGCAGGGACAGTAAATGTAGAGTTAATACACTTCGTCACTTGGCTATGAATGAAAAACGGAGAAGCAGAAGCTGATGTTTCATTATTGAGGGGTAGGCAGTGCAAAATTAGCTGCTCCATTCAGCCGTTACCTGAGCTGAATGCATTATTGATTGTCTGAGAGAAGCAGCACTAGGCTCAAGCTGGAAAACAGCAGGACTTCACCTCAGAGAGGCTGCTAGCCAACACTTAGATGTGCTTATTCCTAAATGGACATTGAACCCATGAACACTACCTCACTACTTTTTATTTCTTTTCTTTTTTGCACTATTTACTTTAAATTAGCTACTTAATAAACATTTATATATGTATGTAATTCAGTTTTTTTACTCTATCTTTATTTATCATGTATTTCATTGTACTGCTGCCATAAAGATAACAAATTTCACAACATATGCCAATGATATTAAATCTGATTCTGATCTGTCTGGTCAAGAGGAGAGTTTATAACAGATTCTGCCAATGACTTGAAGGGATCTGTTGACCTCATTAACCTGTTCAATAGGTTATTACTGTTAACTATCATTACAAAGAAAAGTTAGGCCTTAACTATAGCAACAATAGGGTCATAAGAACTTAGAGCAAATAATTTCTGATGCACTATTACATTTGCAGCCAATGTTTATGTCTTCAAAGTTCAAAGTACATACAGTACTGTGCAATAGTCTTGCTCTTCTAGTAAGATGGTGGTGTGTTCAAATGCAGCAGCTGCTCGGGGGCCAACCAATGGACAATAGACAATAAACAATAGGTGCAGGAGTAGGCCATTCGGCCCTTCGAGCCAGCACCACCATTCACTGTGATCATGGCTGATCATCTACTATCAGTATCCAGTTCCTGCCTTATCCCCATAACCTTTGATTCCACTATCTTTAAGAGCTCTATCCATCTCTTTTTTGAAAGCATCCAGAGACTTGGCCTCCACAGCCTTCTGGGGCAGCGCATTCCATATATCCACCACTCTCTGGGTGAAAAAGTTTTTCCTCAACTCCGTTCTAAATGGCCTACCCCTAATTCTTAAACTGTGGCCTCTGGTTCTGGACTCACCCATCAGCGGGAACATGCTTCCTGCCTGCAGCGTGTCCAATCCCTCAATAATCTTACATGTGTCAATAAGATCCCCTCTCAGACTTCTAAATTCCAGAGTACACAAGCCCAGTCGCTCCAATCTTTCTACATATGACAGTCCCGCCATCCCGGGAATTAACCTTGTGTACCTACACTGCACTCCCTCAATAGCAAGAATGTCCTTCCTCAAATTTGGAGACCAAAACTGCACACAATACTCCAGGTGTGGTCTCACCAGAGCCCAAAGGTGCACTTTCCTTTTTAAAATGCATTTTAAAATGTAAGACTATACTGTACTTCAAGATCAACCGGTACAGCAGGTCTACTGCATCAGTGATCCGCTGGTTGTTCAGAGCTGTTGGCTGGGGTGTCAAAGGAGCCAGAAGACGAGTCAGAGAAGGAGAAGCCAGCGGGTGGGTCAGAGAAAGAGAAGCAGGCAGTCGGCCAGGAGAAGGAGACGTCGACGGGCAGCTCGGAGAAGGAGAAGCAGGCAGTCGGCCAAGAGAAGGAGAAGTCGACAGGCAGCTCGGAGAAGGAGAAGCTAGTGGACAGGCTGGAGACAGTGAAGCTGGCGGACAGGTCGGAGAAGGTTAGGAGGAGCTGACCTGGGTACTTAAAGCCTGATACTCACCAAAAGACATTGGAGTTGGTGTGTGAAAGCAGCATGCAGTCTAACTGTGAGGGACTGTCTTGGATGTTTCTCTTGCAATCACAAGACCCTGTCCCACAGGCCTGTTTTCCTTGTTTGGTGGTGTGACAGGCATCGAGGCAGCTGTGTGGCTTTGGTCGTAGCGAAGATAAGGCCTCAGGCGGGCTTGCCTGCTGCCGCTGTAGTCCAAGTGAGACGACACTGGAGGTGGTGCAGCATAGAGTTTGTGCTCAGTTCGGAGCTGACCTCTCCTATCAGTGCTGCCCCCCAGTGTTTGACCAATGGAAGGGCAGGCTGGATTGTCAGGAGCTGTATCATCAATTTGCATGTTGCTCAGGGACTTGGACTATATATTTGTTTTCTTGTGTAACAATGTGTCTGTCTTGTTTTTCTATTCTCTCTCACTATTTTGAATGTATGTTATGCACCTTGGCCCCAGATGAACACGGTCTTGTTCGATTGTATCCATGTATGGTCTGAATGATACCTAAACTTGCTTTTGATTTGATTTGATTTGATATATAGCCAGGGTTCCTAAGACTTTCAGACAGTACTGTACTAATTTGATGTATTGCACTATACTAGTGCTGCAAAAATAACAAATTCCATGGCATATGTGAGTGATGATAAACCTGATTCTGATATGGGTCTCTGTTGTATTCTGAGAGTAGGAAGGGGGCAGTGAGAGAGGAGTGAGCAGGAAGCTCCAGCAGACATTCTGGAATGATCAATAAACCAATTGTCCGGAATCCAATTACCTTGCCTGGTGTCTCAGGGCTAGTGATGTCTGCACCATCACACCTCTGGCATTCCTTGTATGCTATCTGTCTCACACCCCTCCCATGACACTCCACCTTTGTCATTTCAAACATCCTTTGCTCCCAACAGATTTACAAACTCATTCTCCATTCCACATTGACAAATATAATACTGTGCTAAAGTTTTAGGCACCCTAGCTATATGTACGTACCTAAAACGTTTACACGGTACCATATATGTCACCATATATAACCCTGAAATTCATTTTCTTGTGGGCATACTTAATAAATCTATAATAGAATAATAACTATAATAGAATCAATGAAAGACTACACTAACTCAGATGATCAACAAATATGCAAAAAACAAAAAGTTGTGCAAATATAAATGTAAAGAAATAATAAAAACAAATAATCAATCGATATCGAGAAAATGAGATAAAGAGTCCCTGAAAGTGAGTCCACTGGTTGTGAGAACATTTCAGTGATGGTTCAAGTGAAGTTAAGTGAAGTTACCCCCTTCGGTTCAGGAGCCTCAACACAAAATGCTTGAGAAATGCAGCCTGCCAGGCAGCATCTATGCGAAAAATTACAGTCGGCGTTTCAGGCCAAGACCCATTGGCAGGACTGGAGAAAAAATTGATCTTTTTTTTTCTCCAGTCCTGCAGAAGGGTCTCGCTGCCTGGCCTGCTGAGTTCCTCCAGTATTTAGTGTGGGTTGCTTTTATTTCCAGCAGCTGCAGTTGTTCTCTTGTTTGTGATTGGTTCAAGAGCCTGATGGTTGAGGCTTGTTTAAAGTGTCATCTCAATGAAATAATTAAATTGTGACACAAATATCATAATAATCAAAGGGTCACAACAAAGGTACAGCAGATGGAAATTAGTGTAAAAACATTAGTACATTAACACTTAACAAATTCAGAGGGAACTTTCTTTACCGTTATTTTAACAAGGATGTTATTTCTAACAAACGTATTCACACTTGAATGTTTCAAAACTAAAAAAATTGTGGGCAACTGGGAGTGTACAATGAATATAATTTGATTGGAAGGATCCAATATCATTATAACCAATTAGATTAAAGCTTGGGTTATTTTTGGCAGTGCTAAACCCTAATGCTTGATTGAATTAGAACCATTTACAGACGTGGTGACTTCATTTGCAATCAATTCTAGGTGCAACCAAACCTGTGGAATTCTAGCTAAAAGGAAATTAATTTTCTTCGGACCACAGGACACTAAGGGTAAATTTAACAATAGAAAAATTATGACACAGAAGGCAGCCACATGGCCAGTTGAGAAAAAAAGATTGTTCCTGCCTCACAGTCCAGCTACCTAGACTTCAGCCTTACGTCCAGTGCCATCTGCGTGGAGTTTGCACATTCTCTTGTGAGTACCTGGATTTCCACTGGATATGCAATTTCCTCCCACATCCTAAGGCTGATATAAGAATTTGGTACTGTAAATTACCCATAGTGCAGGTGGCTGATATAAGAATAGGAGTGAGTTAATGGTACGTAAAGAGGATCAGTCATAAAAATGGATGGAATTGTTCCAAGGGCCAAACGGTCTCCTATATCATGAGAAAATATGAGAAAAACTACCCTGATGAATCTTGTATTCCTGCACTTTGTCCTGTAGATCATGGTTCTCCACATACATATCAAAGTATTTTTGAAAGGTTTTCTGTCTTTGCAACACATTGATGCAGTGAATTCAGATTTCCTTCAATCTCTGGGTAAAAATATTTGTTTCATATCCTCTCTAACCTTTTACTTTTAAGCCTCTGCCCAGATGTATAAATAGAGATTGTGGGCGGTCATTTTTCCCTTTAGCACAGAGAAGACTATAGTGATAATGGCAGCACAAAGTTAAGGTAATTGGCAGAAAAATTAGAGGAGAATTGTAGAGTTGTTTCCTCAAAGAGTGATGGGAATCCAAAGCTGTCTTCGCAAAATCCTGCAGATTCACAGCAAGATAAATAAACCAGCAACAATGTCCACTCCAGTCTAAAATCCCCAATATTAAAGCCCTTGGACTGGCCATGTTAATCATATGCCCATCACCAGAATCACACACTCTGTCATGGGAAGGTATTACCAGGCAGGCAAATGAAATTCATCATGGCTGCGCTGAAAGCTTCCTTGAAAAAGTGCTACTTCCAAATGACACCTGAGAATCTACAGAGAAGGAGCATCAAGTTGGCAGCAAGAATCCATCCTGAGAATCCGCGTGTATCAAGAACACACAGAGGCTTTGCGTAACCAACAACCTACCCATACGCCACCTCAACTATGGAAAGGTCTGTAGTTTCCACATTGGCCATGTTAGCCACTTCGAAACCCAGAAAAAAGCAGTTAAATCAAGTCATCTTCTTTCCAAAAGGACTGTCTAAGAAGAAATCATAATGGAGACAAAAACATGCTTAATTTGTTATAGCCTATAAGGCTCTGGGCCTGGAGATGGGAAAAGGGATTGTATCTTGTCTGGAATGGATTGATAGGCTGAAAAACCCTTTGATGATTATTAGATGAATAGGGAAACCTTGAAATCAATTAAAAAATTAATATATTGAATAACATTGAAGTAATTTATATATGGATAAATATGCCAATTCATGGTCAGTGGACATAAAATCTAGCCCATATAGTGCACTGTATTGCAGAACAGCTAAATTACGAATTGCACTAGAAACTTCAACAGATATCACAGTGCATCACTGTTCAACAGACCAGACTCATGTATCAAAACTATGAGTTCCACATTGCAAGCTTGCTTTTAAATAATTGTGGATTCCTAATTGAATTTCCAATTCAAAACTAAATGATAAATGAGGCAACTTTACAGCCATTGCAGAATAATGTAGAGAGTCAGGGATAATTTCCAAAACAAAATAGAGTATAGAAGCATAACTTGAAGTAAAATGGAATGAAGTGGTTATAACAATAAAATGTTGTGCTGTAGAGGTCTAATTTTGACCCGTGTTCCTGAACACAGGATCTATGTTCAGAAGCCTCAACCATCAGGCTCTCTTCAAATTATAAACACTAGAAATTCTGCGAATGTTGGAAGTCCAAAGCACCACACAAAAAGTTGGAGGAACTCAGCAGTTCAGGCAGCATCTATGGAAATGAATAGATAGTCGATGTTTCAGGCCGAGGTCCTTCTTCAGGACTGAGAAGAAAGGGGGAAGATGTGACAATAAAAAGGTTGGGGGAGGGGAAGGAGGCTAACTAGAAATTGATAGGTGAAGCTAGGTGGGTGGGAAAGGTATCAGTATAGTCCCTCAATGCTTATGGAATTCATCAAATCAGAGGTATGGAGGGAGTCACTGCACAGATTTGGAAATAGCTACGGAGAGTTGCAAACTCAGCCTGATGTATCAGGGGAACTAGCCTCTCCAGCATTGAGGACATTTTCAAAAGGCAACACCTCAAACAGGCAACGTTCATTTTTAGGACCCCCATTATCCAGGACATGCTGTCTTCTTAGTACTACCATCAGAGAGGAGGCACAGAAGCCTGAAGACACACACTATGTTTTACAGCTTCTGCCCATCCAGCATCAGATCTCTAAATAGACAATGAACCAACCCATGAACACTACCTCACTATTTTAGCTCTCTCTTTGCACTACTTATTTATTTTAATTTGTTATTAGAAATAATTGTTATTGCTATTTATGGTTTTTCTGTCTTGCACTGTACTGCAGCCACAAAACAACAAATTTCATGACATATAACATTGATATTAAACTTGATTCTGATGCCCCATCAGACAGAACAGGTATTATTTTATTATTTTCACACATACAGCGAAAAGCTTGTCTTGCATACTAAAGCAACACACACAAAATGCTGGAGGAACTCAGCAGGCCAGGCAGCATCAGCTTTAGATTTCCAGGCATCTGCAGATTTTCTCCTGTTTGTGACCTGCAGTTCAAATCATTGTATAGTGCATTGAGCTAGAATAAGGTAAAATAGTAACAAAGCAGAATAAATTGTAAAAACTATCAAGGAAGTGCAGTGCAGGTAAATGATAAAGTGCAAGCTTATAACGACAAAACATAATAACTATTTAAAATAAATTTTACAAATCATTAAAGTATCATAAAAATCATAAAAGGTTACATCATAGGATCATAAAGATGAAACATGCACATTTGCCTGCATTGCAGATTTAGAGAGTGTCGGCTCTTTCCTTCACCACCCTTTCTAGGTTCTTCAAACTTTCTTGAATCTCCCATCATTACAGCCGTGCCCACTGGCTGTAAGAATCCTGGTTATTTTAAGAACTGACTGCAAATATGGAGCGTCACATAGTAACAATGCAAGAATTGACAGCACATTGATTGGCAAAAAGGGTGGCACAATAGATACGTCCTCCATTGGTCAGGATCACCCATGGATATTCCATCCTAGCTGTCTATGTCAAAGTTAATATGCAATCTAGGGCAGTACAATATGGAGAGCAAGTTGATGAGTCCAAAGAAAAGGCACAGACCGTTGAAGTTTGGCACCAGTGGCATTGCAGGAGTTGCCAATCATCATTGAAGTCAACATAGGTCTGCCATAGTGACACAAGCTCCAGATTTTTCCTCGGGATTTACTCCCGAAGCCTTCCCCATGAGTGGGTATGCTCATTTACAGTCCTGACAAAGCGTCTTGGTGCAAAATGTCACCTGTTTATTCCTTTCTATAGATGCTGCCTGACCTGCTGAGTTACTCCAGCAATTTGTGCGTGCTGCACACTTCCTTTGTGTGTAGTTTTCTGTCACACTTCACAGATGATGAGTATATTGTTAGAAACACCATTCTGAAATTGAATAGGCTAGATGGTAATATAATTTTAAATATGTTATTTTTCTATATCCATGGTCATGTAATAATCAGAATGAAAAATGTTAGTTAATACGGGAGAAGTTAATGGATGTAATTAATTTCTCCCAGGTCTGGTGATTTTAAATGGTTTTGTTCCTATGACAGTGATATTGGCTACTTAATGATCTCCTGGGAGAAGAACCATTAATAACAGTTCTGTAGATCTGCCTTTGCAATGTAACAATCCCCTGGCTTCCTCTGCACTAAAGTTAACTCTAAGGACCAGGAAAAGGGATGATCTACTGAAATTACTTAGAGTTTAATGCTTAATTACTATTATATCAGTCTAAATGTGTAAAAGGAAGCCTCCACCACCACAGGGCATTTGAAACTCAGATCTCATTATTATTAAAATCTGGTTATAATGAAATATCCTGAACCTGAAATATTAATTGTTTCATCTTCCATGGATGCTGCCTGACCTGCTGAGAGTTTCCAGCATTTTCTGTTTTAGTTTCAGATTTCTGGCATCTGTGGCGTTCTTGATTCCCATCTGATTATGGTTAGGCATAGAGTCATAGAACACTACAGCAAAGAAACAGGCCTACAGCACGTCTAGTCTGTGATGAACTATAAAGCCTAATTTATACTTCTGGGTCAAATGTATGCCGCAGGTACAGCGTAGCCGCATACCCTATGCTGTACTCTACGCCGAACGCGCATCTCTCCCAAAATGTAACTACGCGTCACGGCGACACAGACTGCAACAACTGCGATTAGTCCACTTGGTAGCATCACATTTCCTCCTACACATTTCCGGTTGCTTCTTCTTCTCTGCCATTTCAGAATTGAGAGAGAAGAGAGAAGAAGAATGTGAGTTGAGCGTTCTTAGCTCAACATGAGCTCCAACTCCAACATGATGCACTCAGTTTCAATCGCCATTGTTTGAAGTACAGGAAGAAACTCAACACAGTGGCATAGAAACCCCACCGCCAACTAGCGTTTTGGCAGTGAATTGCAGAGCGACGCAGACACACCAACGCACAAGTATAAATGAGCACAACGGCGTAGGCCACTTGCATAGGCTACAGTGTAGGCTAAGGCATAACCCGTACGCACAAGAATAAATCAGCCTTTAATCTGCCTAGTTCCATTGACCTGCAACTGAACGACAGCCCTTCATACCCTTCCCATCCATGTACCTATCCAAATTGCTCTTAAATGTCAAACTCAAACCCACATCTACTGGCAGCTCATTCCACACTCTCAGCACCCTCTGAGTGAAGAAATTCCACCCCTCCCCCATGTTCCCCTAAGTTATTTCACCTTTCACCCTTAACCCATAATCTCTAGTTCTAGTCTCACCCAACCTCAGTGGAAAAAGCCTACTTGCATTTATACTATCTACACCCTTCATAATTTTGTAAACTTTTATCAAATCTCCCCTCATTCTTCTACACTCTAGGAAATGAAGTACTAACCTGTTCAACCTTTCCCTATACCTCAGTTCCTCAAACCCCGGCAACATCCTTGTAAATTTTTTCTGTACTCTACTTTTTCAATCTTATTGACCTCTTTCCTATAGGTAGGTGATCAAAACTGCACCCATGTCTTATACAATTTCAACATAACATCCCAACTCCTGTACTCAATACCATCATTTATGAAGGCCAACCTGTTAAAAGTTTTTTTTTTATGATCCTATCTACCTGTGATGCTACTTTCAAGGAATTATGGATCTGTATTCCCAGTGCCCTATCACTCACCATGTAAGTCCTACCCTGGTTTGTCCTCCCAAATTGCAACATCTCACATTTGTCTGCATTAAATTCCATCTGCCATTTTTCTGCCCATTTTTCCAGCTGACCCAGATCCCACTGCAAACTTTGATCATCTTTCTTACTATATACTTTACTTTATTGTCGCCAAACCAGAGCGTACAATCATCACGGCGATACTTGATTCTGTGTTTTGCACTCCCTGGATTACAAATCGATAGTAAATATTAAAAATTTAAATTATAAATCATAAATAGAAAATAGAAAGGGAAAGTAAGGTAATGCAAAAAAACCGAGAGGCAGGTCCGGATATTTGGAGGGTACGGCCCAGATCCGGGTCAGGATCCGTTCAGTAGTCTTATCACAGTTGGAAAGAAGCTGTTCCCAAATCTGGCCGTACGAGTCTTCAAGCTCCTGAGCCTTCTCCCAGAGGGAAGAGGGACGAAAAGTGTGTTGGCTGGGTGGGTCGTGTCCTTCATTATCCTGGCAGCACTGCTCCGACAGCGTGCGGTGTGAAGTGATATATACCCCCCAATCATGGTGTCACCTGCAAATTTGCTGATCTAGTTAACTACATTACCATCCAGGTCATTGATATAGATGACAAAACACCAATGGACCCAGCACCAATCCCTATGGCACACTACAAGTCACAGATCTCCAGTCAGAGAAGCATCCAACGACTACCACTATCTGGCTTCTCCCACAAACCTAGTGTCTAATCCAATTCACTACCTCATCTTGAATACCAAGCGACCGAACCTTCTTGACCAACTTTCCTTGTTAAAGGCCTTGCTGAAGTCCATGTCGACAACATCTATTGCTTTGCCCTCAACAACTTCCCTGGTAACTTCTTCGATCCTATAACTTTGATTAGACATGACCTACCGTGCACAAAGCCATGTTGACTATCCCTAATCAGTCCCTGTCCATCCAAATATTTATAGATTCGGTCCTGTAGAACACCTTCCAATAGCTTACCCACTGCCGCTCTCAGCTCACAGACCTATAATATCCTGGCTCATTCTCAGAGCCTTTCTTAAAGAACGGAACAAAACTAGCTGTCCTCCAATCCTTCGGCAACTCACCCATGGCTAAGGCCATTTTAAATTTCACCACCATAGCCCCTCTAATTTCTGCACTAGCCTCCCACGGGGTCCGAGGGAACATCTTGTCAGGCCTAATTTGCCTCAGGACAGCAAACACTTCCTCTAATCTGTTTGCGTCCATGACCTCACTGCTGCTTTGCCTGTTTTCTCTAGACTTTGTGTCCATCTCCCGAGTAAAAAATCATTTGAGATCTTCCTCATCTCTTTCATTTCCATACCTAGATGACTACTGTGCTCACCTAGAGAACCAACTTTGTCCCTTAGAACATAGAACATATAACATAAACCATAAGATCATAAGAAATAGGAGCAGAATTAGGCCATTCAGCCCATTGAGTCTGCTCTGCCATTCCACCATGGCTGATCCTGGATCCCACTCAACCCTATATACCTGCCTTCTCACCGTATCCTTTGGTGCCTTGACCAGTCAGGAAACTATCAATTTCTGCTTTAAGTATACCCATTGAATATTTAACCGCAGTTTGTAGCAGAGCATTCCACAAATTCACAACTCTCTAGCTAAAAAAAACTTCTCCTTATTTCTGTTCTAAAAGGTCGCCCCTCAGTTTTGAGGCTGTTCCCTCTAGTTCTGGATACCCCCACCATAGGAAACATCTTCTCCACATCCACCCTATCTAGCCCTTTCAACATTAGGTAGTTTCAGTGAGTACAGGCCTAAAGCTGCTAAACACTCCTCATATGTTAACCCCTTCATTCTCAGAATCATTCTCGTGAACCTCCTCTAGATTTTCTCCAATGACAACACATCTGCGGCATGACTCAGATGTGTAAAGGCCCAGTTATAAAGACTCAGCCTTTTTTATTCTATTTCCCTTGAAATAAATGCCAACATTGCACTTGCCTTCTTTACCACAGACTCAGCCAGTAAATTAACCTTTTGGGCGTCTTGCACAAGGACTTCTAGGTCTCTCTTCGCCTCTGATGTTTGAATTTTTCCCCATTTAGGTAATAGTCTGCACTATTGTTCCTTTCATCAAAATGCATTATCATACATTTCCCAACACTATATTCCATCTGCCACTTTTCTGCCCATTTGTCTAAGTCCTGCTGCAATTGCGTTGCTTCTTCAGCACTACCTACCCCTCCACCTATCTTTATATCATCTGTAAACTTCGCCACAAAGCCATCGATCTCCTTATCTAAATCATTGACATAGAACACTACAGCACAGGAACAGGCCCTTCAGCTCACAATGTTGTTCTGAACCAGCTACGAAGTACATCAAAAAAAAACCAAAACTAATCCCTCCTACCTACGCAATGTCCCTCCATCTTCCTTACATCCCTGTGCCTATCTAAACAGCTCTTAAATTCCTCTAATGTACTTGCCTCTGCCACCATATCAGGCAGTGCATTCCAGGCGTCCACCACTCTCTGAGCAGAAAACTTACCCCTCACGTCCCCTTTGAACCTACCCCCTCTCATCTTCAATGCATTTGCAATACCCTCTGGTATGAGACATTTCTATGCAGAGAAAAAGATACTCCCTGTATACTCTTTCTATGCCTCTCATAATCTTATAAACCTCTATTAGATCTCCCCTCAGCCTATACCATTCCAAAGAAAACAACCCAAGTTTGTCCAGCCCTTGCTTTCCTTTTGCTTTTAATATATCTGTTGAATCTCTTGAGGCTCTGCTTCACCCGTCTGCTAGAGCAAATTCAATGCTTCTGTTAGAGCTCCTGGTTTTCTTAAGAGTTCTCTTGCATTTATACCCACAAGTACCCTAATTTGCTCCTTCTTAGCTATACTTGCTATGCACCTCCTTCTTTTTCATAATCAGAGCCTCAATATCTTTCGAAAACTAAGGTTTGCTAAACCTCAAACAACAAGAATTCTACAGATGCTGGAAATTCAAGCAACACACATCAAAGTTGCTGGTAAACGCAGCAGGCCAGGCAGCATCTCTAGGAAGAGGTGCAGTCGACGTTTCGGGCCGAGACCCTTCATCAGGACTAACTGAAGGAAAAGTTAGTAAGAGATTTGAAAGTGGGAGGGGGAGGGGGAGATCCAAAATGATAGGAGAAGACAGGAGGGGAAGGGATGGAGCCAAGAGCTGGACAGGTGTTTGGCAAAGGGGATATGAGAGGATCACGGGACAGGAGGTCCAGGGAGAAAGACAGGGGGGTGGGGAACCCAGAGGATGGGCAAGGGGTATAGTCAGAGGGACAGAGGGAGAAAAAGGAGAGTGAGAGAAAGAATGTGTGTATAAAAATAAATAACGGATGGGGTGCGAGGGGGAGGTGGGGCATTAGCGGAAGTTAGAGAAGTCAATGTTCATGCCATCAGGTTGGAGGCTACCCAGACGGAATATAAGATGTAGCCACACATTTTAATTCCACATCCCATTCCCATTCTGACATGTCTATTCATGGCCGCCTCGACTCTAAAGATGAAACCACACTCAGGTTGGAGAAACAACACCTTATATTCCGTGAGCAAAAATGGCTTGTTAATGAGAGAATGGCCAGACTGGTTCAAGATGACAAAAAGGTGACAGTAACTCAAATAACCACATGTTACAACACTCTGCAGCTTACTCTGATCCCGTGCTGTAGCCTTCACATACCAGATTGTGATGCTGCCAGAGAAAATGCTCTCCACAGTACATCACGGTTGAAATTTGCAAAATAGCATGAACTACTAGATGAACTCTATGCCTTCTATGCACGCTTTGAAAGGGAGAACACAACCACAGCTGTGAAGACCCCTGCTGCACCTGATGACCCTGTGATCTCCATCTCAGAGGCCAATGTTAAACTGTCTTTAAAGAGAGTGAACCCTCGCAAGGCAGAAGGTCCCGATGGGTATCTGGTAAGGCTCTGAACACCTGTGCCAACCAACTAGCGGAAATATTCAAGGACATTTTCAACCTCTCACTGATACGGGTGGAAGTTCCCACTTGCTTCAAAAAGGCAACAATTATACCAATGCCTAAGAAGAATAATATGGGCTGCCTTAATGACTTTTGCCTGGTAGCACTCACATCGACAGTGACAAAATGCTTTGAGAGGTTGATCATGACTAGACTGAACTCTTGCCTCAACAAGGACCTGGACCCATTGCAATTTGCCTATCACCACAATAGGTCAATGGCAGACGCAATCTCAATGGCTCGCCACATGGCTTTAGGACCACCTGGACAACACAAACACCTAGGTCAGGATGCTGTTCATCGACTATAGCTCAGCATTTAATACCATCATTCTCACAATCCTGATTGAGAAGTTGTAGAACCTGGGCCTCTGTACCTCCCTCCACAATTGGATCCTCAACTTCCTAACCAGAAGACCACAGTCTATGCGGATTGGTGATAACACATCCTCCACACTGACGATCAACACTGGCGCACCTCAGGGGTGTGTGCTTAGCCAACTTCACAGTAGAAGACATTAGGAACATACCTGATAGCCAAAGGTCTCAGGGAATACAATTAGGTAGAGTCAAGATTTCTAGAGAGAAAGTGCTTGGGAAGCTAAATGGACTAAGAATAGATAAGTCTCCCGGACCAGATGAGGTGCACCCACGGGTTCTGAAGGAGGTGGCTTTGAAGATTGTGGAGGCATTTAAAATGTTCTTGAGTTGAGAGTTAAAGGACAAAAGTTTAGAGGTAACATGAGGGGGAACTTCTTTACTCAGAGAGTGATAGCTGTGTGGAATGAGCTTCCAGCAGAAGTGGTTGAGACAGGTATGATGTTGTCACTTAAAGTTAAATTGGATAGCTATATGGACAGGAAAGGAATGGAGGGTTATGGGCTGAGTGCAGGTCGGTGGGACTAGGTGAGAGTAAGAGTTCGGCACAGACTAGAAGGGCTGAGATGGTCTGTTTCCATGCTGTAATTGTTATATGGTTATATGGTTATATGGTTCTTCCAGGAATCAATAGACTCTGGCATGGTTCCAGAGGACTGGAAGGTCGCAAATGTAGTTCCGCTGTTTAAGAAAGGAGGGAGGCAGCAAAAAGAAAATTACAGACCTATTAGTCTGACATCTGTAGTTGGAAAGTTATTGGAGTCACTTCTCAAGGATGAGCTTATGAAATACTTCAAGGGGCATGACAAGATAGGCCCAAGCTAGCATGGTTTCATGAAGGAAATCCTGCCTCACCAACCTATTGGAATTTTTTGAGGTAATCTCAAATAAGATTGATAAGGGAGAGGCTGTGGATATTGTGTATTTAGATTTTCAAAAGGCCTTCGATAAGGTGCTGCATAAGAGGCTGCCTAATAAGATGAGAGCCCATGGAGTTATAGGAAAGATATTGGAATGGGTGGAGCATTGGCTGATAGGCAGAAAGCAAAGGGTGGGAATAAAGGGATCCTATTCTGATTGGTTGCCGGTTACTAGTGGTGTTCCACAGGGTTTGGTGTTGAGGCCGCTTCTTTTTACAACATATATCGATGATTTAGATTATGGATTAAATGGTTTTGTGGCTAATTTTGCGGATGAAACCAAGATAGGTGGAGGAGCAGGAAGTGTTGAAGAAACGGAAAGGTTGCAGAGAGACTTGGTCAGTTTAGGGGAGTGGGCAAAGAAATGGCAGATGAGATACAATGTTGAGAAATGTATGGTTGTACATTTTGGAAGAAGAAATAATCAGGCAGATTATTACTTAGATGGGGAGAAAATTCAAAAATCGGAAGTGGAAAGGGACTTGGAGGTCCTCGTGCAGGATACCCTAAAGGTTAGCCACCAGGTTGGATCGGCAGTAAGGAAAGCGAATGCTATGTTGGCATTCATTTCAAGAGGAATAATGTATAAGAGTAAGGAGGTGTTGATGAGGCTCTATGAGGCACTGGTGAGACCTCATTTGGAATACTGTGTGCAGTTTTGGGCCCCCTATCTTAGAAGGGATGTTCTGATGTTGGAGAGAGTTCAGAGAAGATTTACGAGGATGATTCCTGGAATGCAGGGGCTAACATATGAGGAGCATTTGTCGGCTGTTGGACTGTATTCATTAGAGTATGGAAGAATGAGAGGGGATCTCATAGAAACATTTCGAATGTTTAAAGGGTTGGACAGAGTAGATGTGGAAAGGCTGTTTCCCTTGGTGGGTCAGTCCAGGACAAGAGAGTACCCATTTAAAACAGAGATGAGGAGAAATTTTTTTAGCCAGAGGGTCGTGGATTTATGGAATTCGTTGCCACATACAGCTGTGGAGGCCCGATCATGAAGGGTGTTTAAGGAGGAGATTGACAGGTATCTAACTAGTCAGGGTATCAAGGGATATGGGGGAAAAGCCGGAAGTTGGAACTACATGGGAGAATAGTTTAGCTCATGGTAGAGTGGTGGAGCAGACTCGATGGGTCGAATGACCTACTTCTGCTCCTTTGTCTTGTGATCTTGTGAACTGCTCTACTCTCTGTATACATTTGACTGTGTAGCTAGGCATAGCTCAAATACCATCTATAAATTTGCTGACGATACAACCATTGCTGGTAGAATCTCAAGTGGTGATGAGAGGGTGTACAGGAGTGAGATATGCCAACTAGTGGAGTGGTGTCTCAGCAACAACCTGGCACTCAACGTCAGTAAGATGAAACAGCTGATTGTGGACTTCAGGAAGGGTAAGACAAGGGAGCACATACCAATCCTCAGAGTGATCAGAAGTGGAGAGAGTGAGCAGCTTCAAGTTCCTCGGCGTCAAGGTCTCTGAGGATCTAACCTGGTCCCAACATATCGATGTAATTATAAAGAAGGTAAGACAGCGACTATAATTTATTTGTAGTTTGAAGAGATTTGGCATATCAACAAATACACTCAAAAACTTCTATAGTTGTACTGTGGAGAGCATTCTGACAGGCTGCATCACTGTCTGGTATGGAGGGGTTACTGCACAGGACCGAAAGAAGCTGCAAAAGGTTATAAATCTAGTCAGCTCTATCTTGGGCACTAGCCTACAAAGTACCCAGGACATCTTCAGGGAGCGGTGTCTCAGAAAGGCAGTGTCCATTATTATGGACCTCCAGCACCCAGGGAATGCCCTTTTCTCACTGTTAACATCAGGTAGGAGATACAGAAGCCTGAAGGCACACACTCAGTGATTCAGGAACAGCTTCTTCCCCTCTGCCATCTGATTCCTAAATGGACATTGAAGCTTTGGACACTACCCCACTTTTTTTTAATATACAGTATTTTTGTTTTTGCACTTTTTAGAAGTCTATTCAACATACGTAATTGATTTACTTGTTTTTTTAAATATATTTTTTATTTTTTTCTCTTTGCTATATCATGTATTGCATTAAACTGCTGCTGCTGCTAAGTTAACAAATTTCACGTCACGTGCCGGTGATAATAAACCTGATTCTGATTCTGTTTTAGGGGACAAATCAAATCTCTTCAATCTCCGAATGAAATATAGCCACCGTCTTGCTTTCTTTGTAGCTGGATCAATATGTTGGGTCCAGGTTAGATTCTCAGAGATATTGACACCTAGGAACTTGAAATTGCTCACTCTTTCCACATCTGATTCCCGACTCCCGCCATGACGATTGGTGTGTGTTCCCTCATCTTACTCTTTCTGAAGTCCACAATCAGTTTTTTGGTCTGACTGACACTGAGTGCAATGTTTTTGCCGCAACACCACTCAACTAGCTGGTATATCTTGCTCCTGTACACCCTCTTGTCCCCAACCAAGATTCTGCCAACAATAGTTACAGCATATTGTCAGCAAATTTATAGATGGCATTTGAGCTGTGCCTGGTAATCAAGTCTACATCATTGTGAAGATTGAAAACATGCATCAAATTTTGCCACAACAAGTAATTTTCAAGCAGCTGCTAGTTCATGGAGAACCAAAAGTGTTCTCATAGCTGATGAATTCCTTTTATTTCTTTTTGGCATTTATTTACCACATTTCAGCAAATAGGATAGCACAAACACCTTTGAATTGTGTCAATGCAGGGAAATAACAATCGTTTTGCACTCAATGAGGTCCAGTCATTAGAAATCAGACAGAAGTCGAGATCTGTTTTCAGTAGTGCTCAAAGTAAATGATGGGCAAAATGGCTATAGATCCTGCTACCTTGCAAATTGTCCTACAAAGATGATTTAATATCTCATCTAAAACACAGCTCCTCAGACAGGGCACCATTCCCTCAACCAGGATTATGTGGTCAATTCACTAGTTTGGGGCCTTAGTCCACCTACAGCTGCCTGAATAAAAGATGAGTTATCAACTAAACGCAGAGAAATTTGAAACTGGTTATTCTGCTTCCAAAAAGGATCAAAGGTATATAATTCAAAATAAATACTAAGGAAAAAAAATAAATGGAGTATTATCCCTCTAATTCTTTCTTAAAGAGATTTGTTTGACCTACATTTGTTTATGTATCTTTCTTTCCTTTTATGTTTATATCAGCGAGAGAACTGTTTGACTTTCTTGAAAGACTTCGAGCTTGATTTAGTGTTTGGGTGTCATAAAAATGTCATGCAATCATCCTACCATTAAATACTTGTCACAGTGACAGATGCTTTAATACCCAACTTAACCTCGCCAGCCTGAGCTCATTTATTATTCAGCTTTTCAATACTTAAGCTATGTCAGCTGTCACAAACACAAAATGAACAATGTAACACACAACTTGGCTTCCAAGCCATCTATTCAACTCATAAAACCCAAATGTGTTTCTGTTTCCAATAAACTATTGTGGTCTGAGGGATTTCAAGTCCTTTGCACTTTTCCTCAGATTCTCAAATGTCCAAGCCAAAACAATATACCTTCCAATCCATCAGTGCTCTGACCCAGAGATGCCAAGGCAAGACCCATGGGCATTTCCATGTCCTTAGCCTTTCCCAGCTGGCCTACAAATTCCAAGAAACGCCTGCTCAAATCTAGTGAAATTTTGTCAAGCGCTTTTCATTAGTGCGTTATTCTTAATCAATGACAAGAAGGCTTTACAATGGGTATTTAAAACTGCCCCACACATCACCGGCACCAGCTTTCCCAAGACATACATACAGAAAAGTGCCAGTAAAAGGCCAGCAATACCATGAAAGATCCCACCCACCCTTTTAATAGATTGTTTCTCCCACTCTCATCAGAGAAGAGGCTACGCAGCATCCATGGTAAGACTCAAAAACAGTTATTTTCCCCAAGTTGTCAGGCTGATCAGTGCCTCCAGCCATTAACCCATCCCACCACCCAGCATCACTTTATACACACACAATCAGTCTATGTGTATAAGTCACTTGTACATTGTGTTTTATAGGATTGCTTTTATATTTATATTTATTGAGTTTCAGTTTTTATTCTGTTCTTTATGCTCACTGTGTTTTTCATGCTGCATTGGATCCAGAGTAACAATCATTTTATTCTCTTTACACTCGTTCACTAAAGAATGACAATAAACACTCTTGAATCTTAGGATACCGAAATCTTTTGTAGCTCCAACATCGTTAACACTAGTTTAGTTAATGACAGAATGATGTTAATTGTAGAGTTAAATTATACGAAATTTCTAGATGCATTTAATGGACACCATTCTTAATTTTCCTTTCCATTAATAAGTAAATAGAATAGACAATAACTAGATAATACAATCTGCTACTGTTCAAGTTATGTCCTGCAAGGTTTGCCAGTTTCACTTTATATATAAACCGCTCTACATATCTAAAGGCCTATAAAAAAATAAAAAGGTCTTGCTCTAATCTTTCACTTTGACCTATTCTGATAATTGATTATAGTTCCTGTTTTATGGCTTTATCAATGAGCATTCAAGAAAATAACAGGAACATATTAACGCAAACACGAGGAAATCTGCCGATGCTGGAAATTCAAGCAACACACACAAAATGCTGGTGGAACCCAGCAGACCAGACAGCATCCATAGGAAGAAGCACAGTCGATGTTTCGGGCCGAGACCCTTCGTCAGAACTAACTGAAAGAAGAGATAGTAAGAGATTTGAAAGTGGGAGGGGGAGGAGGAGATTCAAAATGATAGGAGAAGACAGGAGGGGGAGGGATAGAGCTGGAGCTGGAAAGTTGATTGGCAAAAGGGATACAAGGCTGGAGAAGGGAGAGGATCATGATACTGGAGGCCTAGAGAGAAAGAAGGGGGGAGGGGAGTGCCAGAGGAAGATGGAGAGAAGGCAAGGAGTAATTGTGAGAGGGACAGAGAGAGAGAAAAAAAGGAAAAAAATAAAAATAAATAGATAGATAGATAGATAAATAAGGGATGGAGTAAGAACGGAAGGAGAGGCATTAACAGAAGTTAGAGAAGTCAATGTTCATGCCATCAGGTTGGAGGCTACCCAGATGGAATATAATGTGTTGTTCTTCCAACCTGAGTGTGGCTTCATCCTGACAGTAGAGGAGGCCGTGGATTGACATATCAGAATGGGAATGGGACGTGGAATTAAATTGAACATATTAACCTTAACTTAGCTGTTTTGAGTGCATTTAATCTGAGAAATTGTAAACATAAAATAACTACAGAACAGTTTAGTTACTAGAACTGCTGCCTCTTGACTCCCGCAACCTGGGGTTCAATACTGACCACTGATGCCATCAATGTGGAGTTTGAGGATTTTCCTTGTGACTATGTGAATTGACTCCAACATCCCAAAGACTTGCAGACTGGTAGATTAACTGGTCGCTTTTAATTATCCTTCATATATATGTACAAGAATAGAACCTGGCAGGTCTTGATGGGAATTTAAAGAGAATAAATTGGAATTAATGTAAGAAAGGTGTTATACTGCCCTTGCAGTGTGTATATATACAAAGCTACACAGTGAGTTAAACACCTTCTCAAAGAAGCTTTCCTCGGGGTTTTTAATCAGATCTTACTTGTGAAAAGGTATTGCTGTTTCAAGGGCAAATAAAGAGAGGATGGAGATGGATATCTTTCCACCGTGCACTTCATATTGAATCCAAGTTAACCTGCATAGGAAGTTATATAAAAAACAGCTTACATACAGGAAGTGATGTTCATATAACTGCATATAAAATAAACTGTGCTTCTAGTGGCCAGGACAGGTGTTTATAGGTGAATGATGGTTGGTGTGGACTCGATGGGCTCAATGGCCTATTTTTGTGCTGTATGACTCTCTTCACGTTTTCAAAAGGCTCACTTCCAGTTCCAATTTCCTGGCATTTAGATATGCAGAAGACATTGAACAATCAGTGACTAGCACACCTTTCTTACTTCTTCTCAAAGTTTGAATTCATGCTTGGGCACATTTGCTGCTACCCTGTTTTATTTATTTAAATTTATTTAGAGATACAGTGCAGAACAGGCCCTTCTGGCCCAATGACCCACACTGCCCAGCAAACCACCAGTTTAACACTTGCCTAATCAAAGGACAATTTACAATGACAATTAACCTACTAACCTGTACATCTTTGGAAACAGAGCACCCAGAGGAAACCCACGCAATCACAGGGAGAATGTACAAATTCCTTACAGACGGTG
Organism: Mobula birostris; assembly: GCF_030028105.1. Taxonomy (NCBI): domain Eukaryota; kingdom Metazoa; phylum Chordata; class Chondrichthyes; order Myliobatiformes; family Myliobatidae; genus Mobula; species Mobula birostris. The sequence goes on along the minus strand of NC_092387.1, from coordinate 51,170,856 downwards.
CCATAATTGAGCTCCAAATGCCCCCATCTGTAATAGGGTTGTGCTAATCGCTACCCAGCCATGGCACCTCACCCCTACAGCTTTTCTCAGCTGTTGATTCAATTCCTGGTTGTAAAGCTGCAGAATACTCTGGACCTAGTTACAATTCCAAACAATGATTCCAGCACACTGCTTCCAACTCCAGCCTAATTTATATGCCTGTCATGGTGATGTTGTGTAATACAACTCCACTACAAAACGCAGAGAACAAAAATTTCCAGAGCCTGTTTTACTAACACACATGCAGCAGACCAGATCGACCAACCATCCAAGGCCCAAGCTAGAGACTTGCACCAGTGTGGTAACTGATTCCCCTCCTGTACAAAGTTTGCAGCTCTTTAGAATTGTTCAAAGGGGCAACGCTTGTTCTGAACCAGAGTGAATTCCACTGAGGTCATTCAGGTGTGTAACTACCAATGCTATGCCAAGTCTTCATTCCAATAACCACATGTAACAACTGTTGAAAACAAAACATTTTCCTCTAGGTGCTCCCACTGGAGTTTCAAAGGAAAACAGTGGAACATAATCAGAATTTAATCTGTTCTTGTCTCCTTCCTAGCCCTCAAAAACAAAAAAGTCAAAGTGATGGCTAGTAGAAATGGTTGGTTGTGATACAAACAGAAGAGATCTAAAGCCAGAAAACTGTTATTGGCACAATTTTTCTTTTTCTTTTTCTTCTTTTATATTACTTGGCCTGTTGGAAGCACAACTTTACCACATGCAATACTTCAATACTTTACACAGACAAAGAAGCTTAACCTGATTTTCATTAGCCCCTTGTTGCCACAATAGGTCATCTAGTCCCATTTAATCTGGGATATTCCCCTTGTCCCACTCTTTTCATTCATCTAGCTTCTCTCCCACCTAAAACAAACTTTTTTTCTCTCTATCTGAGGTCTGATGAAGGATGCAAAGCAATAACTGTTTCTCTTCCTACAGATTCTGCCTCAGCTGTTGAGCCAGTCCTGCATCTGCTGATTTTATTTCAAAAACCACTTAACAGATTTGTCAAAAAATGATTTCTTTTCAAACATTCATGTTGGTACTACTCAATCCTATTATTTTTCAAGTGCCATATTACCACACTTTTAAAAGTAGATTCCAGAATTTTCCTGAGTATTGATGTCTTAAACCAACAGCATTGTCACTACAGTGCAGTGTCTGTGAGTTGCACAGTCCAGTCAGTTGAACCATTTTATCAAAGATCACAGTAAATTTAAAGTCCGTAGATGGAAACATGGGGAAGTTAACCATCTGTGGAAACCTGATAGCTCATCCAAGGAAACCTACATGTGGATAAATGGCCAACCAGCCTGGGCCAGTGATGGGTTCTACTTATAGATGGGAAATAGTCTTTTTCACACTTCTTTCCAGATAATTTAACAAGCTCATGGCCTAATGAGGAATGTGATACTACAAGTGAGCCATCAGCAAGTTCTTTACTCATCTGTATAATACATTACCATGGCAATATCCACATTACATCATTGTAAAGTGCAGCTTCATTACTGGCTATAAAGTGCAGGCCCATCAACTGGCAGCTTAAAATGGTTAATAGAAATTAATCATTAGACTATACTTCTGCAGCTTAGCCAGATTTTTAAAATTTGCAATTATAACCAGAAAACCTGAAAAGAAAAGCATCTCAATGTGTCAGATAGTTATGAGATGTGCAATACATGAGCTAAATTCCAAAAAGATACAGTTTCAACATTTGTCTTGTGAATCCTGAGTGGGATGGTCATAAGCAGCTTTTGCCACAAGTTCCCTTGAGAAAGTGGCGGTAGCTGCCTTGAACAGCTCGGAATTGGGTCAGAAAATTACAGGATTAAAACTGACTAATGATGAACATAAGCTGGTAAATTTACAAGTCTAAGATGTGTGACCGTTAGATCAATGTCAATTATGGTTTTACATAGTGGAGGAAGCATGAATAAAATAGGTAAGTGGACGGTGGTTGATACGGTAGGTACAGAGTGTATGGCAAGTCCTGATCTGAAAGTAAGGTTGGTGAAGCCAAGAAACATTCTTTTTTTTTATTTCAAAATATACTTTATTCAAAAATAAAATTATATACAATAAACCATTCAATAACTTTCCATCCTTTACATACGTTTCCATTATAGTCAGTATATATCCATACTTATGGCCACCCACGTGGCACTGCAGTTGTTCACCTTACCACATCATTGTTGAGGGGTAAACTCCCCAGCACCCGACCCCTCCCACTCCCACAGGTGGAGAAACCTATACTGTGGTCCTTCCCCACCGGGCCCTTGCGGTGGCTGCACCGAGTTTCAGTGCATCCCTCAACACGTACTCCTGCAGCCGAGAATATGCCAGTCGGCAGCATTCTCCCACGGACATCTCCATGTGCTGGTAGATCATCAAGTTTCGGGCCGACCAAAGAGCGTCTTTCACCGAGTTGATGGTCTGCCAGCAGCACCGGATGTTGGTCTCTGTGTGCGTCCCCGGGAATGCCCGTAGATCAGAGAGTCCTCTGTTACGCAGCTGCTGGGGATGAAACGTGACACTAGCCCGTCCATCCTCCTCCACACCCTCTTTGCGAACTGACAGTGTGCAAAGAGGTGGGTCACAGACTCCTCCTCACTGCAGTCCTCCCGTGGGCAGTGGGGTGTGGAGATGACGTTCCGGGCATACAGGAGGGCTCTGACTGGGAGGGCCCCTCTCACCGCCAGCCAGGCGAGGTCTTGGTGCCTGTTGGTGAGATCTGGCGATGAGGCATTTTGCCAGATGAACTGGACGGTCTGCTCAGGGAACCACCCCACTGTGTCCATCACGTCCTTCTCCTGCAGTGCCTGCAGGACATTACGTGCGGACCACTGCCTGATGGCCCTGTGGTCAAAGGCGTTCTCCTGGAAGAACTTTTCTACGTAGGACAGGTATGCCAGCAACGACCAGCTGACTGGAGCGTTGCGCGGGAGTGGGGCCAGACCCATCCTTCGTAGCCAGGGTCAGGACAATAGGTGACTATGGATTGGATGGTCTTTGCCCATTCAGTGGTTGAGCCTGCAAAGGCTGTAAATATTTACATTTAGATTGATGTATATGTGGCAAAAAAAATAAAGTATCTTTCTTTCATATTCTTAATTAATGCTATTTTATTATAGGTCATCTGGCAACTAGTGAATAAGTCAACAAAGAGCACAGAGAGGAATGACATGTCAGAGGATTTTAGTTGAAACAAATTTGTTGGCCAAGATATGATAAGAATTCCCATCTCTCTGAAAAGTAGAAATGAATTTTAACATGCACAAAAAGAAAACTCTGCCATACTTTATCATCTGATGATGAAAGACAAACTAAAAAGTAAACCCTAAGATCTGCCATTCAAAGGATAATTCCACATAATTTTTGCTGAATTGTTGGCATTTTCATACATTTTAAGCCCCCTGTAGTGCTATCATTAATGGTTATCAAGATACAAAAAAAAGTACCTGCGAATATTGTAAAGTAGAAATAGCAACAAGGTTGAAAATACCCTATTATGTCCCTTAGCATCAAATGGGAAGCATGGGTCATATTCCAGCAGATTTGGACACCAGGCATTAACACAGCAGGATATAATGATAACTGGATTAGAACCCAAGCAGACACAAATGAAACCTTTCTGCAGGAAATTTAGTCCATTTATTAAATCCAGTATTTAAAAAAATGAAATTCAGTAAAACACTTGAAGATGCTGGAAATCTAAAGCAAAAACAGAAAATACAGTAAACACTCAGCAGGTCCGGCCTCATTTGTGGGAAAGGGAAAATAATTAAATGAAAAGTCTTTTACTTGATTAACTCAAGTTTCTACTCCCACAGATGTGGATTGACTTGCTGAGTATATCAGCAGTTTTTGTTAAAGAGATCATATCATATGTGGCATCCATGAAGTATATGTGGCATCTGTAAAATACCATCTGGTTCACAATTGTACTTTACATCCACTATTGTCCTACTGTTCAGACTTGTATGAGAGTCCAGGACTATAGAAATGTGCAGACTTTGAATACCTTCTAAAACAGCCTACGCGGGGTCACAGAGTACTAGAGCATAGAAACAGACCCTTTAGCCCAACTAGTCCATGCCAAACTATTATTCTGCCTCATCCCAATGACCAAGTGAACAATGTTCCTCCAGACCAAAGTGCACAACACAGTACAGGCTATAACTCACACACAATACTTAAGGTAATATTACCACAAATAATTAAATATATTCCAGAAGATTTACATTTGGCATAAGGTGCATTTACGACACAAGTTAAAGAATAAACAGTATAATGATACTGGCACTTCCTAAGTGATGGCAGGGAGTTCAGTAGTTTCACAGCCTAGGGGAAGAAGCTGCTTCCCAGCCTAATAGTCTTTCTCCTAATGCTACAGCACCTCCTGCCTGATGGTGGAGGGGTGGGCGAGAGGTAGGGTCAAAGAAATTTTGGGATGGGTGGGTGAGATCCTTGATAATGCTAAGGATCCTACATATACAGCGCTACTGACCAATATCTCAGATAGGTGGAAGAGAGAACCTGATATATTTATCAGGAGCACTGATAAAAAGTACTGTGTATTTGTTCAGTACATCTAAGTCCCACCTCATATCAGCCTGCAGATTCAAAGGAAACGCATCATGATAAGGTCTAGTTACTAAATCACCGGGACTCTACTCTGCTTATCACAGCTGAGCTAATACTTTCCATCCCCATCACAGCATCCATCAATATCTTTGGTTCTTTGTGTCAATAGTCCTCAATTTCAAAGGACAGGGATGATCAGTGTCAGTGTAATCTCTATAAAGACATGTTTCATGGGCAAACAATGACAACTGGCCTCGTTGTACACAGGAAAAGAGATAAGGAGAAGTCCTGGTCTTTATAAATCACCGATAACAGAGTCACAGCTTGCACATGAAGTAATTCCAAAATGTACTTGGTGTAGAAGAGCTGCCAAGAAGCTGATTAAGAGCAATAGGCAACTCAAAATCTAGAAAGGGGGATGAACTGAAGGATTACAGTATGTCCAAGATGAATTATAGCTGGAACAGAATTCTCAAAAGAGAATTCTGAGACAGGGAAAGTGCAAAGGGAATCATAACTTAATTACAAGGACATATACAGTTCTCTATTTCTATAATAAACCATATAAGATAGATTATCTGAAAGATTAACTTGTAATGCATGGAAGCACGCAAGCACGATCAGAGTCCAAATTCAGCATGAGTAGGCTTGAGCAATTTAAAGTAAGCAGAGAAGCAAATGAAATTAAAAAATAGAAAATTCTGCAACATGGTCAGCATTACAAGCAGCATCTGTAGAAGGGCACCAGAAAGGTCTTTGACCTAAAATTAGTTATGTGTTTTCACTCTCCATTGATGCTGCAGTATTTTTTGCGTATTAGCACCAGCAGTTTTTTGCTTCTCACAGAAGCAAATGAGCCTGTGTAGCACTTACAGACTTCACAGAATGATATGGCATTCCCAGTCAGAGTGGAAAACAATTGGGTAACTTTTCTGGCAAGAAAGTCTGGTAGCCAGCCTTACTGTGCCTGACTGAGACTGATTTTATGCAAGATTGGCGATTGGTTATGGCACACATCAACCACAGCCTACTGGTCAACTTCAACACTTTGCAGTTCGCCTACCAGAGCAACAGGTCAACGGCAGATGCTATCTCTCTGGCCCTACATTCCTCCCTAGAACACCTGGAGAATCAAGACGCATATGTAAAGCTCCTTTTCATTGACTACAGCTCTGCCTTTAATACCATCATTCCAAATAAACTGATTCCTAAGCTCCGGAACCTGAGCCTTAGCACTCAGATTTGCAGCTGGATCTTCAACTTCCTCACAGACAGGACCCAGGCTGTAAAAATAGGGGACAAGCTCTCCTCTACAATCACGCTGAGCACCGGTGCCCCACAAGGCTGTGTACTCAGCCCCCTGCTGTACTCACTGTACACCCATGATTGTGTAGCCAAGTTTCCATCGAACTCAATATATAAGTTTGCTGATGACACCACAATTGTAGGCCGTATCTTGGGTAATGATGAGTTTGAGTGCAGAGAGGAAGTTAAGAACCTGGTGGCATGGTGCGAAGACAATAATCTATCCTTCAACGTCAGCAAGACAAAGGATTTGGTTGTTGACTTCAGAAGGGGTAGCGGACCGCACGACCCCATCTACATCAGCAGGTGGAACAGGTCAGAAGCTTTAAGTTCCTCGGGGTCAATATCACAAGTGACCTGACTTGGCCCAACCAAGCAGAGTCCATTGCCAAGAAGGCCCACCAGCGCCTTTACTTCCTGAGAAAGCTAAAGAAATTTGGCCTGTCCCCTAAGACCCTCACTAATTTTTATAGATGCACCTTAGAAAGCATTCTCCTAGGGTGCATCACAACCTGGCATGGAAGTTGTCCTGTCCAAGACCGGAAAAAGTGCAGAAGATCGTGAACACAGCCCTGCACATCACACAAACCAATCTTCCATCCTTAGATTCACTTTACACCGCATGCTGTCGGAGCAGTGCTGCCAGGATAATCAAGGACACGACCCAGCCAGCCAACGTACTTTTTGTCCCTCTTCCCTCCGGGGGAAGGCTCAGGAGCTTGAAGACTCGTACGGCCAGATTTGGGAACAGCTTCTTTCCAACTGTGATAAGACTGCTGAACGGATCCTGACCCAGATCTGGGCCGTACCCTCCAAATATCCGGACCTGCCTCTCGGTTTTTTGCACTACCTTACTTTCCCTTTTCTATTTTCTATTTATGATTTATAATTTAAATCTTTATTATATTTACCATTGATTTGTACTCGAGGGAGCGCGAAGCGCAGAGCGCAGAATCAAATATCACTGTGATGATTGTATGCTCTAATATCAATTGTTTGGTGACAATAAAGTAATATTAATAATCTGTATGTGATCATCCTCTGGTGTATTTACTTGGAGAAATTACCTTCCTTCAGTTTTGTTTCCTCTTTTTAAATACATTTTGTTTTTCAAGTATCTTACGAAAGAAGATTTGCCCAAAGCCCAGGCATACACCCTGCCCATCTCTAAATCACTGGCTCAAGGTATTGTTACTTTTCCCTCAAGTTTAAAGACATCAGCTGCTTCCATAAAAGACAATGTGAATTGTGTTTTGATATGAATCCTCAAAGAGTAATTTGGAAAAGAATAGTCAAGAAAATTTTTGTTAACTGATTAAACAGGGATGTGGGTATCAGATGTGTTGATATTCCTTCAGCATTGTCAATTTAATGTATTATTAACAAAAAATTTGAAAATAAAACTTTAAATTCAATATACACTCAGTGGCCAATTTATTAGGAACCTCCTGTAACTGATAAAGTGACTACTGAGTCTATGTTCCTGGTCTTCTGCTGCAGTAGCCTATCCACTTCAACGTTCAACATGTGTACTCAGAGATGTTCATCAGCACACCACTGTTGTAACGCATGGTTAATTGAGTTACTGTCACCTTCCTGCCAGGTTGAACCAGTCTGGCCATTCTCCTCTGACCTCTCTCATTAACAAGGCATTTTCACCCACAGAACTGCCATTCACTGGATTTTTTTTGTTTGTTTTTCACACCGTCCTCTGTGAACTCTAGAGACTGGTGTGTGTGAAAATCCCAGGTGTTCAGCAGTTTCTGAGATACTCAAACTACCTTGTCTGGTACCAACAATCATTCCACGCTCAAAGTCACTAGGTCAAATTTCTTCCCTATTCTAAGAACAACTGAACCTCTTAACCATGTCTGCATGTTTTTATGCTTTGACTTGCTGCCAAAGTGATTAGATGTTTACATTAATGAACAAGTGTATAGGTGTACCTAATAAAGTACATAGGAACATTTCACATCATCCCACAGTATCTTCTTTGTTAATGTCAACAATTTTATTTTTATTTTTCTTTCAATCAAAATATAATACAATTTACAATTAAGGTTCAGTGAACTTTGGTGCCATGGTAACGTAGTGGGTAACGTGACACTTACAGCTAGGGGTGTCAGAATTCTAAGTTCAATTCTGACATCATCTGTAAGGAGTCTGTATGTCCTCCCCATAAAATGTATGAGTTTCCTCTGGGTACTCAGGTTTCCTCCCACAGTCCAAAGATGTACAGGTTAATAAGTTAATTATTCATAATAAATTGTCTGGTGGGTAGGCTAGGGTTAAATAAGGGGTTGCTGGGCAGTGTGGCTCAAAGGGCCGGAAGTAGCTATTCCATGCTGAATGTCTTTTTGAATAAATAAATTGTTTTTATCCTGTCTCTCAAGATACAGCACCGTAAGAAGACTATGGCTGCACAAAATATGAGCTCTGAACACCTAGTTTAGAATCTGTTATGCATACAACAAATAGAAAGGTTAGCAGAGACACATTGTGTGTGAAACTAGCACTTTCTTTAACAGGATTTTTGAAACAGAATGATGTATAATGATCGATCAGCAAGAACTGTGAGAGTTAAGAGGAGCAGACACTTCAGGAATTTTGCAAACTCAATGAACACATTTATAAATTTCATCACTGTAGGGATATTGCTGTAGCAGCTTTCAGATTAGCTAAAAATATGGGGATTTAAACATGGTTAAATGATGCGGATGGGAAATGACAGAGTTATAAATTGAGATTAGACTGCTCACATATGGTTCACAACATGTAACTCTGGATACCAGAAGTAAGGGAAATTGCATACTCTCCACAAAGCAGGAACGTAGTTCATTATAGTAGATAGTAGTCATTCAAAACAACACGCAAAATGCTGGAGGAACTCAAGGCTAAGACCCTTCATCAGGACTGGAAAGGAAGGGGAAAGAAGCCAAGATAAAAAGGTTGAGGGAGGGGAAGGAGTACATGCTAGAGGGTGATAGGTGAAGCCAGGTGGGTGGGGAGGGTGGAGGAAGTAAAAAAAAACTGGCGGGGATAGCTGGAAAAGATAAAGAGTTGGAAAAGAAGGAATCTGAAGGGAGAGGAGATTGGAACACAGGAGAAAGGGAGGGAGGAAGGGCACCAGGGGATAGACAGGTGAGGAGAAGAGAAGAGGTAAGAGGGGAACCAGAGTGTGGAATAAAAGAAGAGAGAAGGGGGAGAGGGAAAAATTACTTGAAGTTAGAGAAACCAATCTTCATGCCATCAGGTTGAAGGCTAACCAGATGGAATATGAGTTGATATTACCCCAACCTGAGAGTTGTGAAGGCCGTGGACCAACATGTCAAAATAGGAATGACAATTGGATTTAAAAAGGTTGGTCACCAGGAAATCCTGCTTTTTGTGGATAGAGTGAAGGTGCTCAACACCAATGAAATTTTCTTTCTTTCCAATGCTTGAGCATCTCATGTGTGAAGACCAAGGCCAAGCTGACCTCAAATATTAGTTTCTACACAGTGTATTTTGTGCAAATACAAGAACAAAATATAGGTTGAGTAACCCTTACCTGAAATGCTTGGGGCCAGAAGTGTTTCAGACTTTGGAATATATAATGAGATAGTTCGGGATCGCCCTCATTTCTGACTCTGAATTTATGTGCCACCAGTAAGTAGTCTTTGTCTTACACTTGTCCATTATACCTATGTACTTAACAGTATAAATGATTACATACCATTAATATAATGTGCATGTTATGGTGTATTCTGGAGTTATAGTATACAGCAAATACAAATTTTACAGCAGCCAGTATTCAGAACTGAATGTGGATTGTAGCTTGAATTTAAAATACAGCTCTGAACAAGGGCCTTCCATTTGACTGTAGAAGCCTGAATATGCAAGAATGCAGACCGGAGTCGGTGAGAATTAACATTCATTTTGTGTGTCTGGAGTGTGGGTGCAAAGAAGGAGGTGCTTGAAACTATATGTTTCAAGGAAGCATTGTAGATACATTGCAACTATAGCATTGCCCTGCTGCACCTTTTGATCTTTAACATATAAAAATCTCATGTCATATTAGATCAATCAGGCCTCTTCTTCCAAGAGTGTCTCAATATGGTGCCTGTTGCTCACTTTTGCTAAATAAAACACTCCTATATCCATTAGCATCAGTGACTCTCCGATGACTTTGTTCACGTCACAACAGTGTGCAGGATTACAAAAGCAGTACAGCAGCAACAGGAGAATAGCTAAATCAGCTGTTGAATAACAATAAACAATGGCAAGCTTTCAGTTTCCACCTCTAATGCTATGTTTTTAGAATCAGAATCAGATTTAATTTCACCAACATATGTCATGAAATTTGTTTTGATTAAAAGGTTACAGTACACTGCATTTGTATTTTATTTCTTTTTGGGTTTTAGGTAAGGTATAAAAACCATCAGCATTATTCTGGTATTAGATTTTCACCAGCGACAATCGTGATAAACTCATCAATGAATTCCTCTGCTGCTTCGTGATCTGCAGATGCTTTATCTTTACAATTTTAAAATTTTTTAAAAATGTAATTGTCCACCTTTTCTTAAATTTCTGCAATCAGTCTGTTGAATATTCCCAATTACCTTCAATTTTCAGTTCATTGTGATAGACCTTTGCTTGTTTATGATGAGCATACCTTTAAGCAGCATATTTTCACTCCATAGCTAACAAATCTACTTTTTCAATACATGGTCAAGATCTTTATTTTTCATTTCATGCAGTGTTTTTCTACTTTTCATTAAATTCTGTTGATTACATATGTGAGGTCACTTCTCAGTGTCTGTAGTGCACAAAGACCTGTACGCCACCTGGGAACTTGTGGCGCCATGTCAGCGCACAAAAAAAAATTCAGATTTCAGAGGTTTTTGGATTTTGGACTTTTCGATAAGGGGTACTCAACGTGAAGTAATAATTTTCAGCATTTAATCTTAAAATAGATAAAATCAAACCAAAGGTTAAACAAAGCTCAAGAGCACTTAAGGAAAGAGACTATGAATTATGACCAGAAGTGCCAAATGGCACCATGCTATCTAAAATTTACAGATCACATCAGAATAATCCAGAGGTCCTTTAGATGACAGACAAAAGAGTACAGTGATATACTTTATCAATTTTGACCTGGACCAGTAAACTACCGTAGTCTTTCCCTGACATATGCATTGTTATGCTTCTGCGCATACTCACGTATGTAGCTGTTGACAGGTGCTTGGTCTGTGGTGTAGCTACATGAGAGATTGCCTATTAACTCTTCGCTTGAAGCACTGTGAACCAAGATCAAGTAATGACCAAACTCTCCATATGAATCATCATGACTATCAAAAGAAAAAAAAGTTAGAATTAGCACTTCATACATAGAAAGCATTATTATATTTTACAGAACTCAGGCAAGTTACTAAAATGATACATGACAGGATTTAAAGTTTAATAAGGTTTAATATCTTAAATTGTCTTTTTTGAGGGATTAAGAATAGAGGTTCCCAACCAAGCAGAAGTGACCAAATTGAAGAGGTGAAGATGTCTGACAATGTATTAGTTTGATTTGTATATCATTTGGCACACTAAGTGATTTAGAGTGATACAGTTGTCTCACACAGAGGCAAGTCTTTTTCTGCCCATCATGTCTGTGTTAACTTTTTTGTTTATCTACACTAATCACATTTTCCTACATTAAGTACAAATCCTATATGTCTTGCCTCATTAAGTGTTTGTCCAAACATTTCTTTAATGTAGTGATTGTATCTGACTCCACCAAATCCTCTGGCAGTAGGTTCCAAAATCAATTAATCTCTGAGTAAAACAAGAACTTTGCTCTAAAATCCCCTTAAAAAGTCCTTCCTCTCATCTTAAACCCATGCCTCTTGTTTTTCAAGCAATGAGCATAGGAGTATTCAACATAGATGAATGGCAGGTAGATTAGGTGGTGAAGAAAGCAAACGACATGCTTGTCTTCATATTCAGTGGATATAAAAGTAAGGATGTTATGTTGCAACTTTACAAAGAGCTTGTTAGAATTCACTTGGAGTGCTGTGCACAGTTCTGATTGCCATATTAGATGAATGATGTGTTTGCACTGGAGAGAGCACAGAGGAAATTAACCAGGATGGTGCCTTGACTGGAGAAATTTAGTTTTGAGGAGAGATTATCAGGTTAGAACAAGCCTAGCTTATCCAACCTTCTAGCCTATTCAAACTCCGACCATGGGCTAGTGAGTTTTGACTATCTACCCCATCTGAGTTGATGGTCATAATCACTTGTCCAAAGTAAGAGTTTCAGAAATAGAACTAATGAACACCCGTGGGATTAGAGTAATTTGGTAATGTGGTCATTGTGGCCTGAAGGATCCACGTCTATGCTGTTTGAATCTGTGACTATAAGTTTTTTTATCAATCCATTGAGTAATACTGTACTGTGAACAGATAGTCTAGTATATATTGCAACAAAATTCAAGCACTTAAATGGGGCTGAGCTGAGAAAAAGGCAAAATCTGGATAAAAGGAGAATATTGGAGTATGGTAGAATAATGAACAATCCTTCAAAAAACCTGCACAAGAACAATGGGCTGAATGGACTCTTCTAGTGCATTTCTGACAATCCAAACTGTTCTTATTACTAAATATTTGTTTTTTGGGGAAAGTTTCAGAAGCACGAATGTTAAGTAAACAGACCATGGATAATTGATGTTCATTCAACACCTGATCAAATAATACATGAACACTGAGACTGCAACTGCTGTGCAGCGACAGTTGCTAAGCACCATCACTGTTTTGCACACAGAAAGATTTCAATAACATCAGTAAGATCACTGAATAATTACTGTGCTTATATCAGTTAAATGAAGAATGTTGCTACTACCTCCAGCTCTTTCTCAAATACTGCAACAAGAGCTAACTATCCTAAATTGGTAGCAGGTTCGTGACAAGTTCTATAGTACACAGAACAATACAGCACAGTACAGGCCATCTGGCCTATGATTTTGTGCCAAATTTTTTCACCTACTTCAAAATCAGTCTAACAACACCCTCCATTTTCTATTCAACTATATTCATTAATTTGTTTTAGAAAACAATATACATGGGAACTAATACTAATATTGTTTTTTTTTACTATTTTGTCAGCTGTCCAAAACTGACTTGTGCCCGAGAAGGATGTGGTACTGAGTTCTGTTACCACTGTAAGCAAATATGGCACCCGAATCAGACTTGCGATGCTGCACGTCAACCGAGAGCGCAGAGCTTACGACTAAGAGTGATGTATTCATCATCAGTCAGCTACAGTCAAGAATCTGGAGCGACGGCTACAGAAAACTGGACACTTCGTAGATACGTTCAGGATGAGATTACATGAAGAAAGGGGTTACCTGAAATAAACAGTCTGCTGGTCAATCAAATTCTACCATCTCGTTCAACAGTGGATGTTATTAAGCCTTGTCCGCGATGTGCAGCACACATAATAAAAATGAATGATGGAAGCTGCAATCATATGACCTGTGCTGTATGTGGTTGTGAATTCTGCTGGCTATGTATGAAAGAAATCTCTGACCTGCACTATTTAAGTTCTTCAGGCTGTACGTTTTGGGGAAAGAAGCCCTGGAGTCGTAAAAAGAAGATCCTGTGACAGCTTGGCACGTTAGTTGGTGCTCCATTTGGACCTCCAGGGTTACAATCTCAGGATTGCTACCCGAGCCACGTACGAGTGAGGCTAGAAATAAGAAGATAATGTAGCTAAATACGTGGCTAAGGAGTTGGTGCAGGAGGGAGGGCTTCATGTTTCTGGACAATTGGGCCTTGTTCCAGGGAAGGTGGGACCTGTTCCAACGGGACTGGTTGTACCAGAACTGGAGGGGGACTAACATCCTTGCGGGAAGGTTTGCTAGTGCTGCTCCGGGGGGGAGGGGGGTTAAACTAGATTTGCAGGGGGAGGGGAACCAGGGTATTAGAGCAGATAGTGAGGTGGAGGAGGATAAAGGTCATGCCAGAATTGCGAGCATAGTGCATGGGGTAAAGCCAGATCTAAAATATAAAGAGGCTTTGAGGAATGAGAAACAGAATAAAGGGTATAAAGGTAGTAAGGTAGAAGGGCTAAAATGCATGTACTTCAATGCAAGAAGCATCAGGAACAAAGGTGATGAACTGAGAGCTTGGATACATATATGGAATTATGATGTAGTGGCCATTACAGAGACTTGGCTGGCACCAGGGCAGGAATGGATTCTCAATATTCCTGGATTTCAGTGCTTTAAAAAGGATAGAGAGGGGGGGAAAAGGGGACGAGGGGTGGCATTATTGGTCAGGGATACTATTACAGCTACAGAAAGGGTGGGTAATGTAGCAGGATCCTCTTTTGAGTCAGTATGGGTAGAAGTCAGGAACAGGAAGGAAGCAGTTACTCTATTGGGAGTATTCTATAGGCCCCCTGGTAGCAGCAGAGATACCAAGGAGCAGATTGGGAGGCAGATTTTGGAAAAGTGCCAAAATAACAGGGTTGTTATCATGGGTGACTTTAACTTCCCCAATATTGATTGGCACCTGATTAGTTCCAATGGTTTAGATGGGGCAGAGTTTGTTAAGTGTGTCCAGGACGGATTCCTGTCACAGTATGTGGACAGGCTGACTAGGGGGAATGCCATACTAGATCTAATATTAGGTAATGAACCGGGTCAGGTCACAGATCTCTCAGTGGGTGAACATCAGGGGGACAGTGACCACCACTCCCTGGCCTTTAATGTTATCATGGAAAAGGATAGAATCAGGAAGGACAGAAAAATTTTTAATTGAGGAAGGGCAAATTATGAGGCTATAAGGCTAGAACTTGCAGGTGTGAATTGGGATGATGTTTTTGCAGGGAAATGTACTATGGACGTGTGGTCGATGTTTAAGGATCTTTTGCAGGATGTTAGGGATAAATTTGTCCCAGTGAGGAAGATAAAGAATGGTAGGGTGAAGGAACCATGGGTGACAAGTGAGGTGGAAAATCTAGTCAAGTGGAAGAAGGCAGCATACATGAGGTTTAGGAAGCAAGGATCAGATGGGCCTATTGAGGAATATAGGGAAGCAAGAAAGGAGCTTAAGAAGGGGCCGAGGAGAGCATGAAGGGGGCATGAGAAGGCCTTGGCGAGTAGGGTAAAGGAAAACCCCAAGGCATTCTTCAATCATGTGAAGAACAAAAGGATGACAGGAGTGAAGGTAGGACCGATTAGAGATAAAGGTGAAAAGATGTGCCTGGAGGCTGTGGAAGTGAGCGAGGTCCTCAATGAATACTTCTCTTTGGTATTCACCAATGAGAGAGGAACTTGATGACGGTGAGGACAATATGAGTGAGGTTGATGTTCTTAAGCATGTTGATATTAAGGGAAAGGAGGTATTGGAGTTGTTAAAATACATTAGGATGGATAAGTCCCCGGGGCCTGATGGAATATTCCCCAGGCTGCTCCACGAGGTGAGGGAAGAGATTGCTGAGCCTCTGGCTAGGATCTTTATGTCCTCGTTGTCCACAAGAATGGTACCGAAGGATTGGAGGGAGGTGAATGTTGTCCCCTTGTTCAAAAAAGGTAGTAGGGATAGTCCGGGTAATTATAGTGAGCCTTATGTCTGTGGTGGGAAAGCTGTTGCAAAAGATTCTTAGAGATTCCTGGAATTAGAATATTGACTGAGAATTTGAACCAAAATTCTAGAAGTTTAGCTTCTTACCTAGGCCTCTAGAATTCAGCAAATGAGCAGAGATGAGAGTCAGAAAGAGTGGCTGTATTTTTATTGCTTATACTCACAGGAAATAAAAAAATATACATTTAAAAGTTTTTGTAAAAAAACAAATTGTCAATGGAAAAATGGAAATTTTATTAGTATATTAGATTGATGCAGAGTAAAATTAAAATTGCAGCACCAGCAAATTGTACTCAATGAATGCCTTCTAAAGAGTTGAACAATGCAGTTCAAATATGCAAGAGCTCTTAGATAAATATTATGCTTTGGAAGCTCTCCAAAAACCAGCCATTGCAAAGGTCTCCTTTATACTCTTGCTGATACCAGCTATAATTCACTGCTGCTTAGCTTCAAATTCTCATCACCATAAAACACAGGAGCACAATTAGGCCATTCAGCCCATCAAGTCTGCTCCACTGTAAACTTTGCATGCAGTTTTAGAACATAGAACAGTACAACACAGGAACGAGTCCATGTTACACCAACTACAATGCCAGTCTAACTAATCACATCTGCCTGCACATATGCTTCTATTCACTGCCTGTTCGTTTGTCTGCCTAAATGTTTCTTAAACGGTGTTACCATAAACTGCTTCCACAACATCCTCTGGCAGCACATTCCTGGCACCTACCACTTTATATAAAAGAAAACTTGCCTGATGAATGTGCTTTAAAATTTCACCTTCTCACCTTAAACTTATGCCCTCAAGCATTTGACATTTCCACTCTGGGGGAAAAAAAACTCTAACGATCTACCCTATATACCCTATCTCATAATTGTAAATACCTCTATCAGCTTCCAGCTCTCCAGAGAAAAATATCCAAGTGTGCCTAACTTTTCCTGATAGCTAACACTCTTTAATCCAGGCAACGTCCTGGTGAACCTTTTTTGCACCGTCTCCAAACTGACCAGAACTGAATATAATATTCCAAATGAAACCAAACCAAGTTTTATACAGCTGCAGCATGATAACTCGATTTACACACTCAATGCCCCAGCTGATGGAGACAAGTATGCTATATGCCACCTCATTCACTTGTGTTGTCAGGAGCTATGGACTTGCACCTTAAGATTCATCAGCATTTCAATACACTTAATGCTCATGCCATTTACTATATGCTTTCCTCTTGCCTTTGACCTCTCAAAACACATTACTTCACAATGGTCCAGAATGAATCCCATGTGACTTAATCTTTTGGACTGACCTACCATGAAGGAGCTTGTCAAATGCTTGTGAGACAATACTTCAGCTGCAGAAAACCATGTGACTATCCTTAATATGTCTTTGTTTTTTCCAAATGTGAGTAAATGCTATAATAAGAATCTTTTCCAATAATTTCCCTACCACTGATATAAGGCTCGATGGTCTATAATACTTGGCCATGAAGGATGCAATTCACAGCCTGCAATGGAACTTCTATGTTTTTGCTGTAGATCATACAATGTAGCTACCTATAGTGCTGTTGTAGGGCAAGGTAAGCGGCAGAAATATACATAAAATGCCTCACATTGTTTTATTTGCAAAAACCTACATTGATGACCCCAATGCTCTTGGACAACTCCAGAGTTGTTAAACATGTTGGCCAACGCAGTTGCTTTGAAACCGCCAGAGTTTTGGGAGCAAAGTACTGTCACTTCTCACTTTGGTTCTCATCTTTTTTTACAGTCCTGATCAAGAGGCTCAGCCCAAAACATTGGCTGTTTACTCTTTTCCATACATGCTGCCTGGCTTGCTGAGTTTCTCCAGCATTTTGTGTGTGTTACTGTGTAATAGGATGTGTGGGTTCTGTTGTAATGATTTTCATTCCCCTGATTTAATTAAAGTAACCATCTGCATTAAAATGAAATAACTACACACGTTTCAGTGAATTTCAGAAGAGTAACAATTATCATTCATTGCTCCTTCAACTTAACAATACCACGTTTAAAAAGGAATCCAATAGCTGTGGATGATACTTTGGTATATTCATTGAAGTTCGGTAAATGTATGTTCTTTCTTACTCAAGTGAACTAAAAATTCAAACCTGGAAGTAACATCCAATCTACTACTGCATCAACAAATTGTTTACAAACACCATTTGAGGTAGGGAAAGGAGGAGGAATGATGCACCGCTGTCTAGCTGAGTGTAAACTATCAGCCATTTTAGCAAACTCCCTATAGTCCTTCACAAGTGCATTGGCGAGGTTTTTGCAAACTTGATCAGGCATTTGCTTCACGAAGAGTTCTTTAAAAATAAAATAAGGATAGTGGTTTCCCGGGAGAACCATTAGCTCCGAAGGCCTAGCATCACCAAGACCAGGTAAGGACAGCAACTATTTGGTATGCTCAGACTCCAATAGTCCAACAGTCTGTAAAAGGTGTTTATCATGTTCAGGCGGGTGTTCAAGTAGACTCACCACTCTCACAGCCATGGAATTGCTGAATGATGCTATTACATAGAAATATTTGGTGTTGTCAGCGGAGATTTCTCGCAGAACAGACTGGACCTTGACTTGTACAAACCAGGTGCTGGCACTTTGCTTCCTAAACTCTGGCAGTTTCAAAGCGACTGTGTTGGCCGACATGTTCAATAACTCTGAAGTCTTCCTAGAACATTGTGGTCACCATTGTAGGTTTCGCAAATAAAACGAAGTGAGGCGTTTTATGTTTAATGAAACCAGTAACACATTTTATTGAACTCCAAAACCTAAACACAAGAGTGTGCTAAAAATCCTGATGTAATGACATTATCATGTCAGACCAGCCTCTTAAAGCAAAACCCCAACTCAATGTCAGTGGTTGTGAATTATGCACATTTCTCCCAGCTACGTTACCCTACAAGTGAAGCTGTGTTTGTGATATTCTGCTGCACAATTGCTTCATATACCTGACAAATCTTTGCCCTAGAATGTAATTTGCTGTTCATAGAGTAGGTTGAGATGTACAAAGGTCTAATTTCTGTTGCTGTCTCTTTCGCTTGGTGTCACTTCTCTTGTAAGAACCAAGCTCCCGAGTAGGTTCTTCTGGTGATGGGGGAAAAAATCATGGCAATTCTGTGAGAAAGTTCATACTTACAAAGCAGAACTGCTGACGATTGATGATTAAGGCCTTGTTTAAAATTTAGTCATAATTCAATGGTCATTAATCTTATGACTATTTAAAACTTAATTTCATTATTTGACTTTCAAAGTGAGGCTGGCAGATCAAAAATGGCTTGAACGCAGTGAAATTCCTTCAATTAAATAAAAAGGCAGTTTGGTTATTACTAATTGATCTTAATATAAATTACTGGTTTTGATTGGTAACATAAGTTTTCAGTGGAATATGTAACTTCGCCGATTGACAGTACTCCAGTTCGCAGACTATATAGTATTCTATAGGAAGGATGCTGAGGCTTTGGAGAGAGTGCAGAAGAGGTTCACCAGGATGTTGCCTGGTTAAGAGAACATGTGCTATCTTGAGAGGCTGCACAAACTTGGGTTGTTTTCTTTGGAATGGCAGAGGCTAAGGGAGGATCTGATTGAAGTTTATAAGATTATGAGAGGCATAGGATTCTAATCCATCTACGGTCTTTTACTGGCTCTCCTCCATTATGTCCTGTCTAAGTTTAGAGAAAATAAGAAGTCGGACATTTGATATATCCTTTAAATTTGAGTAAATATGGCGACCTTTTATCCAATATTTTCATTTAATTTGATTTATTACTCTTTCAATCTTTTTTTTCGAAGTTTTACATTTGATCAGAAAGTCTTCCTTTCTTTCACCTTTTGGTCATATCCTCAAAATGGACTGCCCAGTCCCTTTTTCATTTGTTTTATTATAGTGTAGTGGGTTTTTTTTCTTTCTTTTCATTCAAAACCCTATGTTTTTTCCTTTTCCTTCATAAACTGGTAAGAGGAGAGTTGTTATTTTCATTTTTTTATTCTTGTATATTTTATACTAGTTTAACAATGTCTATGATTTTAGCAATGTTTGTCTTAATCTTGCTTTATATTGGTACTGATATATATATATATTTGAACTAATTCTCCTCTTGACTGTATTTATGCTTTTTTAAAAAATCAATAAAAAGATTAATAAAGAAAGAAGGAGAGGCATAAATAGAGTAGACAGGGGTTATCTTTTTCGCAGTGTAGAAATGTCTAATACCAGAGGGCATGCATTGAAGATGAGAGGGGGTAGGTTCAAAGGGGATGTGAGTTAAGTTTTTTACTCAGAGGATGGTGGATGCCTGGAATGTGCTGCCTGGTGTGGTATAGAGGCAGATACGTTAAAGGCTTTTATGAGACATTTAGATACGCACATGGATATGAGGAAGATGGAGGGATATGGACATTGTGTAGATAGGTAGGATTCGTTTTTTGGGGGGGGTTGATTTACTTTTTATCTGGTTTGGCACAACATTATGGGCCAAAGGGCCTGTTCCTGTGCTATACTGTTGTTCTATGTCCAATGTTAAAGACCCAACTTGAAGAATGAGGCATGCTTAGTGGAGCTCAGTGAAACATGCACATTGAAGCCTAGTTAGCTATGTACCACTGCCAGTTTGTTTTCATGGGTAGCAATCTCATTTGTAACTTCAAGCCCTACTCCAGAAACTTAAGCATATAATTAAGGCTGATACTTGACACAGTGCTGTACTCTTAGTACTGATTTTAAGTTGGAACATCAAACCACTAAGAGCCTGCTCTCTCAGAAGACATAAAAGATCCAAGATTTGGAAACAAAAATGATGCCTCTGGTGCCCTGACCAATATTTTGCTTTAACCACATCACATATCTGGTTGCTTTTCTTGTTGCCGTTCACAGGACCTTATTGTGTACAAAGTGACAGTTGCAAAGATTTCAAAATTGAGTTTGCTACATATGTGTTTGGGAAGTAAAAATGATTAGGTAACTAAGTTGGGGCTCTCCAGTTCTCCCACACTCCCATTCCCAGGCTGGCTTTGACCTATGTTCCAATGACTAATAATTAGGAAAATATTGATGCAATCATGGAATCATATGGTGCAGAAGGAGACAGTTCAATTCTAAGAATAATTCAACTAAACCCTGCTTCGCTACCTACCCTCCCATAGCTCTGCAAGTTCAAACTCTTCAAATTCATCTTCAATTTCCCTTTGAAAGTTATCATGGAGGTCTGATTTCCCCCTCAGTGTTTATGGAAGTGTTGTTCAGATATTAATAATGCTTTGTGACAAGAAAATTCTAATTTCTCCTCTAGGCATTTAAGTACTTTGGAAATTCCATGCTAAAGATAAATTTTATAGATTATAGCCTTTCAGAAATCTTAAGTCTGCTTTGCGCTGAGGATGAACCTCAGTCAGCAAGGCCCCCAACGTAAGCATGCCCACACCTGCAAAACAGACAACGCCAGGACTATGCTTCTACCATGCATAGGAACACTAGGTAGGGCCAACCACCTTGCAGCTTTGACAGTGCCAGTGCATTGTGAACACCGTGAGTTCCAGCTGCCAGGGGCGTCTACAGTTCATTATGCACACCCTTTCAAGGCAACACTTCTTATGTGACAGGGGTATCCAAGTGAGTGTACTACCAGCATCACCTATTGATGAGAAAGCAAAGGGCGACAAAATCTTGCTGCAGGCTGCCAAAGGCAGCAAGATCCAGACTTACAGGATGATCCTTTGCTTCAGTGGGCAACATTAGACATGGGATGTCAATCTGGGCTAAAGCGGCTAGACCTCTGCTTGGTGCAGATTTCCGGTGTGCCCAAGGGCTGTTGGTCAATCTTAAGAAATGCCGGCTTGTGGATGCAAAGGACTTTGGGTTGTTACCCTGCTCCCCCAGTAAGTACCCCACAACGACTCTGACAAGTACACACACCACTGCATTGGGTTTACTCAACTGCTGGGCGAATTCTCAGACCTCACCAAGCCTACATTCTCCACGACAGTCACAAGACATTGGGTCGGGCATTACATTCCCACAACTGGCCCACCAATCCATGCCTACACACGTAGACTGGATCCTAAAAAGCTGGCAACTCCAAAAGCTGAGTTTGTCAACGTGGAGAGATTTGGCATTTTACACCAGTCAAATAGCCCCTGGGCTTCACCCTTCCTTATGGTCCCTAATTCCGATGGTGGTTGACGCCCATGTGGCGATTTCATTCCTGATGCCTGGTCAACCTCTCTACAGTTCTCCACCCTCCTCAGCAAATTTAATTCCTTTTCACCTATTTCTACTTGCCATCATGGTGTACGGCTCTCCTGGGTCCTACGTTCCACCGCATTTGTTTTCATCCACCAGGATGCACACCAACATCGCCTTAGGTCCCATTCCACATTTTGAAATGGGGAGGAAAGACTTTTATCATAGATAAGAGGGGTAAACCTGAATGTATTTCGGTAGATCGCCTTAAACCGGCCCACCAAGATTTGGAGTATTCTGCTGCCAAGTCCCTGGCATGAGCATACCAACACACCACTGGACAAGCCAGAGGCACCTACGGTTCCTCCACCCATGAAACACAGGACCTCAGCAGGCAGCTCTTCTGAGCTCTGAGCAGGCTCACAATGCCGGTCATAGAGAATTTGGGGGGGGGGGGGGGTGCCTGTGTTGGGTAACATAATTGGTAGAAATGTGCATAATTCACAACTACCGACATTAAGTAGGATTTCACTTTAAGAGGCTGGTCTGACGTGATGACGTTGTCAAGTAAGGCACTTTAGCGCTGTTTTGTGTTTAGGTTTTGGAAGTTCAATAAAAAATGTTACTGGTTTCTTTCAACATAAAACACCTCACTTCGTTTTATTTGCGAAAACCTACACACTAAATACCTTTTGGTGGTATTGACTGAGGACCAAATGCTGGTTGGATCAATGAGACAAATCCTAAATATTGCCAAAGTGAAACTTTGACCTGTGCTGGAACAACAGAACAGTTTATTGTCTGAGTCTGAAGGTTAACACTCTGACCATGCAACAATCTCTACGTACTGCATTAAAAGACGTAAAGGGTGATAAAGGGTCCGGTGCTCCCGATGCGGCCTTCTATATATTGGCGAGACCCGACGCAGACTGGGAGACTGTTTCGCTGAACACCCACGCTCTGTCCGCAAGCGAAAGCAGCATCTCCCAGTGGCCACACATTTTAATTCCGAGTCCCATTCCCACTCTGATAAGTCTATCCACAGCCTCCTCTACCGTAAAGATGAAGCCACACTCAGGTTGGAGGAACAACACCTTATATTCCATCTGGGTAGCCTCCAACCTGATGGCATGAACACCGACTTCTCTAACTTCCGTTAATGCTCCACCTTCCCCTCGTACCCCATCCGTTATTGCCCATCCTCTGGGTTTCCCCCCTCCCCCTTTCTTTCTCCCTAGGCCTCCCATCCCATGATTCTCTCATGTCCCTTTTGCCAATCAACTGTCCAGCTCTTGGCCCCATCCCTCCCCCTCCTGTCTTCTCCTATCATTTTGGATCTCCCCTCCCCCTCCCACTTTAAAATCTCTTACTAGCTCTTCTTTCAATTAGTCCTGACGAATGGTCTCGGACCAAAACGTTGACTGTACCTCTTCCTATAGATGCTGCCTGGCCTGCTGCGTTCACCAGCAACTTTTATGTGTGATACTGCATTAAAGGTTCACTGAAATTATATTCTCAAGTCCTGAGAAGTGATTTGAACATATAGTTTCAAAGAGGGTCAAGACAACAGTTCTAGAAGGAAAGAAGAAACAAGAAGACAGGCTGATTAAACGCATTGATATCTTGAAAGTTTGTAAACCCAAGAGATGAGATCGTCTTATAGGTTATATTTCCAGTATAAGTGCTTGGCTAATACCTCATATTAAAGGCATTACTAATCTGGGTTGATAATGAACCTTTGGCAGAAGTTTTATTTCTCTTTACAATTTCTGTAATGTTCCCTAGAGTTCAAAAGGCTAGGGAGTGATCTGTTTAATATGTTTAAAACATATACAGAGTTTGCAGGATAGAATGCAAAGTTCATCTAGATAGTGAATATGAAGAAGAGAAAATCATTCCTTAGCCTCTAATCAATGAGTCACAAACTCAGCATAAATAGTCAAAACTCTGTAGAATATATTGAACTTAACAAAATAGGGTGTTTCAAAAGAAAGGCTTCAAACAACAAGTGTGAAGTCGGCTGAGATTTAAAATTAATGTTAAAATTGATTCAGTTCAATGTGAGATACTCAATTACTAAGTAAGGTCTTCATGGAATATAAGGGTAAAATCAGGATGCCAAAAACACCAATAGCTTTGGAGAATTTACATCCTGGCAAAAATGTTGAGAGCTGTAACTTATGAAACACTCTGCCTTGACCAACTGTTGTAGCCTCAAAAAGCCAAATGACAGTATCGTGATCCTGGGTAAAAGATCCAGTGGGCCATCTGTAAACCTGGTGAGTTCAACGTTCAAAGTAAATTCAAAGTACATATATGTCACCATATACAACCTTGAGATTCATTTTTATGGGCATACTGTACTCAATAAATCTATAGAAAAATAACCATAAGAGAATCAATGACAGACCACCCACTAGGGAGTTCTCAGAGTTCAGAAGACAACAAACTATGCAAATGCAAAAAGAAGAAATAATAATAACAAATAAATAAGCAATGAATATCGAGAACATGAGCTGAAGAGTTCTTGAAAGTGGGTCCATTGTTTGTTGAAGCATTTCAATGATGAGGCAAGTGAAGTTGAGTGAAGTGATCTCTTTTGATTCAAGAGCCTGATGGTTGAGGGGTAGAACTGTTCCTGAACCTGGCTGAGTCCTGAGGTTCTTGTACCTTTTCCCTGATGGCAGCAGCGTGAAGAGAGCATGACCTAGGTGGTGGGGTCCCTGATAAATGGACACTGCTTTCCTGTGGCAGCATTTCAGTAGATGTGCGCAATGGCTGGGAGAGCTTTACCTGTGATGGACTGGGCCATATCCACTACTTTTTGTAGGAGTTTCCATTAAAGAGCATTGTGTTTCCAAACCAGGCTGTGATGCAGGCAGTCAATATACTCTCTTCTACACATCTATAGAAGTTTATCAAAGTTTTAGATGTCATGCCGAATCTCCACAAATTCCTAAGGGAGTAGGAATTGCACTTACATGTTAGGCCCAGGACAGGTCCTGAAAAATAATAACTAGGAATTTAAGAGACTCTTTTAACAGACTCATGGACAGGTACATGGAGCTCAGAAAAATACAGGGCTATGGGTAACCCGAGGTAATTTCAAAGGTAAGGGCATGTTCGGCACAGCTTTGTGAGCCAAAGAGCCTGTATTGTGCTGTAGGTTTTCTATGTTTCTATGTTTCTAAAGTTGCTAACCCTCTCCACCTCTGATTTGCCGATGAGTAACCATCCAAGCATGGAGAAGGTTGCATATTTTGTCACATACCCTGCTGAGAGTGAGAATAACAAAGGCCTAACATCCTGTTCAGCATACTGGCTAACATGTTCCTCTGAATGTACCACACACAGTAATTTACTGCAGCCTGAAGTAAGTTTTTGAAAACTTTTGATGCAGAGTATGATACATTATCTTACCATGTAAAATGCAGTATTATCATGCTTTTAATCAATGGAATTGGCTAGGTGTGGTAACAGATGAAATTTTGTACAGGCTTTTGCAGAGGAAATCAAATAAATTTAATCACTCAGTTTTCTCATGAGTCTGACCATTCCAGACTAGGCAGTTAGACATTTAGTTGAACTTCAAATTAGAAACTTTATAATATTGCCACACAGTGGCTATATCCAAGAACAACAAAAAACACATCCTTTAGAAAATACTTTATCTATACCAGCTAGTGTTTCATTTGCAATTGATAATTGAAGGAGGGAGGAGAAGATGGCGGTGCAACGCAGTGCATGTGGCCGTTCTGAATGAATATCGATTATGTGTAACTAGGAGCCGTGCACAATCCAGATTTGATGGAGACAGCCATGAGAAGCGCAGAGGAACATCTGGAGTAACTTCTGAAATGCCTGCTTCGCTGCTGCTGCTACTGTGCGATCGAGAATCTCCGGAGACAAAGGCCCCAAATCCTCGGCTTTACATATCACCTGTTGCCGGGGCTGGGGTCGAAGCGCTTGGCAGAGATGGTGCTCGGTGCTCAGTGTCGAATAGGTGGTCGGAGGAGCGGAGTTTTTCGTACGGACTTGGAGCCGGACTGTGGTCCGATGTTTCCAGGAAGCTGCACTGCCAAGTTGGCAGCGCTGGAGGTTTACCATCTGCGTGAGATGATGGGACTTTCAAGAGACTTTGAGACTTTTACTGTGCCATGGTCTGTTCTTATCAAATTATGGTATTGCTTTGCACTGTTGTAACTATATGTTATAATTATGTGGTTTTTGTTAGTTTTTAAGTTGGTTTATCATGTGTTTTTCATGATATCATTCTGGAAAAACATTTTATCATTTCTTAATGCATGCATTACTAAATGACAGTAAAAGGGGACTGCATGTCCTCATAATCATAATAATCATAATTTTGAAGTACAGTAAGTGGTGTTCAGTAAAGATATATGCAGTCATTAGCAAGATGCCTAAAATATCGGAGGTAAATAACTAATAATTTTGCTATAAGTTAGTGTGGCAAACCATGTATATAGGTTGTAACTGGGTTACCTGGCTGGACATGCCTGGACACGCTCCTCTGCTGACTGCTACTGTGGCTCCTCCCACAGACCCCAAAATAAAGGCGATTGTGTCACTGCTCCTCCCACAGTCCAGGACAGACATACAGCATGGACGTGGATCCATTTTACTGTTAATAAAAGCCTTTCAGTATTTACTCTACTTCCAGTCTTTTGGAGTAATTGATAGTGCATCAGTTAGCTGAGGAGGAATATTGCTTATGAGCTTCTGAGAATTCCCTACCCTTTGTTAAATAGTAGAGTTGAATCATTAAGATTTATCTGAATCTATGGAACAGGGAAAGAGTAATAACAACTGTACTAAAGTTACTAAAGTAGCAATTTAGCTTGATGGCAAGATTCAGTTCTGAAATTTCCTCACTGTTCTGTGGCAAAGTAGCAAAAGGGATTAATTGATCAATCCTGCCTGTTGCACAGAGGCAGTGGATCAGCGTGATGTTGATGAATAGCAGAACAGGTTTGAAGGTTAAGGTGGCCCACTCCTGCTCGGACTTTTTAATGCTGTGGAACTAAGGTGTGTCACAATACTTCAAAACTGTTCATTGCCATGGATTTCGAAAGGAATTCCCAGCACACTGCACTGAGCTGCTGGCATAATTCAGTGCTCATGTCAGTATGCTCATGACTGACTTTACTTGAGACAAATAAAACTCCCAGAAATGATGGGTTACTGGCTGAGGAGTACTCAGCTCTGTGTGACTGGATGGGCCTGGACATGCTGGAAGAGTACAATGTTATGCTTTTGCCTGGCAGTATGTTAGAATCCAAGACAAGGCCATCAATACCCTTATCTACATGTAAAAAAGGAAGATTGTAGAAAATTGAAGATCTACCTCACTGTTAAATGTGGATTACAAACTTCTGTCCAGGTCACTGCCAATCAGATCAATTGTGCTCTTGGAAAAGCGATCCACCTGGATCAAACCAGCCATACCCAGCAAGGAACCTTCGGGTACTCTGATACTCAGGGTCATCATTGCCTATGGGCAGGATAGTGAAGTATAAATTTGCCTGGTCAGCTTTTACCAGAAGAAGGCCTTTGACAGGATTTCACACACACACTTGATAAGTTCTCCAAAATGAGCTTTGAAAGAAGAATCATGCATTTCATCCAACTGCTCCTTCCTGTCTTGCTGTGGTTTCTTTATTGAATCCATCAGGAAAGATGAGAACAAAAGAGTAGTGATGGTGGCAAGCAATGGAACCGTTCAGATCAAAGCCTCAGTGTCTACATAATATCACAATTATCTGCTTGGATCCATAGCTGCTGCACTGATTTATCAGCACATGCAACCATTTTGAACTGGCCTCAGCCAACTGACCACTGGCAATTGGCCTAACCAAGCCTCCAGTCCCCTCACTATCAAGTCTCACTGCCTTAAGATGCTGGAGATGTCATTCGGTGGAGCCAAGACATGCAAGACAAATTGACTGAAACTGATAGGCAAAATGCAACAACTATTGAAGTGGCGGTATCTATTAATATCCAGCAAGGACATGATCATCAAGCATGAGGTGCTCTCTGTATTGCTGTATGTGGAGGAAGTGTGACCTATAACCTGCTCCTCTACCAAGTTGGTCAACCAAGCCAGCTTCCATTTCATTTAGGGATGGAAGATGAAGCACATCCCGTGAATCATGATACATGTTCCCAACATTGCCCTCATCCTAATGGCTATGTTAGTGCGTGGCTGTATTAAACTGTGTGTGGAACTGACTTAAGAAAACACCAAGGGTCACTTGTGTGTCCCCAGTGTTGCGAAGGATAGATCTAATTTTGTTGCTACACAATGTTCCATTTGGCTGGACACTGACACACACCTATCCTTTGTGTAAAAGTTCTTTCAAAGAAAACATCTTTGACCACAATCCATCAGGCAATGATCAGTACTGAACAACCTGCAGGAGAAGGACACAACGGATCTCATGGGATGGTTTCATCACAACCATTTGGCAGAGTCACCAGAACTCAACAACAAGCACCAAGACCATGCTTCACCCACTCCATCAGATCCTTCCTGCATAGTTAGCATCTCTCCCTCAACACGTGCAATCTGCTTGAGATGGCTGTAATGAGATGACACAATTATGGAATGCATTTGCAAAGAAGGTCTGTCAAAGGATACAATGGTCGATGTCAATGTTTATCCTCAACATCTGCATAAACAAGTACATTCTGATCAATGGACTGTTCCCAAAGACACATACAGAGATAAAATGTTGGAAGATCATCAACTCAATGAAAGATGCATTTTGGTCTGCCAAAACTTGTTGGTCTCCCAGTGCAATAGGATGCTGCTACCGAGCTAAGGGGTGAACTAAAGTTCAATGCAGAAAACACAAAGACTTTGTGGAAAAGGACTGTCACCTAAGAACATGCCACCATTGGACACTGAGTGAATGGCTCATGTAGAAAAGCCTTCCAAACATCAGAAATGTGCAATGTCCAAGGAAACCACAGGAAGAGCAATAGTGTCTTGCTTGCAATATGTACTAATACTATAAATGTACATTCAATGGCCACTTTATTAGGTACACATGTACAACTAACCATTAATACAAATATCTAACCAGCCAATCATGTGGCAGAAACTCAATGTATAAAAGCATGCAGACAAGGTCAAGAGGTTCAGTGTTGGTCAGACCAGACATCAGAATAGGAAAGAAATATAATCTAAGTGACTTTGGCCATGAAATGATTGTTGATGCCAGACAGGGTGGTTTGAGTATCTCAAAAACTGCTCATCTCTTGGGATTTTCATGCACAACAGTCTCTAGAGTTTACAGAAAATGACGTGGAAAACAAAATAAAAAACATCCAGTTGGTATAGGGTTTTTTTATAGGATATGACGGATAAGCAGGAATGGGTACTAGGATGGCCAAAGATGGGAGGATAAAGTGTAGGTTAGGGTATGTGTGTGTGTGATTGGGTGAAGGGATTTAGAATGTAAGTCTATTGCACACTCCGGAGCAGAAGGTGGCGGTAATGCACCATTAAGCTGGGTGCCAACCGCTGTAAAACAAGACGGAGAAGAAGAAGAACATCCAGTGAGTGGCAGCTCTGTGGGCAAAAATGCCTAGTTAATGAGAGAGGTCAGAGGAGAATGGTCAGACTGGTTCAAGATGACAGGAAGGTGACAATAGTTCAAATAAGCATGCGTTACAACAGTGGTGTGTAGAAGGGCATTCCTGAATGCACAACACATCCAACTTTGAAGTGGATGGGATACAGCAGCAAAAGACCCTAAATATATGCTCAATGGTCACTTTATTAGGTACATGAAGTACCTAATTAAATGGTTAGTGAGTGTATAAACCTGTTAACAATATTAATTAATTAACTACATGAAACTATGAATGTAAAGAAAGCCATGCACTGGGTTTTTGTATTTCTTTTATATATTTTTATGAACAAAGTTAATTTTTGAAAAAAGAAGTCTGAGTGAGATATAAATCAGGCCTCTGAAATTCCAAACTCGTTCAATTGTGCCAAGGAATTATCACCATTTATCTGTAGAATTGGGAAAGTTTAGTTGACATTCAGTTAATAATTCACATGAAAGACTGCATCTCTCTCATTGGGGTATTCTTCCTCAGTACAACACGAGTCGCCGAAGAGTTTAAATCCATAATTCTGATCTAACATTCTACTTCAGCAAGCTCAGGAGGTGCCACCTTCAGAGCTCACCAGCCATCTGTGACTATTCACCTCTAGTTAGATAAGGTATCAATCAGCTGAGAGACATTTTACTTTGTCCCTTCTATTTTAAAATTGTCCATATTGATTTCCCAGTAGATATATAATATGATCAAGGAAGCTTGAGGATTTTTTTGTGAGAACTGGTCGATAGATAGTTGGGTTAAAACAGAAAGAGACCCATGCATTGATTTGAAGGTGATACGCTTTGCCAGTCCCAGACAAGAACAGGGCAGGGAGAAATCCAATGCTTTCAAAGTTCAACCAAAGCTGACCCCAAATGCAATTTTCAATATTAGCATCAACTTCATTCAGATTATTTATAAATACAGACAGAAACCATACCTTGGAAAGAACCACAGTTTGATATTTTGTTTGCCTTTATATCCTCTAAATTTTTAATAGGATTGTGTAAACTCTTTAAACTGGAGGGATATTCTGTTTTACAACATCAATTTTTATTAATAGGGAGACATCAATACAGGGGTCATTCTTGTTAAGATCGTATTCAAACATTATGCCTGAAAGGGATTTAGCATAAAGATTTTTAAAAAAGGAAATAAACAGGGAACTACTGGAAAGGGAGAAAGATCAGTTATATCCATAAGTAGTTAATTCATCAGTGCTTTGGTGTGAACCCTTGGTTGGAATAATTCAGATAAGAGGTTTTAAACCAGAAAATGTTAATTCATCTTCCCTCTTTAAAGTGTGCATTTTTCCATCATCAACATAAATTAAAGATAAAGCCTTTCATTAATGAGATGCTTTTCGCAAATACGCGTTGTGGCAAGGCACTATACATTCAGTGAAATGTTTTAAGGAGAGCTATGCTATTATGCCAGGGAACACAACAGCTGGATGGGGAATAGTGAAGTCTCATAAAGAGCAAGTTGACAACCAGATTACATGCTTTAGCAATGTAGTTTCAGAAATGAATAGCAAGAGAATGACCACATCCATGGCCACTTTTATTCACTTTAAGGAGGGGAAGAGAGACCCCTGTTTACTGTCTCACCTGAAAAATGGCACCTCTAATGTTGCTGTATTAGGATGTGCAAGGTAAGCTTCCACTCCAACTAAGGGTGTGCTCCTCACCCTAAAATAATGAGTTCCTGACTGTCTTCCAGTGACTCCCATTGTTGCTGGTGATGCCCCAAACAGTTGGTATAAAGATTGAAAAAAAAGGGAAATAAACAGGGAACTACTAGAAAAGGAGGAAGATCATTTATATCTGGAATCAGTTAATTCATCAGTGCCTTGGTTAGTTGCTTTACCCATTTTCAACCCTATCATAACGCAGCTGGACGATACAGCAGGGCCAAAAGCAAACTGGATGTCAGCTCTAGAGCCCTGAGGGAAGAGGTAAAAGGAGTACAGTGTTTTTAACAAACCTGTAAATAGATAGTGCAGTAATTCACTTCATTGAGATCAAAGCATTCACAGCTGGATCCACCATCTGTGTTCTTCTCTGACCATTGCCAACTTCGAGCTGACTGTACTATGGAGAGCATGCTGACTGGATGCATCACCACCTCGTGTGGAAGATCCAAAGCACAGAATTGAAAGAAGCTGCAGTGGTTTATAAACTCAGTCAGCTCCATCATGGTAACGGGCCTCCCTGCCTTCAAAAGGTGATGCCTCAAGAAGGCAGCATCCGCCATTAAGGGCCTTTACCAACCAGGACATGCCCTCATCTCATAACTACCATTAGGGAGAAGCACCAGGAGCCTGAAGATCCACACTCAACAGCCTCTTCCCCTCTGCCATCAGATTTCTGAATGGTCCATGAACCCACGAATGCTGCCTTGCTATCCTCTTTTGCAGTTTTATTTTGTATTTATTCTAACTTATAGTAATTTTTCTGTCTTGCAGCCACAAAACAAGTTCCATGACATATGACAGTGATAATAAACCTGATTCTGAATTTGATTCTGAAGACCAGAGGGCTGACGGGGGGACAATGAAGTGGAATATCAGACTGCTGACCCAGAAAACATCGAGGAACTGAAGAGATATTAAAGATGTTGGAGATATGTGAAGTGCCTCTTTGATTCTCCAGTGAACTGACGGGAAGCAATCATGGAGAACATCAAGACATTCTTCATCCTCAAAGGTATTAGCAGTTGTAGACAAGTATATCCCCACAAAATCACTCAGAATCTTCCTCAACCAGAAGCCCTGGATGAACCATGAGATCCACAACCTGCTGAAGGTCAGATCGGAAGTATTCAAGTCTGGCAACCAAGCAAGTTTCAAGAGTTACAGATACATTCTCCGGAAAGCCATCTCACAGGCAAAGTGGCAACTCTGGATTAAACTTGAATCAATGAAGGATGCTCGACAGTTGTGGCAGGGTTTGAATGCTATCACTCTTGTAAAGTTAAATCAAGCAACATAGACAATGACAGGGCTTGGCTTCCAGAGGCGCTCAATGCTTTTTATGCTCGCTTTGACCATTAAAATATGCAGGAACCATCACTAACTCCCACAGGCCCCGATGATCCTGTGATTTCCGTCTCTGAGGCAAACGTGCAAGCATCCTTCAGCAGCATGAACACACGGAAAGCATCCAGCTCAGATACGGTACCAAGCCAAGTATTAAAGACCTATTCTGATCAACTGTCTGGAGTGTTCACTGAGATCTTTAATCTCTCGCTATGCTGTCTGAGGTACCCATCTGCTTCAAGCAGGCTTCAATTATACCAGTGCCTAAGAAGAATGTGGTAACCTATCTCAATGACTATCATCCATTAGCACTTACATCCACAGTGATTAATTGTTTTAAGAAGTTGGTGAGGACGCATATCAGCTCCTGCCTGAGAAGCAGCTTGCAATTGCTGCAATTTGCCTACCGGTACAACAGGTCCACAGCATATGCCATCTCATTGGCTCGTCATTCAACTCCGGAACATCTGGACAGCAAAGATGTATACATCAAGATGCTCTTTATCAACTACAGCACAGTATTCAATACTTTTATCCCTTCAAATCTTATCAGTTAGCTTCAAGACCTTGCCTCAATATCTCCTTGTGCAATTGGATCCTCAATTTCCTCATTTACCCCAGTCAGTCCAGATTGGCAACAACATCTCCTCCACAATTTCCATCAGCACAGTTGAACCCCAAGGCTGTGTGCTTAGTCTCCTGCTCTACTTGCTTTATGCTTATGACTGTGTGGCTAAGCACAGCTCCAATGCCATATTCAAGTTTGCTGACATCACCACTGTCATAAACCAAATCAAAGATGATGACGAATCAGTATATTGGAGGAAGATTGAAGATCTGGCTGAGTGGTGCCACAACAACAACCTCTTACTCAGTGTTAACAAGATTAAGGAGCTGATTATTGTCTTCAGGAGGAGGAAACCAGAGGTCCATGAGCCAGTCCTCATTGGGGGATCAGAGGTGGAGAGGGTCAGCAACTTTAAATTCCTTGACATTATGAAGAAAGCATGGCAGTGCTTCTACTTCCTTAGGTGTTTTGTGAAGATTCAGCCTGACATCCAAAACTTTGACAAACATCTGTAGATCTGTGGTGGAGAGTATATTGATTGGTTGCATCATAGCCTGATATGAAAACACCAATGCCCTTGAACAGAAATTCCTACAAAAAGTAGTGGATACAGTCCAGTCCATTGTGGGTAAAGCCCTCCCACCAATGCGCACATCTACATGAAACATTGTCACAGGAAAGCAACATCCATCATCAGGGATCCCCACCACCCAGGTCATGCTCCTTTCTCACTGGTGCCATCAGGAAGAAGATACAGGAGCCTCAGGACTCACACTACTATGTTCAGGAACAATTATTACCCCTCAAACATCAGGCTCTTGAACCAAAGGGGATAACTTCCCTCATTCTCACTTGCCTATCACCGAAATGTTCCCACAAACCACTCTGAAGGCCTCTTCAGCTCATGTTCTTGATAGGTATATATCTATTTTAATTTATTTATTTGCTTGTTTGTTCATCTATCCCTCTATTTCTTTCTTTCTTTTCTTTTTGCATTTGCAATTTGTTGTCTTTTACACAATGGTTGTCCGCCCTGTTGGTGTGGCCTTTCATTGATTCTGTTATGGTTATTGGATTTATTGAGTAGGCCTGCAAGAAAATGAATCTCAGAGTTGTATATGGTGACATATATGTACTTCGATAATAAATTTACTTAGAACTTTGAGCATTGTTCAGAAAGTAAGAAAGAATCTGGGAGAATTGTGTCACCTCTAGAAAACCATACAAAATCCACTCCTGCTGCAGTCATTCAGGTAGGAAGTGGAGAAAGAACCCTGAGGGTTAAAGAACCAGCAATTTTCCTCCTTTCCTCAAAATCACTCAAGATCATTTTGCAAATCAGAATTTTCTCCATGCAGCAGGATAAGAAATACTCACTTCATGTATTACAAAAAAGGAGCTCTACGATCCACAGTCTTAAGGAAGAGGATGCCACATAGCTAGATGTATTAAGGATCTACAAATCCATCAATGGAAGACTATACAAAGGAAAAGACCTAGAAAGCACAGCCTCCCAAAACTTCCTGTCCTCTGTCTCTAAGGGCTTTGGCATCAGCATTGTAGGAGAGTCTAGCCAGCCACTGACCCTGGAGAAATTGACAAGATCCATCCATTACCTTGAGACAAATAAGATTCCAGGAAGCAACAATTTACTGGCCAAGTTGTATTTGGGTCTGTGGAACTCGGTGGGCTATGTTTCTAGTAGGTAGCATGTCAGAATCAATGAGGAAGGGCATCTTCACCATCACTTACAAGCAGAGTGGGAAGAGGAAAGACATCAAAATGGGTGACCCACCTCACTGATGAATATTTAATAAAGATTCTACCCAAAGTCATTGCCAATTGAGTGAAAACTGTTTCTGAGGCAGGTGATCCCCCAGACCAAATCTATGCCCTACCCTTGTGCTGTTCAGGAATACTATTATCAACATGCTGAACAAGAAGTGGATATATTCCTGGTTAGCTTGGACCAGGAGAAGGTCTTTTGCAGAACATCACATGCATACGTGATGGATGTGGTCTCCAAAATGGATTTTGGGAAAGGAATCATGAATTGAATACAGCTGCTTCATAAGCTTATCATAGGTGCTAATAATGAGTGAGAAGTAATCAACATCCATCAAACCTGAGGGCAGGCAATGTTGCCTATTCTTCTCTATCTTGTTTGTATGCTACATCAAGCCTTTTACTATATCCTTCAGGAAGGGCAAAGGCTTAAGAGGTGTATAAATGCCAGGAAGTGGGGGCAATCAGGGCAAAGCTTCCCTTTATACAGACAGCATTGCTTTCCTCTGCTTGGACCCTCAGAATGATCCACGAGTTGATCAACATCTGTGACCAATTTGAACCAGTGTCAGTAGTTGGACTCAACTGCAGTACTCACTGTCAGGTCCAAATACATCAAAGTGCTGGCAATCCATTTTGGGGCAAGTGAGATAAGAATTGACTGAAGAGGCTAGCAAAAATGAAGCAGACATCAAGAATTTGGAACAGCCCTTCCTCTCAATAATGGGAAAGAAACTGAACATCAGGTGAAAGGTGCTCTCTGTGTTCCTTATCCACTCCCACATTTGAGCCATCTTCTGTTTCAACAGGAGATCCAGAATAGATCAAGTCCATTAGGTCAGGATGTACAGGGTTTCCAAATAAATATGGGGAAAACATACCCAAAATAGTTCTCATCCTGATGGCCACCTTTATCTGTGGTTGCATCCAGGAATGCATAGAGCTAGAGCATGAAAGCACCAATGTCACTATAGTTGCGAAGTATGGACCTAGCTTCATTACCACATAACATTCCATTCATTTAGACCAGGGGTTCCCAACCTTTTTTACGCTATAAACCAATACCATTACCAAGGGATCTGTGGATCCTAGGTTGGGAACCCCTGATTTAGACCTTGCCACTGCACATATCCTTCGCAGAATAGTTCCTGGACAAAAGTACTTTTGACCCTGTCCATCGGGCAGTGGTCAGCACAACTGTTCCAGAGATCCTATGGGAGGGGACAGTGGATCTTGTGGGGTGGTTCCCTAACCACTTCCAAAATCTTTGGACAGAATGTCATATTGCCAGAAGTCACAAAGAAACAACAAAACATTGGTTGGCTATCAATGAGACAGAACTTTCCCATTAGATCCTTCAAGTCCATTAGGAGACAGCTTCAGCGCTGATGAGACGATCATCCACCTTCTCATGAAACATTGTTTGCCGGGAGGTCTGGAAAGGGAAGCAGTGGTCCTCATCAAAGATCGCCTTGAGCAGCTGCGTAACTGACTCATGATTCGTAAGATGATCCCAGGGACACTGAGACAAAAATTAATTGCTGCTGCAGGATCATCAACATAGCAAAAGACATCTTGGTCTGCCAGAAACTTCCAGTGTAAGAAATGTCTGCAAGCAAATGCTGCCCACTGACACATTCTAGGGTGCAGTGTGAGTGCTGTATTAAAGCTCAGTGCTATCGCTACAGTGGCTCTGTAAGGGGACCACAGGCTATTGTCCTACCACAACTGAATATTAGGCAGCTGGGCTTGTGTAGCAGCCTTTCGAATGCCTCATAGATGAATGGTTTAAGGAGGAAACAGGAATGGTATTAACACATTATAAGAGAATATAAGAGCCTGCAAGAAAATGAATCTCAAGGTAGTATAGGTAGCATTTAAATACTTTGATAATAAATTTACTTTGAAATTTGAAGTAGTGCAAGACACGCCCAAATAATATTTATTTTCATTTATTATGAATAATGTATATTTTTGGAAAAAAATGGATTCCACATTCCACACTGCAGTCTGAATGATAATCTGAGGAAATACAGGTCAGAAGTAATGCCATAATTCACATCCCTGATTCACCAACTCTCACTGTCTGTGGCAATAGCACACTGCTCAAAGCAGCAGCAATTAAGTATTTGCTTACTTACTTATTGTCCATTACCACTACTGGTGTTTAAGGCAGCAATGACAGTCCTCTATCTCTGGTGTTGTTCAGGGCTTCCTTCATAATGTCAGTAGCTTCCTCTCAGTTTTCACCACAGTCAGTCACACAGGTCCCAGGTGGAGAGTCAGGAATACCAATCGCACTCACATGTAGAAGAGTTCTTCATTGCTGTTTCCATAACAGTTTTGTTTTACCATTCAGGGTTGTTAGCCCTGAGCTGAACCCCTAAACTGGAGGACCGGTGGACTACTCTTGGTCTGTCCTCTACCCTTTCACCTGTTTGGCATGGGTGACCCTACCAAGAGTCAATTTATAAAGTCCTGATTCCAGCCAACATAGCTCCCTGAGTCATTGAGGCACACAAGCCTCCAAAACCAACAACAAGGTTGTGGTCCTCTCAGTGGAATTAAACATCTGTTCAACATTAATGCTTCAGCTGTCAATGCAGACATATACTTTTGTGCCTTGAACCAAAGTTTGGACTTCCCAATGAAGCAACTGCTCGACAGCAAGGTTTCTGAGCACATTTATACTATAAAATTAGGATAAACCATTAGATATACAGCAAAGTTCCCTCCAATTTTTTTTACAGCTACGCAACCAACCATTGCTCTGAGCAGGAAATTTTTACACGGCCTGAAAACTGTACGGCACTTTAAATGTTTTTTTTGCAATATGCACATCAAACAAACACAAACCACAACTCACAACACAAGTAAATTATGTCAGAAAGTCAAAACAATTAAGAGGCACAATGGCAAAAGTAAAACATTTTGACTAGACGGCATCGGCCAGCAGTTTATTAACAATGAGCTACCGACTTCCATTCTGTGATTAATGTTACAATTTGTAACAATATTGTAACTTGAAACACTGATGATATAAATACATCTAAGTTCTAAAATGTTACAAAGTGATGGCACATGGTATGTTTATTATTTTAGAAAATGTAAGGATTATACTTATTAACACATAATTTATAGGGTATTTCACAATTATATTAACATAGATCTCTAAACTATATTAACATAATTTCAAACTTACATTAGCATGATATAAAAGAAAATTCCAGCTGCACAGCAACAAGACTATCTACGTGGGAGCACTTCAGTTACTGTGCAACCACACACACGCACAGCTTAGAGGGAAAAGTGATATCCAGTTACTTCATTAATAGAGAGAGAATTAACTGTTTGAACAGCATGTTGTACCATTGAATGATGGAGGAAAAATTAAATGCCCCTTTCCTAACAATTAATTAATCTCAAAAATGTATTTCTGAAGGAAATGTTGAGCAGGAGCTGATACATCCGAATTAAGTGATTGGCAGAGGGAAGCACTGTGCCTTGTAGATCAGCAACACTGGAGTTTGCAAATTAAAACTTCATGTAAATCCTTAATCATGCCAACCACAGGACAATATACCATTCATAGGGGATCGAGCAGACACCAAAGGTATCATATTATACCAGAATCAACAGTCTTAATGAGCAATCAAGTCAGAGTTAAGACACAACTCAAACTGTGATCAAATGGCTCACTATCCTATCATCATCACCATAATGTGACCTAGAAACAAGAAGACTGGGCATGGTAGCTTTTATGGGAGTGATAAATTTGATTATTTTACAATCAATATTTTTCCGCAAGACCTTTCTCATTATACTGGAGGATGACTTTGAACAGACAGCACTCCCCCAGGACCTACATTCCCCCTTTAATTTCACCCTTCCCTCGAATGATCAGCTGGACAATATTATATCTGCCTTTTTAAATTAGTTCATTTTCCTTTGAGCATAGGATTGAATGAACATTAACACAGAATAGTCTGAATGACCTTGACTTTACTCTCTGAATATTAGTGTGTAAATGCTTAAAGCATTTTCAACAATTCCCATCCCCAATATTTTAACAAAGCATTCAATAGATTAATATCTCCATCATGGCAATGGCACGGCACTTTCACTGTCTATCCATACAACTGCAAACAAAGGCAGAGATACAAGAGAGACTGGATCAACATGCGTAAAATGCTGGAGGAACTCAGGGGGTCAGGCGGTATCTATAGAGAGAAATGAACAGTTGACACTTTAGGCTGAAGCTCTTCATCAGGACTGGAAAGGAGGGGGGCAGAAAATGGAATGAAAGAGTGGGAGACAGTAGAGGCAAAGAGCTGGCAAGCGAAAGGTAAATCCAGGTGAAGGGGAAAGGCAGGAGGTGGGACGGGGGGAAAGGTGTAATAACCACACACAAAATACTGGAAGAAGTCAGCAAATCAGGCAGCAACTATGGAAGAGAGTAAATTGTCAATGTTTCCATAGATGCTGCCTGATTTGATGAGTTCCTCCATCATTTTGTGTGTGTGTTGCTCAAGATGGCTAGTTTCTGCAGAATCTCGTGTGTTTATGATATAAGAAGCTTGGAAGTGATTGATGGGGAAGGCAAAAGGCTGAAGAAGGAATCTAACAAGAGAAGACAGAAAGCCATGAAAGAAACGGAAGGAGGTGGGGAATCTACGGGGGGGAAGGTGACGGTGACAGGCAGGTCATGAAGGTAGGAAAGTGGAAAGAGAAGGGATAATGGGGCCACAGGAACAAGAGAAAATGTGAGGGGGGGGGGCTGTTGGGCAGAGGAGAGTGGTTACCAGAAACTAGAGAAAATGATGTTCATGTTGTCAGGTTGGTAACTACCAAGATTGAATATGAGGTGTTCCTCCAGCAATTTGTCTGTTTTGATAACTGCAAACAAAACCATGAGGCTCCTCAGTTATTTTACGTTATCTTTTTTAAATTAGATTGACCAGTCTCCAAAACATATATGTCTTCTGCAGGTTATAGCTGGGCTCCATTCCTGTGAGCTGTTCGTTATCCAGACAGCTCAAAAATCACAAAGGCAGCCAGGGGTCACAATCCCAGGCAGCAGAAATTGCCTGCAGCCATGCAGCAGCTGCGAATCCACCCACACAAATCACCTAAACACTCATTCATATGGATGGGCTGTAGATAAATTGGACATTCGTAATCTGGGAATAGAGGGGATTTTGGTTAATGGGGGCCCATCAAAATCAGTACATTTTGGCCCAATTAAGTGGCTGCCTCAATTATCAGAAGTTTCATGGAAATAATTAAAAAGGTATAAAAAAGACAAGCTACCATTTAACTGAGTAACAAATTATGTAGGTATTTAAATGAAATACGGAACATATTAGAACACTACCAATACAACTGTAGTACTATAAAACTGTATTTGTTCCTAATAGTTATTGATGGAGGAATCAATCCAGTGTACACTGCAATGTAAATGAACAAAAATCAGTGCAGATAATGGACTACCTTCATACAATGCTTTCAATGACTTACATTTTCGTTGTAAATTTCAAGATGATTGTCGA
The DNA here is from genome assembly GCF_030028105.1 of Mobula birostris. Lineage (NCBI taxonomy): Eukaryota > Metazoa > Chordata > Chondrichthyes > Myliobatiformes > Myliobatidae > Mobula > Mobula birostris. The sequence goes on along the minus strand of NC_092387.1, from coordinate 51,130,541 downwards.
TTCCTTCAAATTCTTTGTAGTTCCTAAATTGTTGTAGTAGTGAAATCCTTTCATTTTCACTCCCAGCCGTTTCTGGCATCTCCAAACATGAATGCTTAAAACTGTAGTGAGTAAAAAAGTTCTGTATTGTCTTACTGCTTATTTCTCGCCAATTATCAGTGATAAAAGTCATTGCTTTTTGAACACAAACACACTCAACTCACGATATTTAAAAACTTTTCACTCTAAGCATGGTGTAGTGTCTCATGGCCATACCAGTGTATGTGACAGATGCTAGTTAAAAACTCTTCAGCAACATTCTCCAGTCCCAATTAAGTGGCATAATATCCCAGATAAATGAAAGGAATCCTGGTTATTTTCTTGATTAGTTTTTGTTCTTTAAAAATTGTCCCAAGTAAGTGGCTAGCCCAATTAACCGATGGCCCAATTAACTGGAATCCACTGTATCTGTATTTATGTATTTGCCAACCAACTTGATAAATTATATCTTATTCCTGAAAGCATATTAGCAAATATTCCTTCAAGATTTAAAATAATGGTTAAATCACATTTGAAAAAAAAATATACAGTGGATGTCAGTTAATTGGGCCAACTGTTAATTATGCCAGCCACTTATTTGGGACAATTCTTAAAGAACAAAAATTATTCAAAAAAATTGCCAGAATTCCCTTCATTTATTTGGTAATTGGGGTAGGAGTCTTGCCGAACCAGTTCTAACAAGGGTCAGTCCCACGCATTTGTGTGGCCATTGGGCACTGCACCATGCTTAGAGCAAACAGTTTTTAAGTATCTTCAGTTGCATGCGTTTGTGTTCAAAAAGCAGTGATCTCTGTCACTGATGGCTGGCAAGAAATAAGCAGTAAGACAATTCAGAACCGTTTTGCTCACTGCAGTTTCAAGCATTCAGGCTTGGAAATGCCGGAAATGACCAGGAGTCAAAATGAAACTGCATGAAACTAAATGAAATTCAAAGGTATTGACAAACTTCTTAGTAATTACAATTAAAATGAAGATTTGGAGGATGAAATCATTGATAGCATTATACAAAGGCAGTCCATTATCTGTACTCGATGTCACCATGTACACTGGATGAATTCCTCCATCAATAATTATTAGGAACTAATACACAGTTTTATAGTACTGTAGTGCTATTGCTGGTGTTCTAATATGTTCTGTGATTTATTTAAATAAGTACTTTGTTACTCAGTTTGTCTTTATTTTCCTTTTTAACTATTTCCATGTAACTTCGACTAATTGGGGCAGCCGCTCAATTGAGCCAAAATGTATAGGTCCCAATATGTTTCAATTAACTGGAATCTATTGTATTTCTATCACATATTTTTAGTCATTGAAGTCCTTTTCTTTTGAAGTCTGGTCAGTGTTACTATCCCTGTGGGATAAACAGACTCTGCTACAGTTGGAGCAGGGAGTGCATAACAGGGTATTTGAGTAATTTGGTTGATATGATATTCCATCCAATTGGACATTCTCTCCATGACTCCATGGGTTTCCTCCAGGTGATCAGGTTTCCTCCCACATTCCAAAGATGAATGGGTTATATGGTTAGTTGTTCACTTGGCTGTAATTGGGTGGGCTTGTGGGCTCCAAGGGCCTGTTTCCACGCTGTATCTGTAAACAATACAATAAATGTTTCGTCTCCATTTTGAGAGCTCACAGGGCAGGAATTCTCACAGTCAATGAGGATATAACATTTTTTCTAAAAAGGCTTTGTAAACAATCAAGATATTTTCTTTGTCCTTCCGTAAATTTATTGCCATGAGGAGATTGTAGTGAAGCACTAGTTTTTGGGGTTTGATGTTGAAGGTACAAATCAATGAGGCCAAAAGAGCTGACTGAGTGTAATTGAGCCTACTGTTGAAGATGTTGGCTTGGGAAAGGATGCCAATGGACGTTCATTTTCCTTACTAATGGATTTGGAGGTTCTCACAATATCTACATTGGTGATATATCTCCAATGTTTTGAGGTGTCTAATATAGGTAGCTCACCTCTCTCTAGCATATAAGAAGGCAAGGATTACTAATCTTGGGTAAACTGTGAATTTAGTGCCATGTTTAAGGTATTGTCTTCAAATATTCTTTTCCTCAGATGGCCAAAGGCTATGCTTTAACATGTTTATGGTTATATGAATTAATTTTATCTAGAGCCCAAGCATCTAGTGTAATTGGGCAGTTTATATGCCAGAACACTAATTGCAGAAATTAGTTTCTGGCTACCTAAGTTAATGATAGGCATCCGTTAACCTCATGAGACCATGGATTTGCGCCGTGGAAGGTTTCCAGGGCGCAGGCCTGGACAAGGTTGTATGGAAGACCAGCAGCTGCCCATGCTGCAAGTCTCCCCTCTCCACGACACCAATGTTGTCCGAGGGAAGGGCATTAGGACCCATAAGGCTTGGCACCGGTGTAAGTTAATGAGAGGGACACACAAAGAAACTGTAGGGCATGTCCAAGGATGCTGATTAGCATATTAGATGTGGTGATGAAGAGTGCAGATGAAGGGTGCCATCTGAAAGATCAATTGGTCATTTTCATCCAAAGATTCTAGCTGGCCCACTGAGTTCCTTCGGAATTGTGTGTGCTGCTCAAAATTCTAGTACCTGCAGTCTATTGTGTCAGCATATTATACATGATTGATATTGTGCAACTAACTTTTAACCATACACACACACAGTCACAAATGATATGGGCCTGGAACCCTGGACCAGGTCCTATCAGAGTATTTAAGGCCGTTCAGTATTAGCTGGAGGAAGTCCAAGATGTTGGTCTCCCTGAGAGTAGGTTCTTCTTAACACCACTTTTCCCTACAACCATAATTTGTGATCTTTATTCTTTACAAAAGGAAAAAAAGATCAGGGAAGAATTGTCATTGTAAGCGAGTGCATGTCATGCACAATAGAATATCATAGCCCCAGGCTCCAAAATGGGGAGGATTCCTACTCAATACTTCTTCATAATGTGCGCAAGAGATTCTGCAGATGCTGGAAATCCAGGATAACACACACAAAATTCTGGAGGAACTCAGCAGGTCAGGCAGCATCGATGGAAAGGAATAAGCAGTCAACGTTTCAGCCCGAGATCCTTCATCAGATATCCTGATGAAAGGGGCTCGGCGTGCAAATGTCGACTGTTTATTCCTTAACATCCAGAATTTTGTGGGTGTTTTCAGTTCAAGAATGTCTCTCAAAGATTATGAAGCTGAAACTTAATTTGCTGCAGAACTGTTGTCAACACACTAAGAAAACCCCAATCCATCTATCTTTAAAATCCAGTCACAGAGTATCAGGTTAGCATATCACATAAAACACATCCTTAGTATTGGACTGTTAGTGCCTCATTAAAATGGCAAATTATTAAATACAAATGCATTCTGCATAGATCATTTTGCAAATTTATTTCCAGCTCTATTGTTTTAAAACAATCAGAATAATTTAGAAACAAAGCAAGTAACCATCAATTCAACAGGAACTTTGACTGTTATCTTCTATCATTTGTTTTGGTTAATTTAGATGATTAATAATAGATTAAAAGCCATCACCATGTTCAAAAGAATACTTAAAAGAACAATATCTGGTTAAATTACTGAAGAAAAGAAACATCAAAGGGAATTGTTCCTGGTTCATTTCCAATCATCTGTGTTCAAATTTCCAATTAAATACAATTACCTATTCAAAGAATTCCCCTTCCACTACTTAACCGCGCTCTCTGTTATGCTTTGAAGCAAGACAACGAACAGTAATGCACTGTTTCACGGAACAGGAGGAATATGCAAGTAGTAAGGGACTCCATTTGATTTATAAAGAACAAGATAGAGAATCTTTTTGGACAGAAATGAACTCCTTTGCCATCTAGTCCCAGCATTTGGATTTTAGAAGCACTCACTTGGATTCTAAATCAATTTATACAGCTTGTTCTCAATAATCAAAGTGTCCAATACCAAGATATTTTTGATTAAAGGTGTGAGAGAAAAAGATTATAACCTAGAAATTTAATTTCATGACACTTTTTTTTCCAGAGCAAAGCAACTGAAAATCACTTGTTCCAGAGTAAAACATAACAGCAATCATTTCTGTGCCACTTCACATTTGAGAAATTCAGTTGCATACTTTTGGTCATTAATTACATTGCTAATTTGTTAGATTTCCTACATCCGCTATTTAGAATATTAAAGCTACTTAAGGGTGTTACCCAGAATATTAAGTTAAGCTGTTCTACTGATCAGCTATTGAAAACTCACAGAACAACTCTCTACACTGCTCCTACAACAATCACCAATTCCAGAGTAGGAAGCCAACTAAATTAAATACCCTAAATTATCTAAAATAAAACCAGAAAAATGCTGAAATACTCAGCATCATAATGGAGTTTTGATCAAAGGAAATTGGTCTGAAATATTAACTTGCTTTATCTATCCACAGATACTACTTGACCCACTGAGTGTTTTCATCATTTCCTTTTATTTCAGATTTCCAGTGTCGGCAGTGTTTGGTATTCAACGGCCACATCTCCTAGACCTATCCCACCAGAGTAGCACCCGCTCAGCTCCCCACCCCGCAACACACAAAGGAAAGAAAATAGTGTCTTTAAAGAGAACCAAAGCTTGAGCTCCATGCTATAAGGAGATTGTACGTTCTTACTCTTCTTCTCCTCTGACTGTTCCAGTATCATACCACACTCCAAAGACTTGTGGGTTAGCAGTGGTAGAGGCAGAAGCCTTGGATGTGTAGTTTCGGGCTATGGATCAAATGCTGGAAGTGTGGTGGCAGTTGTGGGCTATCCAATACAATCCTCCCTGATTTAACTAGACACACATAAGGCTCATCACTGTATATTTTGATGTATGTATGACAGATGATATTTGCAGCATGGGGCCCATGACCCTTTACCTTTCACAGCACCAAAGCTATTTCAGGTTAACTGGTTGCGCAGCAAAAGGATTATTTGGTAGAACTACCATTTCATGCCAGTAAGACGTCTGTGGTGATCATACTAAAAGCTACCTAATCTAATCCCACACTTCCAGCACTTGATCCATAGCCTGAAACTACACATGCAGGGCTTCTGTCTATAGTACTGCTTTCAGGAGTGAGTTCCAGATATCTAACATCCTCCTAGTGGAAATTAAACTTTCTCCATCTCCCTTTCAATTCTTCTAGCAACTACTTTAAATACATGACATTTCACATTCACCTAGCTCCATTGGAAAATATTATGCACCTTTGCTTAGTCTCCCTTCAAAATTTCTCTGTTAGTCGTAGAGTTATAGAACAGTATAGCATAGAAACAGGTCCTTTGGCTCATCGTGTAAATGCCAAACTGTTATTCTGCCTAGTCCCATCGACCTGCACTGGGACTATATCCCTCCATACCCCTACCATCCATGTACCTATCCAACTTTCTCTTTAACTTTGAAATCAAACCCACATCCACTACTTTCACTGGTAGCTCATTCCACACTCTCACCACCCTCTGAACGATGACGTTCCCCCTCACGTTCCCTTAAATATTTCACCTTTCACCTTTCATCCTTAACCCATGACCTCTAGTTCTAGTATCACCCAAACTCAGTGGAAAATGCCTTCTTGCATATGCCCTATCTATACCTTTCATATGTTCTACTGAAAACAAACCTAAACTATCCGATCTTCCCTCATAGCTAGAATTTTTCAATCTGCCAACATCCTCAGAAGCTTCCTCTGTACTCTCTCCAGTACAATGTGGTGACAGAACTCTACACTGCTCTGTACTGAAGATGTGACCTTTTGAGGATTGTCTGAAGTTTTAACATTACCTTCCTGCTCCTATATTCTCTGCCAGGTAATTTTGAGCAAAGATGATCATAAATTGATAAATTAGTAACAATAATTATAAACTTTTTTTAAAGAGGAAGGATTAGTCTTGCTCGTTATTATTGTGTCACATTGTTTTTCTCTTAATAAAGTGCAACTGAAACATATTGAAATAAATGAAGCATTTTAGAAAACCTGTTCAAAATTTACTAACTTTAATCTCTAAAAAAAAACAATTGAAAAATATTCATGGAGACAATAAGCTTCATAAAGCACCTGAATATTATCACTTACAAATGACAGAAGGAAAAATATAAGCAGAGTGAAGCCAATGCAACCGGTCCAACTGTTTACTATCCAAATACTAATGTCTACACTAAGACTGCGAGGATTTCAAAACATGTCATCCAACATCAGGTGCTCTCACAACTGGCTAGCTGGCACCAAGCTGACGTGAGACATTTCCTAGGAGAGCATCTCACTGCTCTTCGGTTGTATTATTCAAAGTCCAAAGAGCTTGAAGTTCAATGTAACGTTATAATCAAAGAACATATATGTCATCATGTACAACCCTGAAATTCATTTCCTTGTGGGCAGTCACAATAACTACAAAAAAACACAGTCAAATCAATGAAAGACAGCACCAAACATCACAAGCTACAACCACTGTGCAAAAGACAACAAACTATGCAAGTACAAAAAGAGATAATAGTAATACATAAATAAATATTGAGAACATGAGATATAGAGTCCCTGAAAGTGAGTCCATTGGTTGTGGGAATAGTTCAGTGATCGGGCGAGTGAAGTTGAGTGAAGTTATTCTCTTTGGTTTCAGCCTAATGGTTGAGGGGTAATAATTGTTCCAGAACCTGATGGTGTGGGCCCTGAAACTCTTGTACCTTCTTCCTGGTGGCAGCAGCAAAAAGATAGCATGGCCTGGATGGTGGGAATCTTTATGACAGATGCTGCTTTTCTATGACAGCACTCCATTTAGACGTGCTCAATGGTGGGGAGGTCTTTATCTGTGATGGACTGGGCCATGTCCACTATTTTTTATTGACTTTTCTACTCAAGAGCATTGGTGTTTCCATACTAGGCCATGATGCAATAGTCAATATATTCTCCACCATATATCTCTAGATGTTTGTTAAAGTTTTATATAACATTGCCAAATCTTTGCAAACGTTTAATAAAATAGAGGTGCTGCGGTGCTTTCTTCGTAATCTGACTTAAGTGCAGGACCCAGGACAGATCCTCTGAAATGATAACACCGAGGAATTTAAAGTTGCTTATCTTCTTCACCTCTGATCCCCTGATGAGCACTGGCTCATGGACTTCTGGTTTCCTCCTCCTGAAGTCAATAATCAATTCCTTAGCTTTGTTGACATTGAGTGAGAGCTTGTTGTGCCACCACTCAGCCAGATTTCCTATCTCCGTCCTATATGCTGATTTGTCACTACTTTTGATCTGGCCAACAGCAGTGGTGTGATCAGCAAACTTAAATATGGCATTGAAGCTGTGCAGGGTCTGACAGTCATAAGCATAAAGCGAATAGAGCAGGGGGCTATGCACGCAGCCTTCTGGTGCAGCTGTGCTGAAGGAGATTGTGGAGGAGATGTTGTTGCCAATCTGAACTGATTGGGGTCTGCAAGGGAGGAAATCCAGGATCCCGTTGCACAAAGAGGTATGGAGGCCAAGGTCTTCAAACTTATTGATTAGCTTTGAGGGGATGATATGCCGACCTGTAGTCAATGAACAGCATCCTGATGTATGCATCTTTGCTGTCCAGATATTCTAGGGTTGAGTGACGAGCCAATGAAATGGCATCTGCTGTTGACCTGTTGTGATGATAGGCAAATTGGAGTGGATCTAAGATGCTTCTCAGGCAGGAGTTCATTTGTTTCTCATTAACCTCTCAAAGCACTTCATCATAGTGAATGTAAGTACTACTGGACAATAGTCACTGAGGCACTTCATTCAGCAGTAAAGATAATCCTTATGTATCTTCTTATTATGGGTGGGGTTTAAAGAATCAAGGGTGACAATGCATGCTACCTACCAACAAATGTTTTTCGGATGCCATCCTAGGCAAATGCGCTATAGGTTCCCTATCCCACCTATGCCATAGCTAATAAAGGAAAATATTTTGTTTACGTTTTTAAACATCCTTTATAGCTGTCTTGCTCCCTTTTCAGAAAAAGTGCTTTTATTCTCCACACTTCCCAATTTTCAAACATTTATTTTATATTCCCTTGTTGTTACAGCATTATATCATATTTCCCTGGGAACATTCTGCTTGTTGCTTTTCTGTCTAACTGAGCAGGTCATTTATATTCTTGCGAAGTTGAAAGATTTCCTCCTTCTGTCATCTCTGCTTCAAACTTTGATAAGTGTTCAGTCAGACCAGGAGTCACAAATGCCATTACTAGCAACATAAAGTGGCACTATACCGGAAATGGTGGTGATTTGCAAAATTCATGGCTATACCTAACACTACTCATATATCAAAAGATGTGACTTGCCGGAAAGAAGGCTTGCCTATTCTCCCTTACATCCTCACAAGGAGAAAGCAGTTGTCCTTTCCTCACCCAGTTAGTGCCATATTCAGTAACCTATCTTAATTCTTGTTATCAACTTACACTACATTTCAATAAAGGAATTTTAGTTAGAGGGATTGAAGTAAGTGAACAATGTTAAGATGCAGGGAATAATGGCTCGGTACTACGGCATGTATAATGAGCGTGAAGTCTCACTGCACTGAGATCAGCGCCAGCCTTTCACCTCTGGTCCAGGTGTTTAATCTCATACTGACTGATGAAGTACTGATCATTTTCCAGTCATAAGTAAGAGAATTCCATTATAATCTAAGTGCAGATCTGTTGTTCATAATTGCCATAGTTAAGAAAATGAACAGTTGCACCCATAGGAGCCATTAGGAAGCTGTGGTGTGAATTGGAAGTGTCACACTTGCAGTATTGATGTCTGCTTGACACTGACATGAAAACTACATTATTATTACTTGCAAACAACCTGACCTGAAAGTAATAGAAGTTCAGTGTGTATCTACACTATGCTCAATTTCCTGCAATAGAGATGCAAATGGATGCTGGGTTATGAAATAAGATATTAAAATGACACAACAGCAAGACTTGCAGCATCAAATGTCTGATAAGAAACATTCAAATGGAAAGGTTAACTCTGTTTAACGCTGTATTAGTGCTGCTTGCTTCAATTTCCCAGCACTGGTAATCTATCTATATTAGTTGGGTTTCAGTTGATCCCAGCAGTGATGCATGTACTGTTCCTCATTAAGATTTTCTCAGGCTCTCAACCATATAAAAGTCCACTATTTTCCAGCTTCTTTCAAATATTTTTTGGTCCAGACTCATGCTATTTTGGTTCAACTGTGTACAATTCAATTGCTATTCTAGGGCGTTTGAATTAGTTGAAATGACATAGAAAAAATTATGAAAAGTGAACACAGAAAGTCAAAAAAGAGAAGACACAGGAAGTAAGATTAGGAGAGACCAGGAATGATTGGAAGAAGAAAGGTGAGCATGGAACTTGTAAATGCTTCACAAATCAAAGTTAATAGAATAGAATGGCGACATTCAAATGTAGCCCCCCTGGCCACCCTCAGGGTCGCTCAGCTCGCTGTCATCTAGGGAAACAGCCCTCGGCCCCGGCAAACGGGGTAATTAATTTGTGTGGATGCTGTGTGATGTACCCCACCCCGCCCAAATAACAGACAATACACCAGATACGATTAAATGATTTACAGTTTATAGATATTACTGGAACTATATAATTAATAGAGAGTAAAGTATAAAAGGAAAATAAAAGGTGCCACACTTATCAAAGTTCAATCTCTTCGTGCACAAACAGTTGGAGCTCAAGACCCTTCTTCTTCACCCTGCGACCCTTCGGACCACCTCGACCGGTCGCCTGGGACCAACAACGGTGGTCGACCAGACGCTCCACACGAGTCCATCTCCGTCTCCTCTCCTCGCTGAATGCCCTCCTCGGGTTCCGACCCCATTAGCGGACTCACAGCACCTGGTCCATCCTTTGACTTTCTCTCCTGCCTTCTGCCTCAAAACCCCACGCATACAAATCTTCCAGATACACCAAAGTCATAACAACTATCCCAACTGGTTCGTAACATCCTCTTATCACCCCCTAACCCACAACAAGCTGCTAACGCAAAACTTTCTCAGCGTTTAACATAACAAGGAAGCATTCCCAAGTATAACATAACAAAGAAGCCATTTTAATTAGCCTACACAGTAACATAAAAGACGAAATCCTTTTACACAATTATAACTTTCTTCTTACCTGCAGATGACTGAGTAGTTATGCTCATCTCCAACAACAATCTGGAATGTCAAGGGGAACAGGACACTCACAATAGCACTAGAATCAGTGGGATTGTCTCCTTGTTGAGTCTCTGCACACATGAGAACCTGATCGTCATCGTCGTGGCTATCCCTCGAGGTTGAGGATGATGGTCTTCATTCTGAAGAAGTGGCCCACAGAGTGAAGGTGCCTGTGTGTGTATTTGTTTAACGTGTACTTGATGTTGCACTCCAAGAAGCATACGATACTTCACAAATTAACCAACTGATTCCAATGGCATGGAAACCACGACGATTGGAGCTGATGGATTTGTTGCAGCCTTCATCCGCCTTCACAGCCATTGAGTTCGAAGTAACTTCATCCACGTGTTCCACCGTTGAGGTCTTGGTTGGATTGTTCTTTGTCAGGGACCTCACCCTTGACCTTACTGCCGTGGGTGACCCTACCAGGAGCATAGCTCCAGACAGCATTGCTCTCGGGATCACAGGACCACACAAGCTTCTCCACCACGACAAGGTGACAATCCACGGAGAACCTGATAAAGACACTATAAAAGAAGAAATATTTTCAGCATCCTTCGCACTTTTGCCTCGAGAGTTCTCAGTGATTCACAGCCTCTCGTTCTCATTCAGAGCAACACTTTCTCCCCTCCTCTACCTGTTCTCTCACTGTTTTATGTTGCAAGGACACTATGTTGACTTTAACCTGACTAATACTATTCCTCCTTTTCAATTTATTTACCCTGAAATGTTTACCTGTCCTCTCTCTTCAGGTACTGAAAGGATTATCCCCGTTGTCCTGACCAATATCTCTGCAACAACACCAGTAAAATGGATTATTTGGTTATCATCACATGAACGTTTATGGAAGCTTTCTGTAGATAATTTTGCTGCTGTGTTTATTGCAAATTAAGAAAATGAACAGTTTCAACCATAGGAACCATGAGGAAACTGTGATGTGAGATGGAAGCCACACACAGACAGAATTGATGCTTGCTTTGCACTGATGTTAAGGCTGTATTATTCAAACTATCCTCCAAAAGTAGTTTATAAACTGCTTTGGTACATTATGAGGTAATGACAGACACTAAACAAAGCTTTTCTTTCACATTTTCAGCATTTTTTGTTTATAGTTCAGATTTTAAAGCAGTATTTAAATAAAGTAATTCAATAAATTTTAGCTAAAATACCGAAGGAAATATTATTATTCTAATAGAAAAGTATCTCCTGTTAAGATGAGAATATTCAGACTCTTACAATTAAATTTTATCCCATTGTATTATCAAGTTGATATTTTTCACTATTGATTTCATAAGAAGGTACAGATTCAAGATCAGACAAGGTAGTTAACATTCAAATTCGAGAGTTGGAACTGGTTTGTTATTGTCACGTGTACTGAGATATAGCTTGTCTTTCATGCTGTTCATAAACATCAAATCTTTATTCATTACAGTAATGTAGTATAAGGTAAAGCAATAATAGAATGCAGAATAAATTATAACATCTACAAAGAAAGTGCAGTGTAGGTAAACACAAGGTGCAAGATTATAATGAGATACATTATGAGATCAAGTGAGCACCATATAGCAGGGAACATTTAATAACAGCGGGGTGGAAGCAGCAGAGCACAACACTGAGATAGGAAAATGCAAATGAAGTGTTCTTTTAACAGGTGATTGCAACTGGAACTGTCCAACCAAAACTAGGATGCTGCACTTGTTTAAAAAGAATCTTAGTGTGGTGACAGAATATGATAGGGTTGGTTTGATGATATCAAAGGGACCAAAGGTTTTCCGTTCCCAGCACATGGGAAGCAGCTGACCAAAATGACTTGACAAATTAAACCCATTCCTTAAAAAATTACTTTTAGCTTAGTTTTTTTCACTCACAAAACAAACCGACATAGTACTATATAGTTGAAAACTGTGTTAACCCAGTACAATTGGTACAATATTGTGCACATTTCTGGGTGCCCATCACATCAGGAAATTCATTTCATCTTTTGTTTATTCATGGTACCATCACTAACAGTGAAACAGAAATAAAAAAAGCTGCAAATACTCAGCAGGTCAGGCAACACCAAGTTGAAGATGCCACAGGGTCTCTGGGTTACTCTTTAACCCTGGGCACACTCATTCCACAGATCTGCTGCAGACCACTGACCATCTCTGCAGCATCTATAGAGTCACAATGTCATAGAGTTACACAGCATGGAAAAAGACTTTTCAATCCAATTCATCCATGATGACCAAGGTTCCTGCTGAGCTAGTTTCATTTGCCTGCATTTGGCTCATATCCCTCTAAATCTTATGTACCTGTTCAAATATCTTTTAAATGTTATAATTGTATCCACCTCCAGCACTTTCCTAACAACTTATCCCATACACCCTATGATGTTCCCGACCGCTAATTCCCCATTTTCTCCTAATTCACTTTGATTGTGCCATGGTTCCAACCGTTAATTCCCCATTTTCTCCTAATTCTCTTTGATGGCGGCACACCTGGTTTTCATCAAGACCTGCAGCATAAGAACCCCAGCTTTGCACCCACTAGTTGCCAGATCGTTGGTTTTGCCAGTGTGGTAATTAACGTTTCCCAGCCGCTTAGGACTGTGTGTTCTAAGTTTTGCTTCGGTACCGAGAGTTACCTGTGAAACTCAGTCTCTCCGTGTCAAGATAAGTATTCTAAGTTTTACTTCAGCACCGAGGTTTACCTGTGTAACTCCATCTCTCTGTACTAAGAAAAGTTTTGTCAGCCACTTTCCTTTCTACGCTCCGTGTCAAGATAAGTTCTGCCTGCCTCCTGCTTTCCTGCACTCCCTCCTGTTTGCCGTTCAAAGCTCACACCCGCATCTGCACCCTAACTCAATCTCTGTGCCTGTGTCCTGCGCTTGGGCTTGCCTAGCTCGTTGCAACACACCCACCACCTGGCATGTGGAGAAATTTGCTTCTCAGGTCCACTTTTAATCTTACCCCCTCACCTTATGCCCACCAGTTTTAGACTCTCCTACCCTAGGAAAAATACTGTGTCCATCCACCTCATCTCTGCAGTTCAAAATTTTATAAAACACCATTAAGTCCCCCTTCAGCCTCCATCACTCCAGGGAAAACAATAAACCCTCTAAGCCCAGAAACATGATTTTTTCTGCACTCTCTCTGCCTTAGTCACATCTCTCCAAGAGCATAATGACCAGAACTGCAGACACAATTCCAGGTATCAGTCTCAGTAACATATTGTACAGCTGTAACATGACACCTTGTACTGAATGCCCTGTCTGACAAAGGCAAGCATTCTTCATACACTTGCAACACGGTCTTGGAGCTTGAAGACTTTAGCTCTGTATAGACTAGTGAGTCCTTTAATGAGCTGTTTAGAAAGATATTCTCTGTGCACTATATTGTAACAACCTGCTGCAGCAGATCAGTACAGAATACCGGGCAGAAATCAAGTGAATGTACATAGGTAAACCTAACATCACTATTCTGCATATTTGACAATATTGACAGTGCTAATTTCACACACTGAATGAGTATGACCCACTGTATTTTAATGCTAAAAAAGGATTAGTTCTAGAAGTAGGGAAAGTTATGAAAGTAGGGAGGCTACAAAGGGATGTAGATAGGTATTGTGAGTGATCAAGAATCTAACAAATAGAGTATAACTTGGCAAAATGCAAAACTTTTTGGTAAGGGGTCAGTGGAACAATTTGTAAATCATTGTGCAATCCAAATTCAGAGTCATACAGCATGGAAACACTGTCCGAGGGGTCTCAACTTCCTACACTTGGCCCATATTCTGCTCATCCTTTTCTATCCATTTACAATTCCTATTCCATGAAAGATAAATAATTACAAGTGAAACTTCACAGATTTGGTTTTATAGAAATAGAACCCTACAGGGAGGGGAGAGAAGATGGTGGCGCGACGGCAGTGTGCAGCCACTTCGGTGGTGATATCTGTTATCTGTCAAGTAGGGGACCGTGCGCAATTCTGATTTGATGGAGACAGACGTGAGAGTACGGAGGAACATCTGGAAAACTTCTGAAATGCCTGCTTCGCTGCTGCTGCTACTATGTGGTAACCAGAATCTCTGCAGCTGAAGGCCCCGAAATCCTTGGCTTTGCGTGTTTCAGCGGCCGGGGAGAGGTCGAAGGCGCTCGGCAGAGAATGGCTTTTGGGAGGCTGTATCGGAGAGGCTGCTCGGAAGCTCAAAGTTTTCGGATGGATGGACTCAGTGTCGGCTGTGGTCGGCTGCTTCCAAGTTATCGGCAAGTTGACGGTGCCTGGAGGTTTATGGTAGGGAGTTTCTCCCTTTTGCCGCCTGCTATCGGGGACTCGGGAGTCGATCAACTCGGGACTTTGAGACTTTTTTTTACTGTGCCCATGGTCTGTTCTTCATCAAATTATGGTATTGCTTTGCACTGCTGTAACTATATGTTATAATTATGTGGTTCCGTCAGTGTTAGTCTTTGGTGTGTCCTGTTTTCTGTGATATCACTCTGGAGAAATATTTTATCATTTCTTAATGCATGTATGCATTTCTAAATGACAATAAAAGAGGACTGAGTCTTCTCACAATCTAAAAAAATTAGCCCTGACTAAGACAACTAAACAATATTATGATTTTCACTTTGCAACCTGAGCAGCCATACCTCATAGATCACATTTCTTTGATTCAAAATGTAAGACACAAAAAGAACTGATCATACAAATCACTAAAGATTATCATGCTGTTGTGCCAAGTCACCCATAGAAACCATAGAAAAACTACAGCACAAAAAAAGGCCTTTTGGCCCTTCTTGGCTGTGCCGAACTATTTTCTGCCTAGTCCCACTAACCTGCACACGGTCCATATCCCTCCATACACCTCCCATCCATGTATCTGTCCAATTTACCACCTCATCTGGCAGCTCATTCCATACTCCCACCACTCTCTGTGTGAAGAAGCCCCCCCCCAATGTTCCCTTTAAACTTCTTCCCCCCTCACCCTTAACCCGTGTTCTCTGTTTTTTTTCTGCCCTTGCC
Source organism: Mobula birostris (assembly GCF_030028105.1). Classification (NCBI taxonomy): domain Eukaryota; kingdom Metazoa; phylum Chordata; class Chondrichthyes; order Myliobatiformes; family Myliobatidae; genus Mobula; species Mobula birostris. The sequence goes on along the minus strand of NC_092387.1, from coordinate 51,115,355 downwards.
TCAGTGGAAAAAGCCTGCTTGCATTCACTCTATCTATACCCATCATAATTTTATATACCTCTATCAAATCTTCCCTCATTCTTCTACGCTCCAGGGAATAAAGTCCTAACCTATTTAACCTTTCCCTGTAACTGAGTTTCTCATGTCCCGGCAACATTCTTGTAAACCTTCTCTGCACTCTTTCAACATTATTAATATCCTTCCTGTAATTTGGTGACCAAAACTGAACACAATACTCCAGATTCGGCCTCACCTATGCTTTATACAACCTCATCGTAACATTCCAGTTCTTATACTTAATACTTTGATTAATAAAGGCCAATGTACCAAAAGCTCTCTTTATGACCCTATCTACCTGTGACGCCACTTTTAGGAATTTTGTATCTGTATTCCCAGATCCCTCTGTTCTACTGCACTCCTCAGTGCCTTACCATTTACCCTGTATGTTCTACCCTGGTTTGTCCTTCCAAAGTGCAATACCTCACACTTGTCTGTATTAAACTCCATCTGCCATTTTTCAGCCCATTTTTCCAGCTGGTCCAAGTCCCTCTGCAGGCTCTGAAAACCTCCCTCACTGTCCACTGCACCTCCAGTCTTTGTATCATCAGCAAATTTGCTGATCCAATTTACCACATTATCATCCAGATCATTGATATAGATGACAAATAACAATGGACCCAGCACTGATCCCTGTGGCACACCACTAGTCACAGGCCTCCACTCTGAGAAGCAATCCTCTACTACCACTCTTTTGCTTCTTCCATTGAGCCAATGTCTAATCCAATTTTCCACCTCTCCATGTATATCTAGCGACTGAATTTTCCTAACTAACCTCCCATGCGGGACCTTGTCATTGAGATTTATCCCACCTACTGCTTACTAAAGCTTATTTCTTCAATATCTAAATCTCACAACAAAATTCACATTTCTCGTAACTTATTTGCTTCATCATAATGTAAAAAGATTTTAAAACTCTAAATTTTCTGCATTTATTGGCTTGGCAGATTATTTATCATTTAAGTGAAGCACCAGATAAAGCATGAAAGAAAGAAAGAAAGATTGGCTTTTTTTGTCACATATACGTTGAAACTTGGGGAAACATACAGCCAAGTGTGTCGTTTGCATTAACAGCCAATACTGATCAAGGATGTGCTGGGACAGCCTGCAGTGTCACCATGCTTCCAGCACCAATTTAGCATGCCCGTAACTCACTAACCTTAACCCATACATCTTTTGGAATGCTTTGGAATGTAGGAGGAAACTGAAGCACCTGGAGTAAACCCACGTGGTCACAGGGAGAACATACAAGCTTCTTACAGAACCTCGATCTTGCATCTCGGTTGTAAAGTGTTATATTAATGCTTTGCTACTGTGCTATCTGAAAATATGTTTTCAGTTAACTTATCATTTTAATTTCAATTTCCATTTATTTCCTCCTCACCCGACTTTTATGTTTTAACAATATTTAGCATTTATTTTGCCTATCTGAGTAATGTTTTATAGAATTAAATGAGACCCACTTAACCTAAACTCCAAAGCTTTAGTTCTGTTTAATCAGTATCATTATGTGCTGTGCAGTATGATGTAGGCGATCATGGTCTCATGACCTTGATTGTTCTTGGCAAATTTTTCTACATAAGTGGTTTGCTATTGCCTTCTCCTGGGCCATGTCTGAACAAGACAAATGACCCCAGCTATTATCAATACCTTTGCCCAAAGGTGACCTGCAGATTAGTGGAGGGAAGGAGCACCTTACACCTCCTTTGGTAGAAACGTATCTTCACCCACCATCCATTCTGCTGAGTTCGGTTAGGTTTTCCTTATAACTCTTAAGGTCGTCATAGCCATTCAGGGGAAGGAGGGCAACACGAAGAAGTAAAATAAAAATTTTAAATCCCAAAAATATTCAGCATGGGAGACAACAATGGAGAGAGAAAAGCAGATTTAATATTTCAGGGTGAGGACTTCTCATCAATACTGAAGAAGTGCCACTTGTTCCAACGGGGCCTTGTTTGGGACACACTTAAAATTGGACTCAGCATGCTCCCTTAGATGGGCACAAAAGATAATAAGAGACTGTTTCAAAGAAGAATAGGCATGTTCTCTCTGGCATGATGTTCAATAATTATTTCTCCAGCCAGCAATCCTAAAACAGATTTTCTAATTATCATTTTTCCATTTGCCTTGTTGCATGGTCACTGACTGCTATTTCCTACATCATTCTGGTCGGTATGCTTCAAAAAGTACTCAATTGACTGTAAAACATTTTAGGTCATCCCAAGGTCTTGAGAAAGGTGCAAGTAACTATTTGTGCACGTTATCTGTTATTGTATCTGTAGTAATTGACTGAACCTTAGCCTGGCACCTGAATTTAGTTTGTATTTTAGCACAAGAGAAAGCCCCTTTAAAATAAATGAGCTAAAACATCATGAAAATGAAGCTCAATTTCATAACAATGTCATACAAATCTGTTTATACACCAATGTCACAGATTCATTTACCTCTAATTGATGACATCCATCAGAGTTATTTTGAATTTGTAGAGAAGTAGAACCACATAGAGTTAAATCAGCAGCTCATTATTCCAGATACACACTTTGTAGCAGATTAATGGCCCTCGATTCTTAGTTTCCTAAATGCTGATCTGTTTAATCGGTCATCCTATAGATCACCATGGCACTCTCATTATTCAGTAACTACTGGAGCCTTGCCAATGTAAATGTAATTCTGAATTCCTTTAAGCTGTCTTAAGCTGGTGGCATTAGTAATGAGATGAATGGATCTTGGCATCGCTAACTTGCCAAGAATTCTTGCACTTGAATTATAACTTGTCGAGATAAAACTGTCAAAGGTGTAATATTTACCACCTTGGGAACTACAAGTGCTTACAAAATAATCCAAGTGCCTTAGTAATAAAAACACCATGTGTATAATTTATATAATGAATTATTTAAATATTATACAAAAGGAATATTCTATAAGTGTGATTGGAAATTTTGCTCACTGAATGATAAGTGGTTTGGCTTTCTAGAAAATCTTATCATGAATGTGGATAAGACTTTGGCCCAAGTGAATTCATTACATTAAGAGCTAATGGGAAATAGGAAACTATTTGTTTTAATTATGATTTTAATCGAATAGAAAGCTGAACAATATTTAATAAAGTATTACACAAGTTTGTTTTATAAAATAATGGTCAGTAGTTTGGAAGCAATATAATAGCATGCATAATGGTTTGGCTAAAAAACATAGAGCATTGAGTAGGGATAAATTAGATTTTTTTGGATTAGCAGACTTTGAATTGTTAGGTACCCAAAAGGTCAGTTTGATATCTGCAGTTATTCACAATTTATATGAATAACTTGAGGACACAAAAAAAATGTTTGTTAAGTCTGTTGATGACACAAAGTGGGAAAATAAGTTTTAAAGAAGACATACAGAGGTAGTAATGGGATATAGATCGGTAAAGTGAGTAGGCAATTATCTGGCAAATAGTGTATGGTTTGGCAAAATGCAAAACTGTTCATTTGGACAGGGAAGATAAATATTATCTAAGTGATGGGAGATGTTGAGTTCTGGGATGCATAAAGTGTCCTAGTGCAAATAATTCATTAATAGTTAATATACAAGTACATTATAAAAGTATGACAGCTACCATAATGTTATTGTTATTACAATGGAATAGATTACAGAACAAAGAGATTATGTTTGAGTTTATAAAGCACTGCTGAGACCACAACTGATACAGTGTTCAGTGAAGATGAATGCTTACACATGGGAATCAGTTCAGACAAGGCTGATTACAAAAATATATGGAATAGGCAGATAGTCTTATATTTCTAATTCGTATATTTGCAAGTATATCAATGACTTGGAAGGAAAGGGAGGGGGATGCAAAGTGCTGACAAAAGGACTTAGACTGGTTACGTATGTGTGTTAAAAGCTGGCAGATGTATAATATAGGAAAATGTGAAGCAATGAGCTTTACATCACTAAAGGAAAAATAGGATACTTAATGAACAATAAAGAAATACCCAATAACAATTATCACAGTGTTCTGGTTAATGTGATAAAAAAATAAATGTGAAGTACGTTAAGTAATTTAGAAAACAAATGGTACATTGCCTATTCCATTGGGTCAAGGGTGATGTACTTTCACTTTTTTCTTTGTGTTCTGAAGTGAGTGATGAGGCCACAAACTCTACCACAGATGGCGGGACTGGTTTCTGTGTGTTCTTGATGCATGGGCTTGAGGCCAACTCAAATGCTCCTTCTCCACTTTAAGCAGTCCTAGCAGTCCCAATCAGTCATTGGAGGATGGTGTATTCTGGCATATTTTCTACTTACTGTCTCATAATCGCTTCCTGTGGCAGAGCTCAGAATAGAGTATCCATTTTGGGAGTATAGTGCAAGGCAAGCTCACGACATGGCCTGTCCACTGAGCGTGATCTCATTGAAACATGCAAAATTCTGACAAGGATGATAAGATAAATGACTGAGAGGCTTTTTCCTCTGGCTGGAAAGTCAAAACCGAGGAGATCTAGTCTGGGTTTAAGGGATTAGCTGCTTAGCACTGCAAAGAGGAGCAATTTCTTAATTCTGAAGTTTGCATGTCTCTGAAGTTCTCTTTAGAATCTTTTGAACTACATTCAAGCCTGAGATTAATGGAGCTTTGGTCACCTGAGGAACCAGAATATATAGGGATATGGCAGGAAATTGTAATCAGCTGTAATAAAAACAGAAAATGCTGCAAATACTCTGCAGGTCAAGCAGCATCTGTGGAAGGAGAAACAGTAAGGTATCAGGTCTGCGACCCTTTGTCAGATCTGGGAAAGAGGGAAAATGAGTTAGCTTTCAGAAGCAGGGAATGTAGGTATAAAAAGGGAGATGAAAGAGAATACTGTTGATCGGATGAGCCCAAATTAGATAATTTAGCATTAACCTCCTTTGGCTGTGTATGTTACTAGCAAGGCTGTAGAATATACTCAGCAGGTTATATTATACTAATAGAAAAATAACAATAGAACCAAAATGTGACAGGCAGAGATGGCCAGTTCTGACATAGAAAGAAAGAAAATGCGAGTTCAGAATCAGGTTTTAAGTCACTGTCATATGTCGTGAAATTTGTTGTTTTGCAGCAGCTGTGCATTGCAGTACATTATAATAAAAACTATACAATACAATAAGTACAAAAATTTTTAATTAAATAAGTAGTGCAAAAAGAAGGAAAAGAAAAATAATGAGGCCGTGTTCATGGGTTCATTGTCCATTCAGAAATCTGATAGCAGAGGGGAAGAAGCTTTTCCTGAAACATAGAGTGTGTGTCTTCAGGCTCCTGTCCCTCCTCCTTGATGGCAGCAATGAGAAGAGGGTAAGTTTTGGGTGATGGGGATCTTTAATGATGAATGCCACATTTTTGAGGTATTGCCATTTGAAGGTGTCCTCGATGGTGGGGAGGCTAGTGCCCATGATGGAATTGGCAGAGTTTACAACTTTCTGCAGTTTTTTCCAATCCTGTGCAGTGGTTCCTCCATACCAGATGGTGATGCAACCAGTTAGAATGCTCTTTGTTGTACATCTGTCGAAATTTGCAAATGTCTTTGGTGACATACCAATTCTCCCCAAACTCCTAATGAAGTATAGCCGCTGTCATGCCTTACCTGTAATTGCATCAATATACTGGGCTCAGAATAGATCATCAGAACTTGACACCCACGAACTTGAAACTGCTCTCCCTTTCCACTTCTGATCCCTCAATGATGACTTGTGTGTGTTTCTTCAACTTCTCTTTCCTGAAGTCTACAGTCAATTCCTTGGTCTTACTGACATTGAGTGCGAGGTTATTGCTGTGACACCACTCAACCAACTGATATGTCTCACTCCTGTACACCTCCTCGTCGCCATCTTAAATCTTGCCAAAAATAGTTGTGTCATCAGCAAATTTATCATTGGTGTTTGAGCTGCACCTAGCCACACAATCGTGGGTATAGAGAGAGAATAGAGCAATGGGCTAAGCATGTGAAACCCACTGGTTTCCTTGGCTGCATAAGTCTAGGGAAGACACTCCGGTCCCGCCAAACACATGAGATTGAAACAGCTCTCCCAGCCCAAACTCCGGTTTGTGTGATGCTGTGTAACTTGCTACCCTGTTACAACTCGGTACCAAGAAATAACAGGCATATGATTAAAGGAATTATATTTATGAATCTTAACTTAACTAAACTAAAGGGTTAATAAACTAATTAACTAAAGGGTTAATAAAAAAAGAAAGAATAAGCAAAAAGGGCCGATTATAATTAAACAGTCAAATGTGCACAGATTGGAGCTCAACTCTTCCAAAAATAATATTCACTGATCCTCAGTCAACTGCAGCACCTTGCTCCGTCCAATCGCAGTCCCTTACCGGGTTGAATCCTACAACCGGTTCTCTCCAGCGTCTTCCCTCTTCATCTCTCGCCAAACAAAGGACCCAGCTCACATTCTAAAGCAGCCATTATCTCTAACCATAACCCAAACACTGCTTCTATAGAAAGACCATTACATTTAGCAGTGAAACCTTTCCTAGGGCATTACACACGCATCCTTGAGGTGCGCATGTGTTGGTTGCCAGCAAGGAGGAGACATTATTTCCAATCTCCACGCACTGTGGTCTCCCCGAAAGTCAAGGAGCTGGGGAATTTGATTTTCAATGTAGGAAGCCACAATGTGCCTGGAGACCACAAGAAGAGTTGGAATCTCATTAACTGATGGAGCAGGCTGGAGAAACCAAATGGCCTATACCTACCTATATTTCATGTCTTCTTACATAACCCTTAATATTTATGTGCCACCTTACTTCAGTTGGTAGTATTGTTACCTTTTGATTAGAAGGTTCTGGCTCTAAGCCCAGAAGCTGGACCTGAGCTTGCAATAAGGCACTGACAGAATCACCATTCAGAAAATTACAGGTTCAAGGTCAAGGTCTAAATTTTTTGGAGCTGTGTACTTGCAAAATTATCCCACATATGTGTATGGACCCACTAGATTTTTTTTTTATTCACTTACAATTAAATTGATACAATGACCAATGCAGTAAAGGCTGCTCACTGTATGTAAATATTTGCTGCCATAACAGATCACCTGCCCTTCAATATAATTCATTGTCCAGGTAGAAAGCTTTACAGTCAATCCCCATTTCAACAGTCAGCTTTCTGTTTTTGTTGAATAGAATGTTGCATTGAACAGAATTAAAAACATACATTTAACTCAATTATCCAGTACAACTCAGCAAGTCAGGCAGCATCTATGGTGGGGATATAAACAGTTGACATTTTGGGCCAAGTAAAAGACTGTAAGGTGTTGATGTTCATGTGGATAGAAACTACAGCAAGCAATTAGGAAGACAGAAGCATATTAGGTCTTGTGCAAAAGGTTTTGAGTGCAAGAATAGACATTTCTTGCTCAGTTAAAAGGGGTCCTGGTAACAGTGTAACTGGCAGACTCCGATTTCCCTACCTTATTACAGATATGCTTGTGATGGCAGGAATGCCAATTCTCACCAGAAAGGCGAATTGTTAAGGTTCAGAGCAAAGTTCCAGCAAATGCATGTAGAAATAATTATTCTCAAAAGCATTTTACCAGGGATGTAAATTCCTATTTAGTTATACAAATGCTGCATTTTTGTTCATTGTTTTTCTCTGTATATGTTCATATAAAAGTTTCATATTCAGCAAAAGAAAAGCCAGCAATCTTGGAGCCAGACGGGTTTGTCAGAAAGTATCCGGAAGACCTGACCACTAAATTTCCTGTTTCAAATCTCACCAAAAATCGATTAATTGCTCGTACATCTTAACTCAAAAATACTGTGTTTGTTGGGCTTAAAGTGGGAAAATAATCAAGTGATCTGGGAATTAGGCAGGAAGAAAGACAAAACGGAAGAGCAGCTATAATAATGAACACTTCAGCAGGCCAGCCAGCCCCCTTCTGCTTCTAAATCTGAATTTAAAGAAACATGTTAGGACTATAAAGAACTACAATCTTCACAAATATGTCACGAGAACTACCAGGCAAGAGGGAACATTAAAGACTGCATTGTTAAAGACCTGTAAGGGTGATTTTGAAAATCTGTTTTTATTTATAATCCTTTGGACTTGGGGGTCCCCCAATGTCCAAAGTCAAATCACCAATATCTTTGTGTTAATTTTCTACCATTCTGCTCCTTTATTTACCTTTCTAGCAGTTCATAATTCCAACAATCTAATTCCTTTCCAAGTGAAATCTAAATGACCTTCTGTCTCATTCTGTATCAATTAGGAAACTGTTGATCTGACCATTCCAGGGTAAGATTTTTATTTGACAATAATATCAGAAAAAGAATGTAAAATGGTAGCATGACAGCCAATATTTTTGCCTAACAGCCTGATTTATAATATGCTTACAAACATAAAAAAATGATGAGAAGTATCAGTCCAACCAATATTCTCCAAGTAACCTCGCCCGTCCCTCCTCAACTACTAATAATGTTAACCAGTGGCAAAACGTGAAAGCAGAAATCGAGAAAGTAAAACTAAAGGCTTTGATAAGGTCCAGATATCTTAAGGTGATCAAACAAGCTCTTGGGGACAATCTGATGACATATTACAAGTGAATTTAACTGAAGAACACATCTCCCACTCCTCCCCCACACACACTACACTCCATTCCTTATATGTCTGCCACCCTCAAACACTTAAAGGTATTCTGATAAATCTCATCTGAAGCTTATTATATATGCTAACTATTAAAAAAATTCTTTCCAGATTCCAGATTATATACATTTACCAACTGTTGCCATGGATTTGCTATGATCATTCATCTCAAGTACCACTTAGACTTTCTCTGTCTAAACCTTTCATGATGTTGGGAATTTCATTTGCAATTCATTCAAAATATATGCTGGATGCTTCAATTTTATTTTCTGTCTACAGAAGGCAGCAAAATGATATGTCTCTTCAATCGGACAGTTCTAATTTTAGTGTTACTATTGCATTATGCTTAACCTTAAGCATAAAAATATAGGGAATCACTGCACTGCAGCTTTGCTCTGATGAAGTTGCTGAATGAATGTGATATTAAGTCCCTTCTACTCTCATACATCGACATAAAAGATCCGATGGCACCAGTCTGAAGAGGGCCAGAAGATTTACTGTGGGATCACATCAACATTTATCTGTCACTTAACATTACAGAAACAGAATAGCTGGTCGCTCTCCCATTGCTATTTCTGGGATCTTGCTGTGTGCTTCTAACATTACAACAATGATCATACTTTCAAATTATTTTAGTGGTTCCAAAGCAGTTTGGGGCTCCTTTGAAAAGATAGAAATGACACCATATGAATAAATTTTCTTTTTGATTGCTTTTACCTATAATCATTTTTGCACAGAAATAAATTAAAGGGAAATTAATGCAGTACACCAAGGTGATCTGTCAAGTTTTGTGTGCATGTTCTAAATTTTAACTGGTATACCGCAGATAAGTGAAAGAAAATAAAGAACAAACTTTCTTTTTATTTACCTTTTGTATCCCAACAGCCAATAAATTAATAATTAAGTGATTTATAAGTAGATAATTCAATCAAATGTTATACTTGAGGCCACAAATGGGAAATGATCAATCAACCTAATCAATGGAGGAAAATTTCAAGGAGAATGTTCCACTTTTCAAGTGATGCCATGAGCAGTTAATGTTTCTAGCCAAAACATCTAGACATTCAACAATTGCTGGGCAGGGGATTGCTCTAAGGGCCAGAAGGGCCTATTCCACGCTGTATCTCAATAAATGAATAAATAAAACTCATGGGTATTTAGGAACGGGCTGCCAAATGTGGAATTCATTACTGGTATCCATTTAAAGTATCTTGGTGAATTATAATATGAATAAATTTCATGGATACAACACTTGTATTCTACAATGGTTTTGCAATAAAAACCTTACAGTTTAAAATTAACTCAGTGGCTGTGACACACCTTTGAATAAGCAACATATGTCTATATACAACCTGCATGTCTGCACTTCTCAGTATAAGGTTGAAGTGCATTGCCAAGATTAGGTACTCAGACTTTTTGACAAGGGCAGTATTCCAAGGCTATCTTCATTCACAGGTAGAATCAACATCACAGATATATGTTGACATGTTAGAACAAACTGAGCCAAATAACAAGGCAATGCAGCAACTGATAAAATTATTGATCCAAAAAAATAAGTTAGGAGGACATGGAAAATAAATCAGCCATGATCAAATGATGGAGCAGACTCAGTGGGCTGAATGGCATAACTCAGCCTTTATACTTTATAAAGTATAAAGTATAATTCTGCTCCTATGCTTTATGGCCTTAAAAGGTAGAATTCCTGAGATTTAGGAAAGACATTCCAAGAAGGCTTGAACAGGTAACATTTTTCATGTTATCTTTCCACAAAGAAAATCAAAATGGATGTTTTGGACTGAAAACCTTGTATCAGAATAGGGAAAGAAACTAAAACAAGTTGTAAAGTGGATGTGGTTAGTGTGGATAGAACAAAAGGGTTATCTCTGATAGGGTGGGATTGTTGCACTGATAATGAGGATGAATTAATGAGGGCAGTTGGAGAGGGTGCAAACAAAGGGACACATAAAGATAATGAAATGTAAGTCAGACTTGTTGGAACAAGCTTTCATTGATCCAATAGGAATGATGCAGGAAGCCACAGATAGAACATTAAAGTGGACACAGGATGGAGAATCAAAGTGACTGACAACTGGAAGTTCAGAATTTGGTTTCTCCCATAGTAACTCCAAGCCCAATACACTAGATTGGAAAGAATGCAAGTTCATCACTGTTTCATCTAGAACGGCTGTTTGGGTCCCTGGATGAGCTAAAAGAGTAAGTGTACATCTCCTGCCATTGCACGGGAATGAGTGACTTGTGCAAGAATAAAAGAAGGAATGCAAAATGGATCCCACCTCCCACTCTTTATTCCATTTTCTACTGTCCTCTCCTTACTTCTTCTTCAGCCGTTTGTATTCCCCAACTTTCACTTTCTAGCTTCTCACATTATTCCTTTCCCCCCACCAACCCTCCTTCCTTCCCCCCTCGCCTGGATTCACCTATTACAGATCAAGCACCTCCCGCTATCCTTCCATTTTATTCTGGTTTCTTCCCTGCTCCTTTCTAGACATGATGAAGAGTCTCAGCCCAAAAGTAAGACTGTTCATTTTCCTCCATAGATACTAAGTTCCTCCGGTATTTTGTGTGTGTGTGTGTGTGTGTGTGTGTGTGTGTGTGTGTGTATCTGTGTGTGTCTGTGTGTCTGTATGTCTGTGTGTGTTAATCCAGATTTCCAGCATCTTCAGTCTCTCATGTTACTACTATTTGACAAGCAGGATGCTACAAGCAAAACTGTAGTAGTGGTCAGTTGGTATACAGCATTGATTGAAGGAGAAATGTTGCCCCAGATAATCATAGAACTCCCTACTTTGCTTTTTTTCATAGCACCATGAGATAGCTAACATCATCTGAACAACATCTAGGATGTCAGTAAAGGTCTCATCCAACAGATGTCACCCCCTGACAATACAATATGCCTTCTGTTCTGCATCAGCCTTTACAGTCACATTCTGGAATGGGGCTTGAACCTACTCTGCTTCAAGTATGAAAATAGACTTCACTTAACCAAAGTGAGCTTGGCAAATATAGAAGACTCTTTGATGCCTATTTAGGGATTCCCCAGGAAAGTAAACAATATTTTGTTCCTGTGTGTTCCCGTGGTGTAGCACTGCCACAAGAAAGCAGTATCTATCATCAAGAACCTCACCCTTCAAGCCAAGCTCTCTTTTCACTACTACCATTGACCAAGACATACTGCAGCCTTAAGTCCACACACCAGGCTCAGGAACAGTTATTACCCTCCTTTAACCATCAGGTTCCTGAATCGGAGTGGATAACTTCACTCACAACTGTGAAACTGATTCCTCAACGTACAGACTCGCTTTCAATGACTCCACCACTTATGTTCTCAGTATTATTTAGTATTTTTTAATTTGCACAATACATCTTCTTTTGCACCTTGGTTGTTTGCAGTCTTTATGTGTAGTTTTTTTTCATAAATTATATTGTATTTCTCTATTTTCCTGTAAATGCCTGCAAGAAAATGAATCTCAAGGTAGTATGTGTAACATTCATTTTTGATGATAAATTATACTTCAGGTTTGTCATGGACCACCAGTTTTTGAAAGGTTTGTGTGCGAGCAAGTGCAAACTATCATCAGATTAGTTAGCTTCTGGCACCGCCTGCTGGCAAAAGTGGAGAATTTATCAACAAATTACTTCCCATTTTTAGTATTTATCGGAAGCAGGGAATGAGACAGGAAGAAGCAGATGTGCAGTCTTCCTTTAGGTTCCAACTAATAACGATCCATGATAAATTAGCAGTCTGATTGTAACAGAGTGAAACAATACAGGCAGCACGGTAAATCAAATTCCTCTGAAACAGAAGTAATTTACATTTTAAAAAATCCTTCAAACATATGTAGTTCAATATAATTTCCAAGATCATTACTTGATTTACCACATCTGATGCTTTTTCTTGCATTACAATATTGGATACACATGCCTTCTGAAGTCTTTCTAACATATCCTTTTTCCTTTACCCTTTTTCATTAGGCCCTGCCAACATTGAGGACGAGTGTGTACTTAGAGCCTCTTTCTCCAATTAACTGTTTAATTGTCCACCCTGAAGACCAAGAGGGAACCTTTTCAATGTTGAACACCATAGCAAGTGAAATTCCAAGATTTTTTGGCATAACCCAAAAATGGCAACAAAGCAAGCTCAGAGGGAAGATGACTGATAGTTCAAAAGTTATTTTTTCAATCTATGGGCACTCAGTTGTCCCAGGAGATCTCAGTGACAGCCAATCATTTTTTTAAAAGGAATTTGCTGACTATTCGGTGATCAGAGTACATTACAAATAAGGGTAGGCTACACTGTTACTACTTTTTCAATTTTGGAAAAAAGTCAACATAATAAAAAAAGTAGCTTTCTCTATTGACAATTTTTCCAACATTCCTATACCATTCTCTTAATATTGCATCTTTCACCTGGAAACATTGTTTAGTGCTTCACATGACCAATATCTGTTTGATACACAATACGTTTGTCCTACAAGCAAAGAGATGACTGCCCTGCGCCAACAATATCCTTTGAAGGGCTGTGAGATGAATGGAGACCTATGAAAGCTTTCCACTCTGGAACAAATTTTGCCAAGTTACATATCTTTTCCTCAGCCCATGAGACAACTGCAGACAGCAAGCATGGCATTTGAGCCAACCAGGAGAAACAAAATCATGAAGATCAACCCAGACAAAATATTTCAGCTGTACATGTACAGGCAATATTATTCCCTGACTAATCATGCTTGGAGACCTCACTACCATAGGGAATCAAGACTGATGTTACACATAACTTCCTCTTGTGTAATTATCCTCCACTCACTGCAACTTGCTAGAAATATACTCCTGTCAAACTCAATTGGTTCTCTTTGTGCCAGAATTTGCCATTTTAATAGACGACTGCAATTTTGAATGAATATAAACTACAATTTCCATCCCACCTCTAACTCACGATTATTGATACTACTGTGTCAACCAATGTAATTGATGTAGGATGTGTGAAAGTACAGTCCAAGTGACAGGTCACTCCCAGTCTACAGTACTGTGTGATCTCCTTAGGCACATGTAGGTAGCCACAGTGCCTAAGAATGGTGCACAGGACCACAGTAATTTTATGTATTGCACTGTACCGCTACCACAAAAAGAAACAAATCTCATGACATATCTGAGTGATGATAAACATGATTCTGATATGGGTCTGTTTTGTGGACTGAGAGCCAAAGGGGGCAGGGAGAGGGAATCATGGTTGGGAAAAGAGGAAGGGAGGGGGAGGAGCAGGAGCACCAGAGAAACATTCTATAAAGATCAATAAACCAGTTGTTTGGGATCAAATTACCTTGCCTGAAGTTGCAGGGCTGCGAGTGTCTGCACCCACACCAACCCCTGTCCCTGGCACTCCTTCTCTGACACCTGTCCCACACCCCTCCCATGACGTTCAACCTTTGCCCTTCCTAACATCCTTTGCTCCTGCCAGATTTATAAACTCACTCTCCGCTCCACATTTATTTTTATATATATATATAAAATTTCAATTATCATGTGCAACCACTTGTAAACATAGAAAGATCAATGGAAGTAATGTAGCACAAGTGTGTGAAGTTACTGTACATAGTTTTCACTGCCCATAATCTCTGCCCCGACTATTGCTTTTTAGAGGGATAAATGATGTGATAGTCAAATGTGTTGGCCAGCACTTTATTACCTTATAGCAGTAATCTGACAGGTAGAGGATGCTGACATTATGTTGGCTCAAGGTATTATGCAGAATAACCAATGCTTGATCAATCCTCTGTAGGCAATGGAAAATAAAAGAATAGAAAATAATCATGTCTCTTTTTGTTGGTTATCCCACTTCCTTCCAGCCCTTCAATGAGTTTGAAGCTCATTTCATTCCTAACCATGAACTCCTACACCTGCAACATGCTACATTCAAGGACATGGAGCTAAAAATTAAACTTATTCTTTTGTTCATATGAGCCAAAAATTTTTTAAATCTAATTTCCTTGTAAGCAACACATCATAATGATGTGCAAACCAATAATAACTCACTGTGTAGTTCATACTTTTCAGTATCACCACTTAACATCAACACTTTCCTTAACTTATTTAATTGTTCTCCACCTGACCCTACAGTACTCAAGTCATCTATCACATTTGCTCATAAATTATATAACCAATAATTTAAAATGATAATTAAAACTATTAATTAAAAGTAATTAAATGGTTGTAAGGAGAACATGAAAGGAGATATATTTCATACAAAATATATACTCTCTGAGGCTGAAGTACACAGGTGTTTCCAAGGAGTGGACAGTTGTAAAGCTGCGGGACCGGACGGCATCCCAGGGCGAGTACTCAGGATGTGTGCAGCACAACTGGCAGGTGTGTTTACAGACATTTTAAATCTCTCCCTCTCCCATTGTAGACTGCCCTCCTGCTTCAAAACATCCACGATTGCTCCTGTGCCTAAAAAGACCAAGGTAACATGTCTGAACGACTGGCGTCCTGTCACACTCACCTCAATAATAAGCAAATGCTTTGAGATGCTGGTCTGCAGCATGCTACAACCCACACTGGACCCCTTACAATTTGCCTACCGACACAACCAATCAACAGATGACACAGTAGCCTCAGCTCTACACACTGCTTTTACACACCTGGAGAAGAACAATGCTTATTTGAGAATGCTGTTCTTGGACTACAGTTCAGCATTGAACACCATAATTTCCTCCAGGCTTGACAAGAAGCTGAGACCTTGGTCTTCATCCTGCCTTATGTATCTGGATCCTGGACATCCTGTCAGATTACTGGCAGGTGGTAAGCGTCCGCTCCCTCACCTCTGCCCTTCTGACCCTTAACACAGGAGCTCCTCAGGGCTGTGTCCTCAGCCCCCTCCTTTACTCTCTGTATACCCATGACTGTGTCACCACGCACAGTTCCAATCTGCTAATTAAATTTGCTGACGATACTACATTGTTTGGCCTCATCTCAAATAATAATGAGGCAGCCTACAGAGAAGTCTTCACCCTGGTGTCAAGAAAACAACCTCTCCCCAATGTTGCACAAACAAAGGAGCTGGTTGTGAACTACAGGAGGAATGGAGACAGACTAACTCCTATTGACATCAATGGATCTGGGGCTGAGAGCGTGAACAGCTTTAAGTTCTTTGGCATACACACCACTGAGGATCTCACATGGTCTGTACATACCGGCTGAGTGCTGCAAAAAGCACAACAGCTCCTCTTTCACCTCAGATGGTTAAAGAAGTTTGGCATGAGTCCCCAACTCCTAAGAACTTCCAACAGGGACACAACTGAGAGCATCCTAACTGGCTGCGTCACTGCCTGGTATGGGAACTGTACTTCCCTCAATCGCAGGACTCTGCAGAGAGTGGTGTGAATCACAGCACTCTGCAGAATGGGTGTAGATGTGGATTTCCCACTATTCAGGACATTTACAGACCCAGGTGCTAAAAAGGACCCGAAGGTTCATTGGGGACCCAAGTCACCCCAACCACAAATTGTTCCAGGTGCCACCATCTGGGAAACAGCATCGCAGCATTAAAGCCAGGACCAGCCTCGACTCCAGGACAGCTTCTTCCACCAGACCATCAGACTGATTAATTGTATTTCTACGCTATATTGAGTGTCCTGTTGTACATACTGTTTATTGCAAATTATTATAAATTGCACATTTAGACTGAGACGTAAAGATTTGTACTCCTCATGTATGTGAAGGACTTAAGAAATAAAGTCAATTCAATTCAATTCAATTCAGTGGCCATTTTATTAGATCCGCTTGTACACCTGCTCTTTTATGCATATATCTAATCAACTAATCATGTGGCAGCAATTCAACACATTAAAGTATGCAGACTCAGTTAAGAGGTTCAGCTGTTGTTCAGACCAAACATCAGAATAGGGAAGAAATGTGATCTTAGTAACTTTGACCATGAAATTATTGTTGGTGTCAGACAGGGTGGTTTGAGTATCTCAGAAACTGCTGATCTCTTGGAATTTTCATGCACAATAGTCTCTAGAATTTACAGAGAATGGAACGAAAAACAAAAAACAAATCCAGTGAGTGGCAGTTCTGTGGGTGAAAACATTTTGTTAATTAAAGTGGCACTTTGCAGTCAATGAAGCTCGTTTGAAATGTAGGTATTATGCAAGCTATGTCCATTGATTTGCTCCTGCGAGCTCCCGTAAGCAGTAATATGAAAATAACCAGATAATCTAACTTCTGTGAAGTTGGCTGAAAGATTAATATGATAAGAACAGTGGGGATAACTCCATTTTCCTCAAAGTGTTGCCACAGAATCTTGTATATCATTGAAAGGGAAGATACTGTTCAACATCTCATTCAAATGGTTGTGCCTTTTGATGACACAGCACTCTATCAATACTACTATTGGGTGTCAGTCTATATTTTGTGCTGCAGTTTCTGGACGGCACTGCTGTTCCCTCTAAGCTGCACAGGTGCACAGCCGCAGAGTCACTGAAATGCTCCCATGCACATAGTCTTTGTTGCTGGGTAGCAAGCATTTTCTTTTATATAATGTTAATATAAATTTGAAATTATGATAATATAATTTTAAGATCTATGTTAATACAATTGTGAAATACTCTGTAATTAATGATATGTTAATGAATATAATCCACAATTTTTAAAATATTAAACATACCACAACCTTTACTTTAAAACATTTTAGTTTCAAAGTTTCAACTTATTTACATTGTCAGTGTTTTAAGTTACAACTGTTACAAATTGTAACAATAAACACAGAATGGAAGTCAGTAACTCATTTCAAAATTCAATGTATGTTTATTATCAAAGTATGTATGCAATATACAACCCTGAGATTTATCTTCCCACAGACAGCCACAAACCACAGAAAACCATAAAAACTGTTCAAACACCCACATGCACAAAAAAATTGCGCAAACAGCAAAAAATCAGTGAAAAACACAGAACTGAAACAGTCCAGACATATTCAGTTCTGTTCAATCTACTGCTGTGTTGTTCATCATCTGCAGGCCACCCCGATCAAAAATGTCCAAAATAGCAACAAAAAAAAGGAGCAATCAGAAACCAGAAACACAACATATTGTGAACTACAGAGTCCAATCCACAAACTGCATTTATTAAACCTTGCACAAGACCCAGGATTCAAGCATAATCCTCCAGCTATATTGAGGGTGAAGATGGGAGAGAGGGAGAGAGGGAGAGAGCAGGAGTGGGGGAGGGAGTGGGAGAGGGAGAGGGAGACCATTGGAATGCAGGGACATTCCTCTGAAAGCAGTGGACAAGAGTGAGAGAGAGAGAGACCATCACATGCAGACACCTTCCTCAGGCAGCAGCCAGTGAGAGGCTGGTAGATGGCAGTGAACACCTGCTCGCCTTCCACTCAAGTCTCAATAATTTCAATCTTCCTCAAAGTTTCAACTCACAAGTCTGGTAAAAAAAAAATGGAGTTGATTGTGGACTCGCGCCCCTTCTCCAGGCTTCGTGGCCTCAAGGCCACACATTTCGCTCAAAGCCTCACTGAATACCTTTGGAGACAGCAAAGCACCAAATTGCTCAATCAGCCCAAAATCACACCACCAAAATGTAACTCATAGGCTCCAACAGTAGCAGAATCACATATGAAAGAAAATGAAGACTTAAAAGAAGTGAAAGAAGTAGTTTCATGAACCATCTGCAGGATGTTGCCCTTGGTCGTGTTGTTCGCTTGGGACCCTCTTCTTTCCTCTGGTCCGCTGAATACCAACACCATCCAAATTTAATAGTTTACAAAACATGAATGATCTCTATGCTGTACTATATTTCATTATTTCCTTCAATCAATAAATAAATTTTTTTCAGTTTTCATTCTAAATATTCATAGTCTGCATATTACAAAATATACTTAAAGTGTCGTACAGTTTTTAGGCTGTGCAAAAATTTCCTACTGGAAGTAATGGCTGGTCTGCACAGCTGTAAAGAAGTTAGAAGGACTGTTGCTGGAGAGGGACAATCAGGCCCGTAAGACTCAGATCTGAGAATGCCAAACGTTAAGGACTGCTAATAATGTTGTTAACTGCAATAAATATGCACACAAGGAAGAAAATTGATTTTGCAAATTAAATTCATTTCTTGAAACCCACTTTTCACCATCCAATCAAACTTGTATAGTTTACAATTTTGTTTATTGAGCCCATTATTCCTCATCCATAAATCAATCCTCACTACAACCGCAAATTCTTGATTGAGTCAATTTTTATTACAGACTCTTCTTCTTCATGCATTTCTGTCAAACCTTGACCGTTACTCCCAGCTACCAATGTTACACTCACAAATTGGTTGCATGTGTTGAGGTCTCTGGTGTCCCACTACATGAGCAAGAATAATGGTCTGTTTCCTCAAACTTTGTTTGCTTGGTATAGCAACATTACATTTGATTTATGGTCTCCAAATGTGAATAATCCATAATATTTAAGTGCAAAGGCCAACGCTACATGCTAATAATGCATCAACAGATTCAGATGACTTTGCCCATTTCAAACATGAAACTCCAATGGGCTTTTAATTTTATCTGAATACAAGATTTCTTCAAAGTTCAAAAGTTCAAAGAATATTTATTATCAAAGTACATATATGTCACCACATACTACCCCTGCAGTTTTCCTGCAGTCATTCACAATAGATCAAAGAAATATCATAGTGTAGCGGTGTGCTACACACAGCGCTAGAATAACCACACGGAGTCAGTGAGTTAGAGTTGCGATGAAAGAGATTTATTCAAACTTCGCGGCCTGCTTTAAAGCCTTCCCGTTCCCGCCCTCCCTGGGGCGAGACTGCTGTGGCCAATGCATATTCCCAGACCCTTTCCGCGCACGGGATTTTCCCCCTGCTGGTGAAGATGGCCTAGCGCCCTTTTTGGGGCCGGCCCTCTGCCTGCACGCGCTGTTGTGAGCTGGTTCGTGTGTGCCAGAAAGTGGGTCGCCACATAACCCCCCCCCAGAACCGGCGATACCTCCCCCAATGTCCACAGTCTGGATCGGCCTCTGTTTGGGAGGTCTGCCCCTGCGCCGCGGTGCCTGAGCCCGGACCGGCTGCGCCAAGTCCACATGGGCCGGTTTGAGTCAGTCCACCGTGAAAACCTCCTCTCTCCCCCAATGTCCAGCACGAACGTGGACCAGTTGTTCCTGATCACCTTAAACGGCCCCTCGTAGGGCCGCTGTAGCAGTGCCCAGTGTCTGCCCCGTCGTACAAAAAGAAACTTACAGTTCTGCAGGTCTTTGGGTACGCAGGTCGGGCTCTGTCCGTGCTGTGAAGTGGGGATGGGGGCCAGGTTACCGAGCCTCTCCCGTAGTCTGTCCAGGACTGCTGCGGGTTCTTCCTCTTGCCCCCTTGGGGCTGTATGAACTCTCCTGGGACTACCAGGGGTGCGCCGTACACCAACTCGGCCGATGAGGTGTGCAGATCCTCCTTGGGCGCCGTGCGGATTCCGAGCAGGACCCAGGGAAGCTCGTCCACCCAGTTAGGCCCCTCCAGGCGGGCCATGAGAGCCGATTTCAGGTGACGGTGGAAACGCTCCACTGGTCCGTTCGACTGTGGGTGGTAGGCAGTTGTGTGGTGTAGCTGTGATCCTAAAAGGCTGGCCATAGCCGTCCACAGGCTGGAGGTGAACTGGGCGCCCCTGTCGGAGGTAATGTGGGCCGGTACCCCGCAGCGGGCTACCCAGGTTGCGATCAGTGCTCGGGCACAGGATTCGGAGGTGGTGTTGGTGAGTGGGACTGCCTCTGGCCATCTGGTGAACCGGTCTATCATAGTTAGGAGGTACCACGCTCCTCGTGACACTGGCAGGGGCCCCACGATATCCACATGAATGTGGTCGAACCTCAGGCGGGTGGGTTCGAACCGCTGCGGCGGAGCTTTGGTATGCCGCTGCACCTTGGCTGTTTGGCACTGCATGCACGTTTTGGCCCATTCACTGACCTGTTTACACAGTCCATGCCACACGAACCTGTTGTCGACCAGCCGTATGGTTGTCCTGATGGAGGGGTGCGCTAAGCTGTGAATGGATTCGAAAACCCGCCAGCGCCAGGCTGCTGGGACGACGGGGTGGGGTTGGCCGGTAGCTACGTCACATAGTAGGGTCCTCTCACCTGGGCCTACGGGGAGGTCTTGGAGCTGCAAACCGGAGACTGCAGTCCTGTAACTGGGGATCTCAGCATCTGCCTGCTGTGCCTCTGTCAGCGCTGCATAGTCCACCCCCTGGGACAGGGCCTGTATGGTAGGTCTGGATAGTGCGTCCGCCACGACGTTGTCCTTTCCAGAGAAATGCCGGATGTCCGTCGTGTACTCGGAGATGTAGGACAGATGTCACTGCTGGCGGGACGACCAGGGGTCGGACACCTTCATGAACGCAAAGGTAAGCGGTTTGTGGTCTGTGAACGCGGTGAAGGGTCTACCTTCTAAGAAGTACCTGAAATGCCGGATTGCCAAGTGGGTCGCCACAATAGAATCAAATAAAAGCTACACACAAAGACTGACACACAACCAATATGCAAAAGAAGACAGCCTGTGCAAATACAAAAAAAAAATAGATAACAACATGAATAAAAAATACTGAGAACATGAGTTGTAGAATCTTTGAAAGTGAGTCCATAGGTCGTGATACAGTTCAGTGTTGAGGTGACTGAAGTTATCCATGCTGGTTCGGGAGTCTGATAGCTGAAGGGTAATAATTGTTCCTGAACCTGGTGGTGAGGGACCTCAGGCTCCTGTGCCTCCTGCTGGATGGAACCAGCGAGAGGAGAGCATGATTTGGATGGTGGAGATCCTTGATGATGGATGTTGATTTCTTGTGACAGCATTTTCATATCCCCTAGTCTGCCCTGCATCTATGCCACTCTTGATAATATCTTCAATTTAGCAAACTATGAGGTTTGAATCAAATATAGAAAGCCTAGATCATCAATGCTGACTTTTCCGATCTTAACATCCTGAATTTTCCATGGAGAATATTACCAATTAGTAGCAATTTGGCCCAAATTATTTTTTTAATTAACTCCATGGCAGCCTATTATGACCACTTCCCCTGACGAGATGACCAAAATTATCTTTAAAAGGACAGGCCAGATTAGCTAGTCTCCATTTTAGCAGCTAAGCAGTCTTTATCCAGTTACAAAATAACTTATAATCAATGATATGGGTATTCACTGCTATTCTGAATTTATCATTTCATGTTACTTAGTCTATTGGAAACAATAAATGCCATTGAATTGATAATTGATCTTAAAATTGTGCAGTGTTGAAATGAGGATTTACCTCAAAGAAAGATACTAAAATGAAAGCTAATTCTAAAAGGAATGTCAACAGTTGAACAAAAAAGAGTTAAGCAGAAGAATTGGAAATAAACAGACCTGGTAAGATTGCAAAGGGACTGTGTGACAATGAAGACACTGAAATTTCATTAGTGTGGGAGCATGCCTGAGAGAGCTTTTAAGGTGAGGCTGCTTTACAGACTTGAGAACATTCTCAATTAATATTGTATTCTCAATTAATATCTGTAATATTGAGAACAATAGTAAAGGAACTTGTACACATTAGGAAAGTAATAGACTAAGAACCATAAAATTGGCCATAAAATTAAAGTAATAACTGGGAGATATGTAAAGAAGTGTAAAACAGACCCCTCATGAGAAAACTGATAGTAATAACTCTGGTGGCCAGTAATTTCAGAAGACCCTAGGCATCTGATTTGTAAACTAACTCACTGCGTTGACCCCAGTAAGGTTCACCTGCGTGAGTAATACAGTGGATTCCAGTTAATTGAGCGATTGGTTAAACAAGGAATCCACTTATTTTGGATAATTCTTAAAGAACAAAAATTAAATTGAGAAAATAGTTTGAATTCCCTTTCACTTATTTGGGACAATATGCCGCTTAACTGGGGCAGGAGACTGTCGCCGAACAGTTTCCAACTAGTGTCAGCTGTGTACACTTGTAAGGCCGTTAAGACACTACACGGTGCTTAGATCAGTTCTTAAAAAGCCTCAGTTGCGCGTTTGTGTTCAGAAACGGTTATTTTTCTCATTGATAGTAGGTGAAAAATAAACAGTAAGACAATTAAAACCTGATGCTTCGCTCACCGTGGTCCAAGCATTCAAGCTTGGAGATGCCAGAAACAGCTAGAAGTAAAAATAAAATGATTTCATTTCTTCAACAAGTTAGGAATTACAAAGGTATCGATAATTATCTTGAATGTTACAATGAAAATAAAGATTTGGAGGATGCAATTGTCTAAGGCATTGTATGAAGGAAGTGCATTATCTACACTAGGTGTCGTGCTGATTTTGTTCATTTACAGTCAATGTAAAGAGCGTGCCTGCATACGCTGGAGGAATTCCTCCATCGATAATTATTGGGAACTAATACACAATTTTATAGGACTGTAGAGGTATTGTTAGTGTTCTAATTTGTTCTGTATTTCACTTAAATATATAAATCATTAAATGGTAGTTTGTCTTTTTTATACCTTTTAATTATTTCCATGAAACTTCAGCTGATTGGGACAGCAGCTTAATTGGGCCAAAATGTACTGGTCCGAATATGTCCCAATTAATCAGAATCCACTGTATCCAGATAGAAGTAGTAGGTTTTTGAAGATGTGAAAACAAAGAGTATTGTAACTAAAAGAGTTAAGTAACTAAAGAATTAAGGAGTCTTGCTTGAGCCATGTAGTAAATCTTCAAGTTGATTTAACCAATCACAATTAATAAGGCATTATAGTCATTAGGGAAAGTTATGATTTGCTATGTTTTATATGTGTTGTATTCAATTGATAACAGAAATATTGCAACATACATTTTCAACAGAAACAAGGCAGAAAATAAAAGAGCAGAAAAATTTATCAAACCTCATACCACATAATGCACACAATTCTTAGAGGTATATTTATATGTATGTAGGACTTTACTGTAAGAGAGGTGAGTAAGAAGGCTTTCAAGTGAAGGAGATAGGTCATCAGCAAGGAATACAAAGGAACATTACATGTTAGGACAGTAGCTGAGAGGTTTATTTGTCCTAACCTAATTATGCCAGATTGCCAGCAGGTGGTAAGAGTGGGCTCCCTCACCTCCACCCCTCTCACTCTCAACACAGGAGCCCCTCAGGGCTGTGTAATAAGTCCCCTCCTTTACTCCCTGTATACCCATGACTGTGTCGCCACCCACAGCTCTAATCTGCTAATTAAATTTGCCGACAACACTGCATTGATTGGCCTAATCACAAACAATAACGAGGTGGTTTACAGGGAAGAAGTAATCTCTCTGACACAGTCATGTCAAGAAAACAACCTCTCCCTCAATGTCGCAAAAACAAAGGAGCTGGTTGTGGATTACAGGAATGGAGATGGGCTAACCCCTATTGACATCAATGGATCTGGGGTTGAGGGGGTAAATCAGCTTTAAGTTCCTCGGCATCCATATCACCAAGGACCTCACGTGGTTTGTACACACCAGATGTGTAGTGCAAAAGGCACAACAGCGCCTCTTTCACCTCAGGCGGTTGAGGAAGTTTGGTATGAGCCCCCAAATTCTAAGATCTTTCTACAGGGGCAGAATTGACAGCATCCTGACTGGCTGCGTCACTGCCTGGTACGGGATTGTACCTCCCAAAATAGCAGGATTCTGCAGAGAGTGGTGTGGACAGCCCAGCACATCTGTAGATGTGAACTTCCCAAGATTCAGGACATTTACAAAGACAGGTGTGAGAAAAGGATCATTGAGGAGCCGAACCACCCCAACCACAAACTGTACCAGCTGCTACCATCTGGAAAATGGTACTGCGGCATAAAAGCCAGGGTAACAGGCTTCAGGACAGCTTCTTCCACCAGGCTATCTGACTGATTAACTCACGCTGATTTGAGTGTACTTCTATGTTACTTTGACTGTTCTATTCATTATAAATTATTATAAATTACTCTGATTGCACATTGCACATTTAGACGGAGATGTAACATAAAGATTTTTACTCCTCATGTATGTGAAGGATGTAAGAAATCAAGTCAATTCAATTCAATTCATTGTGACACATGTTCCATAAGTCACATATACAGTGTATTCTTATGTTGTGATCTTCATTAAATTTGGCCAAAGTTGCAATTAAAACATTCTGATCAGCATATTAAGCAACCTGTGTTCAAGTCTAAGCTGTAACATTCAAATACTCACACATCATATCCAGAGGGTTATGAACAAATTATCATATGATTGTAGAAGCATGAAATGGAAAAGATGCTTGTTTTTATTCCAGAATATTATGTATGTCCAATACTCTCCTTACCTTGGTGAAATACTTCCTTAAACTGAGAGATTTTAAGACTAATTTGGTAAGAGTAAAATGCAGAGAAGCCAATGTATGGAAAGGTACTAATAGTATTTCAATGGCAAAAACACCACAACGAGACAGCATAGAAAAATGTTAAGATTCCAATGTTTGTCGAACAAGAGTCACCATTTTCTTTTAAATATTGGCTTAGAGTCACTGTAAACTAGCAGATAAACTTCTTACCCAAGTGACAATTCTATCCAGTCACTTAATCAGTTAGGCTGGAGACTACAGTCCAACTAGTCCAGTTTGGAACTTTTGCTGAACACTGATATTGAATGTTCAGAAAAAGTTCCAAACTATGATTAATAGCAAACAGCTGGCACAATTTCAGGCAGAACATATAGTATTTACCTCCTCATTTGCAGTGGGAAGATACTAATTGATCAGTATACAGATAATAGGAGTGTGCATAAGCTGCCTTCAAATTATATGGTGCTCAAGACAACTATTCATAGAATGTACACATAGAGTCAAAGTATAGAACAGAAACAGACCCTTCAGCACATCTAGTCCACACCAAAACATTTAAACTGCCTACTCCCATCGGCCTGCACCAGGACCATAACCCTCCATACCCCTACCATCCATGTACCTATCCAAACTTATCTGAAACATTGAAATCGAGCTCGCAGACACCACTTGTGCTGGCAAATGCTCTCACTCTCACAACGCTCTGAAGAAGTTTCCCCTCATATTCCCCTTAAATTTTTCAACTTTCATCCTTAATCCATGGCTTCTGTTTGTAGTACAAACCCAACCTCAGTGGAAAAAGCTTGCTTGCGTTTACCCTATTTATACCCCTCTTAATTTTGTATACCTCTGTAAGGGGGTTTCATCTTTTATGTTACTGCGTAGGCTAATTAAAATGGCTTCTTTGCTACGTTATACTTGGGAATGCTTCTTTGTTATGTTAAACGCTGAGAAAGTTCTTGCGCTAGCAGCTTGTTTTGGGTTAGAGTGTGATAAGAATATGTTACGAACCAATTGGGATAGTTGTTACGTTTTTGGTGTATTTGAAGACATTGTATGCGCGGGGTTTTGCAGCAGAAGGCGGGAGAGAGAGACAGAGGATGGACCAGGTGCTGTGAGTCCGCTAACGGGGTCGGACCCCGAGCGGGGCGTTCGGCGAGGAGAGGAGACGGAGACAGACTCGTGTGGAGGGTCTGGTCGACCACTGTTGTTGGTTCCAGGCGGCCGGTCGAGGTGGTCCGAGGGGTCGCAGGGTGAAGAAGAAGGGTCCTGAGCTCCAACTGTTTGTGCACGAAGAGTTTGAACTTTGGTAAGTGTGGTGCCTTTTATTTTTCTTTTATGTTTTATTCTCTATTCATTATATAATTCCAGTAATATCTATAAACTGTAAATCATTTAATCGTATCTGGTGTATTGTCTGTTATCTGGGCGGGGTGGGGTACATCACACAGCATCCACCCAAACATTACCCAGTTTGCCGGGGCTGAGGGCTGTTTCCCTAGATGACAGGGAGCCGAGCGACCCTGAGGCTGGCCAGGGGGGCTACACCTCTATCAAATCCTCTCTCACTCTTCTATGTTCCAAGGAATAAAGTCATAACCTATTCAATCTTTCCTTATAACTCAGGTCCTCCAGACCCAACAATATCTTTGTAAATTTTCTCTATACTCTTTAAACCTTTACATCTTTCCTGTAGGCAGGTGACCAAATCTGCACACAATACTCCAAATTAGGCCTCACCAATGTCTTATACGACTTCAACATAAAATCCCATCTCCTGTACTCAATACTTTGATTTATGCAGGCCAATGTGCCAAAAGCTTTCTTTACAGTTACCTGGACTATACCTCTTCCCACCCTACTACTTGGGAAGAGCCATCCCCTTCTCTCAATTCCGCCGCATCTGCTCTCAGGATGAGGCTTTTCATTCTAGAACGAAGGAGATATCCTCCTTTTTCAAAGAAAGGGGCTTCCCTTCCTCCACCATAAAGGCTGCCTTCAATCATATCTCTTCCATTTCATGCACGTCTGCTCTTACCCCATCCTCCTACCACCCTACCAGGGATAGGGTAACTCTTGTGCTCACCTACCACTCCACCAGCTTCCACATCTAGCACATAATTCTCTGAAACTTCTGCCATCTCCCACCACCAAGCACATCTTTTCCTCACTCCCATTTTCTGCAAGGGTCACTCCCTACACAATTCACTTGTCCATTTGTGCCTTCCCACTGACCTCCCTGCTGGCACTTATCCTTGAAAGCAGAACAAGTACTACACCTGCCCCAGCACCTCCTCCCTCACTACCATTCAAGGTCCCAAACAGTCCTTCCAGGTGAGGCAACAATTCACCTGTGAGATTGTTGTGGTCATATACTGTGTCCGGTGCTCCAGGTGTGGGCTCTTGTATATTGGTGAGACTCGTCGTAGATTGGGAGACCACTTCGCTGAGCACATATGCTCCATTTGTCAGAAAAGGTGGGATTAAATAGTCACCCATTTTAATACCACTTCCCATTCCCATTCCGAACTACCACTCTCTGGCTTCTTCCACAAAGCCAATGTCTAATCCAATTTACTACCTTATCTTGAATGTTGTGTGACTGAATCTTCTTGACCAACCTCCCATATGGGACCTTGTCAAATGCCTTGCTAAAGTCCACATGCATTCCCTTGCTTTCATCCACTTTCCTGGTAACTTTCTCAAAAAACCCTATAAGATTGGTTAGACATGACATACCACATACAAAGCCAAGCTGACTATCCTTAATCAGTTCCTAGCTATCCAAGTACTTATACTATATATATGGTCCCTTAGAATGCCTTCCTATAATTTTCCCACAACTAATGTCAGGCTTACTGACCTACAATTTCTTGGTTTTTTTCCTTAAACAGCTGAACAACATTGGCTAACCTCTGATCCTCTGGTATGTCCCCTGTCGCTAAGGATGATTTAAATATCTCTGCTAGGGCCCTGGCAATTTCTGCACTTACCTCCCGCCAGGTCCGAGGGAACACCTTCTCAGGCCCTGGGTATTTATCCACCCTAAACTGGCTCAAGACAGCAAACACTCCTCCTCTGTAACCTGTATAGGGTTCATGAGGTCAATGCTGCTTTGTCTCACCTCTATAGACTCTGTGTCCATCTCTTGAATAAATACAGATGCAAACGATTAATTTATGATCTCCCCCATCTCTTTTGGTTCCACACCTTGATTACTAATCTGATCTTCCAGAGGAACACTTTTGTCCCTTGCAATCCTTTTGGTCTTAACGTATCCCTTAGGATTTTCCTTCACCTTATCTGCTAGGGCAACCCCATGCCTTCTTTTAGCTCTCCTGATTTCTTTAAGTGTTCTCTTGCATTTCTCATAATCCATAAGCACCTCATTTGTTCCTACCTGTCTTTACCTGCTGTACACCTCCTTATTTTTCTTTCTTTCTTTTTAAATCATTTATTAATTTTCAAAATTACAAACTCAATAACAAAGTTGGTACAAAGGGATTGGAATAATCTTAATCAACATATACGAAAAGGATTTTAAGTAACATAGGCATAATAGACTTCCAAACTCATAATGAAATTAGTCATAAAAGGAAATAAAAAGAAAAAAATATATATATAAACAAAGAAAAATCTCCAAAAGAAAAAGAAAAAAAAACCCAAAAAGATACAGAACAAAACAGGGCTAGACCAATATCTTGAATCAGACACGTTCAGTAATGTCGTCAACTCCGCTCCTCTATTCATACAATTTAAGTTAAAAAAAAGATTCGGAAAGGTCAGATTACATCATATGGAAATGTTGCATAAAAGGTTTCCAAGTTTCTTCAAATTTAACCAAAGGATCAAAAATATCACTTCTAATTTTTTCTAAATTTAAACTTAATATAAGTTTGAGAAAACCATTGGAATGTAGGAGGAGGATTGATTTCCTTCCAGTTCAACAAAATTGATCTTCTAGCCTTTAAAGTAACAAATGCTATCATCCGACAGGCTGAAGAAGACAAAGATCTATGTTCAACCATTGGCAATCCAAAAATTGCCATAATAGGATGGGGGTTTAAATCAAAACATAGAACTATTGAAATAGCAAAAATATCTTTCCAACATTTTTCCAAAAGAGTACAGGACCAAAACCTATGAGTTAAAGAAGCCACCTCAAAGTGACATCTATCACAAGTGGGGTTCTTATTTTTCTTAACCAGGGCCTCAATATCTCCCTACACTTGTAATCTTTACTTTCTCTTGTGAGAGGCACATACAAGCTTTGTACTCTCAAAATTTCACCTTACCAAGGCCTCCCATTTACCAAGTACACCTTTGCCAGAAAACAGCCTGTCCGAATCCACACTTGCCAGATCCTTTCTGATACCATCAAAATTGGCCTTTCTCCAATTTAGAATTTCAACCCACGGACCAGACCTATCTTTTTGTATATTTACTTTGAAACTAATGGCATTGTGACCATGAGATGCAAAGTGATCCACAGACGAACTTCTGTCACCTGCCCTGGCTCATCCCGAATAGCAGATCAAGGATCAGACGCTCTCTCATTGGGACTTCAACATATTGATTAAAAAAACTTTCCTGAACATATTTGACAAATTCTATCCTATCTAGTCCTTTTACGGTATGGGAGTCCCAGTCAATATGTGGAAAGTTAAAATCACCAACTATAACAACTTTATGTTTCTTGCAACAGTCTGCAATCTCTCTACAAATTTGTTCCTCTAAATCCCTCAGGCTGTTGGGTGATCTGAAATATAGCCCCATGAATGTGGTCATACCTTTCTCATTTCTCAGTTCTACCCAAAACACCTCACTAGACGAGTTCTCCACTCTGTCCTGACTGAGCGCTGCCATGACATTTTCCCTGACTAGTAATGCCACCCTCTCCTCCTTTCATCCCTCCCACTCTTTCATGTCTAAACCAATGGAACCACAGAATACTGAACTGCCACTCCTGACCATCCTGTGGCCAAGTTCCACTAACGGCTACAATATCATAATTCCAGGTGTTTGATCCATGCTCTGAGATTGTCTGCCTTTCCTGTGATACTTATTGCATTAAAGTATATGCAGCTCAGGACACTAGTCACACCATGCTCAACCTTTTGATTCCTGACTTTGAGGTCTTAGCAACATTTGTCTCCACAACCTCTCCACTAACTTTTCTGGCACTCTGGTTCCCTCCCCTGCAACTCTAGTTTAAACCCCACTCTGCAGCACTAGCAAACCCACCCGCTATGTCCCCTTCCAGTTCGGGTGCAAACCGAATTACCTTCCCTGAAAAAGAGGCCAATGTTCCAAAACTCATGCCCTCCCTCCTATACCGACACCTTAGCCACGTGTTAAACTGTATGGTCTTCCTCATTTCTGGCTTCAGTAGCACATTTCATGGGTAGAAATCCTGAGATCACAACCCTGGAGGTCCTGTCCTTTAACTTAGAACTAACTCCCTGAATTCCCTTTGCAGAATCTCATCACTCATCCTAGCTATGGTACATATGTGGACCACGACCTCTCTTAGTTCACCTTCCCACTTAAGAATGCTGAGGACTCGATCCAAGGTGTCCCGGACCCTGGCACCTGGAAGGCAAGATACTACCCAGGAATCTTGTTCTCTTCCACAGAACCTCCTTTCTGTTCCCCTAACTACCGAATCTCCTATTACCACAGCTCACCTCTTCTCCCCACCCCCTTCTAAGTCACAGAGCCATACTCAAAGCCAGAGACCTGACCACTGTGACTGTCCTCTGCTAGGTCATGCCCCCTCCAACAATATCCAAAGTGATCCTTATTGTCACTCAATTTCCTGTGTCCTGCACCTCAAGAGTAACTACCTCTCTATATGTCCTATCTATCACTGCCTCAGCCTCCTGAATGATCTAGGGTTCATTCAGTTCCAGCTCCAATGCCTAAACATGGCTGCAGCTGCATACACTTCTCACAGGTGTTGTCATCAAGGAGACTGGAAGTTTCCCTGCCTACCCATTCCATTATCCTGCTTGGCACCTCTACTGTTCTAACTGAGCAAACATAAAGAAGGAAGAACAATAAACTGTGGGGGTGGGGAGGGAGGGAACTCTACCTACAGTTTGTTGCCTTCTCTCACTCAAGCCTCTCCTCGCTGAAGCCTCAAAGAGCTAAATACTAAAAAATCTCCATTCCAACTCTGACCACTCTGACAATGGCCGCTCCACTTGCCCCTGCTTTATTTTAATTTGCTCTTGCTAATCAATTCCGAACACTGATTGACCACTGCTCAAAGCACCAAAACTACCATGAGACACTGCCTTTTCTATTGATATGGTGAATATATCACCATATTCTTTTTGAGCATAGTGTAAAACACAACAAACCACATTCATTTGTGGTTCAACCACTTGTAGTACGGTGCTTTGGAAGCAATTACTTTCTTCTGTAATATGACTATGAAACAATGATACGCTTGGATATTCCTGCAGCCCAAGGCTCAGAGTTTCTCATTGGCTATTTGGCAAATGCAGCTCTCATTTACAATTCAGTTGACAGCAGTTTCTTCTTTAATTTAAAAAGTTTAAAGTCCAGGTGTTTTCAGCAAGGAATTGGCTGATACTCCACTGCTCAACTGAAAAAGGGCTTTGGTGTTGAAGATGGCTTAAACGAAACAAAGAACTGTCTGATCTCTCAAGTGAATGTAAAAGATCCCATGCTCTTCAGCCAACATTTTTAACATAGGTTATCAAGACATTATAACACTGCGGTTTGTGGTAGATTGTTATGTTTCTTACTTCACAATAACCACCAGAATTCATTGACTGGATCTTCTAAAAGAGATGTGAAAAATACTATATAAAATCAAGTACTTCCCTTTTTTAGCATCTATCTGTGCAGAACTGTACTGCATACTCGATGATGCTTTGATGCCACCATTTAATGCTACGTGCTAGTCTCATTAAACACCAAAACCTGTATCCAAATAAAACCTGTCTACAAGTAAAGAACATGCACATGTAAAACATAAATCCAATCTGCATGGCAGATTAGAAATTAAATGACAAGATATTGTCTCATAGATCAGTATTATCTTAATATCAGAATCAAATCACTACTTTGCAGGCTCCATTTGTATTTCTTACTCAAAGAAATTCCATGACTACTCATCACTGCAACGAAAACAATGCTAACCACAGCCTTTTTCACCTCCATGTTAGACAAGAACATATATGAGTTGAACTTTGGATTATGCTTTAAAAGACTAGAATAGAGTTCAGAACTAACTTTCAGATATATGGTTGTAGATATAATCAGAAGTAATTTACTTTATGTAAACAAAATAAATTAGCTATTAATATTTCAGTTTGCACAGACAAAATCCTCATGGGATTGTTAAAGTTCGCATAACTCTTGGCTATCTGTACTCCGCATTGCAATTTGTTTTTGTCTTCAGCTAAATGCTACATGAGTTCAATACACAATTGATTTATGTTGGTATTGTAAATACCTTGTGACAATGAGAGTTGATGAATATGTGGTATTTTTCTTATCAAATTTATAAACAAGTTGAGGAAACATTTGTTCTACAGCACAGACCATTGGCTGAGCCTGCAATTGCATCAATACACCCATTTACATATACACTCAGTGGCCACTTTATGAGGTACAGAAGTGGAACTCAGTATAGTCTTCAGCTGTCGTATCCTATCCACTTCAAGGTTTTATGTGTTGCGCATTCAGTGATGCTCTTCTGCACACTACTGACGTAACATGTGGTTCAAAGTTCAAAGTAAATTTACTAGCAAAGTACATGTACACCACCATATACAACCCTGAGATTCATTTTCTTGTGGGCATTCACAGTAAATACAAGAAACACAATAGCACCAATGGGACAGAGAAACAATGTGCAAAAGGTAACAACCTGTGCAAATACAAAAAGAACACAATAGAATAATAAAGAGAACATGAAATGAAGAGTCCCTGAAAGTGAGTCCATAGGTTGTGATGGGGCAAGTGAGGATGAATGAAGTTATCCTCTGTAGTTCAAGAGCCTGATGATTGAGGGGTAATAACTGTTCCTGAACCTGGTGGTGAAGGGCTTGAGACTCCTGGTCCCCCTTCCTGATGGCAGCAGCGAGAAGAGAGCATGGGGGCTAAATGGTGGGTCTTTGATGATGGATGCTGCTTTCCTGTGACAATGCTGAAAGTAGATATGCTCAATGGTGGGAAAGGCTTTACCCGTGAATTACTGTCACCTTTCTGTCAGCTTGAACCAGTCTGGCCATTCTCCTCTGACTCTCTCATTAACAAGGCATTTTCAACCACAGAACTGCCACTCACTGGATGCTTTTTGTTTTTCACATCATTGTTGTAAACTCTCGTCTCCAGGGACTGTTGTGCATTAAAATCCCAGGAGATGAGTAGTCTCTGAGATACTCAAACCACCCTGTCTGGCACCAACAATCA
Source organism: Mobula birostris (assembly GCF_030028105.1). Classification (NCBI taxonomy): domain Eukaryota; kingdom Metazoa; phylum Chordata; class Chondrichthyes; order Myliobatiformes; family Myliobatidae; genus Mobula; species Mobula birostris. Next base: position 51,081,888 of record NC_092387.1, on the reverse strand, counting down.
TTCCGCAGTCTAAGTAATTTAGATCACATTCCTTTGAGACAATAGGAACAAGCTCTTCCTTTCCAATCATCTGGGGATGCAAACAGTATTTCCAGCAGAAGCAGTAATTCATTGCATTTCTTCCAATTTGGTGTGTTCCATTCAATGCTTGCAGCATGGTGTGTCACATTAAGACAGAATTCAGAAGTCAGCTGTCTCACAAAACACTTGTCAATCTGATGTCTTGCAAAATTAACAAATTCATTGACACAGACTGCTATGAGGCTGAGACTTCCGGCAAAATACCCAAATCTGCCAAGCAAGCCACATCACAGTACAAGGAAAGTTTGCAAAAGAAATAGAAAAGCTAGTTGCATTAGCATTCAGCTATTAGCATTGAGACTGCCAACAAAATACTCAACAAGGAATATATGTATATATATCTGTGTGTAAATAATTTCAATATGTGATCAAATAAATTGTTGTGTTCTTTCATAATGAAATGTCCTGTATACATACACAGAGGTCGACCGGGCGGTGGGGGGATACGGGGTTGTGGGGGGCAGGGTGGTGGTGCTACCTCCCTGAAATGAGTTTTTGCAGGGTGGGATGTCTGCATTCTAGTCTCATCCACATTGTCCTACACACTGCTCTAACACAGTCCAAGTTCCAGATATTGCACCTCACCTTTGTATGCATCAAGACAATGTTAAGTTTAATAATTTTCAGTAACCATTTTTTAAAACTCCAACTTCGCAGATGTAGTACACCCTTTCTATCTCAATCCCCTTTTATTCTTATTTTTAAAGTTGAACCCTCGACAACTTTGGTATGCTTCCTATTATACGTTCCCGCTGTTATCTCCACTCTTTCCACTCTCCGCAATTTAAACATAATTACTTCTATTCTTTTCCAATTCTCCAGTATCCTTGACCTCAAATATTCACTCTGTTTCTCTGCTCAGTGATGCTGTTTCCTACATTATTTTGGTTTTGATGACATTGCAACAGTATTAATATTAATATAAATCATTATTACAGGTAGTATGTAAATGCAAGATGCTGTTGTAAAGGCACAATAGCAATATTCATACTAGAAAGTTACACAGCACAGAAACAGACCCTTCGGCCCAACAGTTCCATACTGGCTAAACCATTTGTCAGCGTCAGGCAACCGTTGGAAACGCACAAATCACCACAAAGTCGGGATCATACGGCAAGGCTGTGAAGTTCCCTACGTAATGTCGTCACGAACGGAGACTTGGACGTCACGGTCGGCAGGTCATGGTTAGTGCGCATGTGATCTCAGCTGGCTGGGAAGTAGGCGGAAGGGTTTGAGTGTTGGAACGAGAGGGACGTTTTTTAGAGTCGGACATCGAGCGCATGATAACATGGAGGGGTTTGCAGAGAGGAAACAAGACCGGTTGCCGCAGGACACTGTTTGTTACAAGCTCTACCTCAACAGCAAGGTTTCTCCTTCGGATCCCCAAGCTTGTAAGGATATGTTGGAGCGACTTTTGGAGCAAATAGTGGCTCGCTTGGCTCTGTTGTCTACGGGGTACATCTGGAACAACCAGGCCTTCAGTCTGAAATACACAGCGGCCCGGGGTGAGTGGACTATCTCCAGGAGGGAGTTCTGCCCGGAGTTTCTCATGCTTCATGCACAACACTTTCATTGCGCAGCTGCATTTGTTTAGTATTCTTGGATCCTTCCTCTCTTCCAGCCATATTATACTATGGGTTTTCTCTCCATAGGCGTTACCTGATATGACAATTACAAACCAAAAATCAGATTTTATCTTGCATTTCCAAATACCGTACTTTTTTATTTATGCAGACAGACTTCATGACGTACACATTGGTCAGGACGTCAAAATCTTTCAGTGGATGATGCATCAACACTGGCAGAATATAATTAGGGTGCAGGGTTTCCATTGTAAAGGAGATGTAAGAATGTGCAGTTACACCATGAAAGGAAAGTGGGGTATATCTTCAACAATATGCAGTTATCCTCCTTTGGCTGAAAATTACATTATTTCCCAGCGTTTGATTCCATGGGAGGTAACTATAGTAAATAAGGTTGTAATGTAGTATAAATTGATAGTACTCTTGCCTCTGAATTGAGTTCAATTTTCTCCAGAGACTTTAGCACAAGAATCTAAAGTGATTCTACTGAAGCAGTGAGAGAGTTTTGCACTTTCAGAGCTACCTTTAGTTATTAAATTGAAGTTATCTATTCTCTCAGTATATTCAATATTGTGTTACTTAGCAGAAGTGTAGGAGGCCTTGAGGAGCGCAGATGAGGTTAAAACACAGGCTTTTTTTCCTAACGAAAGGGAAACAAAAAAATATAAAAGGACCTGAGGAGCAACAACTTTGTGCAGAGGCTGGTGTATGTATGTAAATGGAAGAAGTGCTGGAGGCAAGATTGTTCCAGATACACATCACCCTGTGCATGAAGTTGCTTCTCAGGTCCCTTTTAAACCTTTCCTTTCTCACCTTGTATCTGTGCTCTCTTAACAATGTAAATGACATGCAGACAGGTACATGGGTTGGAAATGTTTAGAGAAATGAGTTAAGAGTTAGGCAAATGGGAGAAGCTTACATGAGGGCTTTGATCGATATGGATGAGTTAGGCTAATGGGCCTGTTTCTGTGCTATATTACTCTGTGGCTCTATGTATTTCTAGCATTAGTTTCAACAGGGAGTTGAGAAAGAAAAACTCTTATTTGGAATACTTGTTTGAGATGAGAAAAGTAAGAGAAGGTGACACTCAAAGACTTTTTTTCGTAGTTGTGCATTCTTGTATCCTTTCTTGCTAAGAACTATAAATAGGAAAAACTCTTGTCTGCTCCAACATTCAGTAATCATGGTGGATTTATCAGTGCCTCTTTCCTGTACTAAATGCATATTCTCCATTTCCTTTAAACTCCAGCAATCTGTCAACCTCTGTCTTCATTATGTTCAGAAATTGAACTCCCACAGTTGTCTTGAGGAAATCTGAAGGTTCAAAGCTCTATGGATGAAGGATTTTTATTTTCAGACAGGCCCTTTTTTTAAATTAACCTCTGAGAATCATCTGTCCTGTCACACACTGTCAATAGTTTGACTCAATCCTCTAATCTCTAGAAGAGATTAGGCCCAGCCTTCATAATTTCTGTTCACGGGATCCCCAGTCCATTCTAGCAATCACTATGGTGAATATTTATTGCACTCAGTCTATATTAAGATTATCTAGAGAGGCCAGACCTGTGCACAATATTTGCAGATGCATTCTCACTAGGATCTAATAATTTTTTTTAGATGTCCATGTTTCTTATACTGTAATCCTCATGCAGTAAAGGTTAGCATTCTGTTTTCCTTCCCAATTGCTTTCTATACCTGTAAGCATTAATTGATTCACATACAAAGACAGGTTCATCTGAACACTCTTAACTTTTTATTCTCATTCATCTTTTAAACAAAAAGAAATTGTGCTTTATACAGTACATAAGAAAAACTATCCTATTCCCTATTTTGATTCCCTTCTTATCTCTTCTCCCTCGGGTGCTCCTCCTCCTTCCCTTTCTCCCATGGTCCACTGTTCTTTCGTATCAGATTCCCTCTTAAGCTTTTTCCACCTATCACCTCCCAGCTTCTCACTTCACCCCCATTTCCCTTACTTGCCTATCTTCCCCCTCGTCTGGCTTCACCTATCACCTTCCAGCTTGCATTCCTTCCCCTCCCACCACCACCTTATTTTGGCTTCTTCTCACTTCCTTTCCAGTCCTGACGAAAGGTCTCTGCCTGAAACATCAGCTCTCTGATGCTGCCTGACCTGCTGAGTTCCTCCAGCATTTTGTGTGTGTAACTAGATTTCCATCCAGTATCTGTAGAATTGTTGGTGTTTGTACTTTTTTTTTGGCAATGTGAGTGACTTTGCTGTATCTTGTGTACAAGTCAATCTTTCTTTATGATGCACTAAGAATTTTTTTTAGATTATGAAGACACGCAGTCCTCTTATTGTCATTTAGTAATACATGCATTAAGAAATGATACAATATTTCCTCCGGTGTGATATCACAGAACACAGGACAGACCAGGACTGAAAAAACTAACAAAACCACATAATTATAACATATAGTTACAACAGTGCAACAATACCATAACTTGAAGAACAGTCCATGGCACAGTAAAAAGTTCAAAGTCTCTTAAATGTCCCACATCTCACGCAGACGCGAGAAAGAAGAAAAACTCTCCCTGCCATGCCCGACCACAGTCCAACTCTGAGATGTCCAAAAACTTCGGTTCTAATTCTGAAAATTTAGTATTAAGAGTCATTTTGAGCCTCCATACCTTAATGCATTTAAAATATAATGGAAGTCTATTCATTTTAGGAGACATTCCTGCCCATATCGGTGGTATGACGAACTTTGGTGATAATGTGGATGATGAATGGTTTATTGTGTACCTTATTCAACAGGTCACCAAAGAGTTCCCTGACTTGGTGGCAAGGTATGCATTCTCTCATTACTAATCAGTAAGAAATAAAATTTGAAACAGAGTAAGAGATAGCTCCTTGTAATTCAAAGTAACATGAAACATTTGTTTTTGCAATCAGCATAGATGATGATGATGGAGACTTCTTGTTGATAGAGGCTGCCAAATATCTTCCCAAGTGGTTGAACCCTGAAACCAGTGTGAACCGCGTAAGAAACCTTTCATTTTATCTCACCAATTTTCTCACTGATGGAGGCTATGGGTCATGTTGAGCCTTCCAGTGGCTTAGTGAAATAACATTTTTCATGTGCATATCTAGGATTGGATTTAATTTCTAATTTTGGTAGCGTAGTAACATGAAAATGCTTCTGGGCCAATAGTTATCTCTTGCTCAACTTCTGGTAATGTGATCATTGACATGGTATTGGTGGGAACTTTCTTGTATGCTATTTTGGCTACCACATTTCCAACATTACAACAGTTTTGCCACATCAATGAATCTTAAAGGGTATGGTGTGAAAGGATATTTGTATAATATGTAAATCTTCTTTCTATTTTATGTCATATCATGTTATTTTCTGTTAGAAGGACAATCTTGTACAATTTTACACACAACAAAGTGCAGAAACAGCAATTTGGTCATGATCAATGTTCAACAATGGGATTTTTAGTCTCAAAAATGTACATTAATACCAGTAAACCTTAAGAACTGTTGGTAACTAAATTTTTAATCCAGATTAATATTTTCAAAGGAATATCTAGTCCTAAAATGATGGTTAAGATGATTGTTGAGATATTTTATCCAAGTTGTTTGATAGCATTGCTCATGGACCAATCAATATGGTGTGCATCTCTTGCAATGAATGTTTCTCTCTCTCTCTCTCTCTCCCTTGCAACTGGTCTTACTAGCATTGTCCCTTTAGGAATATTCTTTTGTTCCCAGCTGTCTCTTTTCATAGGAAATTTAGATTTATTGTTTTTATTCTTTAGGTATATTTCTATCATGGACATTTACACATCATCCCACTACCTCAGAACCCAGGGGAACTGACATGGTTACCAGCTGGCAATCCTACCATCCCTCAGGTCCTCACCCTGCTCCCCGCTCATTCTGAAAGGTGTCTGGCAGCAGAGCCCATTCGCAAAGCTATAAACAGACGTATACAAAGGTAATTAGTTCTCAGTCTTTATTGATTCATTAGAGCAAAACATAATTTTTGGTAGGAAGGAAGAACAAGAAACACAGCTTTAAAGAAATCTTGTAGTGAAAGATCCTCTTCCACTACAAAATCCACAGAGGTAGTTCCTCTCCCATGGCTGGGTTCTTAGTGTCAGCTAACCACTTACAATGTTTGCATTTTAGGACAGATCCAGAAATTCAAGCTATTTTTGAACCTCGCTGATTAGATGTTTTTATATAGAATAACTACTGATTAACCTTGCATTGATTATTGTGCATAGGGAGTCAAATTCAGGTTGAATTTCAAGTAAAAATGATAAATCCTGGTACATGGTAGCAACTAGTTTTCTAAAGCCATTAATAAGAGGGGTTAATTTTCCAATTGCATTCTAATGAAAAGAACACAAAGATGTACATGGCAAAAAAGTTATGGTCAGCACATTTACAATATTTTGACTTTTTTACCAATACTACTGTCAATTTTGTTTTCTAGAATTCCCATCATTATTCCCCTTTTCCCATCTGATAATGCTAGTGAACAATATTGTTCCCCAGTCAGAGCATCAATCTCTGTCCCTCTTGACATTAGTGCTGATAAAACCAGTTGCTTATTTTCACTGTGTTCAGTCAGTTTTAAGCCAAAATCTAAATGCTGCTGTGCGTTGTGAGAAATTTGAAAGCTGTGTTTGGCAGCTTGCTGTTCAGAGTTTAGGATATATTGATTGCAGAAGAAAGTGGGTACTGAATTAACTCACTGAAAGCTGACTGATCATCTACTTAGTGCTAATGAGCTCTTCGTGGTACAGACACAACAGTTGTCTTTACTGCTCAGTGAGCTATAATGTTGATTAGGTCATAGGATATTAATCTTTCAGATATATTTGGAATAATTCTTTTAAGTTGGAAAGATTGAGAATCATTTTACCTCCTTTTTCTTGGCTGATACTACTTTGTCTTGTGCAGTTATCCAGAAAAGATTCACAATGATCAACACCGAGCTTGCTGCTATGTTCCAGCAGGTATAGCTGCGGTGCTGAAGCGTCGTCCAGATCTCTTGGCACCTGCTATCCAGGCCTTCTATCTACGTGATCCTTTTGACCTCCGTGCTTGCCGTTCCTTTAAGGTCTTTCGCCCTGAGACACGTGTGATGGCTCTGGTAAGGATCTCCATTGAACACTGAACAGTTTTTTTAAGATGTCTCATGGGAACGTGCAGTACTGAGGTAAATTATACCCTAAAATTTCTTGGCATGTTGGGTATTTCTTATTTGGACACTTACTAACTTAAAGAAAAGTTGTTGTTATTCTGCTTGAGCAGAGAAAGCTGAACAGAAGGATGAAAGTGATAAATAGGTAATACATAATTTATAAAGAGAAAAATAAAAATTAGCCATGCTTAGCTGCAATAGCATCATTACTTAGATTTTTAAATGATTGGCAAAGGAGGCAGATGGTTTCTTTCTTTAAATATATAGTGTTGTGTTCTAGAATATGTTTCTCAATTTTCAAAGGGAAATTAAATAGATGGCCAGATGAGCCCCATATCTAACAAAGTAGGTTTCTAACAGAACATGCTGGCATTTGAGAGAGTCCAGAAGTGGTTTATAAGAATGATCCCAGGAGTGAAAGGGTTAACACATGAGTATTTGATGGCTCTGGGCCTGTACTCACTGAGGTTTAGAAACCTACCAAACATTGAAAGGCGTGGGGAGAGAGAGAGAGAGAGAGGATGGTTTCATTAGTCTAACATCAGAGGGCACAACCCTAGAATAGAAAGGCATGCCTTTAGATCAAAGATGACAAAGAATTTCTGTATCCAGAGGGTGGTAAATTTGTGGAAATCATTGCCACAGATGGCTGTAGAGGTGAAGTAATTTGATATATTTATAGTTGATGAGTTTTTGATTAGTAGGGGCATTGAAAGTTACTGGGAGAAGGCAGGAGAATAGGATTGCAAGGGAAAATAAATAAGCCGTGGTCAAATAGTGGAGCAAACGATGGGACAAATGGGAATTCTGCTCCTATATCATATGGTCTTGTGTACCTAGGTACAGTGAAAACTTGCATACTCTTCATACAGAATAGTTCTACCAAGGTTTGGTACAAACATACTGAGCAGAATTGCTATCTCAGTGCTTGGCAGGTACGCTTATGGTATCATTTTGTGAGGGATGGGCCTGCAAAATGTGCACCTACTGCCAGATTAAATCTTGAAGCTATAGATAATGACACTTACAATATCACCAAGGTCTGAGGGAAATTTGCGTGATCCTGGCTTTGTATAACCAAGACAGGAATATAACATGTTTAATTTGTTCTTTTTATTTTCTCTTTCCCATCAATTTGATTAAATATGTGGAGAGGAAATAAAGTAAAACATTTGATTCAATGGCAGGGGAGAAAAAGATTGTTAGAAATTGTTATTGCATGTGAGGAATGTGAATGTATACTTCCAGAATTATTAATCAAAGGGGAGAGAGCTCTTAAGTTTACTACAATTCATTACAACCTTTCTTTTTCTAGGTGACTTTTACAAAATGTCTGTATGCTCAACTACAGCAGCAGCAGTTTGTGCCAGATAGACGGAGTGGTTATGTGCTGCCAACACAATCTGACCGGAACTTCAAAGCACATTCACTTGGCATGAAACTGGTAGGAAATGCTGAATGTAAATATTTTAGTATTTGTTTACTGTAAAAATGAGTTTTTGCTATTTGGTATGCTATCATGAGCAACTTAGTTGTAACAGAAAGATTCAGAAAACATATACAGTGCCTGTAAAAAGTATTCAACCCCCCCCCCCCCAAGTTTTCATGTTTTATTGTTTTACAATATTAAACCGCAATGGATTTAATTTTTTTTGACACTTTTTTTTAACAGAAAAAGACAAGTGAAAGCAGATCTCTACAAAGTGATCTAAATTAATTACAAATATAAAGCACAAAATAATTGCATATGTATTCACCCCCTTCAAATCAGTATTTAGTAGATGCAATTACAGCCTTGAGTCTGTGTGGATAGGACTCTATCAGCTTTGCAGATCTGGACACTACAATTTTTCCCCATTCTTCTTTACAAAACTGGTCAAGTTCTGTCAGATTGCGTGGGGATCATGAGTGAACAGCCCTTTTCAAGTCCAGCCAAAAATTGTCAGTGTGTTTTTGATGTGTGGTTTTGGCTTACACCAAATATAGCATTTAGTCTGATTGCCACAAAGCTCAATTTTGGTTTCATCAGACCATAGAGCCTTCTTCCAGCTGATTTCACAGAACCTCCCACGTGCTTTCCGGCAAATTCTAGCTGGGATTTCATGAGCTCTTTTTTCAACAGTGGTTTTCTCTTTGCCAGCCTCTCATAAAACTGCGACTGGTGAAGCACCCAGGCTACAGTTGTTGTATGTAAAATCTCACTCATCTCAACTACTGAAGCTTGCAACTTCTCCAGATCTATCATAGGTCGCTTGGTGGCCTCGCTCGCTGGACCTGATCTTGCACGGACACTCAGTTTTTGAGGATAGCCTGCTGTAGGCAGTTCTACAGCTGTGCCATATTATTTCCATTTCTTGATGATTGACTTAACTGTACTCCCAGGGATATTCAGTGACTTGGAAATTTCTTGTATCCATCTCCTGACTTGTACTTTTCAATAACCTTTTCGCAGAGTTGCTTGGCGTTTTCTTTTGTCTTCATGGTCTAATTTTTGCCAGGATATTAACTCACCAGAAGTTGTACTTTATAGATACAGATGTATTTTTACTGTAAGTAATTGAAGCACCTTGACTACACAGAGGTCTCCAAAAACAGAACTCCATTTAACTAATTATGTGACTTCTAAAACCAATTGGCTGCACCACTGATGATCTGGTGTCATATTAAATGGGGGTGAATACTTGTGCAATCGATTATTTTGCATTTGCAATTAATTTAAATCTCTTTATGAAGATCTGTTTTCACTTTGATACGAAAGTCTTTTTCTGTTGCTCAGTATGAAAAAAGGCAAATTAAATCTACTGTGATTCAATGTTGTAAAACAATAAGGCATGAAAACTTTCGGGGAGGGTGAATACTTTTTATAGGCACCTGTATATGGGGCAAAATGGTCAAAACAGGCTTAGAATGCTGAACCACGAGAGAGGCATTTTGTACAGAAGATAATTGAGGATTTACTTCATATGAGTGGGCAAAATTTTGGTGAACGGTATTACATAGAGGAAAGAGGGATTTTTATGCTCTTCAGTACGGGAATCCAAGAGTGGACTATTACCTAAATGGTGAAAGATTGCAGGTGAGTGAAGTACCAAGAAATCTAGATGTTCTTGTGCACGAATCACAAAAAATAGCAAGCAGATGTGGAACAACAGGAGCTCTGCAGATGCTGGAAATTCAAACAACACACATCAAAGTTGCTGGTGAACGCAGCAGGCCAGGCAGCATCTCTAGGAAGAGGTACAGTCGACGTTTCAGGCCAAGACCCTTCGTCAGGACTAACTGAAGGAAGAGTTAGTAAGAGATTTGAAAGGGGGAGGGGGAGATCCAAAATGATAGGAGAAGACAGGAGGGGGAGGGATGGAGCCAAGAGCTGGATAGGTGATTGGCAAAGGGGATATGAGAGGATCATGGGACAGGAGTTCCAGGGAGAAAGACAAGGCGGGGGGGGGGGGCGAACCCAGAGGATGGGTAAGGGGTATAGTCAGAGGGACAGAGGGAGAAAAAGGAGAATGAGAGAAAGAATGTGTGTATAAAAATAAATAACGGATGGGGTACGAGGGGGAGGTGGGGCATTAGCGGAAGTTAGAGAAGTCAATGTTCATGCCATCAGGTTGGAGGCTACCCAGACAGAATATAAGGTGTTGTTCCTCCAGCCTGAGTGTGGCTTCATCTTTACAGTAGAGGAGGCCGTGGATAGACATGTCAGAATGGGAATGGGATGTGGAATTAAAATGTGTGGCCACTGGGAGATCCTGCTTTCTCTGGCGGACAGAGCGTAGGTGTTCAGCAAAGCGGTCTCCCAGTCTGCGTCGGGTCTCACCAATATATAGAAGGCCACATCGGGAGCACCGGACGCAGTATATCACCCCAGCCGACTCACAGGTGAAGTGTTGCCTCACCTGAAAGGACTGTCTGGGGCCCTGAATGGTGGTAAGGGAGGAAGTGCTTACAAGGATAAGTGCCAGGAGGGAGATCAGTGGGGAGGGATGGGGGGGGATAAATGGATAAGGGATTCGCGTAGGGAGCGATCCCTGCGGAAAGCGGGGGGGGGGGGGGAGGAAAGATGTGCTTAGTGCTGGGTTCCCGTTGGAGGTGGCGGAAGTTATGGAAAATAATATGTTGGACTCGGAGGCTAGTGGGGTGGTAGGTGAGGACCAGGGGAACCCTATTCCTAGTGAGGTGGCAGGAGGACAGAGTGAGAGCAGATTTGCGTGAAATGGGGGAGATGCGTTTGAGAGCAGAGTTGATGGTGGAGGAAGGGAAGCCCCTTTCTTTAAAAAAGGAGGACATTTCCCTCGTCCTGGAATGAAAAGCCTCATCCTGAGAGCAGATGCGGCAGAGACGGAGGAATTGCGAGAAGGGGATGGCATTTTTGCAAGAGACAGGGTGAGAAGAAGAATAGTCCAGATAGCTGTGAGAGTCAGTAGGCTTATAGTAGACATCAGTGGATAAGCTGTCTCCAGAGATAGAGACAGAAAGATCTAGAAAGGGGAGGGAGGTGTCGGAAATGGACCAGGTAAACTTGAGGGCAGGGTGAAAGTTGGAGGCCAAGTTAATAAAGTCAACGAGCTCAGCATGCGTGCAGGAAGCAGCGCCAATGCAGTCGTCGATGTAGCGAAGGAAAAGTGGGGGACAGATACCAGAATAGGTACGGAACATAGATTGTTCCACAAAGCCAACACAAAGGCAGGCATAGCTAGGACCCATGTGGGTGCCCATAGCTACACCTTTAGTTTGGAGGAAGTGGGAGGAGCCAAAGGAGAAATTATTAAGAGTAAGGACTAATTCCGCTAGACGGAGCAGAGTGGTGGTAGAGGGGAACTGATTAGGTCTGGAATCCAAAAAGAAGCGTAGAGCTTTGAGACCTTCCTGATGGGGGATGGAGGTATATAGGGACTGGACATCCATGGTGAAAGTAAAGCGGTGGGGGCCAGGGATCTTAAAATCATCAAAAAGTTTAAGAGAGTCAGAAGTGTCACGAACATGGTAGGAAGGGATTGAACAAGGGGGGGATAAAACTGTGTCGAGGTATGCAGAAATGAGTTCGGTGGGGCAGGAGCAAGCTGAGACAATAGATCTGCCAGGACAGGCAGGTTTGTGGATATTGGGTAGGAGGTAGAAACGGGAAGTGCGAGGTGTGGGAACTATAAGGTTGGTAGCAGTGGATGGGAGATCCCCTGAGCGGATAAAGTCGGTGATGGTGTGGGAGACAATGGCCTGGTGCTCCTTAGTGGGGTCACGATGGAGGGGTAAATAGGAGGTATCCGCGAGTTGTCGCTGTGCCTCGGCAAGGTAGAGGTCAGTACACCAGACTACAACAGCACCCCCCTTATTGGCGGATTTAATAATAAGGTTAGGATTAGTGCAGAGGGAGTGGAGAGCAGAGCATTCCGAAGGAGTGAGGTTGGAATGGGAACAAGGTGCGGTGAAGTTGAGACGGTTGATGTCCCATCGCAGTTAGCGATAAAGAGATCCAGAGCAGGCAGAAGACCAGAGTGGGGTGGATAAAGAGATCCAGAGCAGGCATTCCCTTGTCCCTTCGTCCCCCCCCATCCCTCCCCACTGATCTCCCTCCTGGCACTTATCCTTGTAAGCGGAACAAGTGCTACACATGCCCTTACACCTCCTCCCTTACCACCATTCAGGGCCCCAGACAGTCCTACCAGGTGAGGCGACACTTCACCCGTGAGTCGGCTGGGGTGATATACTGCGTCCGGTGCTCCCAATGTGGCCTTCTATATATTGACAAGACCCAACGCAGACTGGGAGACCGCTTTGCTGAACACCTACGCTCTGTCTGCCAGAGAAAGCAGGATCTCCCAGTGGCCGCACATTTTAATTCCACATCCTATTCCCATTCTGATATGTCTAACCACGGCCTCCTCTACTGTAAAGATGAAGCCACACTCAGGTTGGAGGAACAACACCTTATATTCCGTCTGGGTAGCCTCCAACCTGATGGCATGAACATTGACTTCTCTAACTTCCGCTAATGCCCCACCTCCCCCTCATACCCCAACCGTTACTTATTTTTTATTTTCACACATTCTTTCTCTCACTCTCCTTTTTCTCCCTCTGTCCCTCTGAATATACCCCTTGCCCATCCTCTGGGTCCCCCTTGTCTTTCTCCCTGGGCCTCCTGTCCCTTGATCCTCTCATATCCCTTTTGCCAATCACCTGTCCAGCTCCTGGCTCCATCCCTCCCCCTCCTGTCTTCTCCTATCATTTTGGATCTCCCCCTCCCCCTCCCACTTTCAAATCTCTTACTAACTCTTCCTTCAGTTAGTCCTGACGAAGGGTCTCGGCCTGAAACATCGACTGTACCTTTTTCGAGAGATGCTGCCTGGCCTGCTGCGTTCACCAGCAACTTTGAAGCAGATGTGGAAAGTAATTTGAAAAGCAAATGGCATTTGTGATAAGAAGATTGAGGATTAAAAGTAAAGAAGTATTGTTACAGTGATACAAAATACTGGTGAGGTCTGGAGAACTGTGCAAAGATTTCATCGTCTTATTTAAGAAGGGGATATACTGACATTGGAGATGCACTACACTATCTCAGGATGATAGGGTTCTCCTGTTACAAGTGGCTTTAGAAATAATATGTAAATTATTCGGTGTTTGGAAAAGTTGAGGGTTAATCTTATGGAAATATTTGATCCTAAGGGTAAATGTCAAAGATGTTCGCACTAATGGAAAAAATCTCGAACAAGGGATCGCGTTTACAGGATTCAGGGGCAATCACTTAAAGCTTAAGTACATCTTGAAGAAGATAGTCAATCTCTGGAATTCTCCACCTTGGAAGATTGTAGACTGTAGATCATTGGAGGTACTCAAAGAAATTGATAAATGTTTTTTGAAAGGTTGGGAAATCGAGGGTTATGGTGAACTGGCATAGAAGAGATGAGATCCAGAGCATATCTGCAATGATCAGATTAAATAAAAGGAGGCCAAGAAGCATACAGATGCTCCTCTTGTGCTGTTTTTAATATCCATAATTAATATTCAAAACCTGTCATTTTGATTTTGGTTAATTAATTCTCCGGGGATTCCAGCATATGAAAAATGAGGTTCTGAAATGACTGGAGAGACAAGATGAGCATATTTCTAAATTCTTTGACCCACCTCAAACTGTTTCACTTGACCATTCTTTGATACTTTGTTGTCCAGCTGCCTCTTAAGTTAGTTTGTTTATTGCACTTTTGATGTCATGTGGCTTTTGAATAGTTAACTATAAATATTATTTACTCTTTTTTGCCCCCTTTTCTAGGCCCATGGTTTTGAGATCCTGGTTTCCAAATGCTCCCAACCCTTGTCTAGTTTTACACCTGGAAATTCTGTCTCCAATGACCCCCTCTGGGAAGGGTTTCTAAACAGTCTAAAGAAAAATGCCTATTTCAGGGTAAGAACTAAAGCTGTTGCCATTCATTGTGAGATGTGTCTTTGCATATCATGCTGTTGGAATGTTGCAGATGAGCTGATTGGACTAAATTGCAGTGAACAACTTTTCTGCAGAGTTTTTATATTAATTTCACAAGCTTTTAAAGGCATTTGAGATCATTGGCTACGTTTCACATTGGTTGTTTCTGCTCAATAAAAGTGTGTGTATGTGTGTGTTTTATATAGTTAGTAGTAAACTAATTTGTAAGTGAAGCACGAGGCATAAATGCATTGGTGAAACACCATATGAGAACTGAAGGCTGCATAAGTTAACATTTTACCATGTGTCTCAGGTGGTTGTGAGCTGAATAATATGTAAAGATATTTCAGTGACTTCAGCAACTAAATGTATTGAAGACTACTGTGGAGCATGTGCTTATCAATACATATGAATTGGCTGTGACGCTAGTATAAATCTGCAATTGAGCTCAAACAGGAGCAGGTGTTCTTGCATATTTGCTTTACAGCTACTTATGACTTGATCACAGTTTAAGGCTGCAATCAAAATAAACTACGCAGATATATCAAACGTCTTTACATTTGCATCACTGCTGAGACAATTTTTTTAAACAATCTTATTAAAAACTATTGGTGACTTCTATTTTTAATTCTATGCTAAAATTCACCTAAATAAATGTTAAAGTTCATCTAAGGGCTTTGTCACCTTGAGAACATGCAAACTTGTGTTTTGTAACTTCAGGACATTATACTAATCTTCAAAGGAAGACGCAGGGCCTGAAATAAGGGTGTAACATCTTTAAGCGAGGCGCTATGTATGACATGGTAGCATGCTGACATATGCAATTAACGTATTTTTACCTATAACCCATAATTAAACAAATGAACGCTTAATCAAACAATATATACAAGATCACTCAAATATTATTGAAATATTAAATACATAACACAGACGTTGCAGATTTAGATTTGTGAAGGTCATTGTGGCTGCAGAAAAGTTTTGAGCTGTTGGCAGCAAAAAGATGGTAAACTCAGCCCACATGTCTGAAGGCTAGTTTAATTTTTAATAGCAACTTGACATGAGAATTTTTGTGTTTATCTTTGATAGGGAGAGCTGGAAGGTTCAGTACGGTATAAAGAATTGCTCCAAATGGCAGAGATTTACTTCCAACAGTCTGTCACCAGACCTAAAAGGTACAGCACTAGATTAATACCCTGTGTACAGAAGTACATAAACAGGACTGAAATTCAGACCATGAGACTCTGATCTAAGCATCTTAACCTCATTAAAATCATAGCCAGGACAAAATATTATTGCTCATTTTATTAAGTTCCTCCTCCATTTAGTTTCCAACAAATATCACTATGCAACCCTCTCTTCACTGACATCACTTTTCCTCGTAGCTGGGAATAATAGCCTTTCAACATAAGACCATAAGACAGAGGAAGTTTTGTCTGCCATTTTATCATGGCTCATCCATTTCCCTCTTAACCCCATTCCCTTCTCTCCATAACCTTGCACTCCCTACTTAATCAAGAACCTATCAACTTCCACCCTAATTACCCCCAGTAACTTGGCCTCCACAGCAGCCTGTTGCAACGAATTCCACAGATTCAGCACCCTCTGGCAAAAGAAATTTCTCTCATCTCCATTCTAAATGGACATCACTATTCTGAGGTTGTGTCCTCTGCTCCTTGACTCCCCCACTAGGAAATATCCTCTCCATATCCACTCTATCTAGACCAGGGGTCCCAACCTTTTTTGCACTGCGGACCGGTTTCATATTGACAATATTCTTGTGGACCGGCCGACCAGGGGTGGGGGGGTAGGGTTGCCAACGGACAAGAGTAGCTGTCAAAATGTTGGGGTTACCCTGAGAAAGACTACAATGACCATGAAGCCTTGCGTGGGCACCAGTGCGAATGCATGACTTGCGCATCTGTGTTCGTGCCGATTTCTTTTCTGCAAATTGTTTTTGCCAATTCTGTTCTGGGGGTTGGTGTTAATCACGACCGCAATATAGGTGATAAGTGACTAATAACTCAATTTCGTTTCTCAAAGAGTTTATCGAATTTAATATAAAACACACAGCGCATATTTTACTCGCATGAATATAGCGATAAGTCAATTATCAGGGGATCTTGAAGTGTTGACCGAACTTCCAGTAGAAGTGGTAGAGACAGGTTCGATATTATCATTTAATGAAAAATTGGATAGGTATATGGACAGGAAAGGAATGGAGGGTTATGGGCTGAGTGCAGGTCGATGGGACTAGGTGAGAGTAACGTTCGGCACGAACTAGAGGGCCGAGATCACCTGTTTCCGTGCTGTAATTGTTATATGATTATATAAGTCAATAGCATCATAACATTTTAAGTAACGTTTGGTTATTAAACACACAGCACATATTTTCCCCGTATGAATATATAAAATCATTGCAACACTCTAATATCGCTGAATCAGTGGGAGCCCCGGGCTTCTTTTCCTGCAACAAGACAGTCCCATCGAGGGGTGATGGGAGACAGTGATACTCGAAGGAGGTTCCTTATGTCCAATCTGTTCCACAATTTAGTTTTCGTTGCATTCATTGCAGAGGTATGTTGAAAATGGAAGCAACGTTTTCAGTGCTTTCGTGGCTATCTCAAGATAGTCAGCCTGGACTTTGATCCAGAATGCCGGCAGAGATGTTATATCAAACACACTTTTCAGCCCGCTGTCATTTGCAAGCTCGAGGAGTTGATCTCCTTCCCGCGCTGACATGGATGACGCGCAGGTAATGACCTCGCGTGCGTTCAAGCTCAACAGTGGGCATGACAGGGAATGAGGAAAGGTGCAGCTGACTCATATCGCCAAATCAAATCATTTCCTTGCGGCCCGGTGGTTGGGGACCGCTGATCTAGACCTTACAACATTTGGTAAATATCAATGAGATTCCCCACTCATTCTTCTAAATTCCAATGAGTACAGGCCCAGAGCCATGTAACACTCCACATATTAAAAACACTTTCATTCCTGGAATCATTTTCGTGAACCTCCTTTGAACCCTCTCCAATATTAGCACATCCTTTCTCAGAAAAGGGGCCCAAAAATTCTCACAGTACTCCAAGTGAGGCTTCAGCAGTGGCTTATAAAGCTTCAGCGATACACGTTCTTATATTCTAGTCCTCCTGAAATGATTGCTAACAGTGCATTTATCTTCCGTTTTGTCGTAACATATTTAGACAGTGGGAGCTGTTTCCAAGTGATTGCTGATAAGAAACAGCAGATTAATTGGCAGACTTATTGGGGTCCAGCTGGAGAATAAACCCCATGTTAACAGTTTGCTGTTTGTCCACCACCACCCCGCCCATCACGTCTCATGCACTTCACTGACTACAGAGGCTGCATCAGTCGAAGCTGGCAATATACATGCAGGTTCATGTGTAAATGAGAGTATAAGAAATGGGCCATCTGTCCGATTGAGTCTGCTTTTGATTGCTAATCTATCTAATTCTATCTTAAATGTATATAATGAGGTTGCCTCTGCTGCGATCCCAAAAAGCTCTTTTGGCTAATTGCAAATTAAAACATCTGGAAGGCATCTCAAAGATAGAATTGGCTACTTTCTGCATTCCTTTGCTAGATTTGCTTTGCATGTTGACAGACCTCAGCTATGTTTACTGAAAAGGCCTAAAGGATTTTCAGACACAAAAACATACCACATAACTACAATATTTGTGTAGAACAGTGCACATAATAACCTCAGCTCTGGGGAATCTGAAATAATTCTGAATGGAAGGAGAAGTAGGTGACTTAACCTACCTAGATAACAAAGCTTTTTGAAGAAGACAGTAGGGGGTGCTGGCAAGAGGAAGGAACTCACAATAGACTGGAGTTATGTATAGAGTGGTAGAAGAGTTTGAGTGAAAGGCTTGAGTAGGTGAGAATTTTGGTTATGATTAAATATGCACAATACCTAAGATTGATTTTCTTAGCGTTAACTGAAAGCTAAACTTTAAAAACTAATTTTAATTTATATTAATAAAATTCTGGCAGTGTATTTATAATTTTGGCATTTATATTTTAAGCTTTCCAATGTTTCCAATTCATCAGCAATCTGATCCTATCTACAGTCTGATTTTGTTTTTTGTGGGCATGTAATATCAATAACAAAAATATATATATTCTGCACCAAAAATTCAAGTTCTAATATTACCCTAAATCAGATGTTCAGTTTGAACTTTATTGTACAGCTCTAAGCACCAACTAGCACAGCTGCGCCAGCTTCATATGACATTGTATATCAATTCCAGACTGCAAATTCAGGCCTATTAACATTAATGAGTTTAAGAGCAATAGTTGAAATGGAGTGCATAATTTAAGGATAAGTATTCTAATATTACACAACTCTTCTACCAAGTTGTGAATGTTTGTCGTTGTTCTTTTTGACTATTCGTTTTGATCTTCAGACACCAGTGATGGCCAACGCATTCTATTTGCTTCTCCACATTAATAAGTTATAGTTCATCCCTACTTGGGAGTACGCCTAGAATTGTGCCACTATTGTAAGTGTCTGAAAGCATCCAAGCTTAAAGAGAACTGTATTGTTACTGATGTGCTGCAGATGATATCCTATTTCTTCACCCTTGTTAATAATTGGTGAGAATAATACAAGTCAAATAGCAATATACTGAAAATTTCCATTAGTTATGTTTATTACATTGGAAATTATTCCTAGTTAATGAACATTAATTATGGATTCTCACTAAGAGGCTACTAGAATTACTAATTGTTCATTAATACCTTTTCCTTTTGTTTAGTCATACAGTCTTTTTTTTCCTTAGTTTATCTACTTCAAGCCCAGGGGAACAGATTATGCAGCTTTTGCAAACTCTGTCCTACAGTGTGGAAGAACTACAGAAAGAGGGGGAGAATCTCCCTCCAGAAGATGGTAAGTAATGTGTGTGTGAGTATCAATATCTGAGGAATTTGTTCAATCATAGAACCACTAAAATACAAAGGGAGGCATTTTGGCTAATAGGGCCTTTGCAGTGCAATCCAGTTACCCTTCTTTGCCTCTTGACGTCTAAGATTTTAATCTTATTTATCCAGTTCTCAGTTAAAGACCATACTTTCAGGCCATGCATTGCAGATCGTAACCATACATTGTGATATGCAAGAAGAATTCTTCCTCATTCTGTTCATTTGTCAACCACTAAATTAATGATCACAATATATTCTATTTAAACTTGTAAGATTTTCTAATCTTCATCAAACTTGCCACAGGGACGAGGATCCTAAGGATCAAATGTCTAAGGCATTCTTACAGCTAGGAAACCCATGTTCAAGAGATGTAGTCCACAAATAGGAGGCAGGCCTTTCAGGATGAAGTTATGAAATGTTTGCAGATGGGGATATAAAGGTTTAGCATTCTAAAAAAAAATAAACTAATGCTAGGTAATTTTTTATTTTAAATAACTGATAGATTGTTGATAACCAACTGTATGAGAGAATTTTGAAGCAAATAAGCTGATACCTTTAAGGGCAGGCTGGCAAGCACATAACAAAAAGAGGATAAATAAAATACCCTGAGGAAAGAAGGTACCACCAACAACAGCGTGAATGGCCCAATTGGATACTGTCTGTACTATATATCTTGTATACTGAGCAGTGGCAGTATCGTAGCCGATGAGGTTTACCCGAGGCGCGATTATTGCTTATTGAAAACTTTTCCAGAATGGGAGGATGTATGGGCAGCACAGTAGAACAGTGGTCTGTTAATGCAACTACAGACACAGCAACATGGGTTCAATTCTGCTGCTGTCTGGAAGGAGTTTGTACATTCTCTCTGTGACTGTATGTTTCCTCTGATTTCCTCCCTCATTCCAAAGGCCTAAGGATTAGGTTTAGCAAGTTGTGGACATGCTATGTTGGTGCCGGAACCATGGTGACACTTGTTCCGTTTCAAAGTAGTAAATCAAAATAGCTCCTGGTATGATACCAAGACAAGAATGCAGGAGGTAGGAGAAGGAAAAGTCTGGCTGGCCCCTCAAGCCTGTTCCTCATTTCATTATGTTCATTGGCTGATCTGTTCTAGGCCTCAGCTACTGTTCAGTGCCAATTCTTCATGATCCTCAATTCCCCAATCTTTTAAAAATGTAATCTATTTCCTTTTTATATACCCCCAATGATCATGCTTCCACAAATCTTTGGAGTAGAGAATTTGCCACCTTCTCCTTTCCCCCCACCCCCCATGAGAAGATTTCTAGTATGTCACAGTTTAAAATGACTCCCTCCATATCTTCTAACTATGTTCTATCAATCAAGGCTCTTCCACAACATCTCAGTATCTACCTTGTCATGACTCCCCAAAATCTTAACATATTTCAATAAGTTACTGCTCATTCTACTAATCGTCAAAGAATATAGATCTTGTTTCTTTAGCTCTTGATGGGAAAACCCTAGGAATAAACTTAAAGGATTTTATCTGGACTGTTTCCAATGCTAGTGAAGGTCTTCTCACAGATTTGGTTGTGTATGGATGGACTAACTCTGGCAATAGAACCATAGAATATTACAGCACAGAAACAGGTCTTTTGGCCCTTCTTGGCTGTGCCGAACCATTTTTCTGCCTAGTCCCACTGACCTGCACCTGGACCATATCCCTCAATACAGCTTTGATCCATGTAGCTATCCAAGATTTTCTTAAATGTTGAAAGTGAGCCTGCATTTATCACTTCATCTGGCAGCTCATTCCACACTCCCACCACTCTGTGTGAAGAAACCCCCCCCCCCCCATGTTCCCTTTAAACTTTTCTCCTTTCACCCTTAACCCATGTCCTCTGGTTCTTTTTCTCCCCTTGCCTCAGTGGAAAAAGCCTGCTTGCATTCACTCTATCTATCCCATCATAATTTTATATACCTCTATCAAATCTCCCCTCATTCTTCTACGCTCCAGGGAATAAAGTCCTAACCTATTCAACCTTTCTCTGTAACTCAGTTTCTCAAGTCCCGGCAACATCCTTGTAAACCTTCTCTGCACTCTTTCAACCTTATTAATAGCCGCCTTGTAATTTGGTGACCATAACTGTACACAATATTCCAAATTCGGCCTCACCAATGCCTTATACAACCTCACCATAACATTCCAACTCTTGTACTCAATACTTTGATTTATAAAGGCTAATATACCAAAAGCTCTCTTTATGACCCTCTCTACCTGTGATGCCACTTTTAGGGAATTTTGTATCTGTATTCCCAGATTCCTCTGTTCTACTACACTCCTCAGTGCCCTACCATTTACCTTGTATGTTCTACCTTGGTTTGTCCTTCCAAAGTGCAATACCTCACACTTGTCTGTATTAAACTCCATCTGCCATTTTGCAGTCCATTTTAACAGCTGGTCCAAATTCCTCTGCAACCTCCCAAGCGGGACCTTTTCAAAGGCCTTACTGAAGTCCATGTAAACAACATCCACCACTTCACTTCATCTACTTTCCTGGTAACCTCCTCGAAAAACTCTAATAGATTGGTTAAACAGGACCTACCATGCACAAAGCCATGTTGACTCTCCCTAATAAGTCCCTGTCTATCCAAATACTTGTAGATCCTATCTCTCAGTACTCCTTCCAATAATTTACCTACTACCGACGTCAAACTTACTGGCCTATAATTTCCGGGATTACTTTTAGAGCCTTTTTTTAAATGACGGAACAACATGAGCTATCCTCCAATCCTCCGGCACCTCACCCGTAGATACCAACATTTTAAATATATCTGCCAGGATCCCTGCAATTTCAACACTGGTCTCCTTCAAGGTCGGAGGGAATACCCTGTCAGGTCCTGGGGATTTATCTACTCTTGATTTGCCTCAAGATAGCAAGCACCTCTTCCTCTTCAATCTGTATAGGTTCCATGACCTCACTACTTGTTTGCCTTATTTCCATTGACTCCATGCCAGTTTCCTTAGTAAATACAGATGTAAAAAACCTATTTAAGATCCCCCCCATTTCTTTTGGTTCCATACATAGCCAACCACTCTGATCTTCAAAAGCATCAATTTTATCCCTTACTATCCTTTTGCTCTTAATATACCTGTAGAAGCTCTTTGGATTATCCTTCACCTTGACTGCCAAAGCAACCTCATGTCTTCTTTTAGCCCTCCTCGTTTCTTTAAGTATTTTTTTGCACTTTTTATACTCAAGCACCTATTTGCTCCTTGTTTCCTATACATGTCATATATCTCTCTCTCTCTCCTTTATCAGAGTTCCAATATCCCTTGAAAACCAAGGTTCCTTATTCTTATTCACTTTGCCTTTAATCCTGACAGGAGCATACAAACTCTGCACTCTCAAAATTTCTCCTTTGAAGGCCTCTCACTTATCAATCACATCCTTGCCAGAGAACAACCTGTCCCAATCCACGCTTTTTAGATCCTTTCTCCTTTCTTTAAATTTGGCTTTTTTCCAGTTTAGAACCTCAACCCAAGGACCAGATCCATCTATATCCATGATCACGTTGAAACTAATGGTGTTATGATCACTGGAACAAAAGTGTTCCCCCACACACACTTTCATCACCTGTCCTAGCTCGTTTCCTAATAGGCGATCTAATATTGCATCCTCTGTAGTTGGTACCTCTATATATTGATTTAAAAAACTTTCCTGAACACATTTTACAAACTCTAACCTATCTAGACCTTTAACAGTATGGGAATCCCAATCAATATGTGGAAAATTAAAATCCCCTACTATCACAACTTTGTTTCCTGCAGTTGTCTGCTATCTCTCTGCAGATCTGCCCCTCCAATTCTCGCTGACTATTGGGTGGTCTATAATACAACCCCATTAATGTGGTCATACCTTTCCTGTTTCTCAGCTCCATCCATATGGCCTCGGTAGACAAGCCCTCTAATCTGTCCTGCCTGAACACTGCTGTAACATTTTCCCTGACTAGCAATGCCACCGCACCCCCCATCCTTCATTCCTGTGCCTCTATCACATCTGAAACGTCGGACCCCTGGAACATTAAGCTGCCAGCCCTGCCCCTCCTGCAGCCAAGTTTCACTAATGGCTATAATGTCGTAATTCCATGTGTCAATCCATGCCCTCAGCTCGTCAGCCTTCCCCACAATACTCCTTGCATTGAAATAGACACACCTCAGAAGATTATCACCATCACACACAATCCTTCTATTTGTGATTCTGCATGAACTTTTAATATCATTTATTTTCACCCCCGCTCCACTATCTGCTCTGGCACTCTGGTTCCCATACCCCTGCAAATCTAGTTTAAACCCTCCCCAAAAGCACAAACAAACCTCCCTGCAAGGATATTGGTCCCCTTGTAGTTCAGGTGTAACCCATCTCTCTTGTACAGGTCCCACCTGCCCCAGAAGAGGTTCCAGTGATCCTGAAATCTGAAACCCTGCCCCCTACACCAGTTCCCCAGCCACCATGAAAGATGTCCTTTAGTGTGTTGGAATGGATTGTTTCAGGTCTTACCCTTTGAGTACTGCTGTACCTATTTAAGCCCATCACCTCTATTGGGGCATAGACCGCGGCTCGCCAGAGTCCTCTTTCTTGGGCTTGTCTTTCACTTCGTGATACTTATTGCAACCGTATATTTATTCATGCATAGCATCTGGGTGGAAAGTCAATGAAAATTTCACGGTAGTCCTGTAAAATTGTTCTGTTATTACCTTAATACAGAATGGCACAAGATAATGATTTGTGTATTTTCTTCCATGTTTAAATAAACAAACTTGGGTGGGTAGTCTGTCCTCTAGCAACTTGCAGCTCCCTTCTTGCTTTGATGGGAAGGTTTATATGACTGACTTAAGTAACTACCATGGTTCATTGCTGTTATCTTAGTTTGATCCATTGCCTGCCTAGATGACAGTTGGTTGAATATTTCACTGGAACAGTTGGATCAAATGCTAGAGGAGGCCTCTGGAACAAAACTGTTTAGACAGGAGGAAAAAGAGGAGGAGGATTATGATCTACACGACATCACAAACTGTATGAAGGCATTTGTATCAAAGGTTTCCTCACATGAAGGAGCAGAGGTGCCACGGTATGAAAAAAGAAATTTATATTAAAGATTTGTGTGTGTGTATGTGTATAACATTCATTGATTGCCATTCACCTGTAACACTGAATCATGGGGTGTTCATACATTGTAACAGATCTGTTCATTGAACTTTTCTTGAATTAATTATGAATATAAAATCAAAAGAAGGTAAGTGGATTGCTTGACAGAAATATGACTGGAATAAAAACTGAATTTTATCTTCATGTAGTCTAGTTATATCTCCGTGCTTAACATGGATATTTCCTGTATAGTGCCATGTGATACAATTAAGGTGGCCAGTATATTTTGAGTTCTAAATGCCCAAATTTACTGAGTAACTCATTGCATATCCCCCATGAGCGATTATTAAAACCACGTAAAATAGAAATTGCCATTGACAGTTCTTTTCTAAATAATCAACTGCTACGATGCCAAACTTGAGATAAAACTATCTTCTTTCTTCATCTTCCTGTCAGGTCTTCAGCTAACAATCAAGTTCAATTTGACGTGAACTCCATCACCAGTGCTTTGGAAAAGATTCTAGGTAGGAACCACTGATGGTACCACTTCCATCGGTCTGTTCAGGCTAAGCATCTTCAAAGGGGAGTTTGATCGGTTCTTGATTAGTGAGGTCAATGTTTCAGCTGTAGACCCAGCATCAGAACTGAAATGTTAACCTATCTTGCACTGATAAGCCTAATAGTTATACAGCTTGTATAGTCTTGCCTTCCCACTTCAACCCAGTGTGCTGTATTAAGTACTTTGGTCCTGATTTACAGGGGTAGAATCAGATGAACTTGATTCTGATGATCTTGAAGAGGAGGATATTGATTTATTGGACAGCGATGAAGAATTTGACAGAAGAGAAGAAGACCCAGGGGAATGTGTTTCAGCAACTAAGGCATTAGAGAATATCCGAGACTACATGGCGCAGATGGATCAGGAGTTAGCTGGCACCCACATTGGCAAAAGCTTTACCAAAGTCGCCAATGAGGTAAGCCATCTGGAAAAAGCCAATCATGTATGTGAATTCTTGCATAGAGAACACCAGATTCACCTATCACCAAACCTTGTCATGACTGATCTAACTATGGTGACCATTGGCTTTAACAGCCTCATTGGTCTTGATTCATTGTCCTAGAAGCAGTTCTGGGCCTTTTACGTTGCAAACAGTAAATGCCTATTAACTTGTTCAGGACAATTATGTCTTTGATTCCATTTATTTCTTGCATAATTTGAATTCTCTCTTAACAATTCTGATCCTTGATTCTAGGTCTTCATCAGTGTTGTTTTTTTTTCTTTCTAATACTTACCACGCCCTTTGGCCATTCCATTTTCTGCTGTTAATCTTAATTTCAAATCTTTTCCTAAACTTCATCCTTTTCCTGCACATTGGCAACACTTCTACTCCCAACAAAGCCTCTTCAAGGTATGTCTTCCTCTGGGGAGTGCTATTAAAATGCAACTTAACAATTTCTAAACCAGTTGGGTTTACCTTTATTTTCTGTTTATGTTCAAATTTAATTGATGGGGAACAAGAACTGTTCATTACTAATAATAAGAGATTATGTTAACGTAGAAACATAGAAAACCTACAGCACAATACAGGCCCTTTGGCCCACAAAGTTGTGCCAAACATGTCCCTACCTTAGAAATTACTAAACTTACCCATAGCCCTCTATTTTTCTAAGCTCTGTGTACCTATCCAAAAGTCTCTTAAAAGACCCTATTGTATCCCCCTCCACCACCATTGCCAGCAGCCCATTCCATGCACTCACCACTCTGAGTAAAAAAAACTTACCCCTGACATCACCTCTGTACCTACTGCCTAGCACCTTAAACCTGTGTCCTCTTGTGGCAACCATTTCAGCCCTGGGAGAAAGCCTCTGACTATCCACACGATCAATGCCTCTCATCTTATACATCTCTATCAGTTCACCTTTCATCCTCCGTCGCTCCAAGGAGAAAAGCCCGAGTTCACTCAACCTGTTTTCATAAGGCATGCTCCCCAATCCAGGCAACATCCTTGTAAATCTCCTCTGCACCCTTCCTGTGGCTTCCACATCCTTCCTATAGTGAGGCGACCAGAACTGAGCACAGTACTCCAAGTGGGGTCTGACGAGGGTCCTATATAGCTGCAACATTACCTCTCAGCTCCTAAATTCAATTCCACGATTGAGGAAGGCCAGTACACTGTATGCGTTCTTAACCAGAGAGTCAACCTGCGCAGCTGCTTTGAGCGTCCTATGGACTCGGACCCCAAAATCCCGCTGATCCTCCACACTGCCAAGAGTCTTACCATTAATACTATATTCTCCCATCATATTTGACCTACCAAAATGAACCACTTCACACTTATCTGGGTTGAACTCCATCTGCCATTTCTCAACCCAGTTTTGCATCCTATCAGTGTCCTGCTGTAACTGTTGACAGCCCTCCACACTATCCACAACACCTCCAACAGTTGTGTCATCAGCAAACTTAGTAACCCATCCCTCCACTTCCTCATCCAGGTCATTTATAAAAATCACGAAGAGTAAGGGTCCCAGAACAGATCCCTGAGGCATACCACTGGTCACCAACCTCCATGCAAAAAATGACCCATCTACAACCACTCTTTGCCTTCTGTGGGCAAGCCAGTTCTGGATCCACAAAGCAAAGTCCCCTTGGGTTCCATGCCTCCTTACTTTCCCAATATGCCTTGTATGGGGTACCTTATCAAATGCCTTGCTGAAATCCATATACACTACATCTACGGCTCCACCTTCATCAATGTGTTTAGTCACATCCTCAAGAAATTCAATCAGGCTCGTAAGGCACGACCTGCCCTTGACAAAGCCATGCTGACTATTCCTAATCATATTATACCTCTCCAAATGTTCATAAATACTGCCTCTCAGGATCTTTTCCATCAACTTACCAACCACTGAAGTAAGACTCACTGGTCGATAATTTCCTGGGCTATCTCTATTCCCTTTCTTGAATAAAGGAACAACATCCGCAACCCTCCAATCCTCCGGAACCTCTCCCATCCCCATTGATGATGCAAAGATCATTGCCAGAGGCTCAGCAATCTCCTCCCTCGCCTCCCACAGTAGCCTCGGGTATATCTCATCCGGTCCCAGCGACTTATTCAACTTGATGCTTTCCAAAAGCTCCAGCACATCCCCTTTCTTAATATCTACATGCTCAAGCTTTTCAGTCTGCTGCAAGTCGTCACAACAATCACCAAGATACTTTTCCATAGTGAATACTGAAGTAAAGTATTCATTAAGTACCTCTGCTATTTCCTCCGGTTCCATACACACTTTCCCACTGTCACACTTGATAGGTTCTATTCTTTCACATCTTATCTTCTTGCTCTTCACATACTGGTAGAATGCCTTGGGGTTTTCCTTAATCCTGCCTGCCTGCCAGGGCCTTCTCACGGCCCCTTCTGGCTCTCCTAATTTCTTCCTTAAGCTCCTTCCTGTTAGCCTTATAATCTTCTAGATCTCTAACATTACCTAGCTCTCCGTACCTTTTGTAAGCTTTTCTTTTCTTCTTGACTAGATTTATTACAGCTTTTGTACACCACGGTTCCTGTACTTTACCATAACTTCCCTGTCTTCTTGGAACATGCCTGTGCAGGACTCCACACAAATATCCCCTGAACATTTGCCACATTTCTTCCATACTTTTCCCTGAGAACATCTTCGAATTTTCTGCCTGATAGCCACATAATTCCCCTCACTCCAATTAAACGCTTTTCTAACTTGTACCTACTTGAAGTAAATTCCCACTTCAACAGTGTCAAGTTCACATTTATTTATACACCCTGTGGCTACTCTGTTCAGTACCTCCTGTACCTGTGGCTACTCTACTAAGTACCTCCTGTACCTGATAAAGTTGCCACTGAGTGTATGTTTATGGTCTCCTGCACCACTTTAAGGTTCTTTTGCTGCTGTGGCCGAACTGTTGGCCAGACTGATTCAGTCTGGCAGTTCTCTTGACCTAGGTCATTAAAAGGTATTTTGCCCACAGAACTGCCGCTCACTGATTATGTTTTTGCACCATTTTCTGTAAATTCTAGAACATAATAAATAACTAAACAAGAAAACCACAAAAAATACAAGAACTTCACAATACAATGCACTTCTAACCTACGCTATCTACCTTTTGCAACGTTACAACAACAGCAAAGTGGCAGGCCAGCTGCTGAGTCATGGCACGTTAAAAAAACAAAAAAAAAAAAAAAAAATCCTTCTTCAGAATGAAAACTTCCCTCCATTTTTCTACTATACCAATAGAGTTTGTTCGCTCCCATGAGTCACTCGGTGACACGTAAGGGGAAGTTGGGGGAGATAATTCCGGAGGGAGAGGCTGACATCACAGCTCAAGTTGGGCGAGCCCATTCAATGCTTGGAAAACACACTCCATGCTCCTCATCAGCCTACCAACCTCCCCTCTGCAGTACAGCACTCACCAATTATTAACTGCCACCCCTATCTCACGTCAAAAACTAAGAATGGGCTCAACCAAATAAACACGGTCCTACTGCGCACTACCATACTGGGCTGAAGAGACCTCTAACGAGATTGCTAACAGGGCTGTTTGGACACTGCTCACCACTGCAGGTGCTAGCATTGCGCTTTGCGCAAAGTTCTAAAGACATTTTTCTTTTATCATGGTCTCACAGAACCCTTAGCAACCTCTTGTGGAACCCCAGTTGAGAAACCCTGCTCTAGAGACTGTTGTGTGTGGAACATCCCAGGAGATCAGTTTCTGAGATGGTCAAACCATCACATCTGGTACCAAAAATCATACCCTGGTCAAAATCACTTAGATCACATTTCTTCCCCATTCTGATGGTTGGTCTGAACAACAACTGAACCTCTTGACCATGTGTGCATGCGTTTAGGCATTGAGTTGCTGCCATATGATTGGCTGACTAGATATTCGTATTAACAAGCAGTTGTACAAGTATAGCTAATAAAGTGGCCATTGAATACATGTTTACAAAATATGATGTCTAAGAGCGGATAAGAATCAGCCACATTGCTGTGGATCTAGATTCAGACCAAAGCAAGACTGGGGAAGAAGCTATGCCTGAAAAGCATTTCTACTACAATCTGTATCCTTCAGTCAAATTTGCTGCGATGACCTTTAATTCCAAATCTTTTTCTCTGCTGACGCAGTGCTTTGAGAGGTTGGTGATGAAACTTATCAATTCCTGTCTGAGAAGCAACTTGGAACCACTCCAAATTCCCTATTGTCACAACAGGTCAATGGCTCTTCACTCAAGCCTGGAACATTTGGACAGTGAAGCTGCATACATCAGTGATTAATTGACTACAGCTCAGCATTCAGTGCCAACATCTCCTCAAAACTGATCAATAAGCTTCTGGACCTTGTCCAATACCTCTTTGTGCAATTGGATCTTCAATTTCCTAATTTGCAGACCCCGGTCAGTTCAGATTGGCAAAATCTCCTCCACAATCTCCATTAGCACAGATGCATCACAAGGCTGTGCGCTTTACTCCTGCTCTACTTGCTTTATACTTATGACTATGAGGCTAAGCACAGCTCCAATGCAATAGTCAGGTTTGCTGACTACATCGCTGTCATTGCCTGAGTCAAAATCGTGACAAATCAACTTGTAGGAGGCAGATTAAAAATCTGGTTGAGTGGTGCCACAGCAGCCACCTCTTTCACTGTCAGCTGGACCAAGGAGCTGATTATTGACTTCAGGAAGAGGAAATGGAACCAGTCCTCATGGGGGATCAGAGGTGAAGAGGGTCAGCAAGTTGAAATCCTTCAGTGCTATTTCAGAAGATCTGTCTTGGGTCCAGAATATCAGTTCCGTTAGAATGCACTGCAGTGCCTCTACATTATTAGAAATATGAAGATCCTGCATGTCATCTGAAACACTGTGACCAACTTTTATAGATGTGTGGTGTAAAATGTACTAACTGGATGCATCACAACCTGGTATGGAAACACCAATGTGCGTGAACGGAAAAGCCTACAGAAAGTAGTGGATATGGCCCAGTCCATCATGGGTCAAGCCCTACCCACCATTTGAACACATCTACAGAGTGCTTTCACAGGAAAGCAGCATCAATCATCGAGGATACCAACCATTTAGGCTATGCTTTCTTTTCACTGCTGCCATCAGGAAGATGATACAGGAGCCTCAGGACCCACATCATTAGGTTCAGGAGCAGTTACTACCCCTCAACCATCAGGCTCTTGAACCAGAGGGGATATCTTCATTCAACTTCACTTGCCCTATTACTGAGCTGTTCCCACAACAAATGAACTCGCTTTCAAAGACCCTTCACCTTGTGTTCTCGATATTTATTGCTTATTTAGTATTAACTTTTTCTTTTTATAGTTGCACATTTTATTGTATTTTGCACATTGATTGTTTCTCCATGCTGTTGGGTGCAGTCTTTCATTGATTCTGTTGTGTTTCTTGATTTGCTGTGAATGCCTATAAGAAAATGAAACTCGGGGTTGTATATGGTGACGTATGTAATATGATAACTTAGAACTTTTGAACTTGTTGCATCAATAAATTGCTCAACTGCCAAAGTGGGATTTATTTGAACACTGGTTTATAAATCAAAGTCCAGTCCTCTGATTACAGATCCATAAATTATCCATTACCCTGCCTTCCTTGCATTTTACCCTGAGCTTGGCAAATACTATTTCTTTTTCAACAATCCAATTCCCCACTGCAAACAGTTCCAAATTCTTCTTACTCACAGTCTATCCTCTCTTAATTTTTTTCCCCATACATAATGCACATTACGTCCTTTGAGAAACAAAATCTGAACTTGTGATATTCTAACCAATATAATTTTTCAAGCTAATTGTAGTAAACTCCCTACAATAAACACCCATTCTGCTTTAGCCTTCATCCTCATTGCACAGATTTTCATCAGCTCATTTCACTTTCGTCTTAAAAGAAAACCAGCCAGTAACTTGATCATTGATGCTAATTTTTTTTTACATAAAATTCTCCAATGAGTTAATTATCCTGAGATATAATAAAATCAGTGGGGAGTTGACATTTGGCGCGAAGACTCTGATGAAAAGTTAGATGTTTTAGGCCCGAAATGTCGACTTTTATTCCTCTCCATTGATGCTTAACCTGCTGAGTTCCTCCAGCGTTTTGTGTGTTACATTGAACTGAAACAGCCTAGCCTGCAATTTTCACTTATCTTAGAGGGGATTTTTTTGTCACTTACACTGCTTTCTGTTTGACGTCTCACAGGCTGATCTGGACGACCCTGATCTGGCAGAAACAGCAAAGGGCGAGTCAAAAGAGAATTTGAGCTTACTGCCTGTGGATGTGGACTTGAATCTAGTAGAGAACTTCTTGGAGTCTTATAGCTCACAAGCTGGCCTTCCTGGACCTGCATCTAATATCTTACAGAGCATGGGTCTACGACTACCAGATAACAAGGACAACACCATGTAAAAAAGGAGTGCCACGAACTGATTCTGTCAGCTGAAGTACTTCCATCAGATTGTTATCATCCACTTGGTTCCACCATGATCATCTGCGCAGT
The DNA here is from genome assembly GCF_030028105.1 of Mobula birostris. Classification (NCBI taxonomy): domain Eukaryota; kingdom Metazoa; phylum Chordata; class Chondrichthyes; order Myliobatiformes; family Myliobatidae; genus Mobula; species Mobula birostris. Next base: position 51,050,039 of record NC_092387.1, on the reverse strand, counting down.
GATGCATTTCTCAATTAAGGATACCATTCCATCATTCAGAGAAGAGGAGTCCTTAAATCTGACTTTAGTGTAGCTGCCTCTTTAATTTTCCTTGAAATCATTCAGAAAATATTTTTGTAACTAAATAAATGAAAACTTAATAGAACTTTGAGTACATGCCATTATCGTTAAAGAAATTAGCAGGCTAACATATGGGTTTGTGTGGTGAATATGTCATCCATATAATTTTATCACTTATTCTGCATTTCACTGTTAATATGAATATCATCTTATATGTATACTATACCAGTAGCCCCCTGTTTGGGTAAAATAAATTTGACCTTATGTAATCATAAATCACTAACCAAAATTTTGTAGTAATGAAATTTCAATTGACATGTATTCAAACCTGTAAAATATAGGAGCAGAATTAGGCCTGAAGTAATTCTAATCTGCTCCACCATTCCATCATGGCTGATTTATTAACCTTCTCAATCCCATTCTCCAGCATTCTCCCAGTAACCTTTGATACACTGATTAATCAAGAATCTGCCAACCTCTTTCTTAAATATACCCAGTGACTTGGCTTCAACAGCTGTCTATGGGCAACAAATTCCACAGATTCATCACCTTCCAGCTAAGAAAATTTTCCACATCTGTTCTAAATGGCAGTCACTTTTCTGAAGCTGTGCCCTCTGGTCCTGGACTTCCCCACTATAGGAAACAACCCCTCTAAATCCACTTTATCTCGGCCTTTTAATATTCAATAGGTTTCAACGAGATTCTCCCCCCCCCCCCCATTCTAATATTGCATTTGTCGTCTTACCACTAACTTGACCTCCAAATTAGCCTTCAGGGAATCCTGCACAAGGACTTCCAAGTTCTTTTGCACCACTGATTTTTGTATTTTCTCCCCATTTAGAAAATAGTCCATGCCTTTATTCCTTCTATCAAATTGCATGTCCGTGCACTTCCCTACAGGCTATTTCATCTGTCACCTCTATGCCCATTCTCCCAATCTAATTCCTTCTGCAGACACCCTGCTTCCTCAACATTATCTGCCCTTCCACCTATCTAAATATTGTCCACAAATTTGGCCAAAAAGCCATTTCTTCATCCAAATCATTGACATGTGAAAAGAAGAAATCCCAACACTGACACTCGCAGCAAACCACTAGTTACTGGCAGCCAACCAGAAAAGGCCCTCTTTATTCCTACTCTTTGCCTCCTGGCAGTCAACCAATCTTCTCTCCATGCAAACAACAGGAATTCTGCAGATGCTGGAAATTCAAGCAACACACATCAAAGTTGCTGGTGAACGCAGCAGGCCAGGCAGCATCTGTAGGAAGAGGTACAGTCGATGTTTCAGGCCGAGACCCTTCGTCAGGACAGTCCATGCAAGTTTCTTTCCAATAACACCATGGGTTCTTTCTTATCTTGTTAAGCAGCCTCATGTGCAACACGTCAAAGGCTTTCTGAAAATCCCAAATAAACAACATCCACTGACTCTTCTTTGTCTATCCTGCCTGTCATTCCCTAAACAGATTTGTCAGTCATGATTTCCCATTAAAGAAACCATGTTGACTGGCCTATTTTATCATGTGCCTCCAAGTCCCCCAGAACTTCATCCTTAATATTAGACTCCAACATCTTTCCAACCACTTATGTCAGGCTAATTGGCCTGTAATTTCCCTTATTCTATCTCCCTTCATTCTTAAAGAGTGGAGTGATATTTGTAGTTTTCCAGTCCTTGGAACCATGCCAGGATCTAGTGATTCTTGAAAGATTATTACTAATGCCTCCACAATCTCTTCTTCAGCTACCTCTTTCAGAACCCTGGGGAGTAGTCCAGCTGCTCCAGGTAACTTATCTACCTTCAGATTTTTCTGTGTCCCAGGCCCCTTCTCCTTATGAATAGCAACAACATTCACTCCTGCCCCCGACACACTCTCATGTTTCTGGTATTTTGCTAGTGCTTTCCACAGTGAAGATTAATACAAAATACTTATTAAGTTGGTCCGCCATTCTTTTGTCCCCCATTGCTACCTCTCTCAATTTTCCAGTGGTCCGAAATCCACTCTCATCTCTTTAACTCTTTATATATCTGAAAACTTTTTAAAAATTCTTTTATATTATTGGCTAGTTTACCATCGTATCCCATCTCTTCTCTTTATGCTTTATTGAGTTTCCTTCTGCTAGTTTTTAACAGCTTCCCATTCCTCTACCTACACACTAATTTTTGCTATGTTATGCTTTCGTTTTTGTGTTGCCTTTGACTTCCCTTGTCATCCACGATTGCCTCATCCGCTCTAGAATTCTACTTCATCTTTGGGATGTATCTTTCATGAGCCTCCTGAATTGCTCCCGGAAACTCCAGCCATCGCTGTTCTGCCGTCATCCTATCAGATATCATATGATCTCAGGACAGCTGTAGATCACAAGAGCCCGTCTACACAAATGATGCTGAGTATTTTCACATCATTTACTATTGTGGCCTGTATTTGCAAGTGTTCTCATCTTTAGTAGAGTGATCCAGCAATAATATACTCGGATTTTTTTTTATATTTTAGCAGTAGAGCACGGAGTAGTCCCTTCTAGCCACACCAATCGAGCAAACACTTTCAAAAATCAAAGCTTTAATGCCTGGGCAGCATTTGAAATTCTACAACTTTTTAAGATCACGAACCATAGGCTGCCAAGTGCTATTCAGATAGAGAACTATTCTGGGGGACACGCGATACTGCAGATGCTGGAACCTGGAGCTAGAAACAAACTGTTGGAAAAACTCAGTGGGTCAAGCAGCATCTGTGGAGGCAAGGGGATGATCAACATTTTGGTTCGAGACCCTGCATCAGGACAATTCCTTTCAGCTGGCATAGGCATGATAGAATGAAAAACCCTCTGATGCAAATAATTCATGGTTTAACAAATATTTGTATGTGATTAGAAATGAACAGTCCTCAGGATAATTGTAGATTAGGGTACTATACAGTTTATGCAGCAGTTCCTCTGCATTCTACTCCAGTGTTTATTATAATGCCTAATCACGGGACAATTTACACCAGCCAATTAACCCACCTGGTAGGTCTTTGGACTGTGGGAGGAAACCCATGCATTCCATGGGGAGGACTCTGGAATGCCCCAAGCTGTAATGGCATCATGCTAACTGGTACACTAGCATAGCACCCACTACAGCAGCAGTCCCCCAACTACCGGGCCGCGAGGGAATGATATGAGTCAGCTGCACCTTTCCTCATTCCCTGTCACGCACTGTTGAACTTGAACATAGGGTTGCCAACTGTCCCGTATTTGCCGGGACATCACGAATATTGGGCTAAATTGGTTTGTTCCATACGGGACCGCCCTTGTCCTGTATTTCCCCCGCTAAGGTAGAGCATTCCTATGAAACCTTTCATGCGGAAATGGCGTGAAACGAAAAAGCAATTACCATTAATTTATATGGGAAAATTTTTTTAGTGTTCCCAGACCCAAAAAATAACCTACCAAGTCATACCAAATACCACATAAAACCGAAAATAAATAACACTAACAGAGTAAAATCAGGAATGATATGATAAATACACAGTCTATATAAAGTAGAAATAATGTATGCACAGTATAGTCGGGAAGATGAAGGCAAAACCGATTTGTTGGGGGGGGGGTCGGCATGTATGCGCATGCGTACATAGGTGCCCGCGCAAGGCATCATGGTCATGGTAGTCTTTCCTGGGGTAAAGTGTCCTGGGATTTGACTGCTACCTTTGTCCCTTATTTGGAAGTGAGAAGGTTGGCAACCCTAACTGTAAAATACATGTTGAGGTGAGTTTAACCCTCCTTAAACACCCCCCCCCCCCACCCCCGGTCGGCCAGTCCGCAAGAATATTGTCAATATTAAACCAGTCCGCGGTGCAAAAAAGGTTGGGGACCCCTGCCCTACAGCATGGAACAGGCCCTTCAGCCCAATGAGTTGCATCTCTCAACAACCCACCTATTTTACCCTAGCCTAATCACAGGACAATTTACAATGACCAATTAACCTACGTCTTTGGATTGCGGGAGGAAACTAGAGTACCCAGAGGAAACCCACACTGTCACAGGAAGAACAGACAAACTCCTTACAGATAGCACCACAATTGAACTCTGAACTCTGATGCTCTGAACTAAAGGCATCATGCTAACAGCCAGGCTACATTGGCTCCCATAAATTCCAATGCTTGAGATACTTTTCAGAGTTGGATTCCCACTCTCTCTTTCCTTGTTGATATATTTGTTTCTCCACTAACTTTATATAAAAAGATGCCTATTCCACTGGCACTGATGAGAAGAGTAGTGAGTTGTGGTGATAAGAACGTCCATTCATTAGCAATGATGGTCCTTAGAGTCAGTGCATCTGTCTTTGCAATCACCATCATGCTCGCCATCAGAGCTGAGCTCAGCAAGGTACACAGACAAATGAGAAACTTCAGCAAACACCCCAGGATAAGCACCAAGGAAAAGAAGCCCAGAAAGATCAGACTAGTCCAACTTCCTGACACGTAGATTCGTTGTGTTTCTGGGTGGAGAAGGCAGTACACAAACAGCAGTGGGCAGCTGTTAATGGTACAGGTGTAGTGGACATCCATCACCGAAGTTTTTTGGTCTTCACAAATCTTTTGGAGCAAAATGAGATACATGCTCTCAAGCATGAGGTTCAGCAACCCATAGATGTAGACAATGGCTTCATCGTTGAAACTGCGAACACCTAAAGAAGGGAAAATTAGAACAGGACAAAGTTAGAAATTAGGGCGGGAATATTGATAAACTTTTTCTTTCATTAATCAAAACAACATAATACATTCAAATGAATATCAATTGAGCTACTGGTTGTGATGCTCCCAAATTTAAGAAAGATATTGTGCTTTATTAAGGAAGTGATAGATCGAATTTAAGGAGAGTAAGTGTAAGATGTTTGTCCCAGGAAGTGAAATGGGTGACATGCTTCATGAAGCCTAGGGAAGTAATTGAGTTGATGTGAACCGAGGATTCTTAGACACTACAATAAAATATTTAACAGTACAGTAAAATGCAGAGGAACAGCTGAAAAAACTGTATTGTACCCTAATCTACAATTATCCTGAGGACTGTTCACTCTTTATCACATATAGATTTGTTCGTTAAACCATGAACCATTTACATCACAGAGGGTTTTTCATTCTATCATGCCCATGCCAGCTGAAAAGAATGGTCCTGATGCAGGGTCTCGAACCAAAATGTTGATCATCCCTTTGCCTCCATTGATGCTGCTCGACCCACTGAGTTCCTCCAATAGTTTGTTTCTAGCTCCAGATTCCAGCATCTGCAGTCTCTCATGTCCCCCAGAATAATTCTCTATCTGAACAGCACTTGCCAGCTTTTAGTGCATGGCCTTAAGTAGTAGAATTTCAAATGCTGCCCACGCATTGAAGTTTTGATTTATGAAAGGGAAAAGTGAAGGAACTTGATGTGTTTAACTTTGAAAGGAAGGGGTCTGACGTAAAGCATCCAAAGTTAACAGACTGGATGAATAACATGAGATGAAAGTGGACAAGGAGACCCAGTGAGATGGTTTTGCTGTGGACCTGTTGTGGTGGTAGGCAAATTGCAGCAGGTCCAGATCTTTGCTCAGACAGGAGTTAATTCTAGACATGACCATTTTACATTTTATCACAGTAGATATGAGTGCTACAGTCTGATAGTCATTGAGGAAGATCACCCTGCTGCCCTTGCGTACTGGTATGTTTAATATCTTTTTGAAGCAGGTGAGACCCACTCACAGCAGTAGTGAGAGGCTGGAAATGCCCTTGAACACTCCCATCAGATGGTTGGCACAGGTTTTCAAACCCTGCCAGGTACACTGTCGTGTCCTGATGCTTGGTGATGGTTCACCCTCTTGAAGGATGTTTCAAGTTGAAGCCTTACATCTGGAACTGAAGCATCGATCATCTATTTCCCTCCACAGATGCTGACTAACCTGTTGATTACCTCCAGCAGTTTGTTTCTTCTACAGCACATGACTATGATGTTTAAGATCAGCGTCAGCTGCATTATCCATTCTAATTTGTATTTTTTTTAACAATTCAGTGCATTGCTAGGCGATTTCAAAGGACAAACTATTTTTAGGCAGTTTATTGGGGTTGAGAATAGCTTGCTACCACTCTGCTTTCTTGGGTTTTGAGGAGGCTGGCGAGACCAACTTTGGAACCAAATTCTTGCACAAATGGATAAGCAGCTTGAGGGAATGGATGTTTGGGTAGTCAGTAATGCATTCATTCTGCTACTTACACAGAACTTATGTGTGCCTTCGTGACATTGATTTCAGAATCTCAATACCATCCCAAATGCTCCTTCTTCACTTTGAACAGCCAGAAGTCTGAGATTCCCAGGACTTGGGGATATTGTATTTCTTCAAGGATACTATGAGCACATCCTTGAACATGTTCTTCTGTAAATGTGGTAATCTTTTCTTGTGGGATATTTTGTGTTTCAGGAGTCTGGTGCTGAGCATGGGAAAGATATGGTACTTTCAACAGAGCTGAATGAGTATAGAAAACTCCTGGTTTACCATGTAGCAATAAATTACATGTTTACTCATCTGAGCACAGACTACCTATAGCATGCACCTCAAGGCAATGGAAATACCATCAGCGGTGTCTCTGCAAAATCTTGTAAACTCATTGGACAAAAAAGAAAATCAATGCCCTGTGGAAAGCCAGCATTCTAAACCACATTGCCTCTGTCCAGAACCTTATGAACCCCACCAAGTTAAGGCAGCAAATTTTCTACCGTAAAGGACGTGAATAAACTATCTCAGTCTAATATGTTGTAAGGTCAACATTACTGATTTAATAATGATCACTAAATATATTTTACTGAATTTAAATCCCTCAGCCAAATTGTTATCCAAAATAATGAATTGCTCATTGTGTGGCTTAACCATTGTATTTCTATATATCATCTTATGAATGGTGGGGCATTTGGAGTTTGAGGGTTTTTTTTATATAAACTTTTCCTCACTTTTAACAATAACCTGCATCTTATAATCTTAAGAGTTCTGAACACGTGTTGGGAGAGGTGACTGAAAAATTAGATAAGGATTGAAACAAGTTTGTAGTCAACTTTCCATGGAAAGAGTTAGCTGCAATAGACATGAAAGGAAATAACAAAGTATAACGTCACAGGTGCTGAAGCCTTGCCACTGAGAATGGGATATCGTGAATGTCGGATCAAAGGCACAGACTCCAGCACTGGGTTAGAGATGTTGTGGAGATAAGACATTAGATTACAAACATATACAGTATGCATACAGGCATCCATATCTTTAGCCAGTGGGTGGTAAATCTGTGGAATTTGTTGCCACTGGTGCCTGTGGAAACCAAGTCATTGGCCATATTTAAAGTGGAGATTAATAGGTTCTTGATTAGGAAGTGCATTAAAGGTCACAGGGAAAAGGCAGGAGAATGGGGTTGAGAGGGAAATTAAGTCAACCATGATCAAAAAACAGAGCAGACTCAATGGGCCAAATGGCCTAATTAGACCATAGGAGCAGAACTATTCCCAATTACAAATACATTTCTCCTCTCTTGCCACCCCCCCCCCCCCACCTCCTGGACTGGGTCCCTGAATGATAGTTCGATTGCTCATCCTCGCTATTGCCCCCACCCTCAGCCTCATGGTAGCAACAATCTCTGACCTCAAGGGCTCCTCCAGCACCACCACCTACTGGATCCCTCTACCTGCCTCGCTCACAGTCACACTCTCCTGTCCCTGACCACAGACCAAATTTGAAGTAGTTAATCTGTTGGGTGTGAACTGCCTCCTGAAACAGAGAGTTCAGGTAACTCTCCCACTCCCCTATGCATCGCAGTGTTTGAAGCTCAGATCCCAAGTCATCACCTTTGAGCCTGAGTTTCTCCAACAGCAATACTTACTGCAGATGTGGTCATCAGGAACCACGGTGGGGTCCACCAGCTTCCCACAATCTGCTCCTATTTCTGTATTCCCAGTTCTGCTCTTAAATCTTATCAGATGTGGAAGCAGAACTTGAAACCACAACCTTGCCTCTGCATATATTACTTCAGGAATTACTTTGAAGTGATGTATCCAGACTTTCATATATTGTCTACAGTACATCGATGACTACACTCTGCGAAATATTTTGTGGTGCTTTGAAAGGGGCGTGAAAGATGCCCATTTTTAATACAAATTTTACAAACAAATTCATCATCATCACCTCTTACCTGCAAGAACTGAGCACAAAGTAACCATCAGCACCAGGTGACCAATGCTGGAAGAGGCTCTCTTTTTCAGGTTGAATGCTTGCATCAGAGCTAAGCTGGCCATTGGGGTGAACTGCCTGATGAACATGAAGACAGTAGAGTAGGAGGCAGTCACAGCCCACATAATTAAGATGGAATGAAAACTGAAACAAATGGAAGGGAGCAAGAAAATCTCACCACGCTCCAGTAAATAGGGTTCAATCTTCAGCAGCCTGGCTCGTTTTAATAACTGCAGTATTACAATGGTCAGTAGTGCCTATCAAAAGGTAAACACAAATTTATGGAGAATATTGTCATATGAGTGTCTCAGTACATTACAGAAAATGAATTTCTTTAAAGCTGTATACATTGAATTTCCTTCTGGAATGAAACAATGATATTATTGATATCCTCTTCAAAGGCAAATTTGACTGTTTCAACATTGACAATATAATTGACCATAGGCCTTCCCCGGGTTACAATCGCCTGACTTAGGAACATCCTTAGATGCAAACAAGCCCCCATAATATTATTAAATTCAAAGTCTGGCTTAAGAAATAGGAGCAGGAGTAGGTCATCTGGCCCGATGAGCCTGCTCTGCCATTCAATAAGTTCATGGCTGATCTGGCCATGGACTCATCTCCACCTACCAGCCTTTTCCCCATAACCCTTAATTCCCCGACTCTGCAAAAATCTATCCAACCCCAACCTTGTCTTAAATATATTTACTGAGATAGCCTCCACTGCTTCATTGGGCAGAGAATTCCATAGATTGACCACTCTTTGGAAAAAACAGTTCCTCCTCATCTCCAACCTAAATCTACTCCCCTGAATCTTGAGGCTTTGCCCCCTAATTCTAGTCTTACCTACCAGTGGAAACAACTTTTCTGCCTCTATCTTATCTATCCCTTTCATAATTTTATAAGTTTCTATAAGATCTCTTCTCATTCTTCTGAATCTCAGGCGACTCAATCTCTCCTCATAGGCTAATCCCCTCATCTCTGGAATCAATCTGGTGAACTTCCTCTGCACTGCCTCCAAAGCCAGTATACCCTTCCTCAAATCAGGAGACCAGAACTGCACAGTACTCCAGTTGCAGCCTCACCAGTACCCTCTACAGTTGCAGCATAACCTCCCTGTTCTTAAATTCAATCCCTCCAGCACTGAAGGCTAACATTCCATTTGCCTTCTTGATAGCCTGCTGCACCCGCAAACCAACCTTTTGTGCTTCAAAGCACTCCATAGATTGACCACTCTTTGGAATCTTGACAAGCACTCCAAAGTCTCTCTGCACAGCAGCATGCTGCAATTTTTTACCATTTAAATAATAATATTTTTCATTTTTCCTTCCAAATTTGATGACCTCACATTTACCAACATTGTACTCCATCTGCCAGACCCTTACCCACTCCTATCTCTTTCTCTCTGCAGACTCTCCGTATCTTCTACACAATTTGCTTTTCTACTCAATCTAGTATCATCAGCAAACTTAGATACATTACACTTGGTCCGCTCTTACAGATCGTTAATGTATATCGTGAACAGTTGTGGACCCAGCACCAACCCCTGAGGCACACCGTTCACCACTGATTGCCAACCAGAGTAATACCCACGTATCCCAACTCTCTGCTTTCTATTAGTTAACCACTCCTCTCTCCATGCTAATACATCACCCCCAACTCTATGTATCCTTAACTTATGGATCAGTCTTTTATGTGGCACCTTATCAAATGCCTTCTGGAAATCTAAGTAAATAATGTCCATCTTTTTCACTCTATCCACTGGGCTCATTACATCCTCAAAATACTCTAAGTACACGTTCTTTCATGCAGATGACAGAACCACTTTCCTCTCTTTCATTACACTTTGGAACAAGATGCCCAAGGATTGGATGTGGGTCGTATTTTAACTTCAAAAGCAAAGTTTGGATAAGTACATGAATGGGAGGAATACAGGGAGCTACAGTCCAGCTACAGGTCAATGAGACGAGACAGAATAACAGTTTGGCACAGACTGAAGGTCCATAAAGCTGTAGTGCTTTATGACTGTTAGTAGTAATTCTTTCTTATCAGTCTTTTGTGTTACTGATGTCATTTATTACAATAATGCGGTGGTAGGGTTACCATATGGAGATATTTTTATATATATTCTGATGTAGGGACAAAATTGACTTATGAACATCTGTTAAAAACGAAACCTGTTTGTTACCCAGGCATGGACTGTACTACACTCTCAGATCTGTCCTCATTATGAAGCCTTGGTTCCTGGACCGTGTTCAAATCACTGTACAGTCTCCATATTGGTTAACAACCAAGCTATCAGCATTTGCTTTGTAGATGCTGGATCCCAAGAGAAGGATTTTGTAGAGTGCCTTTTTGGAACAGCCTGTGGTTGAGTCCACAAAGAATTAGCAGATGAAATATAGTGTGAGGAAGTTTTGGTCAAATAAGGGCTAGACTATTTTCTAAACAGGGAGAAAATTCAGAAATCGGAGGGGCAAAGGAACCAGGGAGTCCTTGTACAGGAGTTCCTAAAGGTTAACTTGCAGGCTGAATCAGTAATAAGGAAGGCAAATGCAATGTTAGCATTTTATTTCGAGAGGATTAGAATATAAAAGCAAGGATGTAATGCTGAGGCTTTATAAGGCATTGGTCAGACCACAAATGGAGAATTGTGAGCAGTTTTGGGGCAAAGAAAAGATATGCTGGCATTGGAAAGGGTCCAGAGGAAGTTCATGAGAATGACTCTGGGAATGAAAGGTTTAGTGAATGAGGGGTGTTTGATGGCTCTGGGCCTACACCTGCCGGTGTTTAGGAGAATTAGGTGGATCTCACTGAAACTTCGATCTTATCAAATATTGAAAGACTTAGAGAAAGAGGTGGAAAGATGTTTTCTGTAGTGGGAAAGTCTAGGACCAGATGGCACAGCCTCAGAACAGAGCAGTGTCCATTTAAAATAGAAATGAGGGCAAATTTCTTTAGCCAGAGGGTAATAATTCTGTGGAATTCATTGCCACAGATGGTTGTGGAAGCCAAGTTACTGGGTATATTTAAAACTGATTTTAATAAGTTCTTGATTGGTAAGGGTGTTAAAGGTTAAAGGGAGAAGGTAGGAGAATGGAGTTGAGAGGGATAATAAATCAGCCAGGATGGAACACCAGAGCAGACTCAATGGCCTGAATGGCCGAATTCTGCTCCTATGTCTTGAAGTTCTGAGTTTGGAGACAGAGTTGCTCAGATGAGAAACTGCAATGCATTTTGTAGATGGGCTGCACAGTTGCATAGTGTAAGATTGGGATTTGATGCCCACTGTTGTCTGGAAGTAGGCTAGACAAGGGAGATGCAGTGGATGTTGTATATTCGGATTTTCAGAAGGCCTTTGACAAGGTGCCACACATGAGGCTACTTAACAAGATAAGAGCCCATGGAATTACGGGAAAGTTACATTCCCATAGCATTGGCTGATTGGCAGGAAACAGCGAGTGGGAATAAAGGGATCCTATTCTGGTTTGCTGCCGATTACCAGTGGTGTTCTACAGGGGTCCGTGATGGGGCCGCTTCTTTTTACATTGTACATCGACGATTTAGATTATGGAATAGATGGCTTTGTGGCTAAGTTTGCTGACGATACGAAGACAGGTGGTGGGGCCGGTAGTGCTGAAGAAACTGAGAGTCTGCAGAGAGACTTTGATAGATTGGAAGAATGGGCAAAGAAGTGGCAAATGAAATACAATGTTGGAAGGTGTATGTTTATGCACTTTGGCAGAAGAAATAAACGGGCAGACTATTATTTAAATAGGGAGAGAATTCAAAGTTCTGAGATGCAACGGGACTTGGGAGTCCTCGTACAGGATACCCTTAAGGTTAACCTCCAGGTTGAGTCGGTGGTGAAAAAGGCGAATGCAATGTTGGCATTCATTTCTAGAGGAATAGAGTATAGGAGCAGGGATGTGATGTTGAGGCCCTATAAGGCACTGGTGAGACCTCACTTGGAGTACTGTGGGCAGTTTTGGTCTCCTTATTTAAGAAAGGATGTGCTGACATTAGAGAGGGTACAGAGAAGATTCACTAGAATGATTCCGGGAATGAGAGGGTTAACATATGAGGAACGTTTGTCCGCTCTTGGACTGTATTCCTTGGAGTTTAGAAGAATGAGGGGAGACCTCATAGAAACATTTTGAATGTTGAAAGGCATGGACAGAGTGGATGTGGCAAAGTTGTTTCCCATGATGGGGGAGTCTAGTACGAGAGGGCATGACTTAAGGATTGAAGGGCGCTCATTCAGAACAGAAATGTGAAGAAATTTTTTTAGCCAGAGGGTGGTGAATCTATGGAATTTGTTGCCACGGGCGCAGTGGAGGCCAAGTCATTGGGTGTATTTAAGGCAGAGATTGATAGGTATCTGAGTAGCCAGGGCATCAAAGGTTATGGTGAGAAGGCGGGGGAGTGGGACTAAATGGGAGAATGGATCAGCTCATGATAAAATGGCAGAGCAGACTCAATGGACCGAATGGCCGACTTCTGCTTCTTTGTCTTATGGTATGTTCTGGAAGGAGTGTGTTATGTTCTTCCCATTACAGTGTAGGTTTCCTCTGGGTGCTCCAGTTTCCTCCTACGTTCCAAAGATGTATGGATTTAGGGAGCTAATCTTGATCCACCCACTGTGCATCAGTAATGGAGGGTATGAATGTTTACCCTAATGGATTGGGTACAAGTGAAGTGGATTGCTGTGTCACGGAGGGAGCTAAGTATCCTGAATGTTGTTGGAGTCTAGTCACTGAAGGACAGTCCCAAAGTACTTTACAGATAATGCATGCAGAGAAACTATTGCCATGCAGGAAACAGCTATTTTATACACAGAGGGCAATGTAATAATGAACAGATGACTTGCATGAGTAATGTTGAGTGAAGTGTAAATATTGCTTAAGGCAATGGGGCGAACTTCCCTAGTCTCCAAAATACTGACAATACAAGAGACTGTAGCTGCTGGAATCTAGAGCTGCAAACAATCTGTAGGTCAGGCAGCGTCTGTGGGGGGGGGGGGGGGGGGAATGGACAGGGGTTATTTGGGGTTGAGATCAAGGTCTTGACCGGAAGCGTCAAATGTCAATTTCCTTCCACAAAACCTGCTGGCCTGCGAAGATCCTCCAGCATCTTATTTTCTCCTTCAAAATATTTTATACTAATCGGGAAAGCAGGCAGGCTCTCGGTTCAACTACTCTGTCCCGAAAGAGTCCAACGCACACCCTCCAATTTGGGGATATCAGTTGTTTTTTTTAATGAAATAATTTATTTCAATTGCAGATACATAAAAATATATTACCACTAACATCAGGTCCTACGCAGTACGACCCACGCTCTCTTGGATTCTGTATTCAACCCTACAGAGTTAAATGTCCAACCATCGGACTCGAATTAAAGATCACGCTAACTCCTCTCATCTCCAAGTTACTTAACTCGTGTTCAAACACGTGATGTCGCGCTTAAAACAATAGTTTCAAGCCCCGTTGCAGATATTTATCTATTTGATGGATCAAGCGTCATTAAACTCGATATATTAAATACATTGCTGAAGATGTTGGGAGTTGTAGTCCTCAGACTGAGACACTTGTTCCGGCAACAGAGCAAGTTATCCAACTGCTGGATTACAAATCCCAGGATGCATGCATAGACCCGGGTTCGCTCACCTGACAGAGGACAATGAAGGCGGGGAAGGTGAAGCGGTACTGGTTAATGAAGATCCTACTGAAGAACTCGAAAAACGCAGAACAGGCAGTGTAGAGAACACAGGCTGACAGCCAGCAGCCGCATTGGAGCCACTTTCGCAAACCTTCTGGTCCCGGGACCGCCATCCCAATGAATGGGACCTGGGGCGGGAAGTCCAACCCGAGTCAAATTAAAAATTAACCACGGGCAATTAAACTGTGGAGGGAGCCAGGTTGAATTCTCCCCACAGACCTTTATTCCCACAACAGTTAATGATTTACGGGATATACCCAATGCCCCTGGATAGAAATACAGAAAAAATATTCTGTAAATCAAAAATAGAATGTCCGATGTTCAAAATTAGGCACAGGAAATGGTGGATTATATTATTTTACGAGTGTCCTTAAATCAAAATTCAAAGAGAAAATATCTAATTTGTTTGGTGTCTTTCTAATTCTCAGGGTTCAAAATGTTTACTTAGTTGAGGAGTCCCTGACACCATGAAAGATGATACTTCATATAGAAATAAGCACGACTCAGACAGGTAAATAGATGGAGTGATTAAATTACAATTAGAAAAGGGCGTGACGAAAGGAAATGATAATAAGAACCATATCAAAATTTCTCATAGAATGGCAGCGCCAGCGTCTTACGTTGTGGAAACGATGTGGATTTTCCTGAAGAGGCTCCATGTTTGTGTTTGGGGAGTCAAAGTGGGCACATCAATATTAACACTACGGCGGGCTCAGTTTGCAATTGTACTTACTGACAGTTATGCCACCGACGTTTAGGGCAGCAATGAAGGTCCTTCATTTCTGGCGGTGTTCAGGGCTTCCTTCATCGTGTCAGTAGCTTCCTCTCGGTCTTCACTACTGTCAGTCATGCAAGTCCCAGGTGGATACTCAGGAATACCGTCGCACTCAGATGTAGAAGAATTCTTCATTGCTGTTTCCGTAACGATTTTGTTTTACCAGTCAGGGTTGTTAGCCCTAAGATGGACCCCCAAACCTGGAGGACCGGTGGACCACTCTTAGTCTGTCCTCTATAGTCATAGTTATAATCATAGTCATACTTTATTGATCCCGAGGGAAATTGGTTTTCGTTACAGTTGCACCATAAATAATTAAATAGTAATAAACCATAAATAATTAAATAGTAATATGTAAATTATGCCAGGAAATGTCCAGGACCAGCCTATTGGCTCAGGGTGTCTGACCCTCCAAGGGAGGAGTTGTAAAGTTTGATGGCCACAGGCAGAAATGACTTCCTATGACACTCAGTGTTGCATCTGGGTGGAATGAGTCTCTGGCTGAATGTACTCCTGTACCCAACCAGTCCATTATGTAGTGGATGGGAGACATTGTCCAAGATGACATGCAACTTGGACAGCGTCCTCTTTTCAGACACCACCGTCAAACAGTCCAGTTCCATCCCTACAACATCACTGGCCTTACGAATATTTTGACCTTTTGGCATGGGCGACCCTACCAAGGGTCAAAGCATAAAGCCCTGACTCCAGCTGACATAGCTCTCCGGGTCATTGAGGCACACAAGCCTCCAAACCACGACAAGGTTGTGGTCCTCTTGGTGGAACTTACAATTGTACATCAGAGTAATTTTATAAACTGAACAGCATAGAAACAGGTCATTCTGCACAATCAACCCAGCACCGTTTATTCTCCTTTCAACCTTCTTCCAATCTTTCCTTGCATAAACTCAGGTCACTACTTCTCTGCGTGTATGCCTGTCAAATTCTTCCATACAATTTGTCTCCTTTAGATAGCAAGTCCCACATTTTCACATTAATCTCAAATATATTAATTTTTTCTCTCTACTCGATTTCTGGGTGTTTGTTTTAAACAGGGTCCTTAAGCCAGATATACTCAAAATGAATAGAAATATCGTGTTTTGATTTCAAATTATTGCTTAATTTTAAAAAAACTGAATCAGGTTATAAAATCATCTTATAAAATTAAAGGCCCATTTGGTTTGTGCTGGCCAAAGGAGTGATACAGTACTCAGCTTAACCCCACCATCCTGCATGTGATCTATTGTTCGCATGTCAAGAGCCATAGAGTTCTATGGTATTGAGGAGAGTCCGGAAGCAAGCCCTGTTGACCATCTATGACTATGTTAATCCCATTAACCTGCCTAAGATCCAAACCCTCCCATGCCTTGTATATTTAGGCATCCATCTAAGCTTTCTTCAGCAATGACTTCCAGATATCAACCATCATCTGTGCAAACTACTTCCCCATCAAATCCTGATTAAAATTCCTTCCTATCACGTTGATGCTCTACCTCTTGTTTTCAATACCTTATCACGAGGAAAAGTTTCTAATTATCTACCCCATACCTCCTATGATTTTATGTTTCTCTATCAGGTCATTCTTCTGCCTTCTTTACTCGAGGAAAACAAGCTCAGGCTATCACATTTCACCTCTTTACTGGAATCAGCTCTGCCATGGATGGCCCCAAGCCTGGCTGCAATAGGAGAAGGGTTAGGCATAGGGCTGGCAATGCCATCCTGAAAAAAAATAGAAATGCAGAGACGCCAGCAGAAGCTCCAAAGACTTTGTCCTTGGAAGAGGAAGAATCTTAAAATAGGCTACACTTAGAGACAACTTGTGAAACAGCCCCAGGACTCTGGTGAGCTGCTGTTAGCAGCCTACGCCCTAGTAGGAACAATGGGTTTAAGAATAAAAAGATTAGCATCTTCCAATCCAGGCAACATCCTGGTGAAGGTCCTCCATGCTCTCTCCAATGCAACCACATCCTTCATCACTTTGGACCAGATCTCATAGTTTCATCTCCTCACAGCCACAATTTCTCCATCATTGCAGTATTCTCAAATATCTACTCTATTTCTGTCTTCTACATTTTGCATCATTCTTGAAATGCAATGACTATAAGTATTTGCAATACTCAAATTATGGTTCAATTAGTATTGTATAAACTCTAGCATAATCTCTGCTCTTATATGCTATGCTTTTGCTAATAATTTATCCAATTTTTAATGATCTCTTTCATACACTCCGAGGTCTTTCTATTCTTCACACCTCTCTGTATTCTCCATTTTTTGTGTATTCTCTTGCTTTGTCGAAAATGTATTACTTCCCATACTTTTAGATTGAACTCCACACCAGTTTTCTGTCCAATTGACCAGACCATCATATCTTGTTGTGGATAAAGCTTTTCTTCTCAAAACCAGATTTTGTACCTTGTGTAAATTTCTTTATCATGTCCTCTTCATTTCAGTCTAAATTATTTATACTACAAAAGCAAGGGATTGATACAGCTCTTTGTGGAGCCCCAATAGTAATAATCTCCTAGTGGTAAAAATATCCTCATTGTCATCTTTGCTTTGTTTCCTATCACTGAGCCAACTTCTATCTAATCTTGTTTGAATCACATTGGGTTTTAGTTTGTTTTTTTTACACCTGGACATCTTATCTAATGCCTTGCTAAAATCCACAAAGACTACATCAAATATACTGCACTCATCAACCTTCCAATTCACATCTTCACCCTTCAAAAAATTGAAGAGCTGGAAATTCTGTTCTTAGAAAATCCATGCTGCATTTGATCAAGGTGCCTTTCAAAATGAAATTTTATACTGTCCCTCAAATAGTTGGTGTTTTGCTGAGGTTAAAGCTACTGATTTATAACTAGCCTGTCAATTTCTTCTCATTTAACATTTCAGGAGTCTCCTTTAAAAGGAGAAAATAAACCAAGTCTGTTCTAACTTTCCTAATAAGTACAAACTTCATAGTTTAGCTCTTTATTTTATTTTTATCTTTAAATATTTTGTTTTAAATATTCTTATTTTACATCTTTATTAAACATATTTATTTTAAATATTTTGCCAGCACCCACCACCTGTTGTAAATGAATAAGAATATGGTGTTAATTGGTCATTATAAATCATCCTATGATTAAGCTGGTTCCTAAGGTTGTCATAGCTGGGGGGCTCATCAGCCTTGGACGGCAACCCCTCTAGGAGAAAGAAAACTCCGATTTAAAACCTCCTCTGCCTTGCCGCCATATCCACCCATGGAAAAGGCTTCGGGAGGAAGAAATCCGGAGCCAGGGTCCCTAAGACAGTTTGATGTTGTTTACTTCACTCTGGCAACCTCTGCGACAACACTGGTGCTAGCTGTATTGACGCTTGCCCTTCCCTTGGACTACATCAGTGACGTGGGGAGAGGGAATCTGCTGCATGGGCAACAGCCGGTTCTTCAAATCTTCCCACCCAGGCTTATGTCCTGGAGAGGACACAGTCCACCAGAGGCACAAACCCATGATCCCCTGGGTTCGATGGCTGCTTACTACTATGATTAAGCTATGGTTAAATAGATGGGTTGCTGGGCAGCACAGCTCATTGGGCTGGAAGGCCCTATTCTGAGCTGTATCTCTAAATAAACTGTACACATCATATCATGTGATATCTAAATTTAAATCACAAGATATCATCCACTAACTGTAACACACACTGTTGATAAGTATGTGTCCTGTTTAAGGCTGAATTGAGAATCCAGCATCCAAAGAAAGCATAGCCAACATGTCCAGCTCCAATTATTAAAGAAAAACTTTACAACAAAAGAGAATTTCTTCTTAAATCAATCACCCATATGCTGGCCAGTAACGAGAGATTCATTTTTGTCTGACAAATTGATTTCATGGAACGTTTCAGGTCTTGGCCCAAAATGTCAGCTCTTTGTTCCTCTTCATTGATGCTACCTGATCTGCTGAGTTCCTCCAGCACTTTGTGTGTATTTTCATCATAAATACTTTTGCCAGCATGTGTCAGAGCTGTCAGGCTGAGATCTGGTGAAGTAGGTTATTTTTTAGGCTCTGGAAATGGAACTACCAATTTTCAACAATCCATTAAATTTACGCCAACTGACCTTCTTCATTCATCACGTTCAAAGCCCCGACACGCAGCCAAATATAAAAAGCCATACAAGGAAATTAAAAATGAAATGTAGTTGTGTATAAGTTGGTAACTGCCAAATCCTAAATTCTTAGGGGAGAAAAAGGTTTCAGTTAGGTGAAGAGACAAGTAAAACTAAGTAGCACACATCAAAGTTGCTGGTGAATGCAGCAGGCCAGGCAGCATCTCTAGGAAGAGGTACAGTCGACGTTTTGGGCCGAGACCCTTCGTCAGGACTAACTGAAGGAAGAGTTAGTAAGAGATTTGAAAGTGGGAGGGGGAGGGAGAGATCCAAAATGATAGGAGAAGACAGGAGGGGGAGGGATGGAGCCAAGAGCTGGACAGGTGATTGGCAAAGGGGATATGGGAGGATCATGGGACAGGAGGCCCAGGGAGAAGGAAAAAGTGAGAAGGAGGGAAACCCAGAGGATGGGCAAGGGGTATAGTCAGAGGGACAGAGGGAGAAAAAGGAGAGTGAGAGAAAGAATGTGTGTATATAAATAACAGATGGGGTACGAGGGGGAGGTGGGGCATTAGTGGAAGTTAGAGAAGTCAATGTTCATGCCATCAGGTTGGAGGCTACCCAGACGGAATATAAGGTGTTGTTCCTCCAACCTGAGTGTGGCTTCATCTTTACAGTAGAGGGGGCCGTGGATAGGCATGTCAGAATGGGAATGGGATGTGGAATTAAAATGTGTGGCCACTGGGAGATCCTGCTTTCTCTGGCGGAGAGAGCGTTTTAAAGCTAAGTAAGATCATTTTGCTTGGAATGGAAATGATTTAGGAGACATTTTATTTTAAAAGATGTTCAAAATTATGTGAAGAAACTATTTCTAACCTGGCTTGGTAACGAAAAATCACGTTTAATAATTGGTACGAAAAGATTTTCTTCTGCATACCACATTATCAAAAAGGATAAATGTATAAAAAAGAAACATTTCCAAGGCCCTGAGATAAGAGGAGAATCGAAGTGATATTAAGTCATGGGTTGAACAGTTTTGCAATAATTCACCTATTTTGAAATCCACACCTTTCTTTCAAATTTCGCCCACGTTTTGCAGCTCTTCCTCTGTAATCTACTGCAACTCCATAGCTAACCCTGTTCCCTCTTTTCCTTTGTGTTCCATCCCCCCACCCCACCATTCCTTTGTTGACATCAGATCCTCACGTCGTCACAATCATGAAGTCTGGGATACACTTACCTTTCCCTTCACTGATTGCACCAACATAAGAAATAAGAATAAGTGTAAAATAATATAAGTATTTCTGTTGCATTCCCCTACAAAGACATAATTTTTATTACCTACCTAACTCGATGGCATAATTAACAGCTCCAATTGAGTGGATTTGTTCCTGATCATGGGCACTGCCGATGCAGAGTTTGCACATTCTTTTGTGACATTATGAAATTATATGCATGTGACAGAGGGAAATGAGAGAGGGAATAGGACTGTAGGTGCTGCCTGTCTAGAAGCTAGCCTAGAGTTGAATGGCCTCCTGTACCATTAAAAGTACAAGATACTAGACAATAAATTTTGCAACAGTTTGTTATAATTCCAAATATTCCACATAAATACCACATAGCTCTGTTCATTTGTAGCACACATTTCCTTTACCTGCAAGCTTGCAATGTAAAATAAAAAAAACACTGCAGATGCTGAAAATCTAAAACAAAAATGGAAATTACTGGAACACTCAGTATGTCAGGCTGTATCTGTGGAGAGAGACACAGCATCAATGTTTCAGACTCCTTGTCAGAACTTAAAAGGAGTCAATAGAAGCTTGTAAGCCTGCAGTGGTAGATGGACATGAGAGGGTGAAAACTGCAAGGAGAGAGGGGGAAGGGGTTTGTCAAACAGCTTTACAAACCTTTTTACTGTTTCTCTCCCCACAGATGAACCTTGACATACCGAGTATTTCCAGCATTTTCCACTTTTGTTTCTCATCATTCACCTTATATCATCAGTCAATAGTAAATGATTCCATTTCAATTCATTACTGTTTTTGTACAGTAACTGGGGCGTAGAAAGAACCCTGACAGTTGTGACACACTGTGTACTGTGAATTCTATGCACTCATCATTTTAAACACTAAATACTGTCTAGTTATACAAGACAAACAGAAGGGCTTTGTGTCGGCCTTGGGGTTGTTTAATCCCTTACTTATTCAAACTTTAGATGAAGTGAAAAAAACAAATTGCTATGAGGTCCTTTTGACATTGTTAGTGATAAGAAATTACTCATAGGGCACAAAACTGTAAGGAAATAGCTCTGTAATTAACATTAAAAATGTATCATTCATCAAAGTCTATTTACAGTAATCCTCAATTTCTCATGGTAATCATTATCATAAATTAGTTTAGGAGTACTTAAAATAGAGAGACTTTATTAGCATAAGTAAAATGTTTTAATGAATCAGATTAACAATGAACAGGATTAACTGAAACTTTGTTTCAAAATGCTTCAACAGGGATACTTCTGTTGATGTGAAGATTTATTTTACATGAGCCCTGAGGTTTTTTTGGAATAGTTGATACAGGCTATCAAAAATGGGAGGGGGATCTCCAAAACTGAAAAGAATTTTCCACAAAGAAAGGCTTAAAATTATTTTTTGTAATCAAAATTAGGTTTAAATGAAATCAAATCCTTTGAATCTTAGGGTGAGCCCTTTAAAGCAGAAACACTGGTTGAATGCCAGAGATTGTCATTTATAATTAGGAATACACCACAATAATTACTTGTTCCTTCATTTGTCTGGAGCTCCAGTGGACACAAGCATTCTTGATTATATCTCCCTTTATAAAGGTCTTTAATGTGGAAAATAGTCTGATGTAATGCAGTTGTTCTTTGTAATTGCCTCATTAGTACATGAACTGTATAAACTATCACACATGGTGCAAAGAAACAGCACCTGTGCACCATTCAATCCCAATAGTTGATTATCTGCAAGATTTCAAGACTGCTAGTGCCTTTGCATCCATTCTTTGATTAGATGATGTGCTAAAGCCTGGGGCGGTGGGATCCAGAACGCAATCTCACCCATTTCTTTCTTGCTTGGTACCTGCTTCTGCTTTAAAGGTTCCTCTATCTCTGCAGCATCGAACCAGCGGGCATCCTCAAGCTCAGAGTGGTTGAGCTCAATCTGAAGCCATAACAAAATGCTTGTCAATATTTGGAAATTACAGTGGCAGTAGCAACAAATACTTTTGTCAAATACAACTTGTCTTGAGTTAATAAGATACAGGAAAATTTATAAACACAAGAGATTTTGCAAATGCTGGAAATCTACAGCAACACACACAAAATGCTGAAGGAACTTAGCTAGTCAAGCAACATCTATGAAAGGGAATAACAGCCAACATCTTGGGCCAAAACCCTTCATCGGCATTTTGTGTGCATTTCACAAGAAAATTTATAGTGTATGACGGACTGTAAAGTAGTTAGTTGATATGTAGCTGTGCGACTTGGCCATATTAATCACTAATGACTGAGTTACAAAACGGTAGTTATGACTGTTAAAAGAGGGGAAAACATTTCTCTTTAAAGGTTAATTATACCATATTTGTCCTATTTGTAAAGAACGAACTGCCAGTCAGTTTTCTGTACAAGTTTCTCTAATTAATCATCATCATATATGGAAGAGCTTGTAAATAAAATCTCAGTGCAGGATTTATAGAATATTAGATAATGCAAGAGAAATGTGAACGGTAGCTGTTAATAAAAGTTTGGCCCTGCCAGAAATGCACACACTGAGAAAACAAAGATAAAAGAGACTGAATACACTGGAAAAAATCTTTTTCTCTCTCTTGTGGCTTTCCTGTCAATGCCAAGTGTTAATCACATTAATCACAAAGGCCAACTTTTCAACATAAATTCTATGTTTGATTGGCAGTCTTTGCAGCTCAGAATGCTCATTTGAGTTTGGAAAATGTAGAACGTATATGGTAGAACGAGGTTTATTCCACACACAGTCCAGGTTATGCATAAACAGTGTCACACAGCATGGAGGCAAAACCCCCTGGGTTGCTCCAACTATTAATCACTAATCCCATTTTATTCTCCATTACCCAATTTATACAATGCCTGCCAAAAGTGAAGATTACTCACTCCTCACATTAAAAAAAAGAATAATTGACAGGAAAAATGCCAGGAATGAGCTGCCACCACAAGTGGTGCATCTGAGCTCAATTTCAACTATTAAGAGAAGTTTGAATAGATACATGGATGGTAAGTGTATGGATGGTTATGGTCCCAGTGCAGGTCGATGGGAGTAGGCATTTTAAATGATTTGGCATGGACTAGATGGGCTGAAGGGCCTGTTCCTGTACTGTACTTTTCTATGACTGTCACTCTTGAAGCAGAAAGCAGTGCCTTTAAATCCCATGCTAGAGAATTAAGCAAAATTACTAGGTTGTCCACTGCTGTCACAGAATTTCTGTCATTCAGAAATCAGGTCCTGTCCATACTCCCAAATTAACAAGATTTCATGGCACTAGTTTGAAAAAGAGGGTTTTTATTGACCACAAGAGATTCTACAGATGCTGGAAATCCAGAGCAACACACACACACATAAAATGATGGAGGAACTCAGTAAGTCAGGCAGCATCTAGGATGTCCTAGTCTAATATGCATCCATCCACTAGCATCATTAAAATAAATTGCAAAAAAGGTTATAAAATGGCCTGCAATTCACTGTTCTATCTGCTTGTTGGATTTTTCTAAACTTCAAAATTTATTACACGTTATTAGTACCTCAATGATTATGAAGTACTTAGTAATTTCAGAGTTCATTGAAAGGCATTATAAACATGGAAGTGTTTCCATTCTCTTATAAAGAATTGTGAAATACATTGAGATTTGAAGATTTGACGTAAGTGATGGCAATGACAGAACTCAGTAGCAAGACCTCTTGACTAAAAATGCAAAATGGATCGGAGTTTCAAAGCAATGTGCTGTGTATTGGATCCATCCAAAACATCCTCATGTGGTGAGTTCTTCCTAGCTTGGTTTCTTGCAATAGGAATATAATGGAGTCACAACCTTTGCCACAAACAGAAGAGTACATAGCATCAACTGGGCATTTCTTGTTATCTTCTTGGGGCTAGTTACAAAGGTCAGGTCACTCGCCTGAGTGCTACTGGTACCATGTAACCCAGTACTACCTGTCGCATGGTCGCATGGTCGGGTGGTCGGTAACTAAACCGGCTCCCCCACCAGGCTTGCCTGGTGAGGAGAGTGGCTAGACACCCTGCAGGATGAAAAACAAGACCTGTCAAAGGACAGATGAACCCTCTCGTAAGGTCAACGGCCATCTGGCAAACACGTGCCGTGAAGTGCGGAAAGGGCATCCCTTGCATCGAA
This sequence comes from Mobula birostris, assembly GCF_030028105.1. Lineage (NCBI taxonomy): Eukaryota > Metazoa > Chordata > Chondrichthyes > Myliobatiformes > Myliobatidae > Mobula > Mobula birostris. Next base: position 51,025,789 of record NC_092387.1, on the reverse strand, counting down.
GCTTGGTCTGGCCATTCACTGCAACAGAACTTTCCCCAGCCATCTTGGACCCCACCATGCAGCTGGATCCGGGAGGGGATGTCGAGAGGGTGGGTCTGGACCTGTGCAACCCCCTACTCACCTAAAATCCATTCACGCACACAGTGTTCCTTTCTGAGGAGTAGGGTCAACGCCACTAACTGACTGAAAGGAAACATCATCATCCTATGGGATGGATGGATGGATGGATGGAGGGGGAGGGACAGAGGGAGAGAGAGATATAGTTACAAAGCACCACAGGCAAAGCCATGTTGGAAGCTGTCTTATTCTGCAGACTAAACAGGAAAAGTTGAAATGACTTGAAACAACTTACAAAGTAAACCATAACAGTACACATTTCCACATTTTTGTTGTGGTCATTTTTTTGGTCTCCCTCTCCTTGTAGATTTCAAAGTTATCAGGGTGCTAAATTTCAGAAGCATGGTCCTTATTTTTTGGCTCTCCAAAACTTATCTTACCTTGTTCTGCTTTGGCTGCACCATTGCATGGCACCCAATCATCAGAGAACTACTGGGAAAGGGCCAGTGTTGGGATGCAGAATACGACAGTGAGGACACATCCAAACCGACTTCTTCCGCCACTTCTCGATGCACAGCCTCTTCCACTGTCTCTCCTGGGAAAGGCAAAAGAAACGAGAAATAGAAAGAAGAAATTTGCTGCAAGTCAGTTTGAAAGAGCGAGAAACCAATCAATGGTTAATGGTGGCTGTGGGATTGCCCATCAGTTGGCTGGGTTATTTCTGCACAGGATGAAAATGGACTTTGACTTGTCTCAATCACACTTTGCTTACAGAACTACTAGGGCTACTGGATTGCACTTGGTGTGCTATGCACAACTATAGTTTTATATAAATGAGAAGATATAGAGACACTAAAAAATGTACAAAAACATTCAGATGGATATCACCAGAAATGAAAAGATATACATGTTGGGATAGGCTAAATAGGCTAGGTTTTTCACCCAAAAATGTTTAGAATATAGAACACTCTACTACAAGATATGGAAGCAAGTAACACAGTAGACAGCTTGAGCCGAATGGCAGTAAATATAAAATTGATACAGGATACAGATCTGTGCCCATAGTTCACCAGTTCAAATGTGCTGTCAGTAAAGTTAAATAAAGGCAAGACATTGCCACACTAGGATGCAGTCATCATGGATGTCTATTGCTGGTATAGTAATCTGTTATTAGAAATACTTCAAAACAATATATTTCGCAGCAAAAGCTAAATTCTGTCTATAATCTTGCACTGCATGTAATCTGTTACTGTAAGAAGATTTGATTACCAATGTTGCAGAATCCAGCCAGTGCACTATACATTCCAGGAGGAAATCCCTTTTGACGTGCCAGCAGGCAATGTGTTCCATTGGATACCAACATGATAACCACAGGAGACATCTGTTAATGAAGAATTGCAGGAATAACTTAGCATTTAAAAATAGTTTAAAACATTTGCAATGCATATTTAAAGTAGTGGATGTGCCTCTGCTAACCTGAGTTACTCTGATTCCTGGAGATGTTTGCCATTAACTGCTATAAAATGGTTCAATATGATGGGAGCCCAATTGATTAGAGAATAACGCTGGAAAGTGATAGAATATCACACTGGTAGAGATGGTGATACTATTTTGTGGGTGAGATTTTTACAGCAGAGTGGGAAGAATTTATAGTCTGAGTACTCAGCTTTGGCACTCAAAATATACAATTCCATTTCTCAGTGTTTACACCCTTCATCTTCAAGAGCAACGTGTTATGACTAATGAATTTAAACAAGATGTATCCACATCTATTCCTGAAACTTTTATGAAAACCCCTGTTTGCACTTCTTATCTATTTATTTTGCTCTCTCCATTTCATCTTGGATCTTCTTCCATGCCCAAGGGTTGTATTACAAATGCCATTAGTGCAGAGCCTGGGAAATAAAATTAGTTTAGAGGAAATGAGTATAGAGTGACAGCAAATAGACATAGTGGGTAGAAGCACAGTAAATCTCTACTATCCGGAATAATGAAAGAGAATATCTCCACAGATACTGGATAATGTAAAACATATTAAAATACATTTAAATGCACCAACATGTTGCACTGTGTCATTCAACAATTGTTTTACAGTGCTATGTTTCTCTAACTTCCTACTTGCAAATTCCTAGACTGCCTACAGGAGCTTATAGACGTATTTACAGTATCCTCTTGGATCAGTTGTTTGAAACATTCTGTCGGGCCCCATGAGAATTTTATGTATTTCAATGCGATCACTTAAATTCAATACAGTACATCCAGTCTGCTTAACGTAGCCTCATGTAACAGAAAGGTAAATCACATCCCAGGAATCAGGCTGCTGAATCTCAATCAAAGAATATCTTTCCTTCGGTAGGTAGACCTTACAAAAGGAACATCATATAAAGCGAGCTGAGTGCATATCAGAATCATCCACAACGACTACCTGTGGATAATAGATTACTTCATCTGTGCCACAGACACGTTTACTGCCGGATATATTTTTCTGCGTTGGTTGTCCAGTTCTACCACAGTAGAGATGTGTGCTGTGCCAACGGAGAAGGGCCTGAGCCTAAAATACATCACATTATTGTGACTCACATTCCCCATAGATAGTCTGACCTGAAATATAAGCTCAGTGAAAATTCAGAATACAAATCTGAGGAGATTGATCATAAATTTAAACTCATAGAAACAGAGCAATCTTTTGTCACAAATACAAGAGTCTGCAGCTGCCGGATATCCAGAGTAAGACACACAAAATGCTGGAGGAATTCAGCAAGTTAGACAGCATCTATTGCAGGGGCGCTAAAGCAGGAGTCCACGGACCCCCTCTGTTAATGTTACAGGTCCACGGCATTAAAAAGGTTGGGGACCACTGATCTATGGAGAGTAATAAAGAGTTGGTGTTTCAGGCCAAGATGCTTTTTTATCACTATCTAATTGCAGTGGCCAGCACTGTAAACCAAGGAAAGATATACAGTACAACAGAATTTCCCAGAATTCTGCAAGTTAATCTCAAGGTTATATACTTTATACAACACTTTCAGTACGCTGGATGAACTCAGCAGGTCGGGCAGCATTAGTCAGAAACATTGAGTCGACGTTTCGGGCCGGAACCCTTCATCAGGACTGAAGAATGAAAGATGGGGAAGGATTTGAAGAATGCTTGTAGCTTCAGTTGAAGGACCAGTAATTTGAAAGACAAAGGGGTGGGGGAGGGGAAGCATTGACATCATAGCCCTTGAAAACAATGGGTAGTAGAAGAAGGAGGCAGAACCATGAGGGAGCTGGGGGAGGGGGTAGATTGAAATAGGGATAGAGGAAGGGAGGGGGAGGGAATTACCGGATGTTGAAGAATTCTATGTTCATACCAAGGGGCTGGAGACTACCTAGACAGTATATGAGGTGTTGCTCCTCCAACCTGAGTATAGCCTCATCATGGCAGTAGAGGAGGCCATGTATGGAGATATCTGAATGGGAATGGGAAACAGAGTTGAAGTGGGTGGCTACCAGGAGATCCTGTCTGTTGTGGCGGACGGAGTGGAGGTGCTCGACGAAGCGGTCCCCCAATCTGCGTCGGGTTTCACTGATGTAGAGGAGGCCGCACCGGGAGCACCGGATGCAATAGATGACCCCAACAGACTCACAAGTGAAGTGTTGTCTCACCTGGAAGGACTGTTTAGGGCTCTGAATGGTGGCAAGAAAGGAGGTGTAGGGACAGGTGTAGCACTTACACTTACAGGGATAAGTGCCAGGTGGGAGATCAGTGGGGATGGACGTGCGGATAAGGGAGTCGCAGAGGGACCGATCCCTGCGGAAAGCGGAGAGGGGTGGAGAGGGAAAGATGTGCTTAGTGGTGGGGTCCTGTTGAAGGTGGCAGAAGTAGCGGAGGATAATATGCTGGATCTGGAGGCTGGTGGGGTGGTAGGTAAGGACAAGGAGAACTCTGTCCCTGATGTGGTTGCGGGAGGATGGGGTGAGGGCCGAAGTGCAGGAAATGGAGGAGATGCGGGTGAGGGCATCCTTGATGACGGTAGAAGGGAAACCACGATCCTTAAAGAAAGAGGACATTTGAGACGTCCTGGAATGGAAAGCCTCATCCACGGAGCAGATGCGGCGGAGACGGAGGAACTGGGAATAGGGAATGGCATTTTTGCATTTGGCGGGGTGGGATGAAGTATAGTGGAGGTAATTATGAGAGTCAGTGGGCTTGTAGAAGATGTCAGTGGAAAGTCTGTCTCCAGAGATGGAGACCGAGACATCGAGAAAGGGGAGAGAAGTGTCCGAGATAGAGGAAGTGATATATTGAATTTGAGGGCTGGGTGGAAGCTTGAAGTAAAGTCGATGAAATTGACAAGCTCAGCATGGGTGCAGGAAGCAGCACCAATGTAGTTTTCAATGTACCGAAGGAAAAGTTGGGGAGCAGTACCAGAATAGGTTTGGAGCACAGACTGTTCCACATAACCAACGAAGAGGCAGGCGTAGCTGGGTCCCATGCGAGTTCCCATAGCTACACCCTTAGTCTGAAGGAAGTGGGAAGAGCAAAAAGAGAAGTTATTAAGTGTGAGAACCAGTTCCGCCAACTGGAGGAGGGCAGTGGTGGGGGGGAACTGGTGAGGTCTATTATCCAGGAAGTAGCGGAGGGCTTTGAGGCCTTCTGGATGGGGAATGGAGGTGTATAAGGACTGGACATCCATAGTAAAAATGTAGTGGTTGGGACCGGGGAATTGGAAGTTATTGAAGAGGTGGAGGGCATGGGATGTATCCCGGATGTAGGTGGGGAGAGACTAAACTATGGGTGACAAAATGGAGTCCAGGTAGGCAGTTACAAGTTCGGTGGGACAGGAGCAGGCAGAAACTATGGGCCTACCAGAACAGTTAGGCTTGTGTATCTTTGGGAGGAGGTAAAACCAAGCGGTACGGGGTGTGGGAAAAATGAGATTAGCGGCTGAGGATGGAAGGTCTCTGGAGTTGATAAGGGTGGTGATGGTGCGGGAGATAATGGTTTGATGTTTTTTGGTGGGGTCCAGTTCCAGTGGTAAGTAAGAGGAGGTGTCAGCTGCCGTTTTGCCTCAGTGAGGTAGAGGTCCATCCGTCAGACTACTATGGCACCACCTTTATCAGCAGGTTTGATAGTGAGGTTGGGATTAGTGCGGAGAGAGTGGAGGGCAGTGCATTCAGAGGGAGTGAGGTTGGAACAGGAGAGAGGAGTGGTGAAGTTGAGACGGTTGATGTCTCGCCGACAGTTGGAGATGAAGAGATCGAGTGCTTCATTCTATTATATACTCCCATGTCTATTATGGGAACTCGCATGGGACCCAGCTACGCCTGCCTCTTCGTTGGTTATGTGGAACAGTCTGTGCTCCAAACCTATTCTGGTACTGCTCCCCAACTTTTCCTTCGGTACATTGAAGACTACATTGGTGCTGCTTCCTGCACCCATGCTGAGCTCGTCAATTTCATCGACTTTACTTCAAACTTCCACCCAGCCCTCAAATTCAATATATCACTTCCTCTATCTCGGACACTTCTCTCTCCTTTCTCGATGTCTCGGTCTCCATCTCTGGAGACAGACTTTCCACTGACATCTTCTACAAGCCCACTGACTCTCATAACTATCTCGACTATACCTCTTCCCACCCCGCCACATGCAAAAATGCCATTCCCTATTCCCAGTTTCTCCGTCTCCATCACATCTGCTCCGAGGATGAGGCTTTCCGTTCCAGGACATCTCAAATGTCCTCTTTCTTCAAGGATCATGGTTTCCCTTCTACCGTCGTCAAGGACGCCCTTACCCGCATCTCCCCCATTTCTCGCACTACGGCCCTCACCCCATCCTCCCGCAACCACAACAGGGACAGAGTTCCCCTTGTCCTTACCTACCACCCCACTAGCCTCCGGATCCAGCATATTATCCTCCACTACTTCCGCCACCTTCAACAGGACCCCACCACTAAGCACATTTTTCCCTCTCTACCCCTCTCCACTTTCCGCAGGGATCGGTCCCTCCGCGACTCCCTTATCCGCACGTCCATCCCCACTGATCTCCCACCCGGCACTTATCCCTGTAAGTGTAAGTGCTACACCTGTCCCTACACCTCCTCTCTTGCCACCATTCAGGGCCCCAAACAATCCTTCCAGGTGAGACAACACTTCACTTGTGAGTCTGTTGGGGTCATCTATTGCATCCGGTGCTCCCGGTGCGGCCTCCTCTACATCGGTGAAACCCGACGCAGATTGGGGGACCGCTTCGTCGAGCACCTCCACTCCGTCCGCCACAACAGACAGGATCTTCCGGTGCCATCCACTTCAACTCTGTTTCCCACTCCCATTCAGATATCTCCATACATGGCCTCCTCTACTGCCATGATGAGGCTACACTCAGGTTGGAGGAGCAACACCTCATATACCATCTAGGTAGTCTCCAGGCCCTTGGTATGAACATAGAATTCTCCAACTTCCGGTAATTCCCTCCCCCTCCCTTCCCCTATCCCTATGTCACTCTTCCCCTCCCCCAGCTGCCTATCACCTCCCTCATGGTTCCGCCTCCTTCTTCTACTACCCATTGTTTTCAAGAGCTATGACGTCAATGCTTCCCCTCCCCCACCCCTTTGTCTTTCAAATTACTGGTCTTTCAACTGAAGCTACAAGCATTCTTCAAATCCTTCCCCATCTTTCATTCTTCAGACCTGACGAAGGGTTCCGGCCCGAAACGTCGACTCATCGTTTCTAACTGATGCTGCCCGACCTGCTGAGTTCATCCAGCGTACTGAAAGTGTTGCTTTGATCACAGCATCTGCAGTTTATTTTGTGTATATAATTTATACATTATTTGATAATAAATGTACTTGACTTGAATTAAAAATAAACTTCTGGCCAGAAGTCAATTCATTTCACTATTATGTTCAATATCATTGATTTATAATTTTTTAATATTGTCAATGTAAGTTATTTATATTTTTATGTTGGGGTAAAAAGATAAATTGCTAAATGCAATTAGCAGTTGTATTAAAAATACTTCATTAAATAAACTGACTTGTTAAGTTACCATGAATCAATATGGGATACGCATGTGGCTGAGTAAAAGAACTCCTGCTTCTGAACCAGAATACAATAGACAATAGACAATAAGTGCAGGAGTAGGCCATTCGGCCCTTCGAGCCAGCACCGCCATTCACTGTGATAATGGCTGATCATCCACAATCAGTATCCAGTTCCTGCCTTATCCTCATAACCTTTGATTCCGCTATCTTTAAGAGCTCTATCCATCTCTTTTTTGAAAGCATCCAGAGACTTGGCCTCCACAGCCTTCTGGGGCAGTGCATTCCATATATCCACCACTCTCTGGGTGAAAAAGTTTTTCCTCAACTCCGTTCTAAATGGCCTACCCCTAATTCTTAAACTGTGGCCTCTGGTTCTGGACTCACGCATCAGCGGGAACATGCTTCCTGCCTGCAGCATGTCCAATCCCTTAATAATCTTATATGCTTCAATAAGATACCCTCTCAGCCTTCTAAATTCCAGAGTATACAAGCCCAGTTGCTCTAAACTTTCGATATATGACAGTCCCGCCATCCCGGGAATTAACCTTGTGAACCTACACTGCACTCCCTCAATAGCAAGAATGTCCTTCCTCAAATTTGGAGACCAAAACTGCACACAGTACTCCAGGTGTGGTCTCACCAGGGCCCTGTACAGCTGCAGAAAGACCTCTTTGCTCTTATACTCAATTCCCCTTGTTATGAAGGCCAGCATGCCATTAGCTTTCTTCACTGCCTGCTGTGACAATAGACCTGGTTTGCACTAACATACCCGGTGCCTATAAAGTAGTCCCTCAACTCCATGTTGGACTCTTAGATCACTTATCTGTAATGTTAATTCCAGCATTAGGATATATTAAAACAAGAGCTGTCAAGATGAGAAACAGTTTCTTCCCCCAGGCCATTAGGCTACTAAACTCTCAGCCACATCGTGTTCACTGATTAATCTGTTCCGTACCTTCCAATATTCAATATGAATGTACTTCAGTTCGTTATTTATGTGTCATTCATCTGTAGATTTTATCCTTACCTTCATAAGTTATCATGTGTTATGTGTACTACTGTGCTTTACATCCTGGTTCAAAGAAAGATTGTCTTATTTCTATATACATTATAATGTGGCCAAGTGGTTAAGGCATTGGACTAGCGAATTGAAGGTCATGAGTTCGAGCCTCAGCCGAGGCAGCGTGTTGTGTCCTTGAGCAAGGCACTTAACCACATAGTGCTCTGCAATGACACTGGTGCCAAGCTGTATTGGCCCTTGCCCTTCCCTTGGACAACATCGATGTCATGGAGAGGGGAGACTTGCAGCATGGGCAACTGCCTGTCTTCCATACAACCTTGCCCAGGCCTGCGCCTTGAAGAGTAAAGACTTTCCAGGTGCAGATCCATGGTCTTGCAAGACTAACGGATGCTTTATTATTATTATTATTATATAGTTTCATATGTTATATACATGTATGTAGTAACTTCACTTGAACTTGAACGTGCAAGAAAAGCCCACTTTAGAACGTCCAAGACCAGAGCCTAGCCTGAAATTAAAACTGCAATATTCTGCGGATGCAGTAACATAAAGTTCTGAAAGCAATCTATGAGAGGCATAAGAACCAGAGAAAATTAAAATATATTACCTACATAACAGCCCTCCTCACCCCACATTAATACACACAGTGTGTAGGTGCATTTACCTCCTCTCCCTCCAGCCCACCATCATACCCTCTCGTTTCAGCCACACATCAGAAACATCTAGATCTGACACTTGCATGGAAGCAATATTTATCTTCAAAATTTGCCAAAACTTTTGTCTTACCTGGGATAGCAGAGTTGAATCCTTTCCTTCCACAAGGAAGAAGGCTTTCCGAAATTCTACAAACCTTCCCTTTAGTAGCATTTCTGCTCCGGCCTTTTCAGTTTGTCCTTAATTTAAAAGCACAAATTGAAACATGGTCTGATTATAAGATATCAGGAGAATGCTATTTGGCTCCTTGTTCCTACTCCACCACTCAACAATCATTATAACTTTCCTGCACTAAGCCCATATCCCTTGATTCCAAAATGTGTCAACCTCTGCCTTGAATATACTCCGTGAATGAGCCTGCACAGCCCTTCCTAGGACATTTCTTCCACTGTCAGTCCTGAATGACTATGCCTCACTTTGAGACTGTGATCCCTGATACACCAGTCAGCAGAAATCTCATCTGTACATCAGCCCTATCAAATCTCATGAGAATTTTGTACTTTTCAATTAAATCACCTCTCATTTTTTGTAAATTCTAGAGTATTTGGCCTCGTCTGCATAATACTTTCTGATAAGACAAAACTGCCATTCCAGAAATAAATATGGTGAACCTTTATTGCACTCCCTCTCTGATAATCATATCCTTCTTCCAATAGGAAAACCAGACCAGTGCATGACATTCCTGGTGCAGTCTCATCAGAGACTTATATAATTGTAATTAGTTATATTTACCACTATATTTAAATCTTAATGCAATAAATCTTAATACTGTTTGCTTTCCAAACACTTGCTGTGCCTGCATATTAACTTTCCATGATTCACATACAAAGACTCTCTCCAACACCACACAAATCTGCCAAAAAATGAACAACTATCAATTCCTGAATACAAGAGATTCTGCAGATGCTGGAAATCCAGAGCAACACATATGAAACACAAGAGGTCAGGCAGCACCTATGGAAATGAATAAACAGTCAACGTTTCAGGCCGAGACCCTTCTTGAGGACTACTCTGCTTTTCTCTTTAAAAAAGCCAAACATCAATGATGACTATAATTTTTTCACATTATATTCCATCTACTCATCCTCACCCACTCATTTAGCCTGTACACATTCCCAAACCTCTCTCAATTCACAACTCAGATAAAATAAGATAGCATTTAGGTTCTTGATTAGTAAGAGCATCAAAGGTTACGGGGAGAAGAATGGGATTGAGAGGTACAGTATAATCAATCAGCCATGATCCAATGGCAGAGCAGACTCAATGGGACAAATGGCCTAATTCTACTCCAATGTCTTACTGTCTTAGGACCTTAAATTGCTACAGCACCTATAATAACCTAGAAATGAGATCACATCCCACCACAGAATCAAAAAATAATATAACACAAATCCTCTGTCACCTATCAGAAATACCTGATCAGTCACATTCCAGCTCTTTCTCCAAAGTACTGTCATTGGTTCTAAGCATTTATCCAATTCCTATTTGAAAATTATGATTGCATACGCTTCTACTACCTGTTCAAGTAATATGTGTACTTAAATGGAGACACAACAAGGTTGCAGGCATCTAGAAGAAGACACAATTCCAGGTTAACACTATTCTCCAACCATCATCATAAATACAGATGAGCTTTTCTTTATCATTAAGCTGCTATGGGTGCTTGTAGGCTGCCAGGTTTCATGGAACATTACAGCACAGAAACAGCCCCTTCAGCCCATCTAGCCTGTGCCAAACTATTACTTTGCCTAGTCCTTTTGACCTGCATCTGGACCATGACCTCCAAACCCCTCCCAACCATGTACTTACATAATCTTCCCTTAAATGCTGAAATCAAACCTGCATCCACCACTTCTGCTAGCAGCTTGTTCCCCCTCATGTTCCCTTTCAAAATTTCACCTTCCTCCCTTAACCAATGACCTCTAGTTCTAATCTCACCCAATATTATTTATAACACTGAATACAGAGGGGAGATAACTTATAGGCTATATCATGCTTTGTAATGTCCTGAGACATTAGATGTAAGAACGCAAATATAAAAAAAGTTTGAAGTAAACAAACTGATTAATACCATCTCATTTCAGGGAAAGTATATTGTAAAAATTATCATGATTTATACAGGGAAGTCCATAAAATGTATTTCACAAAATAAATGTTTAGATACATTAAACTGTGATTAACAGTCTAGCAAAGGCATACAAAATATTACTTCTGGTAACACACAAAATGCTGGAGGAACTCAGCAGGCCTGGCAGCATCTATGGAAAAATAAACGGGCAACATTTCAGACCAAAACCTTTAGGCAGGACTGGAGAAAAAAAGCTGAGGATAAGATTTGTAAGGTAGAGGGAGAGGAGAGAGAAATGCCAGACAACAGGTGAAAATTGGAGGGGGAGGGATGAAGCAAAGAGCTAGAAAGTTGATAGGCGAAAGAGACAGATGACCATGGAAGGAAGGAGGGGGTGGGGGGAGGAGCACCAGAGAGAGGTGATGGGTGGGCAAGGAGATAACATGAGAGAGGGACAAGGGGATGGGAAATGGTGAAGCGGGGAGGGGGTGGAGGCATTACTGGAAGTTTGAGAAATCGCTGTTCATACCATCAGGGTGGAGGCTACCCAAACAAAATATAAGGTGTTGTTCCTCCAACCTAAGTGTGGCCTTATCCCAACAGTGGAGGGGGCCATGGATGGACATATCAGAATGCGATGGGAAGTGGAATTAAAATGGATGGCCACTGGGAGATCCCACTTATTTTGGTGTGCAGAGCATAGATGCTCGGTGAAGCAGTCTCGCAGTCTACGTCGGGTCCTACCATATACAAGAGGCCACACCGGGAGCACCCACCACAGTATATGACCCCGACAGACTCTCAGATGAAGTGTCGCCTCACCTGTTTGGGCCCCTGAATGGTAGTGAGGGAGGAGGTGTAGGGGCAGATGAAGCACTTGTTCCGCTTGCAAGGATAAGTGCCAGGAGGGAGATCAGCGGGGAGGGACGAATGGATAAGAGAGTCACGTAGGGAGCGACCTCTGCGGAAAGCAAAAAGTGGGGGTGGGGAGAGAAAGATGATTTTGGTTGTGGGATCCAGCTGGAGGTGGCAGAAGTTTCAGAGAAATATGTGCTGGACGCGGAGGCTGGTGGGGTGGTAGGTGAGAACAAGAGGAACCCTATCCCTGGTAGCGTGGCAGGAGGATGGGGTAAGAGCAGATGTATGTGAAATGGAAGAGATGCGGTTGAGGGCAGTGTTGATGGTGGAGGAACGGAAGCCCCTTTCTTTGAAAAAGGAGGACCTCTCCTTTGGTCTAGAATGAAAAGCTTCATACTGAGAGTAGATGCGGTGGAGACAGAGGAATTGAGAGAAGGGAATGGCGTAATTACAAGTAGCAGGGTGGGACGAGGTATAATCCAGGTATACAAGTAGCGGGGTGGGACGGGGTATAGTCCAGGTATACAAGTAGCGGGGTGGGACGGGGTATAGTCTAGGTATACAAGTAGCTGGATGGGATGAGGTATAGTCCAGGTACTTTTGGTAAGATAGTTTCATTAATTTAGATACAGAGCTTAATATCAATCTCACCTAAATCTAGTGCAAACTGTGGCACAAGACTTTCTGTACAACCAGTTAGAACTGATTCCTCCATCCATTTTTCTGTCTGGCCCAGCTTCTTAAGAATTCCATTCAGCTCTGGAACAAAAACTTAAAACATCAATTTCTTTTCTATGCTCACATAAACAAGTTTTCAGAATTCTGCAATTGCAATTAAATAACATTCTGAAAGCATACTATGACAGGCATAACAATACAGAAAATTAAAATATGTTCTTCACCCCACATTAATACATACTGTGAGCAAATGCACTTACAGTACCTCCTCTCCCTTCAGCTACACATCAGAATCATTTATATCTGACACTTACATGCAAACAATAAATGTTGCTTTGTCATTAATATTTGCCAAAGCTTTGCATGTTTCCAATAGTGGAAGAGTGTTGATCCAGAGGGCACAGCCTCACAATAGAAGGATGTCTCCTTAGAATAAAGATAAGGAGAAATTCTTTAGCCAGAATGTGGTGATTTGGTGTAATTCATTGTCACACACAGCTGTGGAGGACAAGGCACTAAGTATATTTAAAGTGGAGATTAATATGTTCTTGATCTGTAAGGGCATCAAAGGTTACGGAGTTGAGAGGGATAATAAATCAGCCATGACCAAATGGTGCAGCAGACTCAATGGGCCGATTAGCCTAATTCTGCTCCAATGTCTTCCGGTCTTATGGTCCTATACTGGGACTGGTATGTGGATAAGTCACAGGAAAGTCACATCATCATTGAAAAGCAAACCGGGGTTTTTCTTCTCCTATGTTCCTGTGTTACAAAGTGCAAAGGGTTGTTAGTTAGTGAGTATCCTGTCATAATGGTCACTGTGACATAAGATGTTCATACAGCACATTACAGTTTACAATAATTTGTGCATGATCTTTTGACTACTCTGCCATTGACCTACACCACTACTAAATGGACACGAGAACTGTTTGGAAGTACTTCTTTAAAGTAATTACAGTCAATGAAATAAATTGTACATCCACAAAAGAAGACAATATTACAATTAGTGTCAGAGTAGGACTTGGAAGGAAGGCTTCCTCTTCAGAACATGATAAAACAATAATTTTTTGAAAAGTTTTGATTTAAAGAGATGTGACTGATTTCTTACGTTGAACTCATTCTTTCAGAGACCCTGGCTAATCTACTTCCAGTTTCTAAAAAGGTAATAGAAGATTAACAAAGCCCCTAAGTGGCTACTTTTTCTCCAGTATTTCTACCTGAGGCTGTAACAAATGGTGCTATGTACTTGTTCTCAATCCTCTGCAAAAGAGGTGAGAGACCATGAAAGAGCAGGAAAGTTCCAGAGCTCAGGGCCTTCCGGCAGGCTTCATCGTCCTCCTTCAGGTCACATAGGTAGCTGCAATATAATTAAAATAAAAGAAAGATTAGTTTTAGAGAAAGGTTATTTTTCTTATAAATGTGATCTACATAATTTCCTCCATGTTCAGTGATATGAATTAGAAAATATACAGTCCATCAGATTCTTAATAGACCCCAAAGCTCTCTGTTGTACTGTGTAACAATCATTTTTAGAACACAGAACAGTACAGCACCGTACAGGCCCTTTGGCTCACAATGTTAGCTGGCCTTTTAACCTCCTCCAAGATTAATCCCAACTTCCCCTCCTTCATATCTCTCAATTTTTCTATCATCCATAAGGCTATCTAAGTTTCTTAAATGCCCCTAATGTATATGCTTCTACCACTACCTTGGAAGTGTGTTGCTGTGGGGAAAAAAACTCTGAATTCACCCTATATAGTGCCTATAAAAAGTATCCACCCCCCTTAGAAGTTACCATGTTCAATTGTTTTACAACATTGAATCACAGTGGATTTAATTTGGCATTTTTGACACTGATTAACAGAAAAGAATCTTCTGTGTCAAAGTGAAAACAGATCTCTAAAAAGTCATCTAAATTAATTACAAATATAAAACACAAAATAATTGATTGCAAACACGAGGAATTCTGCAGATGCTGGAAATTCAAGCAACACACATCGAAGTTGCTGGTGAACGCAGCAGGCCAGGCAGCATCTCTAGGAAGAGGTACAGTCGACGTTTCGGGCCGAGACCCTTCGTCAGTATTCCTGATGAAGGGTCTCGGTCTGAAACGTTGACTGTACCTCTTCCTAGAGATGCTGCCAGGCCTGCTGCATACACCAGCAACTTTGATGATAATTAATTGCATGTGTTCATCCCCCTTTAATATGACACAACAAATCATCACTGGCGCAGCAAATTAGTTTTAGAAGTCACATTCACTTTGACATGAAAGAGTCTTTCTCTGTTGATTAATGTCAAAAACACTCACATTAAATCCACTATGATTCAATGTTGTAAAACATTAAAATATGAAAACTTCCAAAGGGGGGACACTGTACTTTCTGCCAATCACATTAAAATTATGCCTTTTGTATTAACCATTTCTGCCCTGAAAGTTTTCTTTTTTTTTTAAATTTTATTTTTATTTGGATAAGGAATTCACAAATATCATGTACTTTTTTCATACATACAACCTTTTCCATTTTTTTATATGTATAAAACTATAATTATTTATACATTCTTAAGTACACATTGAGATGATATAAAAGCAAAATAGACACTTAAATAGATAATTATGTACTGTGGTAATTCTAATCTATTAGGCTAAGTAATGGTATTAGTTGTTAAGAAAAATGGTAATAATAGTTTCCATATAACTCTTCTGGACCATTTCCACTGGTCCAAAATGTTGTACATAAGCCTATGTAACAACCATTGTAGGTGTTTATATCCTAATTTGTTCGCCCTGAAAGTTTTCATGGTTTGTATGGCTAAGGCATGACTTATTAGAAGTTTTCAAGATATTAAGGATAACTGGAGACATTATTTAGTTTCTGGAGAATCTAGGAGTAAAAATTTGAACCAGGTCTTTTGGGGTTGAATGTAGAGAATGTGCCTATACAGCCAAGGTGACAGATAATCAGAACAATGTTCCCCAAGTAGGGAGGGAGGATGTTCTGTGTTTGTGAAAGGTGCTATAGAAATGAAAATATTCTTTTCTCCTTACTCAAGTAATCAGGAAGATATAAAAGAAGTGACAGATACAGGTTTTTTTTCCAGTTTACATTGAATCCGCTGTGTAATATACTTGTGATAAATATTGTAAACTCAGGAAAATAGTTTAGCAATTTTGTCCTCAACAATTCTTCAAGATAACCAATTTACAGTGAAGCAACAGATCAGTCCAATTATATTTCATCTGGCAACAACAGTTAAATTTTTAGAATGACTGCGATTAAATTTGTTTTCAGAAGACTTAAATGTCTTGTCTGAAACTGTATGGAAATCAGTAACAATTTATAGTAAGAAGAGATTTTTCCTTCTTTGCTCATGGCAATGTAGGAAGCCAAGCGGAACAACAGATCTATACTGACTCCCAGGAGAATGATATTCTTGCAATTTATCAGACCATAAGACATAAAAAAAATCTGGCATTCAGCCCTTTGATCATGCTCTGCCATTCTATTTATTTTCCCTCTCATTCCCATTCTTCTGTCTTCTCCCCATAACCTTTGACACCCTTAATAATCAAGAACCTATCAACCTCTGCTTTAAATATACCCAATAACTTAGCCTCCACAATAGTCTATGGCAATGAATCCCACAGATTAACCTCTGGCTAGAGAAATTCCTCTTCACCTCTGTTCTAAAGAGACATCATTCGAAAACGAGGCTGTGCCCTCTGGTTCTAGACTGTCCCACTATTGGGAACATCCTTTCTACGCCCACTCTATCTAGGCCTTTCAATGTTCTACAAGTTCTTATTCAGTATGTTCTTTTACACATATCCATCAACTTCTCTTTGATTTTTTCGCCATCCACCTACACTAAAGTTAATCTACAGTAGCTTATTAAACTTCTGGTATGTCTTTGGATTGAGGGAGGAAAACAGAACACTCAGCGGAAATCCATGAGGTCATAGAGACAACATGCAAACGCCACACTTTCATGACACAAATTAAAACTTGGCCTGGGAAATAGAGAGAGATTTTCAAGTGTGCAAATGGAAATCCCTTGAAATTGGCAATTATATTCTTGATCCCATAGTTTTAGCAGTTCTAATTTGATATGGGAATCCATATAAAATATGGGACACCACCCCGTTCACCACTGACTCCTCTCAAACACGAAGAGGACAAAAGAATAGAACACCTAATATAAGTGATTAGACGCACAACACAAAACTCACCGGATCCGACTAACATAATTTGAAGCCATTCTGTAGGATAACTGAGAGGCTGGTTTGATGAAATTACTCAAAAAGAGATGCATCACTGCTTGTTTTCAAGTCCAGCTTGTAGTATCTAACTAACTGTGTCGACCTCTGGTCACCTCAAGAGCAAGGTAATCTGACAGGAAAGAGAAACCAGTTATACCCCAAGTACAACCAAACCTGCACACATTAAATAAGAGAACACAGTAAAGCAGGGTGAGGGAATTACAAGATAAAATCTCACCTCCCTTTGGTGGCTCAGTTCAGAACAAGAACTCCAAAATGAAGTTAATCACTAAGTTTCCAATGTGCGCACCAGCACCCATGTCTTAATGAAACTATGTTGGTACAAATTTAAAACCAAATAATGAATATAGTTCTGGGATGTAAATTCTGCAAATCCATAAGCAACACTAAAAGAGTATCTTCACCAGACAGGCAGAAGTAGTTCAAGCATTTGGCTCATCGCCATAATCTTAAAAGGTAATAAATACAGGTCTTGCCACAAACACCTACATGGTTTAAACACAAAAATAAAACACTTTGGATTTCTTGGATACTTGCTGACATACACTAAGCAAATCAGAACCTTTGAATGCATGGTAGCATAGCGGTTAGCTCAACGCTATCATAGCGCCAGGGATCTGCATTCAATTCTGCCAATGTTTGTAAGGAGTTCATACCTTTCCCTGCGGCCACATGGGTCTCCTCCAGATGCTCTGGTTTCCTCTCACATTCCAAAGATGTATGGGTTAGTAGGTTAATTGTTCAGTGGGTGTATTGGGGGTAGTGCTGACCTGTTACTGTGCTTTATCGCTAAATAAAAAAGATAAAAAATTTAAAAAAGCACCTATGCTTCATTTTCGTGGTTTTCATGTTTGTTGTTGCTGCATTACAACAGAACAGGTTTAAATTATTCCTACCGGCTGTGGAAGCATACCTCCCGGTTACACCATCATTTAATGTCATGTACTTCAAGGAGTCGGATTGACAGTAATAGAAATGAAGCACGTACTGCAATTTCCATGTCCATAGCAGGTAGGCACAAATAGAGGATAGTGGCTTTATCACTTTGTCAGATTTGTACCAGGGCTGTTGCTGCAGCAATTCTGCATAAATAAGTGCAAAGGACACAGTTATATATGTAAAAGAATTAAAACTTGATTCTAAAATGATTTGTCAATCTTCAGAAGTAACAATTTTGTACTGTGGTGTTGCTCAAACTCATTACTTTTAATAATTACAGTAGGAAAGTGAGAAAAGAAAGCTGTAGAATGTCAGCATAAAGAGATTGGGGCTTAGAGGATATAACTCAAGTCAAGTTATCCAGAGTCCACACAGACTCTGTTTATGGCTAAACATTTTTCGTGTGTTTCTCAGGTTGTAGCTGGCGTAATTTGTGATCTGTAGTTCCATTGATTAGGCAATACCAAAATGGTCATCCTTGTTGTACTGTAACCGTTCTTAATGGCTTACACCTGATATTCTGTCCAGAACACTGCTTCCACTGTGGGGATGACCAGATTTTGCATTGTGTTGCTTGGGATGGCCTGCAGAATATGCAGAACCGCAATGAATTCATGATTTTTTTCACTCAAGAGGATTGTGAGAGTGTGAACTGTACGAGTGTTAAGTGGTGCATGCAAGCTCGATTTCAATGTTTAAAAGAAATTTGGATGGGTACATGGATAGAGGGTATGGTCCGGGTGTAAGTTATCGGAGTAGGCAGTTTTAAATGGTTCAGCAGAGTAGATGGGCCAAAGAACCTGTTTCTGTGCTGTACTTTTCTGTGACTCCTTGAGTAGGTCCCAGTCTTCAGGCTCTGCCATATCTACTATGGTAACTGGAGTCAGACAACAACAGCTCATTGGTCCAAGTCCTTGCCAACTGCAGTCAATCACTTTGCAGTCCTATATCCTCCAATAATGAATGTGCTGTTCATCTAGGGCAGCAAATGGATAAATGGCTACCAATGGCCAAATTAAAGCATAAACATAGAAAACACAAGTCAGACATACATAATCTTCCCAGGTTGCAACTCCTGACTCATGTCAGCCCATACACAGAAGCGAGCATTTGGGAGACCAGCTACCCTGTATATCGATTTCTGGTTAAGGCATCTTCTGCCACGGGGGAGCAGGGCACAGCAACAGACGCTGCCGCAACATTGGGATGGCCTGTATATTGTACTTGAGATGTACGTAGGGTTTGAGCAATCTGCTATCGTGTAAAGTAGCCAGTTGCAGAGGGGATTGGAATCTAGGAGCATGGATCACGGTCTCAGAATAAAGAGCAGGCTGTTAAGGGTTAAGATGAGCAGAATTTTCATAAAATGTTGTACTCCAAAAGGCTGTGGAGTCATAAAATGTACTCGGAGGTCAATTGATTGCTAGATATTAAAGGTGACATGGGCTCAGGGTGGCAGTAGGGGCGGCACGGGGCATGGACAGCATGGCGAGAGGGGGCACTGGGTGATGGTGGGACAGCTGAAAGTATATGTTAAACCATAACACATATGAGCAGAATTAGACCATTCCGCCCATCGAGGCTTCTCCGCCATGCCATCATAGGGGAAGGTGGGAGGAGAAACGGGTAGGGGTGTCAAAGCTGAGAAGGGGATATAGGACTTCAGGGCGAGAGGAGGGGAACACGCGAAAATCAGGGCGAGAATTGGAGCTGAAGTCAAGGATCGGCCAAGCTCCCAGTGGAGGCGGAGCAGGTTCTGAGAGTCGGGTGGCCTAATCCTACTCCAAATTACTTTACGACGTGGCGTTTGTAACAGCGGAGTCCTGCTCCACCGAGGGTCATGTTCACAAACCGCCAAGTGGGACCCCGCCGATTCTACAGCTACCCCACCTTTTACCGTCACCCCGGCAAGCCCGGTCCGGCTGACTGACTACCGACAAGACGGAAGCAGCGGCAAGATGGCCTCCTCGGCTCCCGCCCGCGGATCGAGAAGTGACCTCCAGAGGCGAGGCTGCTGAAACAGCCCGGAAGATTTCCAATTAACGTTACTTAACGCAAAGTTCGATACTATGAGACAAGCACGGTCAGAGATGATATTGTCGACGCAGTGATAGAGAAGAAAATCATATCAATAAAATCATAGAGTCCTGGAAATACCGATCAGATCAAAGTGCAGAGACACTGAGCCAATGTTTCTCATCAGTGACCAGAGGGTCATTGAATAGAAAAATTCTGCTTCCGCAAGGTTGCTTTATTTTCATATTTATTTAACACTCGTCACACCCCAAAGCACGTAGTTTTGAACTGTGGTTGTGGCTGCCTTATAACAATTTCAGCAACATATCGCCTCCGCCCCCCCAACACACACACACACACACACACACACACACACACACACACACACACACACACACACACACACACACACACACACACACACACACACACACACACACACACACACACACACACACCATCTTTTCACCAGCACTTTGAAAGTTTTCTGTGCTGCAATCTCCTTCAACCTATTAACTCAAAACAAGAATGCTACTATATACTGCCTGTGGTAATACTTCAATGATGACAGACAATTTGTGCGCAACAAGCTCCCACAAGCAGCTTATGCTCTTGATCAGATATGTTATTGGCCGAGGTTTAGAGAATGGCTGTCTATAAGCAAAACTTGCAAATACTGGTACTCTAAAAAGAAAACAAAGTGCTGGAAATATTCACTAAGGGGAAAGAAACATAATTATATTTTCAGGTCAGTAACTTTTCATCCAAAGGAATATCTGTCTAATTATCACAATGGCATCAATAAATCTTTGGCATCCCCAAGGGAGCAGGCAGAACCTGCGTTTTATTTCTCATCCAAAAGACTGCAATTGCCCGTAAGGTAGATTCTGCAAATTCCATACGGTCACCTCAGAACAACAAAAAAAATTAAGTTGACTTTATTACTTAAATCCTTTACATGCACGAGGAGTAAAAATCTTTATGTTACATCTCCGTCTAAATGTGCAATTTATATTATTTTGTAATAAATAGTATGTACAACAGGACAGCCAATATAACATAGAAATACAACTGTATCAGCGTGAATTAATCAGTCTGATGGCTTGGTGGAAGAAGCTGTTCCGGAGCCTGTTGGTCCTGGCTTTTATGCCATTTCCCGGATGGTAGCAGCTAGTACAGTTTGTGGTTGGGGTGACTCGGGTCCACAATGATCCTTCGGGCCCTTTTTAAACACCTGTCTTTGTAAATGTCCTGAATCATGGGAAGTTCACATACACAAATGCGCTGAGCTGTGCGCACCACTCTGCAGAGTCCTGCGATTGAGGGAAGTACAGTTCTCATACCAGGCAGTGATGCAGCCAGTCAGGATACTCTCAATTGTGCCCCCTGTAGAAAGTTTTTAGGATTTGGGGGCCCACACCAAACTTCTTCAACCGTCTGAGGTGAAAGAGGCGCTGTTGTGTTTTTTTCGCCACACAGCCGGTATGTACAGACCACGTGAGATTCTCGGTGCTATCTATGTATGCCCCTCGAGGAATTTAAGCTGTTCACCCTCTCAACCCCAGATCCATTGATGTCAATAGGGTCCGTCTCTATTCCTCCTGTAGTCCACAACCAGCTACTTTGTTTTTGCGACATTGAGGGAGAGTAGCGAACTATTCTAAGGGACCACCTAAAAAAGACTGCAGTGGCAACTCCATGGGGAGACTGAGTCCAGGGTTTTAGGACTCATGTCTCTGGAAAGGAACTTTAACTCCTAAACCTTCAGAGCGGGGGGGGGGTGGAATTGTTACAATTAAGCAACAACCGACAAACTATCAAATTGCTTAAATTGATTTGAAAAGTACAACGAAATATGACAGCAAGTTCCCAGAATAGTAATGTGAAATGGTGAACAGGTTTTGTCACGTTGATTGGAGGCTAAATATAGTTTAGGACATTAAAGAGAATTCCTCTCCCTTCTTTCTAAGTCGCGACATTGATCTTTTGACAGCACAAATGATGATGCCCCGGTATTAATTCTCATCCAAAACACCCCCGATCTCTGTACTGCGGTAGTCGCAGCATTGAGAGCAAAGAACAAGTAGAAGAAAACAAAGAGATTGGATTCACAAAGAATGTCAAAGAGTGAAGAAGTTATTTGAGCAATTATTAGCCGTCGACAAATATTTTATATAACATCGCCTGGTTGCCTTTTGTAAATATTCTGTCCTGAAGTTCTAATCAAATTTGAAAATATATTGAATCCAAAGCGCGAACGAAAGGTGACTTCATGCCGAAGGGGAATGGGGTTCACTGTGTTGATTAATACAGGAACGGTGGGCAGCGAACAGCACGGTATCAGCGTCGGGGAGGGTACGTTGACATGGTTGTGCTGTGGGAGACTCGTTCGCCTGCAGCGCCTCTCCACCGTTAGAGGACCTCCGGCTCAGCGCCGCCAGTGGTCGGAGGACCTCTGGCTCTGTGCCTCTCCTCGGTTGGAGGACCTCCGGCCCAGCGCCCCAGCGGTCGGAGGACCTCTGGCTCAGCGCCTCTCCACGGTTGGCGGACCTCCGGCTCAGCGCCGCCAGCGGTTGAAGGTCCTCCGGCGCAGTGTTGGCGCTTACCGCGGAGTGTGAGAAGCTGCACGTTTTGTACCGGGGGGTGCGGCCGGAAAAGCGAGTCTAGACGAGGAGTTCAAGGGGGCGGCGAGAGAGAGTGAGGCTTGCCTCTAGATAGTGGAGTGATAGTCCAGAAGCGCTGGGAGTACCTTCCTCCCCCAGTGGAAGGAGGCGTAGTTGTGTGAAAGCTAGAATAATCCTAGTTAGGGAGAAGGATTGAGCCGAGCTGTCCGAACAGGCAAGGCCTAGGTACGATTTACGGGAACTTTTTAACTCTCACTGCACATAATTATCCGAGTTATAACTCAGTGTAAATGTCTAAACAAGCTGTGTCATATTTATACATAAGTTAATCTTCTCTTCGATTGTTTACCAGTCAGAACTAACTTGGAAGTTCAATTTGCTGTTAAGCATCTTAACATGTTTGTAGGAAGTGACCGAATGGAGTTTCCAAATTATACATAGTAACATCCCATTATCAGTCGTGGGATAGATGACTAGCTAATCAGATTTTGATTATTGGTTGAGGGAGAGATGTTAACCAAGACATTACCTTGATTCTCCTGGTGTTTATTAACATCCTCTTTAAAGGTAGGTGGTTTAACTTTTCAAATGACAAGGTTTCTGAATAAATCAAAACTATTCAGTACTACACGGACAACAGGAATTCTGCAGATGCTGGAAATTCAAGCAACACACATCAAAGTTGCTGGTGAACGCAGCAGGCCAGGCAGCATCTCTAGGAAGAGGTACAGTCAACGTTTCAGGCTGAGGCCCTTAGTCAGGACTAACTGGAGGAAGAGTTAGTAAGAGATTTGAGAGGGGGAGGGGGAGATCCAAAATGATAGGAGAAGACTGGAGGGGGAGGGATGGAGCCAAGAGCTGGACAGGTGATTGGCAAAGGGGATATGAGAGAATCATGGGACAGGAGGTCTGGGGAGAAAGATGGGGGGGGTGGGAACCCAGAGTATGGGCAAGGGGTATAGTCAGAGGGACAGAGGGAGAAAAAGGAGAGTGAGAGAAAGAATGTGTATAAAAATAAATAACGGATGGGGTACGAGGTGGAGGTGGGGCATTAGCAGAAGTTAGAGAAGTCGGTGTTCATGTCATCAGGTTGGAGGCTACCCAGATGGAATATAAGGTGTTGTTCCTCCAACCTGAGCGTGGCTTCATCTTTACAGTAGAGAAGGCCATGGATAGACATGTCAGAATGGGAATGGGATGTGGAGTTAAAATGTGTGGCCACTGGGAGATCCTGCTTTCTCTGGTGGACAGAGCGTAGGTGTTCAGCAAAGCGGTCTCCCAGTCTGCGTCGGGTCTCGCCAATATATAGAAGGCCACATCGGGAGCACCAGACGCTGTATATCACCCCAGCCGACTCACAGGTGAAGTGTCGCCTCACCTGGAAGGACTGTCTGGGGCCCTGAATGGTGGTAAGGGAGGAAGTGTAAGGGCATGTGTAGCACTTGTTCCGCTTACAAGGATAAGTGCCAGGAGGGAGATCAGTGGGGAGGGATGGGGGGGACGAATGGACAAGGGAGTCGCGTAGGGAGCGATCCCTGCGGAAAGCGGGGGGGGGGGGAGGGAAAGATGTGCTTAGTGGTGGGATCCCGTTGGAGGTGGCGGAAGTTACGGAGAATAATATGTTGGACCCGGAGGCTGGTGGGGTGGTAGGTGAGGACCAGGGGAACCCTATTCCTAGTGGGGTGGCGGGAGGATGGAGTGACAGCAGATGTACGTGAAATGGGGGAGATGTGTTTGAGAGCAGAGTTGATAGTCGAAGAAGGGAAGCCCCTTTCTTTAAAAAAGGAGGACATCTCCCTCGTCCTGGAATGAAAAACCTCATCCTGAGAGCAGATACAGTACTGCACTGAAACGTTCTACACGTTCTGTTCAGTACTACACTGAAAATTTATAGGCAAAATGCATGAACCATATATTTATAATCACCTGATCAATAGGTAGGGTAGTTGAGCCAATTGCATTCAAATTAAAGGAAAGATAAATAATTAAGTTTATATGCAACGCACACAGAATGCTGGAGGAACTCAGCAGGCTAAACAGCATCTATGGAAAAGAGTGAACAGTTGACATTTCAGGCAGCGATCCTTCATCAGGACTCGGCCTGAAACGTGGACTGTTTTCTCTTTTCCAAAGATGCCTGACCTCCTGAATTCCTCAAGCATTTCATGTGTATTGCTTGGATTTCCAGCATCTGCAGATTTTCTCGTCTTCGTGCTACTTAAATTTATGTGCCAGAATGTGGCAAAATGCTATAAAGAGCGCACATTAGAAGTGTTATCCCTGCTGTAAAGTAGGAAAACAACAGCTGATTCATGCATGGCAGGCTCCTTCATACACCAATGTGATAATTATCAGCTAATCTGTCTTTAAATTAGATGCAATTATTGGTCAGGGAAATACATCTGACAGAGAAGATAGGATATTTAGCACATCTGATGATGCATCACGTCCCCATAAGATTATACAGGAATGTTATCCAATCTTTGGGTTGGAATGGGTCTAACTTGGAGAAGTCTAAATAAATTCTATTCTGGCTTCAGCAGGTACAGGTATTGATTTTAACAGTTTCAGTGATAAACTCTGTCATCTTCATCAGGGATGATGCCTGGGCATGTCTAATCCAGTGGTATTTATACCCCTGTTGTCCATCCCTTCTGATTGGTTAGTCCTCATCCAATCAGGTCTCTGCAGTCCCACCTTGTTTACAATCGAATTCCAGTTCTTAATTGGAGCAAGACCTTTGTCTTTGTTAAAATCCTTTTCCTCTAGTTATATTTCAATGGCTTCCTTCACCAGCTGGTCCCAAAATCCATTGGTGCGGCACAGTAGTTTTGTGCCGTCGAAGTCGAGCCTATGGCCACTGCAAATGCAATGTTCTGCTACCACCAATTTCTCCAGGTAACCCAAATGGATACACCTCCTGTGCTCCTTGATGCAGGTTTTCACGGTGCGTCTTGGTTGGTTCTTAATTCTGTAAAATATTCTGCATGGAATTTAAACTGGAGGTGGTGGAGGGTGGGCTTAAGACGGAGAGTTTTGAAGAAGAAAAGCTGCCTTAAATTTAATTGGGTTTGGTTGTGTGACTGTGGTAGGATGAAGATTATTCAATGCTTTAATTGTGCGGGGGAAAAATGAATTGCTTTACTGGATTCCCGTGTGGCATTCACCGGGAATCCAGTGAACACCAGCTGTCCTGAGCCCCAGGTCATCTTTGACCCTCCATGAGGATGAATTGAACATCCTTACATGTTTGTGGATGATATTAATCCGATATTTCTTCAGGATCCTGACATTCCTTCCAGAAGCCGTGGAAGACAGGAGAATTCTGATTTCTACTGTGGTTAAGAGATATGCAGCATTTGGCAAGTGTTCAGATTCAGAATCAGAACTTTGTTATTTTACACTGCCTTGCTTGAGGAATTAACTATAAGCATGTTGATTTAAAAAAAACAGCTCATCTCTTTTTGATCATACTGTTTAAGAAAGGACTGGTAACTAGATCATGACCCTCATCCTTGTAGTGAGCCCAGCTGAGTAGCTAAATTGTAATGGATTCTGGTGTAGTTTACTTTCTCGCTGGCATGATGCTTTGCACAAAAAACAAATGGACCATAAAGAATTGTGGAATTGTACCCCAAAAGGAGCTTGAAGCTTCTTAAAAAAGAGAAAATTAAAGTTTACAACAAATCAGTGTCTTTCTTCCCATTCATAGAATAATATTAATGCTAAATTAATTGTAAAAAAAATCCTGTTAAAAATTCTCATCTTTTTGATCTTGTGAAGGCTCAGCCAGTTACTACCAACCCCATCTTCCCATAAACATAAAGCATGGAAAGAAGTCACACAGCCCAATACTGCTATGCTAGTGTTAATTTGCATGATATCCCTTCACTTCCTCTCAACTACCCTTCAACCTATTGTTTTTTTTACCCTTACTTATCTGCTTTAAGGATATCAATTCTCAGAATCAGAATTAGGTTTATTATCAGTGTTACAGGATGTGAAATTGGTTTAGTAGCAGCAGTACAGTGCAAAGATATAGATTACTATAAATTACAAAATAAATGAAGTGCAAAAATTTAAGGTTTGTAGACTGTTCAGAATTATGATGATGGAAGAAATATGATGATTAAATATGAGTTGTTTCTGAATCATTGGGTGCGAGTCTTCAGGCTTCTGTATCTCCTCCCTGATGGTGGCAAGATGGCATGTCCCAGATCGTGAGGGGCCTCAAAGATGGATGTACCTGCTTGAGGCAGCACCTCTTGAAGATATCCTCAATGTTGGGAAGGGTTGTGCTTGTGGTGGAGTTGGCTGAGTCTGCAGTCTCTTTCGATCCTGTGCATTTGAGCCTGCATACCAGGCTGTGGTGCATTAGGGTTAGAATGCTCTCCACCGTACTAAAGGAATTTGCCAAGATCTTTTTGTTGACATACCAAATCTTCTCAACCTCCTAATGAAGAGTAAGTTATTGATGTGCCTTCTTCATGATTGCTTCAATGATTGTTCTCTGAGATGTTGATGACCAAAAACTTAAAACTGCTCACTCTTTCCACTGCTGACCCCCCCCCCCCCCATGAGGACTGGTGCATGTTCTTCCATCTTTTGCTTCCTGAAGTCCACAATCAATTTCCTTGGTCTTGCTGGCATTGAGTGCACAGTTGTTGCAACACCACTCAATCTATCTCACTCCTGTCGTCATCTGAGAATTTATAAACGACACTTGAACTGTGCTTAGCCGCACAGTCATGAATGTAGAATGAGTAGAGCTGCTATAATATGTTACATTTTGGCAACCAACTACTATCTATAGTTTGGTAAGCTATAGTTATCTGCGGTTGTAAGATTGGGAAAATGAGAGGCAAATAAATTTGTTATAAGAAAGTGAATTATTTGACCATGTTGGCCCTCTAACAAACAAATGAGTGGGACATCAAAGGAAATCTTTCGAAAAGTCTGATAAATTGATTTTGCCTGGTTTCATGAGACAATCTGCAGCATTTACTGGGGGGGGGGGGGAACACAGATCTATAATCATTCGTAGCCTCATGTTTAATCAGGGGGGTTTACTGTAACAGCTAGGCCATCTCGGTCCTATGGGAAAATGATGCTACTTTACACTTATTTTAAATTATTTTCTGGTTTGGTTAATTCTAAGTTATTGGACTTCAGGATTTGGTAAGGGTTACTATAGTGTTGTTCATTGGGAGATGACTTTTAAATAGGAATTGTAAAGTTAGTACAGATAGTGTAAGGTATTTAAAGCCAAAAAATGTAAAACATTTCCTTTATGTGGCCCATAGAGACAAAATACCTTAAGTGAAACTCCTTCCGGTTACTCAGTCTGCCAGGAAAACTAAGCATGTCCCAGTTTATCAGCTGGCAGTAGGATTGTCCTTGACCTCTACAAAGCAATGATCTAACTTTGTAAATCATGTATCTATATAGCCAATGTTCTTGACTTCCTCTTGTTTTATCCCAAGTTCTAAAGAAGTTTCCAAGTATCTTTGGAAAGTGGAGATTAAAAGAAATTGTAAGTATAAGTGCATTTGGGTGGTAGTACTGAAAGATTGAGGGATCATCTTGCAACCTAGAAATGTCCTTTCTTAAGTAAAATCTTATTTCTTTCCCACTATAAAAAGTTTGGCCTTGTCTCTTCCCTAAATAGGTTAAACTGTACATAGGGTGCTGAGCTGAGACTGTAGTGTTGTGGCCCAATATTGTCTAGGACATAGACCAATACCATTAAGCAAGGAGTCCATGGACCACAGGTTTGGAACCACTGGTCTAGGAGCTTCTTAATGATATGAGGTATTTCCCACAGGTGTTGTAGCTGCATGCTGTTTTGTTTCCCCATTAGTTAGCATGAGTATAAACAGATAGAGAGGGCATGATTTTCTTTGTATCGGGTGGTTTGAAGATTGCATAAAATTAATTTTAAGTACTATGAAGTATTATTTAGTTGTTATTTTTATTTGTACAGTTTGCTTCTTTTGTACATTAGTTATTTGTCAGTCTTTATGTGTAGTTTCCGTAAAACTCTATTGTACTTTTTCCTATGAGTGCCTGTAAAAATAAATCGCCAGGTAGTATGAACTAGATAATGAATTTACTTTGAACTTTGATATACATATTAAAAGCCTCCCATCTAACATGCCAAAAAGAGGTGTTATGGAAGTAGTGGGAGGTGCAGACCTCGATACAATCGCTATCACTAAAGAAATTCAAAGCAGGCTCAAAGTTTGATAAGTCCCCTAGTCATCATGCAATGCATCCTAGGGTACTGAAAGCAACAGAGAAAGTTATAATTGAGGCTTGGTGATAATTTACCAAAATTCTCTCGACACTGGGCAGGTCCAGTGGATTGGAAGACAGTGAATTTCATTCCACTGGCAAAAGGCAGGTAACAGGCTGGTTAGCTTAACATCTGTAGTTGGGAAATTGCTTGAAGCTATCATTAAGGAAGAAAGAGCAAGACGTCTGGATGGAAATGGTTCAATCATATGGATGCAGCATGGATTCACTAAGAGCAGGCCCTGTATGACAAACCTACTGGAGTTCTTTGAGGATATAACGAACACAGTGGATAGAGGGGAACAGGTGGATCTCCTATAGTTGGATTTTCAGAAAGCATTCTATAAGATATTGCATAAAAGACTTATCCATAGGTAAGGATGCATGCTGTTGGGGTAATGTAGTGGCATGGATTGGTTAACCAACAGAAGGCAAAGAGTTAGGATAAACAGCTGTTTCTCTGGTTGGCAATCATTGATGAGTATTGGTTGGCAATCAAGTTCACTGCTGGATCCACAACCGTTCCCGATCTATTTAAACAACTTGGAAGGGGGCATCGAGTGTAGTGCATCTAAGTATGCTGATGACACTAAGTTGAGTGGAAAAGCTAATTGTGTAGATGCATAGGGTCTGCAAAGAGGACAAGGTAGGTAGAAGATGTTGAGTCTGTAGCCAGATCAGCCATGATTTTATTGAATGACAGAGCAGGCTTGACAGGCAAGTTGGTTACTCCTGCTCCTACTTCTTATGTTTTTACATGTTGCAATTGTAGTGATAAAATTTCATTAGGGATTTGCAACCCATAAAAAGTGGTGAGTGTTGTGAAACATCTTGAAATGGTGACCAATCTATAAATAGAAGTATCAGATTTTTATCTTGACCATTAGTAAGAGTCTTGGATTATTAATTCAGTGGTAATGGTCTTTTGACTCAAGAAGTTGTAAGCTTAGACTTTACTAAATGGATTTGAACAGGTAATCCAGTTTGATAATTAACGGAAGTTCTGCAATGTTAGAGGTGTTATCTTTCAGATGAAACATTAAACCAAATTTAAGCAGTGATCAAAGCTTGGCTCAGTTCAGGAAATCTAGTCTTGATGCAAATCCAAATGCAAGCTAATGCATTTTCTAACAAAATGTACAATTCATCAACAGGATATTTTGAGGTTATTGAAAGGTCTTGCATAAATGCATGATATTTTTAGTTATATCATTGGTAGTGTTGACTAGGATTCATTTTAATGTCTTTCCCATACGCTTAATGAAGAAATACTTAGTGACTTCTTGCCAAGTAGTCTGGTAGTGTAGTGGTTGGCAATCAATTTCACTGCTGGACCCACAACCGTTCCCGATGTATATTAACAACTTGGAAGATGGAAATTACAGAATTAAACAAACCGTTTTATTTAGTGTAAAACCATTTACTGTAATTTGGGTGATGTATTTGAAAAATCAAGTATTCTGAATCATTTTTATCACTACAGTGGGCCATATTCAAAGATTCAAAGTATATTTATTATGTATGTATGCAGTATACAACCCTGAGATTCATCTTCCCACAGACAGCCATGAAACACAGAAAACCATAAAACCCATTCAAAGAAAAGCATCAAAACCCAATGAACAAAAAAAAACAAGGAACAAATCACGCAATTGGCAAAAAAATGAAAAACACAGAATATAAAACATCAACCATAAAGTCAATGAAACAGTCCAGTTTCAGCTCAGTTCAATTCAATCGAGCACTGTGTCATCCATTGACTACAGGCTGTAGAGCCAGTCTGCCCCAATCAACGACACACAAAATAGCTGCGCTAACAAAATGCTACAGTAATATACTACTGTATATAAGCATATGCCAAATATTTACATTTACCTGCAAGAAGGTGAAACTCCATAAAGACCAGAAGACCTAGCAGCGGAATTTGGCCATTCATCCCATGAAGTCGGCTCTGCCATTCCATCATGGCTCATTTATTATACCTCTCAATCCCGTTCTCCTGCCTTCTCATAACGCAATTTCAGTGTCTCTTCACATGGCCTTGGACCACCTGGACAATACAAACACCTATGTCAGGGTGCTGTTCATCGACTATAGCTCAGCATTTAACAGCATCATTCCCACGATCCTGATTGATGAGTTACAGAACCTGGGCCTCTGTACCTCCCTCTGCAATTGGATCCTCAGCTTCCTAACTGGAAGACTACAATCTGTGAGGATTGGTGATAATATCTCATCCTCGCTGACGAACAACACTGTTGCACCTCAGGGATGTGTGCTTAGCCCACTGCTTTACTCTCTCTATACCCATAACTCAAATACTGTCTGTAAATTTGCTGATGATACAACCATTGTTGGTGAAATCTCAGATGGAAGTGAGAGGGCGTACAGGAGCGAGATATAACAACTAGCGAAGTGTTGTTGCAGCAACAACCTGCCCCTCAATGTCAGTAAGACGAAAGAGCTGATTGTGGACTTCAGGAAGGGTCAGATGAAGGAACACAAACTAATCCTCTTAGAGGAATCAAACGAGGAGAGAGTGAGCAGTTTTAAGTTCCTGGGTGTCAAGATCTCTGAGGACCTAACCTGGTCCCATATCGATGCAGCTATAAAGAAGCAAGACAGCAACTATACTTCATTAGGAGTTTGAAGAGATTTGAAATGTCAACAAAAGCATTCAAAAACTTCTATAGATGCACCATGGAGAGCATTCCGACAGGCTGCATCATTGTCTGGTATGGGGGGGGGGGGCTACTGCACAAGATGGAAAGAAGCTGCAGAGGGTGGTAAATTTAGTCGGCTCCATCTTGGGTACTAGCCTACAGTGCACCCAAGACAGCTTCACGGACCAGTGACTCGGAAAGGAAGTGTCCATTATTAAGGACCCCCAGCACCCAGGGCACACCATTTTCTCATTGTTACCATCAGGTAGGAGGTACAGAAGCTGAAGGCACACAGTGATTCAGGAACAGCTTCTTCCCCTCTGCCATTGAACCCGTGACCACTACCTCACTTTTTTAATATACATTATTTTTGTTTGTGCACTATTTTTAATCTATGCAATATAGATATACTGTAATTAATTTACTTTTATTTATCATTCTTCTATATTATGTATTACATTGAACTGCTGCTGCTAAGTTAACAAATTTCATGACACACGCCAGTGATAATAAACCTGATTCTGATAAAGTTTGACTCTCTTGCTAATTAAGAACCTATCAACTTCTGATTTAAATATACCCAATGATTAGGCCTCCACAACTATCTGTGGCAATGAATTACACAGATTCACCACCCTCTGGCTTAAGAAATTCCTTCTGATTTCTGTTCTAAAGAACATCCTTGTATTCAGAGACTGTGCTCACTGGTCCTAGACTTCCTCTCCACGTCCAGTTTATCTGGACCTTTCAATATTTATTCATTTCCATAGATGCTGCCTGACCTGCTCAGTTCCTTCAGCATTTTGTGTGTGTCGCTTTCAATATTTGAAAGGTTCAAATGAGACCGACCTCCCCCCCCACCGCCACCCCACCTTCAAAACTTCAGTGAATACAGGCCCAGGTCCATCAAATACTCCTCATACCTTAACCCTTTCATTCCTGGGCTCATTCTTGTGGTAGTATATGGTAACATATCAATACTCGCTAACCAATTTTATTTGAATATCTCGTGTTGTTGCTCTGCCTGGAAGTCCATGCTCATCTGAGTCAGAGTCAAGATATCCAGTCTGGATAGCAACAGGCATTGCTGATCTATTGTACAGTACATGAAAATCTTGGAAAATAGAAAAATGAAATTACTCCTTATTTTTAAGTAAGTTGATAGGTTCTTACCTAGCCGGGGGGGGGGGGGGGGTTAAAATTTACAGGGCGAAGGCAGGAGAATGGGGTTGAGATGGAAAATAAATCAGCCATTTTAAAATGGCAGAACAGACTTGATGGGACAAATGGCCTAATTCTGCTGCAATGTCTTCTGGTCTCTTTGGAGATTCATCTGAAAAATAGAAAACTGAATTAGTTTTCAGAGATCAGTAGAGATGGAAATACTCTCCATTTCTACTTACTGTAGTAAAAATAGGATCTACTTTCTCTTCATATATCCCATTTAAATTGTTAAATGTTCTATTTTCACATTTCCCTGAAAAATGGATATGTGCACTGTCTCCAATACCTAGGTTGTCATACCTGAACTTGACCACAATTCTTTAACCTTTATTTTTCCCAGATCATATTTCAGCAGCAGAGTACTGCTTTAATTTTGTTTTGACTTCTATTCAAAGTTTCAGAAAGAGAAAAACAGTGTCATTGTTCAAAACTGATCGTGGGAAATTGATACTTGTAGTTAATATAATTTCATTATACTGTATCTCAGTTCAGAGGAGGTTTAGTTAAGTTGAACGGAATACCAGTGATTTGGAATGCCAGTGGAGTGTGTGTTGATATTGGAATAAATGATGCTTATTATTGTTGAGAACTACTCTTATGCTGGATTATGCTTCACAGAACCCTTAGAAAACATAATTGTGAAAACAGAATAGACATCTTTTTATTTCAATGATTGGTGTCTTTAAATCATTTCAAATACTCTTTGCCTGACATCTATAGCAAAAGTGTAATTGGGTTTGTTCTCTAGCAATTATTCCAGTTCATTTAATTTAATTGAATCTGGTTTGACTATTTAAAATGCAAGACTCACAGTTGGACTAGAAGGAAGTCGTAAGGGTAGGGAGAAGAAATTAGATGAAGTACACCCCGTTGTTTTAATATGCCCTAGCCTAGTCCCTTTGGTCTGTTGTTCGTTGATACTAACTTGTCAGATACAGGAAGGAGCAACACGCACAAAATGCTGGCAGAATGCTTGGTAGTGTGGAGGAGCAGAGGGATCTGGGGGTACATGTCCGCAGATCCCTGAGAGTTGCCTCACAGGTAGATAGGGTAGTTAAGATAGCTTATGGGGTGTTAGCTTTCATGAAGCGAGGGATAGAGTTTAAGAGTTGCGAGGTAATGATGCAGCTCTATGAAACTCTGGTTAGGCCACATTTGGAGTACTGTGTCCAATTCTGGTCGCCTCACTATAGGAAGGATGTGGAAGCATTGGAAAGGGTACAGAGGAGATTTACCAGGATGCTGCCTGATTTAGAGAGTATGGATTATGATCAGGGATTAAGGGAGCTAGGGCTTTACTCTTTGGAGAAGAAGAGGAGGATGAGAGGAGACATGATAGAGGTATACAAGATAATAAGAGGAATAAATAGAGTGGATAGCCAGCACCTCTTCCCCAGGGCACCACTGCTCAATACAAGAGGACATGGCTTTAAGGTAAGGGGTGGGAAGTTCAAGGGGGATACAGTATTAGAGGAAGGTTTTTTACTCAGAGAGTGGTTGGTGCATGGAATGCACTGCCTGAGTCAGTGGTGGAGGCAGATATACTAGTGAAATTTAAGAGACTACTAGACAGGTATATGGAGGAATTTAAGGTGGGAGGTTGTATGGGAGGCAGGGTTTGAGGGTCGGCACAACATTGTGGGCCGAAGGGCCTGTACTGTGCTGTACTATTTTATGTTCAATGAACTCAGTAGGCCAAGCGGCAGCCAAGGAAAAGAGTAAACAGTTGACATTCCGGTCGAGACCTTTCATCAGGCCTGCTGAGTTCCTCCAGCGTCTTGTGGGTATTGCTTTGATTTTCAGCATCTGCAGATTTTCTCTAGTTTGAGATACAGGAAGGAACAAATTACCATAAATCTGGATGGAGAATTCCAGAAGAGAAAAGCATAGGAGTAAAAGGAGTGGACTTGTCCGTCCTTGCACTTGAGGTGGATATGCTTATTTTACCCCTACCTGGTTCCTAACTTCACAGCCACAGAATCTTCTGGCTTGAGCTCTCCCAAATCTGCCCCAACTTGAAGCAAGTTTCCATGTTATCCCTGCACTTGCTGATATATATTGGTTCCTAAAAAAAAATAACTCTTGAAATTTAAAATTCTCATTTTCAGGCTTAAATCTAGAAGAGGACTGCCTTCTCTTTTGGCTCAAGGTAAATTTTTTCTCTGATTACACTCTGTGGGATGTCCTGGGACATTTTACTGCACTATAAATGCTCATAAGATGAAGGAGCAGAATTAGGCAATTTGACCCATTGAATTTACTGCTCTATTTGATCATGGCTGATTAATTTTCCCTCAATCCCATTCTCCTGTTTTCTTGTAACCTTTGATTATCTTATTAATAAAGAACCCATCTGTTTTGCTTTAAATATACCCAATGACCTGGCCTCTATAGGCAGCTGTGCCAATGAACTCCACAGGTTCACCACCTTCTTGCTGAGATATTTCTCCCCATCTTTGGTCTAAAAGGACATTCTTTTATTTTGAGGCTATAGACTCTTCTCACTGTTGGAAACATCTTCTCCATGTCCACTCGGGTCTTTTAGTATTGGATAGGTATGATCACTTTGATCATTTTGAGTTTGGATGAGTATTCAAGTGGATGAATCCTACCAATTTACTGGACCTGTGTGTTAATAATGGGTACTGTGGGTTCTACATTGTTTTATTTGTACCTGACTAAACATTTCAATTCAAGGTCAGGTCAAGGTGCACCTTAAAATCATTGTGCTAATCTATTCAACCATTTGTTCATGTGAAATAGTATGTTAAACAATGCTGGAAACATTCCATGTCTAACAGGCAGCATGTTATTCAGGATGTTTAATGGAAACTGACTTATTATTAATAATTTGAGGGACAGATACTTTTGATTCCCACAAAATTGTGTCAAATTATGTTCGCATTGAATAATATATCTATTTAGAAAAATGACACCTGCATTTTTTGTTCATTTTGGTCCATTCTTTGGTGGATTTGTGACCCAAAAATTGTTGCACTCTATATTAGGTCATATAACTGAGTATGAAAAAGATTTGATAACCTAGCCAGAAATGCACAGTAGGAATGCCTCAGGCAATATTGGTAACTGTACAGTCAGAGACAATTTATGTTCCACAATTCCATATCTTGACCAAAAGTGCAGTATCCTTGTATGCTTTATGAGAACCAAGGTTCTGTGACTATATAAGCTTTGAGAACAATGCCAGGGAGAAACAAAAACAGCTAGTATTAAGTGCCCATTCTCAGACTACAACATTCACAACACAATGGTCAGATAGAAAATGTCTGCATTTTATCCCACATAGCTTTTAGAGATACTGGCAAGCAGGAGGACAAACGGTCTTCTGCAGGAACTCGGCAGGTCAAGTAGTATTTGTGAGAGAAAGGAATTACTGATGTTTTGGCTTAAAACACCGCATCAGGCCAGTTCTTTCTGCAGACTGTGCGCTGCAGGTTCTGGCATCTGCAGTGTCTTGTGCCTGGCATGCAGAATTCTCTGTTTACAAACTGTGTGGCGTTAGTTTGATTAGACTACAAGGAGTAGGTGTTAGCAATTTTTTTAAAAAGTGCTTTTCCGAGTTAAAATGTATCGAATTGTGAATGTATAATTCACTTGAGTTTCCCTCATGCCTAAAACCTAATTGGCGAACCCTACTGTAACTGCTGAGATTTTGTTTAATCATCCAGAATGCCATTCAAAATTATAATTTTGTAACATTAAATATTGTCAAACAGCTATTAGACAGGAAAGGGGAATGAAAGTGTTTGTTTGGGCGAGAAGGGAGAGGGTGTGCAAGACTTAATGTTAGATCAAAGTGAACAATGCTATCTCTACTGTCCAATTGGAAATTGGCTTATTATTGTCTCTGAGACACTGTGTAAAACTCTGGGAAGAGGTGCAGTCGACGTTTCAGGCCGAGACCCTTCGTCAGGACTAACTGAAGGAAGAGTGAGTAAGGGATTTGAAAGTTGGAGGGGGAAGGGGAGATCCAAAATGATAGGAGAAGACAGGAGGGGGAGGGATGGAGCCAAGAGCTGGACAGGTGATAGGCAAAAGGGATACGAGAGGATCATGGGACAGGAGGTCCGGGAAGAAAGATGAGGGGGAGGGGGAACCCAGAGGATTCCAACTTTCACCCTGGCCTCAAGTTTACCTGGTCCATTTCCAACACCTCCCCCCCCTTTCTAGATCTTTCTGTCTCTGTCTCTGGAGACAGCTTATCCACTGATGTCTACTATAAGCCTACTGACTCTCACAGCTATCTGGACTATTCGTCTTCTCACCCTGTCTCTTGCAAAAACGCCATCCCCTTCTTGCAATTCCTCCGTCTCCGCCGCATCTGCTCTCGGGATGAGGCTTTTCATTCTAGGACGAGGGAGATGTCTTCCTTTTTTAAAGAAAGGGGCTTCCCTTCCTCCACTATCAACTCTGCTCTTAAACGCATCTCCCCCATTTCACGTACATCTGCTGTCACTCCATCCTCCCGCCACCCCACTAGGAATAGGGTTCCCCTGGTCCTCACCTACCACCCCACCAGCCTCCGGGTCCAACATATTATTCTCCGTAACTTCCTCCACCTCCAACAGGATCCCACCACTAAGCACATCTTTCCTTCCCCGCCTCTCTCTGCATTCCGCAGGGATCGCTCCCTGCGCGACTCCCTTGTCCATTCGTCCTCCCCATCCCTCCCCACTGATCTCCCTCCTGGCACTTATCCTTGTAAGTGGAACAAGTGCTACACATGCCCTTATACTTCCTCCCTTACCACCATTCAGGGCCCCAAACAGTCCTTCCAGGTGAGGCAACACTTCACCTGTGAGTCGGCTGGGGTGATATACTGCGTCCGGTGCTCCCGATGTGGCCTTTTATATATTGGCGAGACCTGACGCAGACTGGGAGACCGCTTTGCTGAACACCTACGCTCTGTCCGCCAGAGAAAGCAGGATCTCCCAGTGGCCACACATTTTAATTCCACATCCCATTCCCATTCTGACATGTCTATCCACGGCCTCCTCTACTGTAAAGATGAAGCCACACTCAGGTTGGAGGAACAGCACCTTATATTTCGTCTGGATAGCCTCCAACCTGATGGCATGAACATCGACTTCTCTAACTTCCGCTAATGCCCCACCTCCCCCTCGTACCCCATCTGTTATTTATTTTTATACACACATTCTTTCTCTCACTCTCCTTTTTCTCCCTCTGTCCCTCTGAATATACCCCTTGGCCGTCCTCTGGGTCCCCCCGCCCTCCCCCCCTCCCCCCCCGTCTTTCTTCCCGGACCTCCTGTCCCATGATCCTCTCGTATCCCTTTTGCCAATCACCTGTCCAGCTCTTGGCTCCATCCCTCCCCCTCCTGTCTTCTCCCATCATTTTGGATCTCCCCCTCCCTCTCCAACTTTCAATCCCTTAATCACTCTTCCTTCAGTTAGTCCTGACGAAGGGTCTCAGCCTGAAACGTCGACTGCACCTCTTCCTAGACATGCTGCCTGGCCTGCTGCGTTCACCAGCAACTTTGATGTGTGTTGCTTGAATTTCCAGCATCTGCAGAATTCCTGTTGTTTGCGTGTAAAGCTCTGTTTGCATCCCATCCAGAGACGTCATTCCATACATAAGTACACTAAGGTAGAATGAAGCTGGGGAGGGGGGAATCCTGAATGCAGAATATAGTGTTGAAGTTACAGACAAAAGGCAGTGCAGGCAAAGTGCAGTGTCCATAGCAAATTATGTTGGGATATCAATTTAACAGAATTCAGCAATTCCAATTATACCTTGGAAGCAAAATGACTGGGCTACAAAGTTACTTCAGCAGGGTGATGTAATTAGCTCAAAAACCTGAAGTTGAGTCTCATAGGATCATTGTTGGATTGATTCTTCGGGTAGTTGTAAGTATATGTTGAGTTAAGTTCATAACAAGGAGCAATGGAGACAAATGAAATGATATTCTAGTGTCAGCTGTTATAGAAAGACTCCCGTGATTTCTCAACTTTAAGTCACTGTAAAATAAGGATTTTTTTTTGTCATATAATGAATATCCGTCGTCCAATGTTGCTCTTCATAACTCAGGTAGTGATTCACAAACTCTAACTGTTGTTCAGTAAAGACGGGGTTAGGTGTCTCTGGGTTTGAAGGAAGTTTATAGTTGCCATGAAATATTTTCAATTTTGTATAGAAGACCATCATTTGCAATAGAATGCGGTTTTGCATTATTAATAAGAACATTTGGATTGTCACACTACCATTTTTAATTTACTTATTAGTATAGATTTGAATAGGATTATACCCAGAACAACTATGAAACTGGAATCATTCTGTCGGGTAGTGGGGGATAGGGGGAGTGAGGTTGGAGTTCTGTGCCAGGTTTACTGATTCCGTAAGGCTTTTGTAGTTTTAGGTCAGCAATGTTAATGAAAATTTGTATTAGTGTCCAAATAATTAAATAGCAAATAACAATTCTTTGACAAGTCTTTGCTTCAAAGTCTGTCTTGATTTATGTTGCTTTGTATATCTGAGAGGACTCTGAGCCATGTCCCCATTACTGATGTTGGGGTAACTGATCCTGAAGTTCGGTTGAAGCTTCATTTGTGTATATTGGCTTCTACATTGAGTTTTTGGAGAACTCCTTTTTGAATATTGTATCAATTCCTAATAAGCAGACCTCATCTTTAGGGTTACTGCAAAACAACAAATTTCACATCCTACATCGGTGATAATAAACCTGATTTCGATTCATCAGCTTTTGCTCTAATTTCCGTAAGTATATTTGTAAGGCATTTGACAAGGTTCCACACGGTAGGCTTATTCAGAAAGTCAGAAGTCATGGGATCCAGGGAAGTTTGGCCAGGTGGATTCAGAATTGGCTTGCCTGCAGAAAGCAGAGGGTCATGGCGGAGAGAGTACATTCGGATTGGAGGGTTGCGACTAGTGGTGTCCCACAAGGATCGGTTCTGGGACCTCTACTTTTCGTGATTTTTATTAACGACCTGGATGTGGGTTAGATGGGTGGGTTGGCAAGTTTGCAGACGACACAAAGATTGGTGGTGTTGTGGATAGTGTAGAGGATTGTCGAAGATTGCAGAGCAACATTGATAGGATGCAGAAGTGGGCTGAGAAGTGGCAGATGGAGTTCAACCCAGAGAAGTGTGAGGTGGTACACTTTGGAAGGACAAACTCCAAGGCAGAGTACAAAGTAACTGGCAGGATACTTGGTAGTGTGGAGGAGCAGAGGGATCTGGGGGTACATGTCCACAGATCCCTGAAAGTTGTCTCACAGGTGGATAGGGTAGTTAAGAAAACTTATGGGGTGTTAGCTTTCATAAGTCGAGGGATAGAGTTTAAGAGTTGCGAGGTAATGATGCAGCTCTATAAAACTCTGGTTAGGCCACACTTGGAATACTGTGTCCAGTTCTGGTCGCCTTACTATAGGAAGGATGTAGAAGCATTGGAAAGGGTACAGAGGAGATTTACCAGGGTGCTGCCCGGTTTAGAGAGTGTGGATTATGATCAGAGATTAAGGGAGCTAGGGCTTTACTCTTTGGAGAGAAGGAGGATGAGAGGAGATATGATAGAGGTATACAAGATATTAAGAGGAATAAATAGAGTGGACAGCCAGTGCCTCTTCCCCAGGGCACCACTGCTCAATACAAGAGGACATGGCTTTAAGGTAAGGGGTGGGAAGTTCAAGGGGAATATTGGAGGGAAGTTTTTTACTCAGAGTGTCTGGTGCGTGGAATGAACTGCCTGAGTCAGTGGTGGAGGCAGATACACTAGTGAAATTTAGGAGAATACTAGACAGGTATATGGAGGAATTTAAGGTGGGGGGGGTATATGGGAGACAGGGTTTAAAGGTCGGCACAACATTGTAGGCAAAGGGCCTGTACTGTGCTGTACTATTCTATGTTCTATGTATATAAATCTCATCTGTCTTCGCACTGTCCATAGACATAACAATGTATGACATGATGTACTGATGTTTCTGTGTGGTCCATAATTTAAATCAGCTTTAATATCACTGGCATGTGTTGTTTTGAGGCTATAGTACATTGCAATACATAATTTTAAAACTATATTATAGTAAGAAATATATACAAAAAGTAACTTAAGATGCAAAAAGAGAGCAAAAATTATAGTGAGTTAGTCTCTATTCAGAAAGCAGATGGTAATGGGGAAGAAGCTGTACTTAAAATGTTGAGTGTATATCTTCAGGCTCCTGTAACTTCTCGATGAGGGTAGAAATGAGGAGTGTGTATGCCGCAGGTGTTGGTGCTGGGCCTGCAGTGTTTACCATTTACATTGATGATTTGGTAGAGGGGACTGAGTGTAGCATAGCAAAACTTGCTGATGACACTAAACTGAGTGGAAAAGCAAATTGTACAGGGGATGTGGAGAGTCTGCAGAGGG
This sequence comes from Mobula birostris, assembly GCF_030028105.1. Taxonomy (NCBI): domain Eukaryota; kingdom Metazoa; phylum Chordata; class Chondrichthyes; order Myliobatiformes; family Myliobatidae; genus Mobula; species Mobula birostris. The sequence goes on along the minus strand of NC_092387.1, from coordinate 50,984,923 downwards.
ATATAGATAGGTTAAGTGAGTGGGCCAAGGTCTGACAGATGAAATACAATGTTGGTAAATGCAAGATCATCCACTTTGGAAGGAATAATAGAAGAGCAGATTATTATTTAAATGGTGAAAGATTGCAGCATGCTGTTGTGCAGAGGGACTTGGAGTGCTTGTGCATGAATTGCAAGAAGTTGGTTTGCAGGTACAACAGGTTATTAAGAAGGCGAACGGAATGTTGGCCTTCATTGCTAGAGGGATTGAATTCAAGTGCAGGGAAGTCATGCTGCAACTATACAGGGTACTGGTGAGGCCGCACCTGGAATACTGTGTGCAGTTCTGGACTCCTTACTTGAGGAAGGATATACTGGCTTTGGAGGCAGTGCAGAGGAAGTTCACCAGGTTGATTCCAGAGATGAAGGGGTTAACCTATGAGGAGAGATTGAGTTGCTGGGACTATACTCTCTGGAATTCAGAAGAATGAGAGGGGATCTTATAGAAACATTCAAAATTTTGAAAGGGATAGTTAAGAAGTAGGAAAGTTATTTCCATTGGTAGGTGAGACTAGAGCTAGGGGACATTGCCTCAAGATTCAGGGGAGAAGATTTAGGACGGAGATGAGGAGAAACTGTTTTTCCCAGAGTGGTGAATCTGTGGAGTTCTCTGCCCAGCTGAGGCTTCTTTACTAAATATATTTAAGATACAGTTAGATAGATTTTTACATAGTAGGGGAATTAAGGGTTATGGGGAAAAGGCAGGTAGATGGAGCTGAGTTTACGGACAGATCAGCCATGATCTTATTGAATGGCAGGGCAGGCTCAATGGGCCGGATGGCCTGCCTCTGCTCCTCTTCCTTATGTTCTTATGTCCTGGCTGATGAGAGTTCTTAATGATGGATGCTGCCTTTTTGAGGCATCGCATTTTGAAGATGTGGAGCTGTCTGAGTTTGCAACTTTCTGCAGCCTTTTCCGATTAAATATAACCAAACTAAATATAACTGGAACATATGTACTGATTAATTATGCAACTTTCTGCAAGCTCAGAATTGCCAACAGAAGAATATTTGTTTTCCAGTATTTTCAAATCCTGTACGTCTTCAGAAGTTCTTTTACCTTAGAATTTCTTTTTATCAAGAATGCTGCAAAATTTTGCGGTGAGTTGCCTTAATTAAAAATTACACAGTGCTTGCTTATTCTGAAGTTGTTTCTCTTTTCTACGTCTTTGAATGAGAGACAAAGTGAAATAACAGCATTGCCTCACTGGTGAAATTTGATTTTGATTTCCCTGCCCTTCCCTTCCTTTCACACTTTCCCACCTCCTGTTATCCTGGGAATGGGGTGAAATGGCTCCATGTTGCTGCCAGGTAGAGGACTGCAGCACTTTAATTCAGTGATGGTGAAAATACACGTGCTCATGTCCAAGTCATCATTCCATCTAACTTGAAAGCGAGCTGCAAATAGTGAGATGGTTTGGCATGCAGTTTTCTATACATTAAGTTCTTGAAAGCATTTGTATTGCTATGTCAGGAAGCAATTATTTATCAGCTGTTATTAAACTCCACCTAGCAACACAAGATACTTCAATCCTCAGCAGTTGATAGTAATTGCCTTCAGATCCTATACTTGCCTAAACTGCCTTCTGCTTACCTAATATTCTAAACTACAGCTGTCAACTTTTATTCTGTTAAGAATTCCTTACTGTCTTTAGAAATGCACATATTTCAGAATTAAAATGGTTAAAATCCAAAGGTACAAGTAGTCAAGTGCAGAATTCTAGATTGCCCCTTTTTGCTTGCATGTAGACTTGCAGGATAATGTACCCAGTATGATATATAAACGTTTTAGTCTATTTGTTAATGTTTAATTTTTGCTAAAGGTTCAAAATGAGTCTAGTGATTTTTCAAATATGCCAGTCCTCAAATAAATCGTTGAGTTAGACAAATGCAGAACTTAAATTCCTCCATATTGATTAACACACACAGAATGCTGGAGGAATTCAGCAGGCCAGGCAGCATCTATGGGAAAAACAGTACAGTCAACGTTTCGGGCCAAAATCCTTCGGCAGGACTGGAGATAAAAAGTTGAGGAGTAGATTTAAAAGGTGGGGGGAGGGGGAGGGGAGAGAGAAACACCAGGTGATAGGTGAAACTTGAGGGGGAGGGATGAAGTAAAGAGCTGGGAAGTTGATTGGTGAAAGAGACAGAAGGCCATGGAAGAAAGAAAAAGAGGTGGGGGGAGGGGAAAGGACCACCAGAGGAAGGCGATGGGCGGGCAAGGAAATGTGAGGGTGGGAAAAGGGGATGGGAAATGCTGAAGGGGGGGTGGTGAGTGGGAGGCATTAACAGAAGTTTGAGAAATCAATGTTCATGCCATCAGGTTGGAAGCTACCCAGACGGAGTGTAAGGTGTTGTTCCACCAACCTAAGTGTGGCCTCATCACGACAGTGGAGGAGGCCATGGATTGATATATCGGAATGGGAAGTGGAATTAAAATGGTTGGCCACTGGGAGAGCCTGCTTTTTCTGGCGGATGGGGAGTAGATGCTTGGCAAAGCGGTTTTGCAATCTATGTCAGGTCTCGCTGATATTCAGGAGGCTACACCGGGAGCACTGAACACATTATATGACCCCAACAGACTCGCAGGTGAAGTGTTGCCTTTCCTGGAAGAACTGTTTAGGGCTCTGTTATGGTAGTGAGGGAGGAGGTGTAAGGGCAGGTGTAGCACTTGTTCCGCTTGCAAGGATAAATGCCAGGAGGGAGATTAGTGGGGAGGGACAAATGGACAAGGGAGTCGCATAGGGAGTGATCCCTGCGGAAAGCAGAAAATGGGGGGGGGAGGTTAAGATGTGTTTAGTGGTGGGATCTAGTTGGAGATGACGGAAATTACGGAGAATTATGTGCTGGACGTGGAGGGTGGTAGGTGAGGACAAGAGTAACCCTATCCCTGGTAGAGTGGCGGGAGGATGGGGTAAAAGCAAATGTGTGTGAAATGGAAGAGATGCAGTTGAGGGCAGCGTTGATGGTGGAGAAAGGGAAGCCCCTGTCTTTGAAAAGGGAGGACATCTCCTTTGTTCTAGAATGCAAAGCCTCAACCTGAGAGCAGATTACTTTCTTTTGATACCGCAAAAATATAATTTTTGTTCATTACTCATTTTAACAACAATTCAGTTGGGCTCAAATTAACTTGCATTATCACAATACTAGAATTTATAACTGATGTAATCGTTGATCTGATTTCCATGTTTTGGTGCCTTCAGAATCACAATCAGATTTAATATCACCAGCATATGTCAGGAAGTGTGTTTAACTTTGAGCGTGTGCCTTCATGCCTCTGTACCTCTTTGCTGATGGTAGCAGTGAGAGCAGGCATGGCCTGGGTGATGGAGATCCTTAATGGTGGACACCCACTTTTTGAGACATCACTTTTGACATCCAATGCCACCACACACAAAAAGTGACAATATCTCAAACGCTTCTTCCTATTTGTTCGAATTGAATTGACGTTATTTCTTACATCCTTCACATACATGAGGAATAAAAATCTTTACATTACTTCTCTGTCTAAAGGTGCAATGTGCAATCATAGTAACTTATAATAATTTATAAATAGAACAGTCAATGTAACATAAAAATCCACTCATGTCAGCGTGAATTAATCAGTCTGATTGCCTGGTGGAAGCAACTGTCCCAGAGCCTGGCTTTTATGCTGTGGTACTGTTTCCTGGATGGTAGCAGCTGGAATAGGTTGTGGTTGGGGTGACTCGGGTCCCCAATGATCCTTCGGGCCTTTTTTTCACACCTGTCTTTGTAAATGTCCTGAATCATGGGAAGTTCACAACTACAGGTGCGTTGGGCTGTCTGCACCACTCTCTGTAGAATCCTGCGATTATGGGAGGTACAGTTCCCATACCACGCAGTGATGCAGCCAATCAGAATGCTCTCAGTTGTGCCCCTGTAGAAGGTTCTTAGGATTTGGGGGCCCATACTAGACTTCCTCAGCCGTCTGAGGTGAAAGAGGCTTATGTAATCTTGAGTTTAGCTATCTCTTCATTTGTAGCCTCAGTTCTGCTTTTTGTCTTGTCTGTCTGAACTCTTGACTGTAAGAAACACTTGATTTTAAAAGACCCCTGCATTTCATGACTTGTTCAGGTAAGTGCCACACCAAGAGAGCGTTAACAGCCAGAGGACATGTTTCTAATTATGTTAGTCCAGAGAATACATCCTTTGAGCATTCTGGAAAAAGATTGGATTATTGTAATGGTCTCATCTGGAGACCACATACGTGTAGTGGATGGCAGCAACTTGGTCGGTTCTACTTTGGATTATCAATTTACATAATATGATCAACTTTTAATTGAGTGAAATCTAATAACTTAGGGGAGGAGCTGGAGGAGTATGATAGTATAGTGACAAACTGATTCATTTTCCAGTGCCTTGGACTAATCTATAGAAATTCACCACCATGTTAGATAGATAATTTAAATTGTTATTAAATGTGATATAAAAGGTAAGTAATAATAATAGCCATGAAGCTTTCATGTTGTTCTGTCTCAACTTACTATTAATGTATCTGAGTATGTGACTCCAGTTGACCTTTAATTGCCCACCTGACCTGGCAAGTCATTCAAGATCAGATAAGGACGTCAGTCTATTTTCATCAGATCCCTTTGAAAATTATCCAGTGTTTAACACGTAATGAATGATACAGAAGTTAAATACACCAGACTGGTCAGACTATCTTGGGATCTCACAGCTGCACTAACACCTAATGAAAATCAGCCAGAAATCTTGTTTGTGGATTGCAGAAAACTGTTCGGATTCGAGATTCTGTGAACGACACATCAAATTTACGCGTTTGCATTTCCATTAATCTTATTTTAACCTCCTCCCCCCTCCCCCACGCGGCATAAAAATTGTGATGTACGTGAAAGAGTTAACGGCTAGACCGACTGAGTAACTCCCATCCCGTACACTCAGGCAGAGCTGTGTGTGTGTGTGTGCTCCATCCCCGCTCGCCTCTCGTACCCCCGGCACCCAGTCCGCTGCGCAACACGTCGGCCGTTCAACAGGTAAATATCGAGAAACTTTTCTCCTCTGCCCCTTCCCTCTCCCTAACCCGACCCTCCGTCCCCCCATCTCTCCAGCTCTCACCATGATTTGATTATCATTTGGCGTCCTATCCAAGCGCCCGTGGATTACTCGCTGTCCTTTGACTTCGGCCTTGCTCGGAGCGGCGGGCGTGATTTTTGGTTTTTTAGTACTTTATTGTTTTATGTGTTTGTTTGGTCTTTGCACGTCAAATTACTCGTCTTTAGCACCGCATGTTCTAGCACGATCGTTCTAAATGTCCGATAAAGGACGAATAACGTCGTCCCACAATTTTAAAAAATGGATTATTGGAGTGTCGTGATTGTCTTGGCTCTAACATTTTCGGGGAACTATTTTTTTCTTGGTTTAATGAACAAAGTACACAAACATTTTACCGTCTTTTAACGGCAGAAATAAAGCATCCAACTTGTTGATATGATCATTAAAGGTGGCTATAGTATTGGTGGCAATCAAACAGTAATTTTAACTTTCGTGTACTTTTAACTACTCTGGGAGTCTGTGTAATTCGGCCACCCCTACCCCCCCCCCCGCGTTAGATATTTGCTGCTTCTTAGCATGGATCGTGTTGGGGTGGGGAGGGGGAAGGAGGAGGGAGAATACGTGGCAACTCTTTCTCTCCCCCATAAGTGCTGCTCTCGCCTTCTGACCCCAAGCGATGTAGGAAAGTGCACGTACTCTGCAGAGCCTATTTGGAACTTGAGCCCAACCCCGCCGCTTTCCACATCTTCGGCACCATAAAGCTCTTCCCACTTCTCGTCTCCACGCATTAAATCAGAGATGTTCAGAATTGATGAACTCTTAATCATCCAAATGGAACCTAGCCACGTTGCATCCGTACTTATATTTGTAGTCATAATTTAACATCTCAATAAAGAGACTGGCTGTAACTGTGCTACCTTGCCTTCCTACAAGCATTGTCAACTCTTTTGGATTTTCCTTTTATTCCTGCTATCCTACAATGGTTTTCTCTTGTTTGTGATCCTGTAATGGTAGCGTTAACGCATGGAGACAACAACCACAAAATTCATCACATAATCCCTTTTAAAGCAAAGTTTTAATTGATGGTATGTAAATAACAATTTTAGATTTCTGCTATTTATATTTGGTTCCATCGTTAATTACAGCATAGTTTCAATTTGTATTGAATTATAATGTATAGATATACATTGTCAATTGAATAATTGGATCAAATGATTCTGGAGCTATTATGTGAAAATGTAACCTTTTTAAAAAAAAAGTTGCAGAACTGTCATTATATTGAGGGGTACAAAAGTGTATGTGCATATGAGTTCTTCACTTTGAAGTATCATGTTGTGAATAGAAATGGTATCACACTTTTAAAAGAAAACACTCCTCGGAAGTGTGTGATCCATATTTTCATCATTGGACAACTGCACTGGTGGCATAAGTGAGCCAGCTTCAACATTCTGGAGAGCTGGCCCATTGACATTACAGACCTACAACATCAGAAGCAATTAATATAGCACAGTGAGATGGGTCCAGTTACAGAGCAGAGTTAGCAAAAGTTCTATCTAATCTATATAATATAAACAGTGTGCCTGTTTAAATTAACTAGTTTACTTGCATAATGGAATTTCTTTCCCTCTACCCTTTGTATTTTATTCCAGCGGAGTTAATGTGAGCTCGTTAGTGTCAAAACTACATTCACAGAACTCTAAAGATTTTAGTATTTTGATATTTGTTCAAATGTCCTCTCTGTTTAAAGGTTAACAAAATTATTTCAAGAAAGCATGAAGGTTACTTTCATTACATATGTGTCTGTGATAGAGGAACGGCCATGCTTAAATGACACTACATAATTTAACTGATTAAGTAAATGATTCAACTTGATTGCATTGTTAGCACTCTTGCATTTTAATCTTTTAAGTTGTGAATCTCAAATTGCAATCCCAGAAGAGTCTTGGAAGTTTGAGGACTTGTCACCTCTCAGAGGAGATACTTGGCCAGGATTGTGTCTACTGGTTTAAATGGATGCCAAAGGTCCAATGATGTTTGGAAGGATGTCCTGACCAATAATGTTCTCTCAGCTAATACTGCCAAAATTGACCAGCTCTTTGTCACTTATTGAGGCATCTTTGCTGGTTACATCAAATTAACTCCTTATCTCTGAGCAACAATTCCATTTGAATTTTACCATGTTAGTGTTTTTATATGCATATTGCTATGGTTGAAATTATATAAATTTATCTCTTTCAAAAATAAAATTAATTAAGATATGAGAATGAATATTTTAGCTGATATGTCTATGTTTGAAGTGCTGCATCTTTTGTGGTAAAAGAGAAGGACAACCTGTATAATCGATAAGGCCAGTCAAGTAAAAGAATATCAATGTTGCTAGAGTTCATTCAGTATGGGTTTGGCTAGATACCCTTACTCCAGACTGCATTCATTAGTATTTAGTGTTTTTTTTAAATAAGGAGTCTATACGATCACGGCCAGTATGTTTAAAATTTAACCCAGATGGAGCAGGCAGGTTACTTTCAGGAGGATGTGGTAAGAAACTTAGAATACAAATGTAGGAAGAAAAATGCAATGTGTTTAAAGATTGCTGAGTTGTGATACACTAGAGGTAAAATGTATTACATTGGAACTGATGAATGTGCAAACAGCCTATCTTACCACTGTGACCAAATAATAAACTATTGCTGATATAGGTTGTGAATAGTCTTTGTTTTAGCTCTTAAGACACTCATGAACCAGCCAAGATCAAAAAGAATGGGAAATATACAGGTATTTCAGGCTCTGGTTCCAGCCACAAACCTGTGTTCTGGGTCACAGCCTTGGATCAGCTGCGGGTCTGGATCTGGCTGTCCTACCTACAGTCCAAGCCCCCAGCTCACATTCCAAACTAATGAATTTTCATAAGATTTCTGAATAATCAGATGCAGATCATCAGTTCTACTATTCTCAGCAAGTCTGTGACAAGGGAAACAATCTTAATGTTTCAAGTTGTGACCTTTCATCAGAACCTGGAAAATGAGGAGGAGTGGAGAGAAGGGAAAAGGGATAAAACAGAAATCAAGAAAGTAGCAATGGTGCTGGCTGGGAGATGGGTGGTGAAGATTTGTTAATTATAGATGATCTGTCTGGAGGAGATATAAATAGATGAATGAAGAGAGATGTGGTATGGGAGGGGGGATGGAATAACATTGCCGGAACTATGAGAAGCAAAACACTGCAGTTGCTGGAAATCTGATAAAGTTGGTGTTGGAAATGTCCATCAGCCAGGCACAGCATGAGTGGAGGGATGAAACCTGATTTAACTTTGCAGATTAATGACCAGTTATGATACCATTTGCAAAGGCTGGTTATCTGAAGTGTTGACTTCATTGTTGAATCCCAAGGGTACATAAATAGGAGATCAAATGATTTTCCTTGTGTTTATTTTGCCCTTTGTTGAAATGGTTTAGGAAACCGAAGACAGAGAGGTCAGAGTGGCAAGCACTATGACGAAGAAGTAAAATGAGAGACAACTAGAATCTCAGGATCAATCTTGTGGACTGAGCAGAGGTGATTTGCAAAGCAGTCGCCCAGTCAACACTTGGTTTGTCCAGTGTAGAGGAGACAACATAGAAAGCATGTGATTTGTAAGAAGTATGAATGATTTGCTGCTTCACCTAGGAATGTTTGGCTCGCTAGATTGTGGGGTGGGAGGTGTGGAAGTGAGAGATGTTTGGCATCTCCTGCAGTTTCATTGGAAAGTGCCATCAAAAAGAGCCAGAGTGATGTCAAAGTTGTAAAAGAGACCAGAGAGTCGTAGATGGAACTGTTATTTAATGCTGAAATGGGAGAGTAAAGTGTGCCAAATATCACATTTAATGTGATGGAAATTGTAGAAAGGTATCTTCCTGATTATAGAGGGTTAAGGAGCAGATTGCGGTAGAAGGGGAGCACAAGGGAAACACTGTTCTCACTCAGAGAGGGAGAAGGGGGTGAATGCTGAAATGTGGGTGATGGAACATATGTAGACAAATGCCCAGTCAACCATGGTGAATGGAATGACATAATGAAGGAACAAAGAAAACATTTTGGAAGCTCTGTGGAAAGTGTGGTCAGCAGAGAAACTAGGTAAATGAAGTGGGATCTTTTAGGTGCTGTAGTGAAGGTAGTGATGGGAATCTCTGGGCTTTTGCTAGTAGTTTGTTGCTAACCTATCCACCTATTTTAAGGAAAAGGAAAGAGAGATGGACCATGTGAAAGTGAGATCATGGTAACAAAGCTAAGGACATTTTGGAGCTCGGTATGAATGCAAGAAGCAGCATCAAGACCATCGCTGTACCAGAAAATGAGCTGAGGAAGGAATCCCAAGTAGGATTGTTCTTCACATCCAACAAGGAGACAGCATAGTATGTACTCCTGCAGGTTTCTTTATTCATACCTTTTGATTTGGAGGCAATTAATAATGTAAAGGTGATGACTGTAAGTCCATGAAGGTTAAAGAGGATGGTCATGGTTAGCATCTGTCCAAGAAAGGGTTGGAGGGCTTTAAGACCATCCTTGTAATGGAGGGTGATGTAGAGGGACTGAATGTCTAGGGTGAAAATGAGCGTCTGAAAGCTATCAAAATGACAGGAGATGTCAGATGGATGAGAGAACAGTCGGGGGTCAGAGAAATTACCGTGGATCAAGAACATTGAAACAGCAGGCTTACTAAGCAGTGCAACTTTTGGAGGAGTTGGAAATGGGATGTTCATGATTGGGGTGTTCAGGGTTGAAACTTTCATGACAGCATAAGAGGGAATTGGGTGATATTAACTGTCTGAGAGACAATAACTTATAGGATGACACTGATCCTCACAAGTTTGTGTTCAGTATCATCAAACAGTGGCATTTTTGTCCATATTCATTCCAGTCTTCTCATTAGGGCTATACCTTTGAAGACAATATTGGATTGGTCCATAGTGGTGAAGTGCAATAACTCCAGAGAAGGACGTTAGTGAGTAAGTGCAGTGTTACGTGGGTTATAGCAATATGTAGGTGAACACAGAATAATAGAACAGAGGGGGAGAACCAGGTTGAAGAAAGCATTCTCAATTTGTTTTGACGAGTCCTACCTAAAGAAATGGCCATTGACACAAAGATGGCAGAAGAAGACTTCGACGTTGTGCTGGACTTGAAAAATTCACTGAGATAGGGAACATGGCAGGATAAAGTTAGGGCCTCTGGATGACAAGTTTTTTGGGATCGATGAGAAAATCAGAAGGGATAATGGAAACATGTTGAAGAGTATTACTGTAAGGGAGATGGGGGGGTCAGAAAAATGAAAAGTGAGAAAGATGCACAAGAGTATTAGAATTTGATATGTTGAAATATGCTTGAAAGAAAAAAAATGTTTTTAAGTACTGAGTGCAGCAGATGATGAATTTGGAACTGCTGGCCAAGGCAGCTTTGTGATAGTGAGGCAATGCTGATGGAGAAAATGATGAAGATTATGAATATGTTGGAACAGAGATTCAAACTAGGCTGATTACTTGAAAATATTTGCTATCATGGGTAGATCTGAAATGTAGTGAGTGGAAGCTGGATCAGTCAGTTATTTATTTTGTTTCGCAATACAGCACGGAGTAGGCTTCCGGCCCCAGAGCCACGCTGCCCCAGCAACCCCCTCCCCCCCCCAACAATCCTGATTAACCCTAACCTAATCACAGGACAATTTACCATTTAACCAATCTGGTACGTCTTTAGACTGTGGGAGGAAAGCAGAGGACCCAGAGAAAACCCACGCATTCCACAGGGAGGACGTACAGAGTCTCCTTATTGAACTGCGAACTCCAGGACCCCCAAACTGTAATAGTGTCATGCTAAGTGCTACATTGGGCTTTATAATTATTGTGAGTTATACTGTTGTATCCATAAGCATTGATTTATGCATAGTTACACATCTGCTTCTGCACTGAAGTAATTGTAGCTTATTTAGCTTTCCTTTGAACATTTGTATTATCTTCCAACAGTAATTTTGCCCTTTCCATTTTGAGAAGGTTCCAGTCTGGTTTGTGAATGGCAAAAGGCTTTTATGGCATTAAGGGAAGGAATGTGAGACTGTAAATTTGGTAGTAAAGAATAAATATTCAGTAACAAAATCTTTGCATTGCTGCATATGGGGGGTGGGGGGAGAAGGAACATGCAATGGCAGATCATAGTGAAACCAACAGCAATCTTTATTGAACAACAATACTAACCAGTTACAACCCAATATTCATAGGAGCCATGGACCAAGAAAGTGGACAGTTTAGGCTTACCACCCATACATGTGATCTCTGTCACCCAGAAAACAAGGGAAGCAAGTGCCTGGCAGTTGCACTATCTTAAAGTTTTGTCGCTACATGCTGAGACCCTTCATCCAAAACATTGTCCATTTCCCTCCACAGATGCTGCCTGACTTCCTGAGTTCTTCCAGCAGTTTTTTTTGCACCTGATTCTAGCATCTGCAGCTCTGAGAAGTTCAATGGGAGAGGAGCTGTTCTGATATATCCTTTTGGTTGGGAAAAATCCTATTAAAGTATTTCAAAAAGCCGTTGCTTTGAGTGATGTGATAGGATTTCCTAGTATCTAGTTTCGGATGCAAAACAAACAAGTGATCTGGTTATTTATTATGTTGTTGCTGTGGACTTGCAATGTGCAAAATGTTTCTTAGTTTCTTTCCCAGAAGTAATTAGCTTTCTTAAAAACACTTTATCATGGAAAATCTGAATCCATATCTTTCAACACTCTGCTGCCCTTCCTCACAACACAACCCTCCTTCTCTACTTGTATGCTTGCTGTTAGGATAATTATCTTCGGGTGCAGTTGAGTGGGGGTAATAGAGAAAAGAAATTGATTTATGGAAGTCTGGTTGCACAGATGTTTGTACCCATATCATATTGGTAGTTCTGCTTATTTATTATTTCAAAGGTTAATTTTATTGTCAAACTGTGCATGTACAACTCTGATATATGTCTTCTCCAGATAGCCATGAAATACAGAAAAACCATGGGAGTTGTTGAAAGAAAATACATCACCCCATCCAATCGAAAAAGAAAAAGCTACAAAACTCGCAAACCCCAAACCCCCACTCCCTCCCTCACACAAAAAAACAGATCACACATAAGGAAAACAGAAGCTGGAACAAGCCCCCCAACCCAACCCTCACACCAAAACTAACAGATCATCCATCTGGAAAAAGGCAGCTAGAGCACCAAAAACCCCAAACCCTTAACCCTCTCCCTCGTGAAAAAGAACAGTGACAATAGCATCAAACCCCAACCCCTTTCTCGCACACAAAAATTAACAGATCGCCCACACAGAAAAACACCAGCAAGAACATCAGACCCGAAAATGGTACTATATTTATTATTTGTATTCTGCTCATAGCGTTAGAGTTCATCACGTAAACCTTACTGAATTAAAAATATGTAATTGAAAGTAACAGCAGCCTCAAAAATGTAAAATAAGTAGCATGAGATTAAAGTTTTAGCTTTTGTTTTGGAAACCAAGCTATTTCTCTGGCATTAAAGTTTGCTTTTGGAGAGGAAAAATTATACTAACAGTGGCCAGGATCCTAGTGAGAAAATTGAAGTTGTCGTCCATGTTCTTTGCAGGGATTGATGTGGTTGAAACATTTGAACAGATGATGAAAAATATTCCCAATGAAAAGTTTGTAAATCCATTCTGAATAGACCAGAGCTGTCATTGATGGGTTGAGTACAATCTGAACTGAACTTATTAGCTAGATTTTGAAGTCTGTAGCTCAATAGAGAAGGTTATTCATTTCTTCTTACAAAGAACAGACAATGTCCTACTAGAGATAAGCCAAAAAATTTCTACTCAAACATATTTATTCATGCAGAGTGAATATTTAGCAAGTTTTCTAGCATCTCAATACTGGAGTTACAGTATTCTTTGGAAAAAGAATGGGTCTTTTAGCCCTTGAAATCTCTTGAATCATTCAGTTAGATTATTGTTGGTCTATACTTCAATTCCATTTACTGATGTTCTAGAAAGTTTCAAATCATCCATAACCACAATTATTTTGGAGGGAGATATCCATGTTTCTACTTCCATTTGTGTGAAAAGATGTATGATTTTAATTGTGAATGTCCTAGTTCTTATTTAAAGAGCTTCATATTCATTCAGCAGAGAAAATAATGTATTGGTCCTATTGAATTTTGTTATTCTAAATGTTCATATTGGATTTTCTTAATGGCCTGGCCAGTATGTGAACTAGGGGACAGAGCGAATAAGGAACAGCTGGGTCATGAAGCTTTCATCTCAGCAACAGGCCAGGTCTAGGCTGTAGTCATGTCTGCCCCCTTTGTTCGTGGCACCTCTTTATCAGGATACTCCTTTATTTCTTTCTACCTCATACACTTGTCATTGAATGTCAAGTGTTAAACTGAATATTGGTCCCAGTAGTCAGGTTGTCCCTCTCACATTCCCACCTAGCATCTGTTTATTCCATTCTGCAGTCTTCAAGGATCAAGGACCAACTTTATTCACATTTGCACACATTAGGAATTTGCTGTGGTGTATTGATGTGACATACGACAAAAAACAGCATTCAACGATTATAAGAATATAAAGAATAATACAAAATAAGCTGAGAGGTTAAGGTACAGATATTGAATAAAATATACATAAATACTAGATCAACTGAAAAGGCAGGGTGTTGGTAACAGAGGCAAGGGTTGGGCCAATTTTGCTCCTTGTTCCGCAGTGTTTACTCCTCTCTCCATGGTGCTGAGGGTGTGAGACTACTTCGGCTGCTCTGCGCTCTAGGTCTATGGACTCTATTTGGTTCAGAATGCTGTTGCTTTTATTGCTTGCGTGATTTGTGTTTTTTTTTTTCTTTGCGCATTGGGTGTTGGTCTTTTTTAATTGGATTCTTTGGGATTTCTTGCTTTGTGGCTGCCTGTAAGCAGACAAGACTCAAGGTTGTATAATTTGTATATGCTTTGATATATTCTGTGAATCGTTATAATTTACAATATAAACAGCATTATAACAAGTGTCTTAAAGTGTTTACAGTGCAGTGACTGAGGTGGGGGTTGGCCAACTAGAATGGTTAATCAAATTAACTGGGGGAAGAAACTTTTAAAGTGGTGTGAGTTTTTTGTTAGCAGCCCTATAGCATTTTCCCAAAGGGGGCTTTTAGAAAAGGCAGTTTGGTGGATGGGTAGTGGCTTCAATGATTTCTTCTGCCCATGTCGTTGTCCTGGACACACAAGTCCTGCAGTGATGATAGGTTGCAGCCATTGACCTTTTTTATTGACCTTACAGATCGCTGTACTTTACCACAATGCAATCAAAAATTGGGAGTTCAAACCCTCCTCTAATTCTTCAGGCGGAGCTCTGCATGTTGCATCCTCACTGCATATAGTGCTCTCTGATAAGATTAAATGTTTTTAAAAAAAATGCAGATGCTACAAATTTGCAAATGGTGGAAATAGTCATCAGGTTGAGCAGCAGCTGTGGAAAGAGAAATAGAGTTAGTGCTTCAGGTTCATAACATTCGGAATATTTACAGCATTTTTCTTAGAAGCGATTAAATGAAATTTTTCTATGTGACTATAAACTAAACTTATCTGAGGTTTTGATAAGTGTTAAAGGAGAAAAGATGTAAACAAAGATTAAGATCATTCTCAACCAAAACTCAAAATCTCTGGTAGGATATTATGACCTAACCTAATTTACAGATTTAATCTATATTGTCCTATGGGCACTGTACGTAAGTTGTTTGTTACTTTTGACCTTTTAATTTTGCTGTGGATCTTAATTATTTAACCTCTCTGCCTATGTTATTTGGTCTCCTTGCTGCATAGAAAATGGAACTAATAGATGCTGTACAATGAGATTTACAGATTGCGTGGCTTTGCCTGTACATCATTGCCAGATTACCAACTGCTTGAACAGCTGTTGCTTTGCATAATTAACACTCATCTGTCAATAGGCTGCCATTGCTATGAAACTTTAACCACTGGCAATAGTTCACTGTCTAGAGAGGAATGATGTAGTTAAGATTGTAGCAACACATCAAAGTTGCTGGTGAACGCAGCAGACCAGGCAGCATCTCTAGGAAGAGGTGCAGTCGACGTTTCAGGCCGAGACCCTTCGTCAGGATTGTAATTAAAATTGTATTTGCTTTATCATTGACATCTACAATGAACTTTCTCCACTAAACATCTATAATGGAAGACTGTGTAGAATAAATGGAAATCCTGGAATCTTCAACTTTTAAGGTCTCTTTGGCAACCTGTCTCCTGCCCCACCCAGTTGTGTACACTACATTTAGTGCCAGCATGATTGCTGAGATGGTATCCTAGTCAGTTGTCAGTCCACTTGGGTTCCAGATTTGTTGTTGGGGTCTGGTCCCCGAGAAGCCATCCCTTTCACAAGGAATATTTGCTTTTAGCTGGTGTTTTGATTAATATGTGCCAACGTGTTTATTACATGTCTTTGAAGTCAGATCCCTTTCAAGTTTCATTGAAGTTTAACCTGTGCCAGTCTATGTCATTGTTATTTGAAGGCATAGGAAAGGACTTGCTGAGTGACAAGGTATGTGCGGACAGTGAGAAACTGTTTGATGTCAGTTTGATTTCTACTATGCAGTGGCTAAAAGGGACAAGTGTACTAGTACCCCAGTCCTGACGAAGGGTCTTGGCCTGAAACGTCGACTCTGCTTCTTCCTATGGATGCTGTCTGGCCTGTTGCGTTCCACCAGCATTTTGTGTGTGTTGCTTGAATTTCCAGCATCTGCAGATTTCCTCGTGTTTGCGAAGTGTACTAGTACACAGGCATACAAATTGCCTTAGAGTCATGCACAGAAACAGGCCCTTTGGCCCATCTAGGCCATACCAAATTGTCATTGTGCCTAGTCCCATTGACCTACACTGGATCATAATCCTCCTTTTCCCTCCCATCCATGTACTTATCCAAACGTATTAAATGTCGAAATCAAATCTGCATCAGCCACTTCCTCTGGTAGCTCATTCCACACTCACGCCACCCTCTGAGTGAAAAAGTTCCCCCTCAGTTTCCCCTTAAATATTCCACCTTTCACCTTTAACCTATGACCCCTAGTTCTATTTTCATCCAACCTCAGTGGAAAAAGCTTACTTGCATTAACCCTATCTATACCTCTCATAATTTTGTATACCTTATCGAATGACCCCTCATTCTACACTCTAGGGAATAGAGTCCTGACCGAGTCAGTCTTCAACGTAAAGCAAAGTAATTCTCTTCACCACATACTAATCTTGACTGCATGTTGTGTGTTCAAATGAAAGTACTTCGCTTCAAGCTCAGTAGTTAAACTTTAGTATGAAGATAGAATTACCCAAACATTCACTGTTTAAATAAAATTCAGGCTGTTTCCTTTTCACATCTTACATTACCATTTTTGTGCCAGAATGAATCCAAGTGCATTCCACTTGATTGTTCTTGCCAACTTATTAGGCCCCATTTCATAGGTCGGCGGATGGGGTTGGTTCTGTTGTCTGTGGGCCTTAATTGCTGTAAATAAATGGCAAGAAGTGAATTCTCCATGCATTTATTGAAGTTTATTTAGTGAAAATAATTGGCCCACATGATTACCTCATGAAAGTTTAGATTACATCTCCTTCTGAAGATTGAATGTTAAAAATGCTTTCTTGGTATACCATTGGTATAAGTACCAGTATTGACCTCAATTTTGATTTGTGAACTTTTTTTTTATCATCAGTCAAGGATTCCTGGATAGGTCAGTGCATTGAGCACTAACAGTCTTCTGTGGAATTTGGATACGAGAGAGTCATGAAGCCAGAGAATTTCACAGTACAAAATGTCTTTCAATCCATTGCTACCCTTACGGAAGCAGTCTGGTCCACTGATATCCTCATGAGGGAATTTGCCTTTTTTTTCCCTAGTATGCACCTGACTGCAGTCCCACATATGTAGTAAGGGCACTCAGGAATGGTGAATATATTTTGATCTTATTAATGATGCCAAGTCCTGAAAAAAAAGATCTAATCCACTGTTTTACCCTTCATTTGTAGCTTCATATAATTCCTTAGCTTTAGATTTCCAGTTTCCCTTTAAACAGCTATGGTTTCTTGGTTCTTGAATACCAATGAAACTATTCCCCAAAGGTTGTGGAGGGATTTAAATTTCATTCTTTGGACTAGTGGTCCAAATTTTTTGATGCTCCTGCTGCATTCACTTTAGTGTGCACCTCTACCCTAATATTGTATTACAAAACCATTTTGTAAAACCACATCTCAGTTATTACGAGATTGCTGGTAACCAAACACTTCCATTTGTATTGTATTTGAATTTGAGGTGAGATTTAAGTGATTAAGGAGGAGCAAAATAGATAGGATGATTTATGTAATCTCACTATAACCAAACTACATACTTTGTAGCCTACTTTGTCCCTAACACCCCTCCTCCTACACACATTAACTAAAAAGAAATGTAAATTGCTCTTCAATGTATTAATTAATAACAAAAACTGAATAAATTAGTATTGAATATCATTAAAATAGAGACCAGCAAAGAATGCCAAGCATGATTTCTGTATTAACGATAGCCTTCTGTTACGCAATGCAGTGCTATTCAGTTTTTCAGAATTGGGAAGTACTAGTTTTGAGAGGGTGTTACTGGTATATTGTTATCTGAGAGGAGCCAAGATAATTACAGTTTTATTTCTATGAATGAGATCATGAGATCAAGGAGAGAAGAAAACTGTCAGCACCATTTCTCGCAGTCTGGTGGTGCAGAGACCATTTCTGTTCTCATTTATAAAATTAGTTGCTTTTACGTACTCCTCGTGCAAAAACAGAAGGTTGGCTTCTCACACAAAAGCATTAACTGAACGAAAAACTAATTACTGTGTTCCCCTGCATTAGACAGTTCGGGCAATGTATATTTGTCCTTATGGAAGTCCCATCACTCAAAATATTTGACATATAGAATAAAAATTAACTGGTATGGAATTCATGTGAGACTAAAATAACTTAAAAAAAATGCAAAATACGAAATAAGTAAACATCATAATTCTTTCTTCAAGGGTTCACTATTTTGGTCACAGCTCCAAATATCATACCTGTACATGAAAAGTATGTAAGGTGCAGTCATTTCATGTGGATTTTGGTAGCCTCCTCGCTCAGCTCCCCTCAGTGAGAAACCAGACACTTACAAGCTGCCAATCAGAGGTTAACTTCCCAAATGAAAAATACTCATCCACATGTTGCCTTATCAGAGTATAATTTTCTAAAATTCATCAGTGACCAGTTACGTTCTGACTGAGGGGAAAAAAAGTAGATCTATACAATGTATAATTAAGATTGGACTAGGATTGAAATGTAAACTTTAAGTAAGATTTAAGCATATACTTGCCACATGAGTGGGAGAAGATATATCTGGAATTTCAAATATGATTATAAGGTAAATAGTTAAAGCTATTTGTGCTTAAAATAAATAATTTCAGGAATAATTATAATCTTAAAATTTTAAAGATTGTGATGAATTACTAAGAAAAATGTAACCCATCATAAGACCAAAAGACATGGGAGCAGAATTAAGCCACTCGGCCCATGGAGTCTGCTCTGCCATTCCATTTTGGCTTATTTATTATCCCTCAGAAAACCCTATTCTTCTGCCCTCTTCCCATGACCTTTTATGCCATGACTAACCAAGTACCTATCAACCTGTGCTTTAACTCATTGACTTGGCCTCCACAGCTGTCCATTGCCATGAATTCCACAGATTCACCGTCTTCTGTCAAAAGAAGTTCCTTCTCATCTCTGGTCTAAATGGACATCCCTGTATTCTGAGGCTGTGTCCACTGGTCCGAGACTCACCCGCTATAGGAAACATCTTATGCTCATCCACTCTGTCTAGGCCTTTCAATATTCAATAAGTTTCAATTAGATTCCCCCCCTCATTCTTCTAAACTCCAGTGAGTACAGGCCCAGAGCCGGCAAACACTCCTCATACATTAACCCTTTCATTCTTAGAATCATTCTCGGGATCTTTTCCAATGCCAGCTCATTTTTTCTTAGATAAGGGGCCCAAAACTGCTCTCAATACTCCAAGGGTGGTCTAACCTGTGCCTTGTAAAGCCTGAGCATTGCATTCTTGCTTTTGTAACCTTTTGATATGAATGGTGACATTGAATTTTCCATCCTTGCCACCAATTCAACCTGCAATCTGCTCAAGGACTCATAAGTTCCTTTGCTCCTCTGAATTTTGAATTTTCTCCCTGTTGAGGAAATAGTCTACACCTTTAATCCTTCTACCAGAGTGCAGGACCATGCACTTCCCTGCACTGTATTCCATCTTCCACTTTTCCCATTCTCCCAATCTGTCTAGGTCTTTCTGCAGACTTGCTGCTTCCTCAACACTACCTGTCCCTCCACCTGGCTTTGTATCATCTTTAACCTTGGTCATTAATCTATCAATTCCATCATCCAAATTATTGACATATAGCATGAAAAGAAGTAGTTCCGATACAGACCGCTGCAGAACACCACTTCTCACTGGTAGTCAACCAGGATATGCCTCCTTTATTCCATCTCTTTGCCTTCAGCCAATCTTCTAACCATGCTAGTATTTTTCCTGTAATACCATGGGATCTTATCTTGCTAAGTAGCCCTACGTGCGGCACCTTGTCCAAAGCCTTCTGAAAATCCAAGTAAACAACATCCACTGACTCTCCTTTGTCTACTTTGCCTGTTTCCTCAAATAATTCCAACAAATTTGTCAGGCAAGATTTCCCCTTAAGGAAACCATGTTGACTTTGGCCTATTTCATCATGTGCCTCAAGAACCCTGAAACTTCATCCTTAATGGACTCCAATAAGTCAGGCCAATTGGCCTATGATTTCCTTTCTTCGGTCTTCTTCCCTTCTTAAAGAGTGAAGTGATACTTGCAATTTTCCAGTCCTCTGGAACCATTCCAGAATTTGCTGATTCTTGAAAGATCATTACTAATGCCTCCAAGTGGGCATCAATTATGGACCTAGCATGATCCAAAAAGTGGCAATAATGTGAATAACCAGTTTACACAAAATTATGTTAATACCCTTTGGTATTTTTCAACAAAATAGAAATGTGTGGTTTTTGGTCTGAAAACGTTACTTTGAATTGTGTGCATTTTGTGTTGTGCAAAACACTGGCAGGGTTAGTTTAGTGCGATCCTTCTTAAAAAAAATAGTTGCATATTGGTATCACCTGCATTTATTTTTGAACTTAGCTATCAAGGCTTGAAGCTATATATGAGCATTATTAAAAAGAATGCATTACAGTGGTAGTTTCACTATCTGACAAGTATACCAACAATACGTTTGCAGTTGGACATTGTATATTTTGGAGGGAAAGTGCTATAGTGGCAGAAATGTTATTTGCCACTTTCAGCTCCCGTGTGAATGTGAATTAGTCCTCAATGTATGTAGGCATGGACTGTTTGATTTGCTGAGTGGCTGGAATCCAACACTGAGCAATCATCAGACCACATCACCACTTCTGAATCTTACATTGGAAATGTCAGTTGATATCACTGTCCATTCGCAACTTCCTGCAATTTTCCGAACGTTGAAAGTAGATTGATGGGGCGATAGTTGGCCTTTTTTTTTGAACAAGATATATCTGGGCAATTTTCCACAGTGTTAGGTAGCTACTTGTATTAGTACAACTTGTCCAGACACACAACTAATTTTGGAATGCAAGTATGCAGTTGGCCCATTAGCCTTTACTATATCCAGTGCTCATGAGCCTTTCTTTGTTTCACTCGGATTGAATTGAATCGAATCCAATTGCATCCTTTTTGAACTCCTTTATATTCTCCCTCCAACTCAAAATCTCTCCTAATTGGGAAACCTGAGACATGATATTTGGACCCCTAAGCCATAATATACCTTTAATTGCCTATCACCCTTCATGACTGGATGTGGTAAAACTGCAGAGTTATTGAAGTAAACCTGGTTGCAAACAGCGTAAATTAAACTCCAGTAAAAACAGAACATCCAGAGCAAACTCCATAGGTCAGGCAGCATCTATGGAGAGAGAAACATTTCATTTTCAGTGGCCTTCATTTTTTTAATGAATGAAACCAACATCTTGTGTCTCATTTTGAGAAACAGTTCTGTATTTTTTAAAATCCGTGTCTGTAATTACAGAAAGAAAAGGGTTGAGTTGAGGAAAAGTATAATTCATGGATCAAGTTGCTATGATCTGGTTTGCTTGAAAGGATAGGTTACAAAAGATTCAATAGAGCTTTCAAAAGTCATTTATATGCATACTTGAAGGTGAAGATTTACCGATATTTGAAGAGTTGGGAACTGATTAAATGAGAGCTCTTAAGTAGAGAGCTTTATCATTGTAAGATTCAATAACCTATACTCATCAAAATAAGTAATTTCACAGCTTATCAGTGATGTCATGATAAAGATTATGTATTCAGTTACGTAATCTAGAACACTGGAACACGAAGCATTTACTGACTGCCCTTAATTGCCCTTGAAATTCTTTCTTTAGTCACTATAGTCCTTCAGGTGAAGTACCTCTGCAGTGCAATTGGATAAAGGATTCTGGGATCATTGAAGTTTTTGTAAATATTCAATCAATAGAACCAATATTCTCTTCTGCCAGGTACAGCTGGCTTTCATTATTGATCCTTTTTTTTCAATGAAATAATCATTTTTCCTCCATTCCTGTTGTAGGATTGAGCATTGAGTCACTAAAGCCATCATGATGTGCGTGAAGGTTTGGTGTGTCGTAGGACTAGGCATCCTGATCTCCATCACCCAGGCACATACTGATTTCTTCACATCAATTGGTAAGCACTTTTTTGTAGTACTTGTTGTTTACAGATGTTATTTATCAATTAGTATGCTGAAGCTTGGACAGGTGCTGAGGAACAAATATTAAAGTTCACACAGATGGTTCTTTATTTCTCATTATTTGTAGAAGAAAGTAAAACCTCAGGCACAAACAGAAAATACTCAGCAAATCAGGCAGTTAACCCTGTTTGTTCAACTCAACCTGATCTGTTGCGTGTTCGCAGCATTTGCTTTTTTGTGGTAAATGTAAAAGAATCTTTCATGCTAACTGTCCAGGTACATTTTTTTTGTAACTACCAGAATTTTTGGATATATTGTACAAGTTATGCAAAGACTGAACCTTTCAATTTAATAGGGCAGATTGCACCATTAATGGAAATAGGGAAAATACTACAAATGTTGGAAATCTGAAACAACAACAACAGAAAAGTCTGAAATACTGACATTTCTGATTCTATAGTTGCTGTCTGACTTACTGAGTTTTTCCAGCATATTTTTGGTCTTTTAGTGAAATTTTCATTACACAATGCTTGGGTCTTTTGTAGCTTGCTTTAAACTCAGCAATGCTACTACATATGTCGATACTCAGCAATGATCACTTTAAATAGTAAACAACAACTACTGTCATCATCAAGCAATGAACAGGATTGTTGAAACTTAGATGAGGGGAACACACAAAATACCAGAGGAACTCAGCAGGTCGGGCAGTATCCATGGAAGTGAATAAGCAGTCGATGTTTCAAGCCAAGCCACTTCTTCAGGTCTGGAAAGGAAGGGGGAAGAAGCCAGAATAGAAAAGTCGGGGGAGGGGAAGACAGATAGTTGGAAGGCGATAGGTGAAGCCAGGTGGGTAGGAAAGGTAAAGGGCTCGAAAGAAAGCAATCTGATAGGAGAGGGAAGTGGACGATAGGAGAAAGATAAAGAGGGGAGGAAGTAACTGTGTTATCTTGCAATCCCTGTATTCTTTTGAATGCAGTATTTCACTTGGCTTCCCTATGGATAGCTTATAGTTCCAAAACATTGAATGGTTGTAGGCAGTTACAACATGACATTACTTATTGGGATGGTGTGTGGGGAGGGGCAGGGGGAAGTAATTATGAAAATTGGAAAGGAATTTTTTTTGATACCAACTGATTTGTAAATGGGAGCATCAATGTATCATCAGGCAATTAGGTAATGCGCTCATATACAGTTCTCTAGCCTGAGAAGAAATGTAGTCTTGGAGAAATTGAAATGTCCACATTTCACTACTTTAACGACTGTTTTCCAAAATAATTTTCCACAGCTCCTTGAAAGTCTTACACAGTCTGTTTTGTTTATCATGAGCAGGCCAGATGACAGATCTCCTATACACAGAGAAAGATCTGGTGACTTCCTTGAAAGATTACATCAAAGCTGAGGAGAGCAAACTAGGTGAAATCAAACGGTAGGCAAATTGTTTGGAATATTTAGAATTTTCATTTTTAAATCCCATTTTGTGTGGTTAATAATTTGTACATTAAATATTTGCAGTTAATTTTAGTTAATTAATAATACCAGGAAAAACTGTTGTCTGATCACAGAGGTAATTTCTTCCTAATGTTTCTCCACCCCACCAGGTGGGCAGAAAAGCTGGACCAACTCACTGAGACAGCCACAAAAGATCCAGAAGGATTCCTTGGTCATCCAGTGAATGCCTTTAAATTGATGAAACGATTGAACTCGGAGTGGGTAGAGCTGGAAAATCTGGTACTTAAGGATATGTCAGATGGTTAGTGGCTATTCAGCATCTAAGCATGCTAATTGGCAAAGCCATCTTACTCTTCCTCTAACTCATTGCTCCTTTGCCTTCTGTTCTCTGCCCCCCCCCCCCACTCATTCATGGTATCAAAACAATCCAACCTCTTTGGTAGCACTGCAACCTGTTTAGACTTTGCCTAATCATTGCAGCCTGAGTGCTTTCATAGGAATGACTTACTGTTTGTGTTTGTTATATATTTGATGAGTGGAAAACTGCGAAAGAGAATGAAAGGAATTGGCCACACCTGTCTGTTTTGTCATTCATTAATATAATGGCTAATCTCTTCAAGTATCACATTTCTGCAATAACCCCGAATTTCTTTTTCCATTAATAACCTAAAACCTTCTGATCTCAAATTTTAATATAATTGGCAAATGAACCTCCACAACTTTATTGGGTGGGAATTCCAAAGATTCACTACCCTTTAGGTGAAACGATATCATTTTGGTCCTAAATGGGTGAATTCTGACTTTGAGATTGGGACCTTTGGTTCCAGACATTCAGGTTAGGGAAACATGATGCCAATATCTAGTTATCAAGCAGGATTTATAAACATGACAAAAGCAACATTTCTATTGTCTTGGGGTAAAATATTCGTTTAATTTTTTTTCTAAACAACATTTTCTCTCCTTTCTATAAGATGTAGGAGCAGAATTAGGCCATTCAGCTCATCGAGTCTGCTCCATCATTCTATCATGGTGGATCCTGGATCCCACTCAACCCCTATACACCTGCCTTCACATCATACCCTGTGATTTCCTGACCAGTCAGGAAACTATCAGCCTTTAATATACCCATGGACTTGGCCTCCACCGCAGTCTGTCGCAGAGTATTCCACAGATTCACCACTCTGTGGCTAAAATAATCCCTCCTTACCTCCGTTCTAAAAGGTTGCCCCTCAATTTTGGATCTGTGTCCTCTAATTTTGGATACTCCCACCATTGGAAACATCCTCTCCACATCCACCCTATCCAGCCTTTCAACATTTGGTAGGTTTCAATTAGATTCCCCCCCTCCCCCCCCATTCTTCTAAATTTCAGTGATACAGGCCCAAAGCTGCCAGACGCTCTTCATCTGCTCACCCCTTCATTCCCGGAATCATCCTTGTGAACCTGTGAACCTCCTCTGGACTCTCCAATGGCAACACATCCTTTCTGAGATATGGGACCTAAAGCTGTTGACAATACTCCAAATGCGGCCTGACTAGTGTCTTATAAAGCCTCAGCATTATCTCCTTGCTTTTGTATTCTATTCCCCCTGAAGTGTATGCCAACATTGCATTTGTCGTCTTTACCATGGACTCAACCTGTAAATTAATCTTCTGCAAGTCTTGCACAAGGACTCTGAAGTCCCTCTACTCCTCTGATGTTTGAACCTTTTACCTACTTAGATAATAGTCTGCACTGTTGTTCCTTTTACCAAGAATGTGTTATCGTACATTGTATTCCATCTGCCAGTTTTTTGCCCATACTGCCAATTTATCTTAAGTCCTGCTGCAATCGCATTGCTTCCTTGGCACTACCTACCCCTCCACCTATCTTCATATCATCCGCAAACTTTCCCACAACGCCATCAATTCTGTTATCTAAATCATTGACAACCAATATGAAAAGTAGCAGTCCCAATACTGATTCTTGATGAACACCACTAGTCACTGGCAGCCAACCAGAAAAGCCCCATTTTATTCTCACTCGCTGCCTCCTGCCTGTCAGCCATTCCTCTATCCGTGCCAGTATCTTTCCTGTAATGCCATAGCGTTTTATCTTGTTATGCAGCCTTGTGTGGAACCTTATCAAGTGCTTTCTGAAAATCCAAGTAAATGACATCCACTGCCTCTCCTTTCTCCACCCTGCTTGTTACTTCCTCAAAGAACTCTAATAGATTCGTCAGGCAAGATTTCCCTCTACAGAAACTATATTGACTTTGACTTATTTTATCGTCAGTCTCCAAGTACCCCGAAACCTCGTCCTTCATAATGGACTGCAACGCTTTCTCAACCACTGAGGTTAGGCTAACTGGCCTATAATTTCACAAACACAAGGAAATCTGCAGATACTGGAATTTCAAGCAACACACATAAAAAATGCTGGTGAACGCAGCAGGCCAGGCAGCATCTATAGGAAGAGGTACAGTCGACGTTTCAGGCTGAGACCCTTCGTCAGGTCTAACTGAAAGAAGAGATAGAGATTTGAAAGTGGGGGGGGTGGGGGAGATCCGAAATGATAGGAGAAGACAGGAAGGGGAGGGATGAAGCAAAGAGCTGGAAAGTTGATTGGCAAAAGGGATTTGAGAGGATCATGGGACGGGAAGCCTAAGGAGAAAGAAAGGGGGAGGGGGGATGCCCAGAGGATGGGCAAGGAGTATATTGAAAGGAACAGAGGGAGAAAAAGGAGAGAGAGAAAAAAATTAATAATAAATAAATAACAGATGGGGTACAAAGGGGAGGTGGGGCATTAACGGAAGTTAGAGAAGTTAATATTCATGCCATCAGGTTGGAGGCTACCCAGACGGAATATAAGGTGTTGTTCCTATAATTTCCTTTCTTTTGCCTTCCTCCAAAGTGACATTTGCAATCTTCCAGTCCTCTGGGACCATGCCAAAATCAAGTGATTCTTGAAAGGTCATGACCAATACATCCATTATCTCTTCAGCAACCTCTCTCAAAACTCTGGGATGTAGTCCACATGGTCCAGGTGACTTACTCACCTTCAGACCTTTGAGTTTGCCTAGCACTTTTTCCTTTGAAATAGTAACGACACTCACTCCTGCTCCCTGACACTCACGGACCGCTG
Source organism: Mobula birostris (assembly GCF_030028105.1). Classification (NCBI taxonomy): domain Eukaryota; kingdom Metazoa; phylum Chordata; class Chondrichthyes; order Myliobatiformes; family Myliobatidae; genus Mobula; species Mobula birostris. The sequence goes on along the minus strand of NC_092387.1, from coordinate 50,958,446 downwards.
GCACACTGCTAGTGCCTTCCACAATGAAGACTGATGCAAAGTACTGATTAAGTTCATTTGCCATTTCTTTGTCTCCCATTACCACCTCATCAGCATTATTTTCCAGTGGTCCAATATCAACTCTCACTTCCCTTTTACTCTTTATATAACTGCAAATACTTTTAGTATTCTGCTATATATTGTCTAGTTTGCCCTCATTCCCATCCCCCTGCCATATTTAAACCACTCCCAACAGCTCTAGTAAATTGCTGGCAAGAATATTGGTCCCCCTCGGATTCAAGTGCAACCCGGTCCTTTTGTACAGGTCACATCTGTGCCAGAAGAAGTCCAGATTATCCAGAAATCTGAATCCCTGACCTCTGCTCCAATTCATAGGCCACTCATTTATCTGCCATCTCATTCTGTTCCTTTCCTCACTGTCGCATGGTACAGGCAGCACTCTTGAGGTTAGCACGCTTGAGGTCCTGCTTCTCAGCTTCATTCCTAACTCCCTGTATTTTGTTTTCAGGACATTTCTTGGCATTTGTAAATAACATTTTGAAAATGGTCTGAATTCTGAGGAGACTTCTTTCTGATTGATTCAATTATATTCTTTGTTTTTTTTGTGGAAATGTTTGATCCCTCATCATGAGGCGCTGGCATTGATAATTGAAAGATTGCCAACAGTTGCAGCTTGCATTGTGACTCTAACACTGTTGCATCCAGCATCATTCATTGCCAGATGTTTGCCTTCTGTTTCCTTTGAAGATTTTTATTTGATTTAATAAAAAGTAGCTTGTTACTTTGGTTGGGGGGGGGGGATGCATGCTCTTGATTGATGTATTGCTGTTTACTTGCCAGCAATTCCTGTAGCCATGTGATCATTGCAGCTGACTTGCCCATCAATGGATTTGTTTTCTTTATAAGTGCAAAGTTCATTGATGAAAGCTTAATGCTCAGAAGTACTTACAAACAAAACTATCCAAGCTATTTAAGGTTTATTTTGTGATGAATAGCTCCAAATTCTATCAGTATTTCCTGACTGGAATGAATCCTGGGTTTCATTTTAGTTATTTATCATGATTTTAGTACTAGGCAAATAACATTTCACAGGTGGTGACCACAACTCCCTGATCTTTAGTATAACCATTTACAGGGAGATGATTAGACAAGGTGAGAAACTTATTTAATTGGAGTGGGCTGAACACGATGGCAGACATCCCACCTCTCCCGGAAGTTCCGGGAGTCTCCCGCATATTAATAGCAGCTCCCTGATGCCCGCAATTTATATACAATATCACGGAAATCAATTTTTTTGAGAGCGAGCAAGAGAGAGCATGAGAGCGACTATGAGAGAGAGAGAAAGAGAGAGAGAGAGAGAGAGCACGCCATGGCAGAGTGTTCCAGAAGAAGAAAATATAAAACATACGTCACCCAAACTACACTAAAGTGGACCCCTGCCTAATAGGGGTCAAAATAATGACAGTGTTGCTCGCTGCACTGTTTGCAACAGTGAATTTTCTATTGCCCATGGTGAGTTAAGACTGTAAAAGACATGTTGAGGTGAGTTTAACAGGTGTCATTTGTTCATTAGCATAGCTAACGATATTTAAACTAGCTAGTTAACTGCTAAGGAGCTACTCTATTGCAGACATCCCACCTCTCCCAGAAGTCCTGGGAGTCTCCCGCAAATTGATGGTGCTACCTTCCTGAAATGAGTTTTTGCAAGGTGGGATGTCTGCGATGGTATTAGGGAGGAACTTGCGAGTATAAATTGGGAACAGATGTTCTCAGGGAAATGCACAGCAAAAATGTGGAGGTTATTTAGGGAGTACTCGCATTGGGTTCTGGATAAGTTTGTTCCACTGAGACAGGGATAGATTGGTGAGGTGAAGGAACTATAAGAGGTGGAACATTTAGTCAAAAGGAAGAAGGAAGCATACTTAAGGCTTAGGAAAAATAAGGCCTGTTGAGAACTGCAAGTTAGCCAGGAAGGAGCTTAAGATGCGATTTAGGAGAGCTGGAAGTGGACATGAGAAGTTCTTGGTGAAGAGGATTAAGGAAAATCCCAATGGCTTCTACATGTAAATGAAGAACAGGAGAATGACTAGAGTGAGGGTAGGATCACTCAGGCATAAAGGGGAAAATGTACCTTGGGGTGGTTGGGATAGGGGAAGTCCTTAATGAAAGGTTGAGCAAGCTAGGACTTTTCTGTTTGGAGCAAAGAAGGACGAAAGACAACTTGATGGAAATGTATAAGATTGAGAGGCATAGGGTGGACAACAGTGGTCAGTGGCAGAGGACATCCATTTAGGTGAGTGGAGGGAAGTTTAGGGAAAATGGCAAAGGTAGGTTTTTTTTTACACAGTGGTGGGTGCCTGGAACACATGCTGGGGGTGGTGGTAGAAGCTGATACAATAGGGACACATAGATAGGCACATGGATGTAAGAAAAATGTTAGGTTATCAGTTGTGTCAGGAGGGAAGGGTTAAATTGATCATGGAGTAGGTTTATATATAGGCTGGTACAACATAATGACTAAAGAGCCTTTAATGTACTCTACTGTTCTATGATTATGTTTGAAGGATTGCTATTTGCCTGAATTAAGTCGTGTCTGGGTTCTGTAAAAAGCATTCATCCTTAAAAACTGCAAAAGAAAAACCTTTAAGGAACTTGCATCTCATTTGTGTTTCTGGCTGTGGTATGCCATCAGTTCCCTCTTCAAGTTCACATCTGTGAAAATTCTTCATCCAGTGAAAAATTTCCAGTTAAATTCCTGGATTTCATATTGAAGTAGTTACTCCTAAAACTAGGAGTCTCTAAGTGTGGACAGAGCAATCCAAACTCAGCAATGCAGTAGCCAACAATTTTTTTTTACTATCTTGGACTTCTCAATAAACTACTTAATTTGGCAGATGAAGAGGTTTACACAGCAAAAGCTGGCAGGCCAGTTCATACTGTAAACTGGATAGAGAGTCTAGTATGAAGGCATAGTATGCTTTATAAAAGAAAACTTAACGTTTGACCATCTTGCTCTGATTTGTTGATCAAATGTATCTGAGCACTCATTTTTGGTTTTTGTATTTTTGTGCTTTGAAAGTGATGTCATTTAAAAAAAAAAGAAATTTAGATTGGCAGGCGTTGATCAATCTAGGCTGCTAGATATAGTTAGCATTATTTTCCAACCTTTCCTATCTAAGGATTACTGCCTTCTGTGAATGTAAGCATGATTAACTTCAGATGAATATGTCTAAATCTGATGTGGTTTAATTTTCATTTATATCTTAGTCTGTAAGGTTCTTGCATCCACAATGAGCTGGCCATGACATTAGCTAAAGAATTAAAATTGTGAACCATTCAGCCCTATGTGGAAATTGGATGAATCCTCTAATGTAGTCAAAAAATGCTTCATTTTTCTTAAATTAATAATAGTAATTACAGTCTTATTTCTTGTAGTTTATAGTAACCAAAATGCACCTAATGCTGCTAAAAGTGACACATTAAAAGTAATAGCCGATAGTAAAGGTTACAAACATTTTGACTCCAAGTAGCAGTACAATTTCAGATTGATGAGCTCTCATCGGAGCTGAGAAGTTAGAAATCATCAAGCCTTAAGTTGCAGAGAGTGCAAAGGAAATATCTGTGAAGATGCTAATGCCCAGGGAAAGTTGCAGATGCTGAGAGTTTGTGGTGAATGTAAGTTAATCTTCACTGATCTGTCTATAGAAGGTAATTAATGTGAACAAAGAAGTAATGACAGCAAAGAGGAAGGGAAAAGAAAGGCTAGAATTAAAAGATGCCAAACTCTGCTGAGTTTGGAAATCGAAATAAAACAGAAAGCTGGAAGTACTCGGACTAGAAAGCCATTTTCTCTCTACAGGTGGTTCTTGACTTACTGACTAATTCTACCTTTTTTTTGTTTTATCTCAAATTTCTGGCATCTGCAGGATTTTATCTACTTGAATATACTTTTTCCCCTTTCCTTTCTATTTTCATTGATTACTTTGCTTTACACCTCCATTTAATTAGCTTTCACCACCATCTTTGAGCCCCACTAGGTTGGCTGGTGGCGCAGTGAGATCAATGTCGGGCTTGAGAATGGAGGTTCCCGAGTTCGATCCAGTGATAGACTGCTCCCAAGCACGCTCTCCTTCCGTGCTGGGTTGATGTTGAGCTCGCAGCTCAACCTCATTTTAAAAAAAACACTGCCACCTCAAGTTTAAATTCCCACATGGAATATTGTGAAGGATCAAATACCCATACTCACTAAACCTCCTGTCATTCAGCCCCGTGAAGTTCACCCTATCACTGACAATGCATTTGTACTGTCTATGCTCCCATTTCTACAACTGAAAATGTCTAATTTCTAACTTTTCTCCAATCTGATGAAAAGTCATCAATTTGAAATTTTAGCTACTGTTTCTTCCTCCACAAATTTTGCCTGATTTGAGTATTTCCAACATCTTTAGTTTTATTTAACTCCTCATATTCTTTATCATCATAGGATAGGAAATATGAATTATAAACCATTCTGCACAGTGGTTCCATGTAAAACTGAAACGTTTTCATACAGTTCCCTTGCAGCCTCCAAGGAAAGTCCCTAGACCAATGCATTAAATTGTTTTAGTAACCTTTATTGGCATATAACTTGAAATAGATATAGAAATCTGTCATCTCACAGACACGTGTGAAAACCATGATGTAAGTATGAAGTGTTTCCTACAGTGGTACGTTTGTAGAAGGTAAAGCTTTTTGAAGCCCTCTGCTGATTAAGGCTATTGATTTTGTTGGGTCAAACAGGCATGTAGAAGACGATGAGCAGCACCTTTTATAGACCTTGTGCCACATAGAGAGTTGACAACCCCAGGCTGCCTCACCAGCGAGAGTATCCAAGAATAGAAGGCGCTGGAGCTAGGAAGGTGGTCCATTGTGAGGATTCACAAGCCTGATGTGGGTTACTAGAGAAGAGAAGGGAAGTTTAAAGGGTGAAATAAAGAATTAGGGAATTTGCACCTCAGCTGCATGTAAACTCAGTCAAATGAAGGAAGTTCTCAAAAGAGAATATTTTTTCATGGCTCGAAAAGCAGCTGGTGTAAATTAGAACTGGAGGATGAAGGAATGTGGAAAGTCTTAACAAGTAAGCTTATTCCCTGCATGGTTGGACAGCTATCCTGCTTCACTTCACTGAAGCACAGCATTTGTTGTTGAAGCTACAAACGTTTGTACTTCATCTTTTGAAAAGTTTGAACATGATCTTTAACTTTGCATTTGATTGCACTGATTCTGATATCTTTGCAGGATTCATTTCTAACCTCACTATTCAGAGACAGTACTTCCCAAATGATGAAGACCAGACTGGAGCAGCCAAGGCCCTCATACGTCTCCAAGACACATACAATCTAGACGCAGACACCATCTCTCAAGGCAACTTGCCTGGTATGTGCTGCAAAGCATTTTGTACAGTAAATTGATAGTGGCACTAACTTGGGGAACAATAGGATCAAAGTGCTTTTGCATTATTTGCTAAGAGTTATAGCAGGGAGCATCTATGTTGTTTGATTCTGTGTGTGAAGGTGAGTGAATTAGGTCAGATTAAAATACTGTCAAATTAATATCTGCAAAACAACTATACTTAAGTAATTGTAGATATTCTGGTTACCTAATGAATGGTGTTTAATTGCAAAACATAAGATATTGCTGCTAGTTAATTGGTAAGGAATTAGATCGGTGAGTTTCCTTACCAGAAGTTGAATTGTCAACCTTGGAAGGATGCCAATCCACTTGCTAGGAGGGAGAGCCTCTTGCCGCATTGCTGGAAACTGTTATCTCCTAGCCAGAGTCTGTGCCTCTTTATTGACGGCTTGTTGTGGTAGATGCTTTTTGGATGGGAAACTCTTTTTTTTTAAATCAAATTTTAAATGTCTTCAAGCATGATGAATTTTTGGAATTTTACCTTGATTGTTAATGCTGCATCAGCCAACTGAAATAAATTGTGTCCTGATTTAATTTAAGATCCCAGTGGGTTAGCTACTCTTACTTCGAATTTTCTGTTAGTGATATTATGTCTTCTCAGTCCTAAAGAAGGGAGCCAGTTTTAAAAAAAAAATCTGACCTTAAAACCATTCACTCCAAATATCATCCATAAAACTCTACAGCACCCTCTCTATGCTCCTGATATCTCTTTCAAAATAAGTCAATTGGGACATCAAAATTAAACAATTACATAAATCATTCAAGGTTCATTTGATGATGTATTGCGATCAAGGTAGGATAACTCTAAAGAAAATTCTTCCTGTATCAACAATTTACTGTAATGCTTTCTGTATGTTTTAGCTGTCAGGAAAGCTGTATTAAAATCTCACATTGCTGTGTCAATATTATGGTTGTTTTTGCTATAATAACTCTAATTACTGCACTTCAGGCAATTAAACTATGCAGCTGTGTTGCCCAGTTACTCACATTGCTTACTCCCAAATAAGCATGAAACAATTGTCTTCTATTTAACTATTGGAGTATTTTATTAAGTACATCTCTTATCATAACAATTGCCAAGTTGGAATGTAATTGGGAGAGCACAGTGCCTTTCGGCCCACTCATACCTTCCTGAATATTGCCATTTTTCCCCATCTAACTGGAAAACCAAAGAGGGCAAGGATGGAAAACATGTTTAATAAATGAAATCTAATACATAAAAGTAGATAATTTCAAGGACTGTCCACTTTTCTGGGAGTGCTGGTTTTTAGAATATCAATCTGACATAGATGGTCAATTTTATTTCGCAGTAATATGGTCGAATTTACTTGGGTAACAAAATACCTAAGCAGATATTCTTTCTACAACTGGACATCAATTTCATCTCACAACACAGAACCTCTTGCTTCTGTTTGATGTTTCATGGGTCTCACTCCTCTGAGAGAAATAAAGTATTAAATAAAATAGACAGAACATAGAACAGTATAACAGTACAGTCAACACACATCGAAGTTGCTGGTGAACGCAGCAGGCCAGGCAGCATCTCTAGGAAGAGGTACAGTCGACGTTTCAGGCCGAGACCCTTCGTCAGGACTAACCGAAGGGTCTCGGCCTGAAACGTCAACTGTACCTCTTCCTAGAGATGCTATCTGGCCTGCTGCGTTCACCAGCAACTTCGATGTGTGTTGCTTGAATTTCCAGCATCTGCAGAATTCCTGTTGTTAACAGTACAGTCACTTCAGCCCATGATGTTCTGATAACCTATCAAAACATACTTGATGATCAATCTAACCCTTCTCTCCTATACAGCCAACTTCCATTTTTTAAAAAAAAATTCATGTGCCTACCTAAAAGTTTTTTTTTATATGCTCATATTGTGTCAGGCACCACCACCACCACTCCAGGCAGTACATTCCATGCACTTCCATTCTCTGTTATTTTAAAAAGAAAAACTCCATCTCTGACATTTTCCTTAAACATTCCTCCTTTCTTCATTAACATTCCTCCATTCACCTTAAACAGACGTCCTCTGGTAACCAATCTGTGCAGCTTCTTTGAGGGATATGGACATGGACTCCAAGATCCCTCCGTTTCCCCACACTGCGAAGAATCCTGCCATCGATCTTGTACTCTACAAGTTCAAATACCTTCCAAAGTGTATCACCTCACACTTCTTCTGCTGCTTCCCTGCCCGTTCCATATTCTGTTGTCACCTACAGCAACCTTCTACACTCTCCACTACTTCTCCAACCTTCATGTTATCTGCAAACTTACTAACCAACTCCTCCACTTCCTCGTCCAAGTCATTTATAAAAATCACAAAGGCTATGAGTCCCAGGGAGGTCCATACAGAACACCACTAGTCATGGATGTCCAAGCACAGTATGCTTCATCTACTACTGTTCATCCTTCTGTGGGCAGGCCAATTCAGAATCTATGCAGCCAAGTCTCCATGCATCCCATGCTTCATGACCTTCTGGACAAGCCTATTGTGGGGAACCTTATCAAACACCTTACTAAAATCCATATACCACATGTATCATTCTACCTTCATCAATCTGTTTTGTCACTACTCAAAAAAACTTTTGGATTTGTGGGGTATGACCTGCCCTTCACAAAGCTATGCTGACTATCCATGACAAGCTTCTGAGAACCCTCTCCATTAGTTTTTCCTCCACTATTATTAGGCTCACTAGTCTATAATTCCCAGGATTACCTTTTTTGAACAACAGAACAACATTTGACACCCTCTGATCCTGTGGCTAGAGAAGATACAATTATCATTATCAACGTCCCAGCATTTACCCTTGCTTCTCGTAGCAACCTGGAATATATCTCATCTGGCTCCAGTGACTTAACTATCCTAATCTTTTTCAGGCAGAGATTTTTTTAAATGATGAAGAGAAACTTTTGCATACTTGGATACTTGGTGTTTAACTGCTGGTGATATAAATATTTAAATATTGTGCTAACCACCTTTCATTGAAGATCTCTTTCAAATTAGAGGCAATATTTTTGGTTAAGATATTTGCAACATTAAAAGGAACCTTCCTTTCAATTTTATTTCTGCCTCATGTCTGTCTCCCTTTTGAGGTATCGGAAGTACCAAGGAGTAGGAAGTGGAAGCCGTTTTACACACTGCTTCATAAATGTCGTCCTTGTCCGTTCTCCTGACCCACTGCAATATAGCAGAAGAATTTGGACAATGATTAAACAAAATGACACACCTGAAATCAGCTAATAGATTATGTGTGAAGCTGAAAAGCCATTGAGTATGTTCCATTGACAGCGTTATCATCAGCACAAGAGAGCTGATCATGTGACCTCACATGATTGCTAATGAGACCAGCTCAATGTAGAATCTTCTGTTTGGCCTGACTCTTGGTCACTCTTGGGTTTGAAGGAATGAAGTGAATTTGACGTTCCATGGAGCTGCAGCTCCAACATAACCAGTTGGCAAATAACTAGTCAGAAATTCCAGTTCATTTGTTGTGTATTGATCTAGAAGGTGACATAAAACATTGAAGAGTGCTATTTTCAAGCATCCTGATTCGTTAGTTACTCTGAAACTATGGTTAACCTTTTCTGGAGTTTTTAAAACTCTGTCATTAGTTTGTTGTTTCAAAATTTCCTGATTGGAGTTGACACATTTAGACTGATTCTAAAGAGCAATATTGATTCAGTTGTTCATAGATGGGCTGGATTTTTGTTCCACATGGTAATAGCAAGAGAAGTAAGTGATTTTATTTGATGGACATAATCAAATAACTCAAAGGCTTTCTTCATAGTATCACAGGATTAGTGATGGAGATGGATAAGGCCATAAATTTTTTGTGTGCTAGCATAGTTTTTCAAATGATTAAGGATAAAAATATCTGAAAATCATGGGGAAATACATTCAGATATTAGCAAATGGAAATAAAAAAATATACAAGTAACTGATGAAATAGGCACTAGAGTTCACCTAACAGTGGAGCATCAATACCTGCAGAGAGAAAAACTGTAGATTCAGCATCCTGACCTTACAGAAAGGAAATCCTAAGCTTTGTCATGGAAATCTGAATGAACTTAGCTAGCAAACCAAAGTATTTGTATTAAAGGAATTGGGGGAAGAAAGGAAAACCGAAAGAAATCAAATGGCAGAGGGGAAGAAGCTGTTCCTGAATTGTTCAGTGTGTGCCTTCAAGCTTCTGTAGCCCCTTCCTCATGGTAGCAGTGAGAACAAGGAATGTTTTGAGCTGAGACCCTTCATCGCAGATTTCAAAGTACATTTGTTATCAAAGAATGTAGAGACTATACAACCTTGAGATTAAGGTCTCAGTCCAAAAATTCGACTCTTAATACCTCTCCATAGATGCTCCTTGAGCTGCTGAGTTCCTCCAGCATTTTGTATGTATTACACTTTTTTTAAGTGTTGGGTTTTACTTGGCATCTTAAGGTGTTGAGATTCAGAAAAGAATCTGAATGACGTGGGGGGCTAAAGGGACTTTGAATGGCACTCCACAGGAGAATGTGCCAGAAAGGTTAGTGATTAATGAAAGGACGACTATGTCATGGAGAGATTTAAACTTAAGTATTTAAAATTTGATTTGGAGAACAGATTGCAAATGCTGTTCAATGTAATTCCCAGATTCAAAGGCATGATTCTGTTGACATTTTTCCCTCCAGGTGTGAAGCATAAAACATCTCTGTCAGTGGAGGACTGCTTTGAGCTGGGGAAAGTAGCCTACTCAGATGCAGATTACTACCACACTGAACTATGGATGGAACAGGCATTAAGGCAGTTGGATGCTGGTGAGGTATCCACCATTGACAAAATCACCGTACTAGACTACCTGAGCTATTCAGTGTATCAGCAGGGCGACCTGGACAAGGCATTGGAGCTCACAAGAAGGATGTTGAAACTGGGTAAGGATGTGCAGAGGACATTCTTCTGTTTTTAAGTTGAAATGTGAATACAAGAAAAGATACCCATTAAATCTGTAAACTGACCTTGGATGTTGTAGATCCAGAGCACCAGCGAGCAAATGGAAACCTGAAATATTTCGAATATATGATAGCTGACCAGAAAAAAAAGTTGGGTGAATCCCAGGAGTCGAAAGGATCCAAAGCAGGGAGTATCTCGGAGACCAAGAAAGGGCGTCCAGCGGATTACCTGCCAGAGAGACGGAAATATGAAATGCTGTGCCGAGGAGAAGGTATCAAATTGGTAGGTAAAGTATTTGACGAAGGAGGAATTTTCGATGCTCAGGATACATAACTTGCCTTTTACTTCTAAAGTCACATTTTAGAAAATGAATGAGATAAGGAAATAGATCCAAGAAATCCATTGCTATCACCTGATTTCAAACCTCACTACGTATATTTAAATACATCAGCAAGACTAGCAGTTCTGCCATTCATGAAAACGAAATGGCTCACAGCAGTTCTCAAAGAAAATCGTGAGTTTGTGTGGTGATTTGGCTAATATTTGTTCCTTGGCCAGCATCACCACCAGAACAAATGATCTATTTATCTAATTGTTGTTTGAGAATGTTTACTCTCTGCATGTTAGCTGCCATGTGACTGCATTTCAAGGGTTACTTCATTTGATGTCAAGTGCCTGAGACTTTTGGTCTTACCAAGCTTGTGAAAATCTGTTATTTACTATTTTTAAAGTGCAACATATAATGGTAGAACTTTGAAAGTTTCCAAGTGAGAAAGGGGAAAAACTGACCATGTTTTTCCATTGCCGGTTTTGCTTTTTCATTGTATTGCTTTTCTAATTCGATAGGCTGCTGTCAAAGTGACAAGGAATTAATAGCAAAGCTGCTTATGCCAATAGTCTATGGGAGTGGGGTGGGGGAATGAGATCTTAATAAAGGAAACAAAATGGAATTCTGTATCTAACTAAGGTAACTTTGGTCAGTGAATTGACTTCATGCTAAATGTTATTACTGATTTTAGAATTATGAAATCAAGCACACAAAACACAGTTGTTCGGCTTGTGGTATCTGTTAGTTACACACAAACTTCCTCTTTTGCTTACCCTCAGAATTGGGTTTATTATCACTTCATACGTAGTGAAATTTGTGGTTTACTGACTGCAGTACAGTGCACTACATAAAATACTAAGTTATATAAAGAAATATTTATATTCCTAAAATGATGAGTTTGTGTCTTCACTCTTTTGCCTTTCAACTACAACCAGATCTGCTTGTCACCCCCTTTTTAGAATCTCTATTAAAGAAAAATCCCCTCATTTCCCTTCTATGCTGTAGTCAGTTGTCATTAATTTGTGTTTTTTTTTTAATTGTTGATTCTCTGGCTCATAGAAAGTTGTTGCTAGGTTGCTGTTTCCTTTGCAAGTTCTAAATCCAGTATTTTCCTACCCAAGATAACTGTGGCTTCCAGTTTGTTAGTAACACCTGCATTCTATATAACAATATTTCAATTTGTTTATTAGCAATTATTAAACTAATGTAGTCTCCATAAAAACTTATTACTTCCTTGCTTTAGAGCAGTCAATTTGCCCCTCTCGACAAAGGCACTCTGAATGGCATTGATTGTTCATTTGTTCATAGATTTGCATGCAAATTATTTCTATATACTGCAAAGCATATTAGTCATGCTATCTTTCATTAATCACTTCATCATTGTCTTTTTACAGCAGGCTGCTGGCATAATCTCTCAGTTTCTGCCTGTTAATTGGTCTCATTTCGAATTGTTTTCAAAATTGCTTAATGTCATTTCTACTACACAAGCGTAAAGGAAAATGATGTAATTGTTACTCCAGATGCGATGCAGCACAAAACAACACAATAAGATAAAGAGCACAATAATAAAAAAACACAATAAATACAAATACATTAGATAGCTTGTATATATAGATTGTATGTCCATAAAGTGACACTAGGTACAGGAGTGCCTGTATGTAAAGTGACTCTGACAGGAAATGATAAAGTAAAGGTTGGGGTGTGGAGGGGTGGGTTAGTGGGTGGAGGTGTTAATCAGCCTTACAGCCTGGGGAAAGTAACTGCTTTTGAATCTAGTGGTCCTAGCATGGATCATATGTGATTTAGTTCTATATAAGTACCCATTTTTATATTCCTGTGCAGACTCCACGAAGGCAGAGAAAACTCTTTTGCCGTTACACAGATGCAGGCAGGAATCCAGCATACATTCTGAAACCAGTGAAACAGCAGGATGAGTGGGACAAACCGCGAATTGTCCGTTACATTGATATCATATCTGATGAGGAAATTGAACGAGTGAAAGAGCTAGCAAAGCCAAGGGTAAGGTGTCGCATCATCCAAGGTATTCGCGTGCCTTATTGTTCTAACTCTGTTACAGATATTTTGTGTTACTTCTTTCATTTGGAGCCATGCACTTGTTTGAAATGGTTAAATTGAGTGCTTGGCACATTTCAGAGAAAATCTGAGATTGTAACATTAGCTTGCTTGCAGACTGTCATGCATATACGTACAATGCATAAAAGTAACTTTAGATCAAGACCTGGATACAGATCAGTGGGCTGCCTCCTTGCTCAGCATTGTATTATAAGTGGGACCACCTATAATAAGGAGAATGTACTTTTGCTTTTCAGAAGATATTTTAGATATTGTTAGTGCTTAACCGCAACAGACAATTGAAACATTTTTTTCAGCTCATCTAAAATTTATCCCACTAATGTTCGACAAGTGTGGACAGGGTAAATGCAAGCAGGCTTTTTCCACTGAGGTTGGGTGAGACTAGAACTAGAGTCATGGGTTAAGGGTGAGAGATGAAATGTTTAAGGGGAAAATGAGGGGGAACCTCTTCACTCAGATGGTGGTGAGAATGTGGAATGAGCTGCCAGCAAAAGTGGTGGATGCAGATATGATCTCAACACTTAAGGGAAGTTTGGATAGGTACATGGATAAGAGGGGTATGGAGGGCTACGGTCCAGGTGCAGGTCAATGGGACTAGACAGGATATTAGTTTGGCATGGACTAGATGGGCCAAAGGGCCTGTTTCTGTGCTGTACTGTTCTATGATTGTACTAAATGTCAGACATTAACCTTTGGTATTGAATTTTTGAGTGAGGTGCTTTGGGTACATGTGACATAATACAGAGGTAATGTGTTTGAAACCTGTGAAACTGATGGAATAATGTGGGAGTATCTTTTAACCAGAAGGATTGCAGTGGTTTAAGAAGGTGACTCACTATATCATCCTCGGGAGTAATTAAAGATGGCATTAAATGCAGGCCTCAACAGCCAGATCCTGAAAAATATGTAAACAGTATTTTTTTAAAAAATTGATCTATAACAGCCATTGATGGAAAACAGATTTTCTAACTTCCCATTAGTATCCATGCAGTTAAAATGTTTCCTAATGAACTTGCTGATTTAGTGACAATAAATGCTTAACTAGGTATGATTATATATCATGTCAGGAGCAATTAAGTACTGAATTAAAATTGTGAAATTGAATTCTTGCAACTAAAAGGAATAAAAATAATCTTGAAGTTACCTAATGGTAAGAAGAAATTTTAATGTGTTCTATGTCACCTTTGTTTGCATTGCCTTCACCCCCATTTAAAATAGCACTTGTTGTGTTGTTGGGAAATAATTAACTTCTGTGATAAACTAATAGTAAAACTGTAAAATTCATCCTTTTGTTACTAATGTTTGGAAACTGATCTGAAATTGTTAACCATGCTTCTTATGGGCTTTCTATGAATTTTAACTTTAGTAAGGTAAGATATTGTTACTGCTAACAGCACTCAAGCCAAAGACTGTGGGGAGAGGACCCAAGAATGACCATTCCAGGGTGAAGGGCTTAGTTTTTCTCCCCCCACTGGAAGGATTCTGATTGGTCCTGGTTTACATCCAGTCAAGCTGGTAATAATCTGTTTTTTCTGATTGGTTGGCTTCACAGCTGAGACGAGCCACCATTTCTAACCCAATAACTGGAGTGCTGGAGACAGCTCATTACAGAATAAGCAAAAGGTAAGCAAGAGCTGTGGCGCTCCTCTTCACAACAAAGCTGCTGCATCTTGTTCAGACCAGCATGTTTGGAAATCGGCATCCAATGACATGAAACAGGTAAAAAGATGACGACTGAGAGCAAGGCCGGATTGTCAACACGTCAATCAAATGCTGTCAGAGCCTGTGGGTTCTAGTGAATGCAAGCAGCTTAAACAGGTCATTCATCCCTCCTGGCCTCATCTTGATGTGGAACCTGTCCAAATTTTAAACAATGAATTGGAATGCAGCCCCAAGCACAGTTCTTGCCCTTCTTCAATGTCCCACATCTTGACCAATCGGAAGCTTCCAGAGTTCCACTAATGAGTGGTGATCTGGCTATTCCAGGATTAAATCTGCCCTTTCTCTTTCTTAGCTGAAGCGTGCCACAGTGCATGACCCTCTGACTGGCCAGTTGACAGTTGCAACTTACAGAGTCTCTAAAAGGTAAGGGTAAGTTACGAGGTACTCTGGAACAGTGCAGCGACAAAGGGAAAGGTCACTGCTACCTACGCTGAAGGTGTGGGCAGCTTCATTACCCTGCTGTTTATGATGGGTTTTTATTTTGACCAACCCCTCAGTGCTTTCTATTGAGATTTTGTACTAGCGTTTACTAAATGATGAAAGACTCAATTATCCAGTGCCTGAAATCCCCAAACAGTAAAACCCGTGCAGCACATTAGCATTGGGATTTTAGATGAGAATAGACATTAAATGCTCACATCTGATGAGGTGTCAATCAATATGAGGAAGCAAAGATTGTTATACATTGCGTCAAGCTTCTAAATTTAAATAAACCCAGAGAATATCTTTCCGAACAAATATTTACAAATTTTTGTTCAGGGTGTCACTTGTGAGATGACGATGAAGATACGTATAAACTGTGTCTCTATAAGTCACGCATTTCTGAGCACTCTTTGTATCATCTGTTGCAGCTTGGCTTACTCTCTAACATATGATATTTTCCAATGTCAGTACCTGATTTAGGTTCATGGTGCTTATTGTAGCTGAATGTTAATATCAGTATGAGGTTAACAAGACTTCTTGCTGTAATATTGCCCCCTAGAATGTGCATCTCAAGCTCAACATTGTTGGTTCTTGGCAGGGTGTAGTGAGGGACCAAGATACGTATTTTTTCTAAGGCAGTGTTTTTCACTGTTTAGGTTTATTAATGACAGTGTATTTACAATTAGTTATATGTATTACTTTGGTCACTAATATTGTAGTAGAGACTTCGTAAAGTTACTTGCTGGGGTTGAATGCTTCAGGGAAAGATCATTAGTGTGTTTTGAGAATGAAACTTCAGTGACATTCAGTCTAAGTAACTTGCACAAGGTCTGCTCAACATGAATTTAAGTATAGTAGAGAAGACAAATTTATCTACAACTCTCCAGATCACATGTGGAAAGTTTTGTGCCATTCTGGTTTTAAACAAAATACTGAAGGACCGAGGAGAGTGCAAGAATGTTAATACAATTGAGAGTATAAAACTATCAAGAGAGATTAAGCAAGGAGTGGATTGCAGCACTTCCCTACAAAATGCAATCCTCTGTTTCAACACAAGTGCAAATTACACAGAATGAAAGAGAGAGGTAGCTTCAAGATTGTTCATTGTCATTCATTGGTATACAAGGGTAAAGGAGAATGAGTGATTGTTACTCTGGATCCATAAATACATAAGATTAGCTTTTATACATAGACTGAAATGTACTTATTTTGTATGTATATACAAAATATATGTACTGTACGTAGCTTTGTATGTCCCTTTCTTTTATCCCCAAACACTTCAAGAATGCAGTAGCCTCTTATCACATAGTAACTTCCCTGAAATGGTAATATAATTGTAACTACATAATCAATTTTGATATTGGCTGAGAGTGAAATATTGGCCAGGGCAAGTCTATGTGACTATCCTACTGTAACTCAAATCATCACATGATGAATTCTAAGTCCATCAGAGAGGGCAGATGGACCCTCTATTTGACAATAGATCTGAAAGACAGCACCCCTTCAGCACTGAAATGGATTGTCAACTTGGATCTTTGTGCTTAAGTCGCTATACTGTGGTTGTTACCCAGAGCCTTCTGACAAGTGTGAGTTCTATCCATTGAGAAATTGGAACATGAAGATCCCAAAACAGTCATCAAGTCAGTGCCAACCATCAAATATCCATTTACACTACTGGTACTCTAATCCCATTTGATCCTCCCAGTAACTCCCCCATAGATTCTGCCATTCAACTTAGCACCAGGGACAGTTTACAATGGTTAAGCTACCTACCAACCCACCAACCCACACATCTTTAGGAGGAAATCAGAGCACTCAGATGTATCTATGCAGTCACAGGGAGAACTCTGCACAAACTGGACTTCAGGATTGAACCCATTGTTGATGCAGCTATGTAGCAGCTTCATGACTGTTCCGAAAGGATCTGAAAATCATCAGGTTTCTACAGGACTCAAGATTTTATTTTGTTACTTTTTTCTCTATATATTTGATATTTTTTCATATTTGTTTGTTAGCCGGTAATGCTTATTGTGGCAATTCTTCAGGTTTTCTTTGGTTGGATGTCATAGACTTTTGGGAGTGATTACAGGTTGGCTGTGGGAATTTGTCACTTTCATTAGGCAGTCATGTGCATGAATTTGAAAACTACTACTTTGAAATGGAGCAGAAATAAAGAATAAATTTGAGATGATTTCCTATTCTTACATCCCTCCCCACCTTCACATTTCCCTCTTGTACTCCAGACCCCTAATCTTATCTTGGCAAGGGTTTTAAGACTTCTTTCTCCTTCATTTCCAGTCCTAATGAAGGATCAGGGCCGGACTGTTTATTCCTTTCCATAGGTAATGCCTAACCTGCTGAGTTGCTGTGTTTTGTATGTGTTACTCTGGATTTCCAGATGAGCTGTTTGTGGGAGCCTTGCGTTGTACATGTGGCAGTGGTGATCTACATTTCAGCAATAACTGTATTTCATTACATAGTGTGTTGCAGGTGATCTTATAAAGTTCAGGCCTGTTTCTTTTATTGGACTTTATAGAACTACAATTATAGTGGCTGACGTTCTTTCCTAACTCTCAGATCCTTTTGCCCCAAATGATTAACTTGACTGTCCGATCCCTGTAAATATCAAACAAAATGAGGAATGCAGCTGCTGGAAATTTAAAATAAAAACTACTGGAACTACTTGGCAGATCAGGTGATATCTGTGGAGCGAGAAATAAACTGAATAATTACCACTTTAAACTTGGACAAAATCCAGATTCCTTGTGCCCATCTGTTTTTCTGAGCTTCAGGAAAGTTTTTTTTTATTGTTAGAAATATGCAGAGAGCAAAATTGCTGACGTGCAGCAAAGCACATTTCACCATATTCTAGGACATACCTTGTGGGAAATAACTGGAGAAAAATGATGAACTGGAGATTTTTTTTAACTTGCCCATCTTCTATGGTTTTATCCATTGTTTATGAGTGCTAATTTGAATACTTTTAAGAATGTGTTTGGGTTTTCCCTGTGAAATGTAATTTGAACAGATTGTGATATTAATTAGATATGCTGACTACATAGAACAGTCCCTGTTCCAAGCCTTCCCTGGTAAAGCTCCCTTACTCATGGACGACTGAATTGGTGCTGCTTTATGCACCCATGCTGAACTTGTCATTTCATCAACTTTGCCTCCAACTTCAACCCTGCCCTTAAATTCACTTGGTCTATTTCTGACATTTCTCCACTTTCTCGATCACTCTGTCTCCATCCCTGGAGACAGACTGTCAACCAACATCAGAGATCTCCTCCTTCAAAGTAGGGGGTTTCCCTTCCTCTACTATTGATGTTGCCTCACCCACATCTCCATTTCCCAGACAGTCCCGGTTTACCTCATCTTACTGCTGCCTTAACAAGAATAGAGTTCCTCTTGTCTTCTTCTACCACCCCAGGAGCCTTTGCATCCAGCACATCATTTTCCACAACTTCTGCCATCTTCATTGGGATCCTATCGCCAAATATATCATTACCCCCCCCCCACCCCACTCTCCACTTTCTACAGAGATCACTCCCTCTGTGACTTCCTTGTCCATTTATTCCTCCCCACTAATCTCCCTCCTAGCAGGTATCCCTGAAAGCAACAGAAATGCTACACTTGCCTATTTACCTCCTCCCTCACTTCCATTCATGAGGCAATACTTCAGCAAATATATTGAGCTTGTCTACTGTATTCAGTGCTCCCAATGCAGCCCCTCTATTTTGATGAGACCCGATGTAAATTTGAGGACCACTTTATCAGGTGCTCCATCCGCAAAATGCTGAATGTCCCAGGGTCTGACCATTTTAATTCCTATTCCCATTCCAGCATGTTGGTCCATGGCCTCATCTTCTGCCATGATGAGGCCGCTCTCAGGGTGGAGGAGCAACACCTCGTATTCCGTCTCGGTAGCCTCCAACCAGGTGGCATAAACATGAAGTTCTCCTTGCAGTAATTTTTTTCCCTCCCCCTTCCCTCTTCTATTCTGGCCTCCCTCTTTTCCTCACCTGCCTATCAGCTTCCCCTTGGTGCCACTCCTTCTCTTTCTAATGGTGCACTCTCCTTTCCTATCAGATTCCTTCTTCAGCCCTTTCCCTTTTCCACCTATCACCTCCCAAATTATTACTTCATTCCCTCTCCCCCACATACCTGGCTTCACCTATCACCTTCTAGTTTGTACTCCTTTCCCTCCTCACACCTTCTTATTCTGGCTTCTTCCCCCTTCCTTTCCAGTCCTGATGAAGGGTCTTGGCCTGAAACATCAACTTGTTTATTCATTTTCATAGATGTTACTTGACCTACTGAGTTCCTCCAGCATTTTGTGTTTGTTGCAATGAATTACATACACAATTAGCATCTTCAGATTATCAATCTTAATTTTTAGTAATCTACAGTTTGGGCAAATACTTATTTTTGGTGATGTATTTTTAGGATTGTTTATTTGTGTTAAAGTTTTGGGAAATTCTGTCACTTGGAAGTGCGAACATCAAGGACTCTTGCCATGGCTAGCTACTCCCTGCATCCAATAGCTTAAATGAATGAATTTAATTTGGATTTGGTGGGATCTTGCACTCAGTGATACTCATGGTATACAACTGTATGTTTTGTTTAATAGTCTACAGAAATGTTTTTCGTTTTCAGACATCAGACTTTCCTCCTCCTTTGTTGGTTTGGAATTGACTCTAACCAATGACTAGCATTTCAAAGTACTGTTTGTGTTCAGAAAGCCATCACTCCTAGTCTGCATTTGAAATCCAGTGGCCAGTTGAAGAGTTGCACTTCTTGACATGACTGATTAAATAGGTGTTGTAGAGAGCTGTGGGAAGAGGGGAAGAGTGACAATGAACTGAACCCTGTTCCTTAGAATGATTCATAGATCCTGTTGTAAATAAACAATTAGAACCTGGTTCTGGCCCCTATACTGGCTAATAGAAGGCAGAGGACAAATCACAAAAATATTTAGTAAATTGACCAACATAATTAAGGTAGCTGGCTTACCCTGGTGTTGAGGAGAACTAAATATCACTGACCATCTTAAGGTTTTGGGAATTTTAGAGTTTTTTTTAAAGAGAGACTTTATTTGTAGATTCATCTAAATGTGATTTATGAAGGACATATAGATGCGCCAAATCATTTTTACAATCTCTTCAAGTATATCTGAAGTCTGACTTTAAAATATATCAACATTCCTTCAATGTTTCATTGTGGCTCCAGGAGGAATCTTTGTTTCATATACTGCTTAGTCAGTGAGCAACCCCTCTACTGTAGGTACCTCCCACCCTACAATGAAGCTTAAAGAAGGAAATTATGGAGTAATATACCTTGAAAACTTGCTCATGTCGGTCAATGTGCCTGTCTAAGCCAGTCTCATTTGCCATTCGCCCTTGAACCCTTTCCTATTCACATACCCATCCAAGGGTTTATGAACTGCTGTTACTGTACACACTTGCGTTATCATGTTACCTTCTTATGTGATCAGTTAAAGTGGCAGGAAGATAGTACAGATGCTCAATAGGTGATTGATTCTCAGGTTGGCAATTCCAAAGCAATCTTGGTAAAAACTGTTAACTGGAATTAACCATTTTAAAGCTGTATCTTCCCCGTCGTCAGCATTACTGGAGTTTATTTTGGAATTGCCTTCAGCCACGGGAAACTTGCAGTTGAATGTACTGTAATGGCCTTGCACCAACAGTAAAATTCACTCAGTAGTTCACTTTAACATAGAAGGTTATAGAATAACTATTTTATAGACTCTGCATTTGTTGAGTGTGTAAAGTGGCCAATATTGTAACTAATTATGAGGCAATAAAGTTACAAATTTGTCTCTAGTATTGTTGGAAGAAAGTGTAATGAGGTAGGTTTTGCTGTGTAATGAGGTGGAATGCACTGCCGAGGTGATGGCAGGGGATGGTATGTTAGGAAGTTTTTAGACACTTTTATGTAGGCATGTGGATGAAAGGAAAAAATGGAGGGCTGAGTGGGAGGGAAGCGTTGGAGTAGGTTACAGGGTCAGTATAACATCATGTGCTGAAGGGCCTGTACTGTGTTGTACTGTTCTATGGGGTCCATGTACATAATCTGAAAGAGCAGAAAACAAAAGCCACACAGCACATTCTACTCGATGGAAGATTGCACCTGGACTCCAAGGGCTTGTTATTTACTGTTGGCTGAGAGCAATGATTTACCTGCCTGTGTGTAAATGTGTTGTATCAGGACGGCAAATTCCATGATGTGGCATGCTACCTATGCTGTTTCATAGAGGAGAGGCCACCGCCTCTTGAGGTGGTGAAGTAATTTCAAAGAAAGTCACCTTGGGCTGTTTCCGCAAGATCAGGGAGAATAGCTCACATTCCACATATGTATTTAAGCATGTTTTTACAGTAGAGGTTTTAATGTTATTTATGGTGTAGTTTGAAACCGAATGAGTCACATTAGCCTTCCTCCTCTGAACGCTCCATTATTTAAACCCGTGAATGAAAGCAAATATTGCTGTTGAACTCTAACCCTTCTCGGGAAACAAGGTAGCCAGTCTTTAAGCAACCAAAACATTCCTTGGTTATATTCTCACCTTATGTGGCCAGCTCCCACCTATCATTTATTATATACTCAATGGCCACTTTATTAGGAACAGGAGATACTTAATAAAGTGGCCACTGAGTGTACATTCATGGTCTTCTGATGTAGCCCACCCACTTCAAAGTTCGATGTATTGTGGATGCTCTTCTGTACACCACTGTTGGAACATGTGGTTATCTGAGTTACTGTTGCCTTCCTCTCAGCTTGAACCAGTCTGGCTATTCTCCTCTAACTTCTTACTAACTTGGAGTTTTCACCCACTGAACTGCCACTCACTAGATGTGTTTTTTGTTTATTACTCCTTTCTCTGTAAACTCTAGAGCAGGGATTTCCAACCTTTTTTATGCCGTGGACCCCTATCATTAATCAAAGGGTCTATGGACCCCTAGTTGGAAACCCCTGCTGTAGAGACTGTTATGTGTGAAAATCCCAGGAGATCAGCAGCTTCTGAGATACTCAAACCACCCCGTCAGGCACCAACAATCATTCCACGGTTAAAGTCACTTAGATTGCATTTCTTCCTCATTCTGATGTTTGGTCTGAGCAACAACTGAATCTCTTGATCACGTTTGCTTGCTTTTATGCAGAGAAATGCTGCTACATGATTGGCTGATTAGATAGTTGCATTAACAAACATGGGTTTATCTAATAAAGTGGCCACTTAGTGTACTACACTTAAAATGAGCCTAAGACTTGGATGATCGCAGTGTTGT
Source organism: Mobula birostris (assembly GCF_030028105.1). Lineage (NCBI taxonomy): Eukaryota > Metazoa > Chordata > Chondrichthyes > Myliobatiformes > Myliobatidae > Mobula > Mobula birostris. The sequence continues at coordinate 50,936,197 of NC_092387.1, read as the reverse complement.
TCCCATAAATCATATTTACCTGAAAATGGTAAGTGCTGGTTTCATCCATTCATGAGGAACCCCATAAGTTGGTACAATGTACAGAGACCTAACTGTGCTGGGTTTTGATAATTTTCTGATAGGTTACTTATGAGATTTTGACACAATCCTTGCAGCTTATCAGAGCCCACTTTTTTTCCAGGTTAGTTTCAGTACCAGGCAGTTAGGAGGTTGCATATAATTTTCTTGTAAAGGTGGCTTGAATGTATTTTCAAGAAGTCAACTATACATGCCAGAGTTGGTATGAATGAACATTCCTGTCTGCATGTAGATTACAGATGGAAAATAATTCAGTGTGCGATGAAGTATCTATGGTTGGCACAGATTAAGTTGATTTTATTTGGTGCTGTGCTACGTGTCAATGCAAGCAGCTCAAGCTCAAAGAAAACATGGAAAATAATTTAAACAGCTGTGAAAAGTGGCCTAAATAATCATCCTCAACTTGAATCAAAAGCATTTTCCTTTTCAAAAAAAAAACAGTGAATTGCCCTTTGTCTGCTAGATTTGGCCAGATATTTGTTGATGTTTAATTTAGTATCTTAAGATGAGTTTTCCATTTTCTTGGCGCAATGAAGAGCTAGAAGACTATTCACCTCAAAGATTAAGCGCAGTCCAAGCATTAGGATACGTAGCTGGGCTGCACTTTTGAACTTGTGAGATTCCGATATTACTTTGGGAGTGCAGATTTTAGTTTCATTCTTGTTCAAATATAAAATATAACAAATGTATGCTTTTTATGTAAATGATTATTTGAATGGATAGGTACTTCCTCTAAAGATTCTTTCTCCTTCAATTGTTGATAATGATTTTAGTTTTATCTGTAGAAGTGCAGATAACTTTAAAGCAGAGGTCCATTCAAAGAACTAACCTAACATATTTCCTTTGATTCAGCCTTCCCTGAAGGTATTCTTATAGTTTGAGCCTTTTCTCTTTCTCCTACTGGTGGCATGGTAGCCACAACTGTCTCACTATCTTATTATGTTCTTATCAGAATTATTCATTTGTCATGTAAGCCAAAAATGAGGCCAACTAACTTTAGGAAAAAATGTTTAGATAAATTATTTGCTCTTACTTGGAAGTTTAAGCTTTTGTTCTTTGTGAGTTTATTATTGGAACTTAGACTAGTGTTGTATAAAAGTCAGACTGTTCAATGATTCATTGATTCAAACAGATTCTGCTGTAGTGGCTTAAGTATTTATTTACCAATGAGACACGCTATAACAAAACCATAGAATCCAAGCATATCAAACTACTAGGTGAATATATAAAATGTGGTTCTAGGTTGGAATTGACAAGTCGAGGCTAGACTTTATTGCCAGGAGAGCTTCAGAAACATTGGCACAGGAGTGCCATTCTAATAAAGATATTAACGCTTTCAGTTAATATTAGTTAGTTCCCAAAATTAGGAACAAATTTTTGTCAGTGCAATAACAATGTTATTGTTTTTTATAATGCTCAAAAAGTCTAGATTACTCTTGATTTGAAAATTTTGTTTGAAGAAATCTTGTAGTAGAAGTAATTAACATCAAAGTATTTAATCCAAAGAATATCACTCTTACTGTGGTATCAATCCTTCAACTTTGATTTCAAATTTACGCACACAAGTTCTAAGATCAGCTTGTAGTAGGATTAAGCTGCTATTTATTTATGTCAATTTTAAAATTCCACATACTTTTGGTGGCTCTCAGTAGTTGTAGGTATCTGAATAAGAGTGGTTTTTAAATAAATACCTCGTACCTCTTACCAAATAGTTTGCCCGCAATAGTTTTCTTGTATTGTACATGATATTTGATGCTGCTACTGTTTATCTTTCATTGCATTTGCCTTGTGTAGGGAGTAGTGTGATGGTGATGTTTCATTCCAATTCAATGATGCAGCCACTTTCTGTATAAAATATGGGCCAATTGTTTTGGAAAAGGTTATACATATCAGCTGAGACTTGCTTCTCATTGTTCAGTACCAAGAATACACCTTCCTTGCCAATTTCACAAATCAAATCCTTAAAATGTAATCTGAACCTACAAGAGAACGTGCTATCTTAGAGCAACACACACAAAATGCTGGTGGAACCCTTCTCCAGCCTTGTATCCCTTTTGTCAATCAACTCTGCAGCTCTTAGCTCCATCCCTCCCCCTCTTGTCTTCTCCTATCTTTTTGGATCTCCCCCTCCCCCTCCCACGTTCAAATCTCTTACTATCTCTTCTTTCAGTTAGTCCTGATGAAGGGTCTCGGCCCGAAATGTCAACTGTACCTCTTCCTATAGATGCTGCCTGGCCTGCTGCGTTCCACTAGCATTTTGTGTGTGTTCCTTGAATTTCCAGCATCTGCAGATTTCCTTGTGCTATATTAGATCTGGTCCCATGCAATGAGACAGGTAAAAGTAGTGATCTTGTAGTTCGGGATCTTGGAAAGAGTGATCACAGTATGACTGAGTTTTTCATACAAATGGAGGGTGTAATAGTTCAATCTAAAACCAGTGTATGCCTAAACAATGGAAATTACAATGGGATGAGGGAGGATTTGGGTAGTGTGGACTGGGAACACAGGCTATATGGCGGGACAGGTGAGGAACAGTGGAAGACTTTCAAAGAGATTTTTCACAGTGCTCAACAAAAGTATATTCCAGTTATAAGCAAGGACAGTAAGGATGGGGAGAGCCAGCCTTGGATATCTAAGGAAGTAAAGAATGCATCAAACTAAAAGCTCGTGTATACAAAGTCGCCAAGAGTAGTGGGAAAATGGAAGATTGGGACAACTTTAAAAAGTAACAAAGTACCACTAAGTGGGCAATAAAGAAAGGGAAACTAGATTATGGAAATAAATTAGCACAATATGTAAAAACAGATAGTAAAAGTTTTTATAATTATATAAAGCTTGAAAGGGTGGCTAAAGTGAATGTAGGTCCCTTGGAGGACGAGAAGGACGAGAAGGGGGAATTGATATTGGGTAATGAGGAAATGGCCAAGGCTTTGAATGACTATTTTGTGCTGGTCTTCATGGTGGAGGACACATCTAACGTGCCAAAGGGAGATGTTATGGATGCGAAGGGAGGTGAGGACCTGTATACAATAGCTATCACTAAAGAGGTAGTGCTGAACAAACTCGTGGGCCTGAAGATAGATAAGTCCCTGATCCTGATGGAATGCATCCCAGGGTACTGAAAGAAATGGCAGAAGTTACAGTAGAGGCTTTGGTGATGATTTACCAAAATTCTCTGGACTCTGGGCAGGACCCGGTGGAATGGGAGACGGCGAATGTCACACCACTGTTCAAAAAAAGGATGTAGGCTAAAGGCAGGTAACTATAGGCCAGTTAATTTAATATCTGTAGTTGGGAAAATGCTTGAAGCTATCATTGAAGAAGAAATAGCAAGGCATCTGGAAACAAATGAATCCATCAGGCAGACGCAGCGTGGATTCAACAAAGGCAGGTCCTGTTTGACAAATTTACCAGAGTTATTTGAGGATATAATGAGCAAAGTGGATAGAGGAGAACAGATAGACGTTATTTACTTGGATTTCCAGAGGGCGTTTGATAAGGTGCCACATAAAAGACATCCATAAGATAAGGATGCACAGAACTGGGGCGATGTATTAGCATGGATAGACTAATAGAAAATGTAGAGTTGGGATACGTGGTTGTTACTCCGGTCGGCAATCAGTGGTGAGCGGCGTGCCGCAGGGGTCGGTGCTGGGCCCACAACTGTTCAAGATATACATTAGTGATCTGGAAGAGGGGACCGAGTGTAGTGTATCTACGTTTGCTGATGGTACTAAATTGAGTGGAAAAGCAAATTGTAGGTTAAGTGAGCGGGCAAGGGTCTGGCAGATGGAGTACAATGTTGGTAAATGCGAGATCATCCACTTTGGAAGGAAAAATGGAAGAGCAGTTTATTATTTAAATGGTTAAAAAATTGCAGCATGCTGCTGTGCAGAGGGACTTGGGATTGCTTGTGCATGAATCACAAAAGGTTGGTTTGCAGGTGCAGCAGGCTATCAAAGAGGCAAATGGAATGTTGGACTTCTTTGCTAAAGGGATTGAATTTAAGAGCAGGGAGAATATGCTGCAACTGTACAGGGTACTGGTGAAGCTGCACCTGGAGTACTGTGTGCAGTTCTTATCTCCTTACTTGAGGAAGGATATACTAGTTTTAGAGGCGATGCAGAGGAGGTTCACCAGGTTGATTCCAGAGATGAGAGGATTAAACTATGAGGAGAGATTGAGTCACATGGGACTGTACTCACTGGAATTCAGAAGAATGAGAGGAGATCTTATAGAAACATATAAAATTATGAAAGGGATAGATAAGATAGAGGCAGGAAAGTTGTTTCCACCAGTAGATGAGACTAGAACTAGGGAACATAGCCTCAAGATTCAGGGCAGTAGATTGAGGACGGAGATGAGGAGGAACTACTTTTCCCAGGGAGTGGTGAATCTGTGGAATTCGCTGCCCAATGAAGCAGTGGAGACTTCTTCAGTAAATATATTTAAGATGAGGTTGGATAGATTCTTGCAGAGTAGGGGTACTAAGGGTTATGGGGAAAAGGCAGGCAGGTGGAGATGAGTCCATGGCCAGATCAGCCATGATCTTATTGAATGGCGGTGCAGGCTTAACCAATAGCCCAATTATAATGATGCCTGTTAAAAGATAACTAACATATCTGCAAGGAAGCAGCATCCACATTCTGTCTTCTCGCTGCTGCCATTGGAAAGGAGGCCTTAGCTCCCACATCACCAGGTTCAGGAACAGTCACTACCCTTCAGCCATCAGGCTCCTGACCCAGTGTGGATAAAACTTCACTCATCTAAATACTGAACTGATTCCACAACCTATGGACTCACTTTTTTGGACTCTTCATCTCATGTTGTTATTATTTGTCATTTTTTGTATTTGAACAGTTTCTCTTCTTTTGCATATTAGTTGTTTGTCAGTCTTTATGTGTAGTTTTTCATTGATTCTATTTTTTTTTTGTTCTATTGTGAATGCCTGCAAGAAAATGAATCTCAGGGTAGGAAATGGTGAGGCATATGTACTTTGATAATAAATTTACTTTCAACTTTGACCATTAGCCAGGACCCAGCAGGAATCACTTCAATATAGTGCTGTGCAATCTTTTATGTCAGGCTGTGAGGGCAGATAGGTTTTATTTAACATCTGTGTCAACCAATAATAACGACCACTGCTTGTTTTTTAATGCATTAAAAATGTCCCGAGACATTTCACAGGATCATTTATCAAGCAAATTTGAACTGTTGCAACCTTGATAATTGCAATACTCTCCCAATGCAGCACTTAAGTTCCGACTCAGATTATATAAATATCTCTACTAAGGTTAAGGTCACAAGCTTCTGATTTGGGGGAAGAAAATTGAACCTGTAAACTAGATTCACACATAAATTATAATCTATTGATTAGACCGAACAAAGGCAGTTTATTGCACAAGAGTTGTATAGTAAGCCAGTTGTGATCAGACTAGTTCTGGGGAGGTATTTTACATAGAATTTGTATTTTTGAAGCCAGTTTTAAAATTTTGTGAGCAGACTCCATTGTAATTGTTTGTAATGAGAAAATTAAGTTATTCCAGTTACTTCAAATCTGTGTTAAGTGAATGATGTGCATGAAAAAGATGATGCAGCAACATGACCCCTGAGCAACATCAGCACAGCATTCATCTTTGTTATCAAGAAATTAAAATTTTCTGAGTTCATTGGGGTGTGGTAATACTTTAGACGACCAAATTCTTTAAGCATTTCTACTGCGTAAACCAAAGTTGCTTCTTTTTCTCCTTTCCTCATACCCATCCATCTCTTCCCCATAGTTCAGGTCCACCTGATTAGTATTGCAGGTTTTCTTTGGCTTTTGACTCAGTCTTGAGCATAATTGTGGACAAGTTATGAGTCTCCAGTATCGTGATAATGTTGTCCAATCTCTCTGAGTGTTTGGACAGCACAATAAAACAGAAAGTACTGTTGCTTTTGCCCGTGACCCAGACTGATCCTGGCCTCTGGTATTGGCTGTGTGAATTTCACATGTTCTTATGTCCATGTGGATGTTCTGGATTTCCTTCCAAATTGCAAAGAATAATCTGAGTGGTTTGTTAATTAGCTACGTTTCCCCTAATGTAGGTGAATGGTGAAAGAATTGGAAGGGGAGGAATGTCAATGCTAGGTTACAAGGAACTAAATGAAGGAATGGGGCTCTTGGTTGGCATAGACGTGAGCTAGCGAGATGCCTCAGTTAACATTAGCAAATATGAAAATAACCTCACATGCCATTTATTGCTGTGAATTCATAACTAGGAGTTAGTCATGTAGTTGGAAAAGACCATGCATTCATCATGGTTTCTTGACTGGACAAATCTCTCTGGACATGACAAGCAGTGGTTAATAAAGAGTTAAAGTGCAGAGGGTGATCTTATTGAGATAGTCATTCAAAAATTTTCAAACTAATACAAATCCAACTGTAGGATAAATGAAGTACAGTACTAGCTAAGAACGTATGAACTCTAGTGAGAAATATTTTTTAATATATTGAGGACGTCTGTGTAGATAATAAGGGATAACTCAAACACATTTTTGCCTCTGCCCAGTGCTTGGCTGTCAGGTTATGAAGATCCTGTGATAAATCGTATTAACAAGAGGATAGAAGATATCACGGGGCTTGACGTTTCCACGGCAGAAGAACTGCAGGTAGGTGCTGAACTAAACATTGAGCAAAAAGATCTGAGAGCAAGCCCTCATAAATAGGAAAGTGAATATTTATGTCAGTAACTACTGCAGACCCTTGTTCCAAATATACATTAAAAATAGCAGATTATAGTTTGGCAGTGCTAACAGCAGCATCTAGTTAAGGGAGAACCCTTTCTAAAATTAATTAAAGAAAGAATTTTAAGGCTGCCTCCCTACCCACCTTTAGTAGTGAAGTTAAAGCAAAATAATACAGATCCTGGAAATTGGAAATAATGTTGAAATAATCAGCACATTAGGTAGTACCTGTGGAGTGAGAAATTGAAGTTTCTTGTCTCTGAGTATTAGTTATTTCAATTCTGTTGGAAGATCTTTCACCAGACACACAAAAAATCCATATTCCATTATGTGAACTGTACCATCAGTATTACCATATAATGTCTTCACACTAAAATCTATCATAAAACTCTTATTTCAACCATTGCTTAATAGGGAATAACCTCATCTTTGTCAGAACTTCAGTCATGTCTATGAATATTTTTTATCACTGAAGAACATTGGGCTGTGAAACAGTTTTTGCTCTTCCCCATATTTGCAATTCTCCACGCTTCATTAATACAAAAGAAAACTGCAGTTAGCCAAGAAGTTTAAAGATATTGGATTTTGTTAGAACAGGTCTCATGTTGGTATTAGTGAAATTAAAATACAATGCAAAGCATACATTCCAGTTCCAGTTTAACAAAGCCTTTTGTGCCATCTACTTTATTAATATACATTTCATTATACCTTGATCCTGTGAATTATCCCCTGAGAAATACTGAGCATTTGACTGGTTCGGTGTGACTTCTCCTTTTGAACAGGTTGCCAATTATGGGGTTGGTGGCCAGTACGAGCCTCATTTTGACTTTGGACGGGTAAGTGTTATTATTCAGCTCTTTTTCTCTGTTTATTTTTTTTCCAAATGGGTCATTATGGTGTTTATCAGCAATATGAGCCTCATCGTGACTTTGCACAGGAAGGCAGTGCTATGAAATTTGCTTCTGCATAGATAGAGCAACCCTAATCAGTATTAATCAACAAAGCTATGTACACAATAAGATTCTAGCCTTCATTAATCAGGGTACTGAATACAGAAGTAGAGAGGTTATGCTGCAACTTCATGAAGCCTTGGTCAGACATTGACTGGAGTACTACATACAGTTCCGGTCATCATGCCACAGGAAGGAGGCTACAGAGCAGATTCAATGGGATATTGCCTGGGCTAGAACAGTTCTGTTACGAGGACTGACTGGAGACGCTAGTTCTGTTCTTTCTGGGGCAGAGCACACTAAGAGGGGACTTGAATGGGGTATGTAAAATTATGAATGGTGTAGATAGGGTAGGCTATAGGAAACTTTTCCTCAATATCAGAAGTTGATAAACTAGAGGACATAGATTTAGGGAAAGTAGGTAAGAGATCTAGATGGGATCCGAGGAGGATTTCTTCAATTGGAGAGTGGTAAATATCTGGAAACATCGGTTGAAGCTGGGTCACTGACAGTATTTAACAAGTGTCTATGTGAACACCTGAATTGCCCAGATTTAGAAAACCGTGAACCAAGTGCTGGGGGATGGAATTAACTTGGAAAGGTGATCACTGAATGGCATGGTTGGAGTGGGATGAATGGCCTGCTTCCATGATTCCACAATTCTGTAACTCTAAAGGAAGCACCTGATTTGGGAAAATCAAACTGATTGATCAGCATAAAGTTGGAACATTTTATCATTGCAAACTTGGTGACTGGTTTGTCTTAGTAATTTCTGGAGCCAATATAAACTATCTTTTATCATGTAGCTAAATTCTTAGTGAGATGGAAAGATGTTTTTATTTTGCAAAAGAGAGATAAGTTTTAAATTGGAATACACCATATTTTTGACTTGCTAATTTCCTGAGAGAATTATGAAGGGCATTGTCAATCTCCATATATATTAATATATAGATTAGTGTCTCCAGGTGTATCCCATTTATCAACACCTCTGAGAAGTACCTAATGCTATATGCTTTAACCATTGTAATGTTTATGTGAGATCATTACTGGGTTTCATTTCTTTTACTTCTCACTAGATTGGCAATTCTTTATCATTATGTTAAAATAATTTTTTCCAATGAGCTAATTTTCATTATGCAGTGATACATTCTTAAATGGATGTAGATCAATGTTGCCCATTAATGCTGACCAACTTGTTTTATGTATTGGTAAAATGAACAGCTATATTCCAGATGTGTGCTGCAAAATTACTGTACTCTTGCTCATTAAGGGTTTTGTTTCTTCTTTGAACGTTATGTATGAGCTACATTAATCATTCGATCCTTAACCTTGTTCTGTAAAACAAAGATGCTGTCAGTTATGAGAGAGATGCTTTGAACAGTGTTCTCTGAGAATGGCAGAACAGCCTGACCAACATATGCCATGTACACTCAGTGACCACTTAATTAGGTACAGGACTGGAACCCAGTGTGGTCTTCAGCTGCTGTAGCCCATCCACTTTAATGTTCAACTTGTACGTTCAGAGATGCTGTTCTGCACACCACTGCTGTAATGCGTAGTTATTGAGTTCCTGTCAGCTTGAACCAGTCTGGCCATCAGCCTCTGACAGCTCCCATTAACAGGACAGTTTCACCCACAGAACCGACATTCATTGATTTAAAAAAAATTTTTTTTTGGTTTGTTTTTTGCTCCATTCTCCACGAACTCTATAGACTGTTGTGTGTGAAAATCCCAGAAGACCAGCAGTTTCCATGATACTCAAACCACCTCGTCTGGCCCCAATAACCTTTCTACAGTCAAAATCACTTGGATCACACTTTTTCATCATTCTGATATTTGGTGTGAACAACAAACATGTCTGAATGCTTTTATGCATTGAGTTGATGCCACATGATTGGCTGATTTGATATTTGCAGAAAAGAGCAAATGTACCTAATAAAGTGGCCACTGAGAGTAAAGCCATCAACAGTGGTCTTTTAATATATTAATTTGGTTGAGTTCAGCACCTGTGAAAGCTGAGTTCTGGCTATTGGAACTTAAGCCATTTGTAAACTGTTGTTACTGATGTTTGTGATGATTATTTATGTCCATTATAAATCATAAAAATGCTTGATGTGATTTTTCAGTAAGATTTGTAGTGAGCAATGATTTTATGATTTTAACATTTAAGTCTGATAAAGTAAATGCAGTAAAGGAAAAAAGTAATTGTACTGTAAAAGGAAACTTTTAAAATTCAGTGTTGTAACTGCTTTATTTTACATCCCAGCTATACTAACTGGTAAGGTGCTGAAGATTTTTATCCCACCTTCATTCTTTGTTCTGCTAGTTATTTGTTGGGGTCATGGAACTCCTCCTGGTTATCTTATGTATTCCAGTCAAGGAATGCTTCCCGAAATAATAACTTTAGGGATTACAATCAATGAAGTATGATGGTATTAAAATGTCTGTTCTTGAATAAGAGTGGACCTCTTTCAACATGTTCAGAATGTTGTTGTGTCTGTTTTAATGGGGTATCAGGTGCATGGATGGATGACTTGAATGAGGAAAAACCTAACAATAATTGTCCACTTTAATATGATAGAGTATTTTACTTCCGTAATCGCACCCGACGCCAGCCCCCTAGGCCTGAGTCGACGTTGTCGTAGTAGTAGTATTTTACTTCAAAAACATAAACGGGAGATGGTAGCTCCCGCATATCTATAGAGAGGAATAGATTTAATGTTTCAGATTGAAGGCTTTCATCAGAACTGAAAAAGAGAGAAAACGGGCCCATTTTGAGTTTCCAGTACAAGGGGGAATATCTGTGATAGGGCGGAGTACAAAAGAATCCAGATGATAGAAGTGTTGTTGGTGCTATCTGGTGCTTAAAGCTTGATAATCATAATTGATCTACCTAGAAAAGTCTTTATTTGGGGGAATGATTGAGGGCAGAAAATAAAACAATTTTGAAATTATACATTGCAGAACATATTGCTGGAAATCTGAAATAACAAAGAATGCCAGAAATACACAGCAGGTGAAATAACACTATGGAAAGAGATCTAATGATCTTGAATCAGAACTGAGCAGTTCTGACAAAAGGCTGGTTATTTGAAATTGTTGAATTCAAAATGGCTGGATGGAAGATGTGTAATTGATTATGGTGCATCCCTTAATTTTGTTTGCCCTGCATTGTGCTACTAGAAAGAATTGCCATGACTCTCAAATTGAGTTCTGCAAGAAAATTAATATGAAAGTCTATGTGTATTTGCTTTATTTGCTACTTTATGGAAAGGTGAATTAAGCTGTGAAAGTATTCTCGCATTAGCATTTCTCATTAAAGGGTAGAGAAAGGAATTGTATATAAATCCATTAAGAGATTCTTAGCGCTGGAAAAGAAGCATATTGTGGTTGGAGAATAGACATTGCAACAGCAATAATAAAAGATTCTTTGGTTTTATTATAGAAAGATGAACCTGATGCTTTTAAAGAACTGGGCACTGGGAACAGGATTGCTACCTGGTTATTTTACGTAAGTAAAGTATTTGTTGTGTGCTTGGTTGATGAGGATCAATTAATTTAAGATCCATTTTATGTGAACCATTGCCTACGAATTTAAGAAAACCTTTGCGTCCAGTAAATGACCAGTTTTATTTCCTGTTTGTGCATCAAAATAAAAGTTGTATTTTAATTGTTAATGTGAGACAATTAACAATTCACTTTAACTTTTCTCCACTCTACCCCACCTGATCCTGTTTTGCTTCATTCCATAGTGACCCCGCAGAAATGTTTATCAAAATTCTGCCACGTTACAAGAGCTTTAACATTCCACATTGATTCTGATTTCCTAAAGTGCAGGACTTTGGCAGAACCACACAAATTGCATCCTTAGTTGTTTCTTCTTCTGCTACTATAGAAGATATTATCAAAGTTTTTTTTAAGCCAAGGGGAATCCAAGGATGAAGTTGGTAAGAAGATTGTGTAACTGAGCAACAGTATGACTGAAGAGTTACAAACAAGATGCTGGAGGAACTGAGTGGGCCAGGCAGCATATATGGCAGGAAAGGACAACCATCTTTTCTGGTCAAGACCTTCATTTGGACTTGTTGATCCAGTCTCCAGCATCTTCAGTCTCTTGCGACTGAAGAGTTGGTGTTTTGAAAGTATGGAAATAAGCATAAAGATAGGATGGAAGTTCCAAGATGCTGAAAGCTATTTCATTGGTGATTAGGTCTGAATGTAAAGAATATATGGGGCCGGCTGGTGGCGCAATGACATCGGCGCCGGACCCGGGAGCGGAGGTTCCCAGGTTCGAAACCAGTCAGGTCCACTCAAGCTGGGTTGAGTGTCAAGATTGCAACTCGACCTCATAAAATAAAGGGAAAAATACTGTGAAAATGTCTGTGTGAAGAGTGGTGCGCCACACAGTCTCTCCCTCTCTCCCTCTCTCCCTCTCTCCCTCTCTCCCTCTCTCCCTCTCTCCCTCTCTCCCTCTCTCCCTCTCTCCCTCTCTCCCTCTCTCCCTCTCTCCCTCTCTCCCTCTCTCCCTCTCTCCCTCTCTCCCTCTCTCCCTCTCTCCCTCTCTCCCTCTCTCCCTCTCTCCCTCTCTCCCTCTCTCCCTCTCTCCCTCTCTCCCTCTCTCCCTCTCTCCCTCTCTCCCTCGTAAAAGCCATGAAAAAGACATCATCACAGACGCGCACGCACACAGGCACACACCAAAAAAAATGTAAAGAATATATGATTGTTGGCCCATAGGATGGAACAAGGTCATCAAATGCATTTTGAGGTCAGTTGGTACAATTATCATTCTTATTTGAGTAGCAGGGTTTTTCTGGTACCAGGCACACCAGGGACATTATGCACTGAGGACTTCTGATCTTTCCATTGGATACACTGTTTCTTTATACTTTTTAGTCCGCCCACATCTTGGCCTTCTGTTTTGTTTTCTATGTGAGAACAAGAATTTTGCCTGCTTCAAAGTTTAATTCAGCAGTGTTGTCAGTTGCATTATGAAACAAAAATACAACTCAAAGAGGGCTATTCCAACACCTTATGTCTGTTTTGTTCAAAAAGAACATGGTTGATCTTTTGCCTCAACACCATCTAACTGGGATTCCAGTTGATTGGGACATATCAGGACCAGGACATTTTGGCCCAATTAAGCAGCTGCTCCAATTAGCCAAAGTTTCATGGAAGTGATTAAAAAGGTATAAAAAAAAAGTACCAATGCTACTATAGAACTGTATATTAGTTCCTACTATTTATTGATGGAGAAATTCATTTATTGTATGCTGCTGCATTTTTTTGATTGACTGTAAATGAACAAAATCAGCTCAAACACCTAGTTCAGATAATGGAGTGCCTCCATAGAATACTTTCGATTGCATCCTCCAAATTTTCATTTTCATTGTAACATTCTAGATGATTATTGATGCCTTCAAATTCTTTGTAGTTACCTAACTTGTTGAAGTAATGAAATTGTTTCATTTTCACTGCCAGCCATTTCTGGCATCTCCAAACCTGGATGCTTGAAACCACAATGAGCAAAACAGTCCCTGAACAGTCGAGTTACTGCTTATTTCTTGCCAACTATCAGTGACAAAAATCACTGCTGCTTTCACACAAACACATGCAATTGACAATATTTAAAAGTGCGTTAGCGTCTGATTGCCGCACAAGTGCATGTGACTGATGCTAGTTAGAAACTGTTTGGCAGTAAGCTCCTGACCCAATTAAGTGGCACAGTGTCCCAAATAAATGAAGGGAATCCCAGCTATTTTCTTGATTTTTGTTCTTTAAGCGTTGTCCCAAATAATTGGCTGCCCTGTTTAACCAGCTGATGGCCCAGTTAACTGGAATCCACTGCACGTATTCTTTAATTTTATTAATATCCAGAACTGAAAATAATATTAAATACCGAATGACTGAACATTTATAGAACTGTTGAGTAAAAACTTCCAAAGGCTCACTGTTACCATTTTGTATTGTTTTTCTCACTGAATTATTCAAACATTCTATTTGCTTCCCTCCTTTGCTGAGCTCTGCAATTTTCCCAGTTCATAGATTTCTGGTTCTTTTTTGTCAACATTCTAAACTTTTTCCATCATCTAGTTCTATTTTTAAACTTCTCATGTTAGCCATGACTGAACTACTTTTTCTTGGGGAGTGGGGTGGTTGTCCATTAAAGGGATCAGTATTTCTTTTATGTATTGATCCTTCAGTAGTTGGCCATTGGTCATTTACTGTCTTACCCTTTTAGTCTACTGTAGCCAAATTACTCCTGGTACTTAAATTTGATTTTGAATCTTGGCTTCAGTCTGTTATTTGCATATCTGTGGAATCTTGATGTAAATATTTCTGGATTTGTGTAAAACACAGGAGAATTCAACTCCAACCTAAAGCTAGATTACAAAAAATGGACTAATGATCAAAAGTTTGGCCAGCTTTTTGGAAGTGCTAAAGCAGTAATTCTCTGTACAATAATAAACACTGACATACACATAGATTTTGGATGTGTAGAAACATTTGTACAATTGGCCTGCACTTAGTTTCTGTAACACAGCAGGATTTTCATGAATATACAGTCTTAGCAAAGCTTCATGGGGCAGTACAAAGCAGAACCAGGTGTTCCACTGGATGAATAGAGAGAGTGAGATGATAAATTAATTATATAACCATTACAGCACAGAAACAGGCCATCTCGGCCCTTCTAGTCCGTGCCGAACTCTTACCCTATCCTAGTCCCACCGACCTTCACTCAGCCCATAACCCTCCATTTCTTTCCTGTCCATATATCTATCCAATTAAACTATAAATGACAACATAGAACCTGCCTCAACCACTTCTGCTGGAAGCTCATTCCACACAGCTACCACTCTCTGAGTAAAGAAGTTCCCCCTCATGTTACCCCTAAACTTTTGTCCTCTAGCTCTCAACCCATGTCCTCTTGTTTGAATCTTCCCCACTCTCAATGGAAGAAGTCTAACCACGTCAACTCTATCAATCCCCCTCATAATTTTAAACACCTCTGTTGTCCCCTCTGAACCTTCTACGCTCCAAAGAATAAAGACCTAACTTGTTCAATCTTTCTCTGTATCTTAGGAGATGAAACCCAGGCAATATTTTAGTAAACCTCCTCTGTACTCTCTCAATTTTATTGACATCTTTCCTATAATTTGGTGACCAGAACTATACACAATACTCCAGATTTGGCCTTACCAATGCCTTATACAAATTCAACATTACATCCCAACTCCTATACTCAATGCTCTGATTAATAAAGGCCAGCAAACCAAAAGCTTTCTTCACCACCCTATCCACATGAGATTCCATCTTCAGGGAACTATGCACCATTATTCCTAGATCCCTCTGTTCTACAGCATTCTTTAATGCCATACCATTTACCATGTATGTCCTATTTTGATTAGTTCTACCAAAATGTAGCACCTCACATTTTTCAGCATTAAACTCCATCTGCCATTTTTAGCCCACTCTTCTAACTGTCCTAAATCTCTCTGCAAGTTTTGAAAACCTACCTCATCATCCACAACACCACCTATCTTAATATCATCTGCATACTTACTCATCCAATTTACCACCCCATCATCCAGATCATTGACAAGGTTCCACACGGTAGGCTTATTCAGAAGGTTAGAAGGCATGGGATCCAGGGAAGTTTGGCCAGGTAGATTCAGAATTGGCTTGCCTGCAGAAGGCAAAGGGTGATGGTGGAGGGAGTACATTCAGATTGGAAGATTGTGACTAGTGGTGTCCCACAAGGATCTGTTCTGGGACCTCTACTTTTCATGATTTTTATTAACGACCTGGATGTGGGGGTAGAAGGGTGGGTTGGCAAGTTTGCAGACGACACAAAGGTTGGTGGTGTTGTAGATCATGTAGAGGATTGTCAAAGATTGCAGAGAGACATTGATAGGATGCAGAAGTGGGCTGAGAAGTGGCAGATGGAGTTCAACCCGGAGAAGTGTGAGGTGGTACACTTTGGAAGGACAAACTCCAAGGCAGAGTACAAAGTAAATGGCAGGATACTTGGTAGTGTGGAGGAGCAGAGGGATCTTGGGGTACATGTCCACAGATTCCCTGAAAGTTGCCTCACGGGTGGATAAGGTAGTGAAGAAAGCTTATGGGGTGTTAGCTTTCATAAGTCGAGGGATAGAGTTTAAGAGTCGCGATGTAATGATGCAGCTCTATAAAACTCTGGTTAGGCCACACTTGGAGTACTGTGTCCAGTTCTGGTCACCTCGCTATAGGAAGGATGTGGAAGCATTGGAAAGGGTACAGAGGAGATATACCACG
The DNA here is from genome assembly GCF_030028105.1 of Mobula birostris. NCBI lineage: Eukaryota > Metazoa > Chordata > Chondrichthyes > Myliobatiformes > Myliobatidae > Mobula > Mobula birostris. The sequence goes on along the minus strand of NC_092387.1, from coordinate 50,920,151 downwards.
ATGCTGCCTGGTTTAGAAAGTATGCATTATGATCAGAGATTAAGGCAGCTAGGGCTTTACTCTTTGGAGAGAAGGAGGATGAGAGGAGACATGATAGAGGTGTACAAGATAATAAGAGGAATAGATAGAGTGGATAGCCAGCGCCTCTCCCCCAGGGCACCACTGCTCAATACAAGAGGACATGGCTTTAAGGTAAGGGGTGGGAAGTTCAAGGGGGATATTAGAGGAAGGTTTTTTACTCAGAGAGTGGTTGGTGCGTGGAATGAACTGCCTGAGTCAGTGGTGGAGGCAGATACACTAGTGAAGTTTAAGAGACTACTAGACAGGTATATGGAGGAATCTAAGATGGAGGCTTATATGGGAGGCAGGGTTTGAGGGTTGGCACAACATTGTGGGCCGAAGGGCCTGTACTGTGCTGTACTATTCTATGTTCTATGTTATATATTACAAACAACATTGGACCCAGTACAGATCCCTGAGGCACACCGCTACACACCATCCTCCAATCTGACACACAGTTATCCACCACTACTCTTTGGCATTTCCCATCTGGCCACTGCTGAATCCATTTTACTACTTCCATATTAATGCCTAACGATTGAACCTTCCTAACCAACCTTCCGTGTGCAACCTTGTCAAAGGCCTTACTGACGTCCATATAGACAACATCCACTGCTTTACCCTCGTCAACTTTCTTAGTAACCTCATCAAAAAATTCAGTAAGATGTGTCAAACATGACATTCCACGCACAAATCCATGTTGACTGTTCCTAATCAGACCCTGTCTATCCAGATAATTATATATACCATCTCTAAGAATACTTTCCTTCAATTTACCCATCACTGACGTCAATCTCACAGGCCGATAATTGCCAGGTTTACTCTTAGAACATTTTTTAAACAATGGAACCACATGAGCAATACGCCAATCCTCCGGCACCATCCCCATTTCTAATGACATTTGAAATATTTCTGTCAGAACCCCTGCTATTTCCGCACTAACTTCCTTCAAGGTCCTAGGAAGTATCTTGTCCGGACCCGGAGACTTATCCACTTTTATATTCCTTAAAAGTGCTAGTACTTCCTCTTCTATAATTGTCATACTTTCCATAACTACCCTACTTGTTTCCTTTACCTTACACAATTCAATATCCTTCTCCTTAGTGAATACCGAAAAAAAGAAACTGTTCAAAATCTCCCCCATCTCTTTTGGCTCCGCACATAGCCGTCCACTTTGATTCGCCAAGGGACCAATTTTATCCCTCACTATCCTTTTGCCACTACCATAACTGTAGAAACCCTTTGGATTTATTTTCACCTTACTTGCCAAAGCAGCCTCGTATCTTCTTTTAGCTTTTCTAATTTCTTTCTTAAGATTCTTTTTACATTCTTTATATTCCTCGAGTACCTCATTAACTCCAAGCTGCCTATTTTCATTGAAGATCCCTCTCTTTTTCTGAACCAAGTTTCTAATATCTCTTGAAAACCATGGCTCTCTTAAACTTCTAACCTTTCCTTTCAACCTGACAGGAACATAAAGATTCTGAACCCTCAAAATTTCACCTTTAAATGACTTCCATTTCTCTGTTGCATCCTTCCCATAAAACAAATTTTCCCAATCCACTCCTTCTAAATCCTTTCGCATTTCCGCAAAGTTAGCCTTTCTCCAATCAAAAATCTCAGTCCTAGGTCCAGTCCTATCCGTCTTCATAATTACACTGAAACTAATAGTATAATGATCACTGGACCCAAAGTGCTCCCCAACAAATACCTCCATCACCTGCCCTGTCTCATTTCCTAACAGGAGATCCAACACTGCCCCTTCTCTAGTTGGTACCTCTATGTATTGCTGCAAAAAACTATCCTGCACACATTTTACAAACTCCAAACCATCCAGCCCTTTTACAGAATGGGCTTCCCAGTCTATGTGTGGAAAATTAAAATGTCCTACAATCACAACCTTGTGCTTACTACAAATATCTGCTATCTCCTTACAAATTTGCTCCTCCAGTTCTCAGTCCCCATTAGGTGGTCTATAATACACCCCTGTAAGCGTCACAACACCTTTCCTATTCCTCAATTCCACCCAAATAGCCTCCCTAGACAAGTCCACTAATCTATCCTGCCAGAGCACTGCTGTTATATTTTCTCTGACAAGCAATGCAACACCTCCCCCTCTTGCCCCTCCTATTCTATCACACCTGAAACAACGAAATCCTGGAATATTTAGTTGCCAATCACACCCCTCCTGTAACCACGTTTCACTAATAGCTACAACATATTTCCAGGTATCAATCCATGCTCTAAGCTCATCCACCTTTTTTACAATGCTCCTAGCATTAAAATAGATGCATTTAAGAAACTCTCCACCTCCCACTCTCTGTTTATCCTTAATTGAGCAAACAACTTTGTTATCTTTTTCTTCCTTTTCCCCTACATCAACCTCCCTTCTCCTAGTCTCCTTAATTTGATTCCCTCCCCCCAACCATTCCTGTTTAAAGTCAGCTAATTATTTGACATCGTACAAAAGCAGAGTGTAATCAGAACAGGGACATCGGCTGAAAGGTCTCTTGTGCTATATAAATTTATTTCTATGAAACCCAGTAAAGAAAACAAATTATTTATTTAATTGTTCTCTATTGTTTCTGGGACCTTGTCATACATAAATTAGCTGCCACTTTTGTCTACATTTAAATAATGATAATTCCAACTCATTCCTAACTAGTTTTCCTTATTATCCTCACCTTTGTCCATCCCACGCTCATCATCCCCCGTACTTGTTGATTTACGTTACCTGATTAAACAATGCTTTGTTTTAAATTTATCAACTTTTTTTTTTTACCATATCTGTACTCCTTTATGTGTGACTCCTTGAATATTCCTGCATTTATTTGTGGTACTATTGACAACTATAGTTTCAACAGCCAGATCTCTAGGCTCTGAAATTTCTTCCTTAAACTCCTTAGCTTTTCTACTTCTTTAAGGTAACTTTTTTGATAACTTTTGGTCATTTGCTCTAAAATCTTGATTGGGATAGATACCAGTTTTTGATGAAACATTCCTATAAAGAAGTTGAGATACTTTACCACATTACGTATATTAAACACATTTTACTGAAAACTTGAACAACAATCTGTGTTCATCGCTGCAAGGATTCAACCTAGCTTTCGTGCAGGCAGCTAGATAACTTGTACTGTTTACTGGCAACTAATAACTGCAAGTCAGCAAGAAAATATACTTTTCATTTGTCCTAAGCTTACAACACATTATAACATCTTTTCAACTTTGTAAAACAAACTTTTAATTAGACAGAGGTGCCTAAGTAGAAGTAGTAATGAACTCTACAACAATGTAAGATAATTTTTGGTGAATTGGCAGAAGCACAGGGTTTATTTTCAGCACCACCTGAAACACTGTTTTGGAGTGGTTCCCGTCCTGCCAACAAAGGCAAAAAAGTCCACAACAGAATCAGGTGTTGAATATTGTGTCCTCGTCATTTATTTTGTGGTGTGAGTGTAGTTTAAAGAAAGTAGGTAAAATGTGGGTGCCTTAGCATAGTACAGAGCCATATTCATTTAACTTGAGTAAGATTAAAATCTTTTCAGTCCGAGAGAATCTTTGCAGTGTAAGGCTAACTTAAGGGAAATAGATAATATGTGGTACGTCTTGAAGAGTCAAGGTCATATATTTTTAAAGCAAGAAGGATTCAGGTCTCCCCACTCCTAGAAAATCTGTGTGTTTTATAAGCCCCTTTTTTCTTCCTAATAGAAATTCTGCTCTGTGTTCCCTTTTCCTTAATTCTTTCTGGTAAAATTGGCAGAAGGAGAGTGGACTGATTCCATGCATTTGAACCATTGACACACATGGTTCTTAATTATCTAATTCAAAGTTCGCATCCTACATTCCGAAATATCAAACATCTGGAATAAAGGCAGTGTGGTCTATTAATTTTTATTTGGGGAAATTGTATTAATCCTATGAACCCGGGACTAGCTTTCATTGTACTCCGAGCAGTGTCGAGCATTTTTTTTTCCTGTGCTCACTATTATCTGATACTAATTTTCTGCCTTTATTCTGCCAGATGAGTGATGTAGCAGCCGGAGGAGCCACAGTTTTCCCTGAAGTAGGAGCAGCTGTTTGGCCACAAAAGGTATGATTGATTCACATCTCTTTCCTTTTCCAGCCAGGAGGCCTGTGCAAACACCTGTTCCTCTGCCTCACACATATGTTCGTCCCCTCTCTCCCCCTCTCTCCCCCTCTCTCCCCCTCTCTCCCCCTCTCTCCCCCTCTCTCCCCCTCTCTCCCCCTCTCTCCCCCTCTCTCCCCCTCTCTCCCCCTCTCTCCCCCTCTCTCCCCCATGTGCTCTCCCCCATGTGCTCTCCCCCATGTGCTCTCCCACCTAACAGTCTTTGTTAGCAGGCCATGTCACAAGTTCAACAGTCACATCTGTTCAAAGCATTTGTCTAATTAAAGCAAGATAGCTAGAACCTGGAATTTTTGTTTTTGAGCAAATCTACTTGATCATTGAGTCCTTGTTTCATTGTGTTCCAGCAAGACGAGCATTTCAGAGAGCACTGGAGCAAGCTAACAGAGATGATGGATATCTGAAATAAGAGCCAAAATAGTGGAAGCACTGAGCACTTGTGGCTACGGAAACAAAATTAATGATTTCAGCAGAATTCATTATAATAGCCATTATTTATAGCACAGAGAATTACAGCACATATCCAGGCTCTTGGGCTCCTTCAAGTCTGTGCCGAACTATGGTTCTACCTAGTCCCATCATCCTGCACATGAATGATTATCCTCCATGCCCTTCCCATCTAAACTTCATTTAAATGTTGAATTGAACCAGCATCCACCTCTTCTGCTGGTAGTTTGTTCCACACTCTCATTGCCATCACAGTGAAGAAGTCATTTCACCTTTCATCCTTAAACTATGACCTCTAATTCTAGTCTCCCCCAACCTCAGTGGAAAAAGCCTGCTGCCTCTATCCTAGCTATACCCCTCAACTTTGTATACTTCTATCAGATCTTTCTTCATTCTCCGACGCTCCAGGGAGTAAAGTTCTAACCTATTCATCCATTCACTCAAGTCCTGGCAACATAATTGTACATTTTCTCTGTACTCTTTTTCAATTTTATTGATGTCTTTCGTATAGGTAGGTGACCAGAACTGCTAACAAGATTCCAAATTGGGCCTCACAAAGTCTTACACAACTTCAACAATACCTTAAATATCTCCGTTGGGGCCCCTGCAATTTTTGCACTAGCCTACCACATGGTCTGAGCAAACACCTTGTCATGCCCTGGGAACTTACCCACCCTAATTTACCTCAAGATAGCAAGCACCTCCTCCTCTGTAATCCATAACTTCACTGCGTTTTTGCCCCAGTTCTATAGACTCTTTGTCCGTCTCTTAAGTAAAAAGTTTCTCTAAAAGTTAAGAGTAGCCTTGTAAATAACATGGTACTCAGTTTCTGTTGGTTATTTTAACACAGACTAAGGGGATTTAATGAGTATCTTAGCGGGAAAATGGATGAAGGCAAGGCAGTGGATTATTTTCCTTAAATATAGAATAACATTAGAAAAGCAAAATAAGGAAGAGTAGGAGGAATATTCAAGAGAGCTTTCAGAAGTTTTTATTTAAGTTTCCTGCCACAATGGTATTGTAGCTACTATTTTTATTTAATACATTTAACATCAATTAGAACCAGTTTTCCAGTCTTGATACAGTTTCTTGCTGCCATTTTTTTCTCTCTCTAGTGGGGAGATAGGGTACATTTTTAAGTAATACTGATATTTATAAAGAGACCATAATCACTTCAGACTTTTCTAAACACTTAATCTAAAAGGGTCAAACATCATCTGTTGTGCATGATAAACGTAGCCAAGAAAAGCAGGAACCTTTCTGAAAGCAATGGAGTCAACGAGCAGTAGCATTTGTTGGAAAGCCATTGTCTTTGACACAGTGGAATATTAAAAATTATGATTTATTTCTGCACAGATGTTTGGCATTTCATTCAAGTGACAGCACTGACATGAGTGCAGCATTTTCTATTGGTAATATATGCAGCTTGAGCCTAGCTGTAGATGATGGTCACTGTGGATGCAGTGTTTTATTGCAATGCCAATTCAGGATTAAACTCCATCTGCTATTCTCTGGCCCATGGGATCATTATTATCACAGATAAACTTCATCAATCTTTGTTAATTTTATTGACAGAATTAGTAACCATGCCACCTATGTTCTCATCGAAATCGTTAATATAAATGACAGACAACAGTGAATCCAGTGCTGATCCCTGCAGCACACCACTGGTCACAGGACTCCGGTCTGTAAAAGAACCATCCACCACAACCCTCAGTCTCCTACCATCAAGCCAATTGTATATTCAATTGGCTAGATTGCACTGAATCCCACGTAACTTTCTGGACGAGCCTCCCATGTGGTATCTTGTCAAAACACTAGCGGCACGGTAGTGTGGTGATTAGCACAACGCTTTACAGTACAGGCGACCTAGGTTAAACTCCTGCCACTGTCTGTGAGGAGTTTCTATGTTCTCGCCATGACCATGTGGTTTCCTCCAGGTGCTCCAGTTTCCTCCCACAGTCCAAACACGTACCAGTTGGTAGGTTAATTGGTCATTGTAAATTGTCCTGTGATTAGGCTAGGTTTAAATTGAGGGATGGCTGGGCAGCGTGGCTCAAAGTGCCGGAAGGGCCTATTACGTGTTGCATCTTAAAAAAACAAATAAAGTCCCATAGACATTGACTATTGCACTTCTCTCACCTTTTTCCTTGGTCAACTCATTTCAAAAAAAAAGCTCAACCCAATTTGTGAGGCATGATTTTCTACTCAAGACAATGGCTGACTATCCGTTATCAGTCCTTGCCTTTTCAAATGCATGTGGAGGATCAGAGGGATCTTGGGGTCGAAGTCCATAGAACACTCAAAGCTGCTGCACAGGTTGACTTTGTGGTTAAGAAAGCATATGATGCATTGGCCTTCATTGATCATGGGATTGAGTTTAGGAGTTGAGAGGTAATGTTGCAGCTATGTAGGGCCCTGGTCAGATCCCACTTGGAGTACTGTGCTCAGTTCTGGTCGCCTCACTATAGGAAAGATGTGGAAACCATAGAAAGGGTGCAGAGGAGATTTACAAGAATGTTGCCTGGATTGGGGAGCATGCCTTATGAGAATAGGTTGAGTGAACTCAGCCTTTTTTCCTTGGAGCGACAGAGGATGAGAGGTGACCTGATAAAGGTGTATAAGATGATGAGAGGCATTGATCATGTGGATAGTCAGAGGCTTTTTTCCAGGGCTGAAATGGCTAACATGAGAGGGCACAGTTTTAAGGTGCTTGGAAGTAGGTACAGAGGAGATGTTAGAGGTAAGTTCTTTTACACAGAGGGTGGTGAGTGAGTGGAATGGGCTGCCAGCGGCAGTAGTGGAGGTGGATACGATAGGGTCTTTTAAGAGACTCCTGGATAGGTACATGGAGCTCAGAAAAATAGAGCCCTATGGGTAACCCTAGGTAATTCCTAAGGTGAGGACATGCTCGGCACAGCTTTGTGGGCCAAAGGGCCTGAATCGTGCTGTAGGTTTTCTATGTTTCTGTGTAGATCCTGTTTCTCAGAAACCCTTCAGTGATTTATCCCCCATTGATGTTAGGCTCATAAGTCTGTAGTTCTCTGACTTTTCCTTGTAGACGTCTTTAAATAAAGGTAAAACCTTAAACACCCTCCAGTCTGCCTGTACCTCACTGATGGCTATTGATGGTACATGGCATCTTCGGCTTGGATGTTGGGCAAAAGGGCCTGTTTCAATGCTGTACACAGACATCTCTGCAAGAAACCCTGCAGCATCTTCCCTAGCTTCCCGCAGTGTCCTAGGATATGCTTGATCAGGCTCCAGGAATTTATCTGACATTGAGTTTTAAGATACAATTAACATACTCAGTTCAAAATAAGACAATTTTCTTTCCAATTAAATTCTTGTTTGTATAATTATAGATAAAGTATGCTGTAGTTATATGATTGGTTTACTCTTTATAAACACATGAAGTTGCTCTTCAGCCCATCAAGTCCAATTTGGCAGAAGAATCCCAACAGGTTCAGGTACAGTTATTGCCCCTCAATCATGAAGCTCTTAAAACAAAGGGGATAACTTCACTTGCCCCATCATTGCAATGTTCCTACCACCAATGGACTCACTTTCAAGGTCTCTTCATCTCATGTTCTCAATATTTATTGTTTATTTATTTGTTGTTATTATTTTCTTTTTATATTTGCACATTGGTTGAACACCCAAGCTGGTGCGGTCTTTCATTGATTCTGTTATGGTTATGATTCTATGAATTTACTGAGTATGTCCACGTAACAATGAACCTCGGTGTTGTATAGGGGGACTTGATAATAAATTTACTTTGAACTTTGAACAGTCTCAATCCTTCCCCCCCCCGCCCCCATCCTGTAGCCCTGCTACTTGCTGTTTCCCTTGCATGCCCTGTCAGCTTCCCTTCAGACTCTTTTGCCACTAATGTGATGAGGAGTAATTTCCAGTAACCAATTAACCTACAAGTGTATCTCCAGTTTTAAAAAAGGAAGAAAGTTCCAAGTATCCTGCAGGTGTGCATACATGTATTCAATAAAAGTTCAAAGGAATTGCTTTTGGGTCAATGTGCTTAGCTCGGTGTGTATGTTATTTTGCCAAATTTGCTTAAAATGTCACAAAATACCATGGGCAGGAGGTTACAGGGACTTTGGGTCCCCACACCATAAGGTTCAGGAACAGTTATTACCCCTCAACCATCTGGCTCACTCACTTCATCACTGGACTGATTCACCTATGTATCACTTTCAGGGACTTCACAATTCCTGTTTTCAGTATTTTTTTTACTTTTTTATTATTTGCACAATTTGTCCTCTTTTGCACATTGGGTGTTTGTCAGACTTCATGTATAATTTTTCATAAATTCAATTGCATTTCATTTTCCTGTAAATTCTCACAAGAAGATATGGTAGTACATGGTGATATACTTTGAATATAAATTTACTTTGAACTTTAAAACATAACTCATAATCTGTCAGTCAGCCTCCTGGCCCTTGCACCTTATTTGACTCTGTGCACGGCAACACTAGGTTTAGCTTTTCAGGTTCAAGTTTATTGTTATCTGATTGTGCGTATACACAACTAAAAGAAACGGCATTCTCCAGACCACAGTGCACCCACAATCCAAATATCACACACAGAACATAAAACAAAATATTACCACAAATAAGTTAGTGGAATATAATTCAAAATGCATGTGAAGTGCATAGCACAGCTAAACAGTAAACAGCTCACTGTCCTAGTGACGAGACCTCAGTGGTGGCAAGGTAATCATTAGTCTCTCAGCCTGGGGAAGAAGCTTTTAACCAGTCTGGCAGTCCTCGTCCTGATGCTTCTGTACCTCCTTCCTTGACAGTAGTGTGTCTAAGAGATTGTGGGTTGGGTAGTAGGGATCCCCAACAATATTTCGGACCCTTTGAATGCAATGCACCTGGTGAATGTCACAGATTGTTTTCCCCTTATACTACCTTGATATATTCATCTCTCTGGAATGCAAAGTACAGCTTTTCCCTGTATCTCAGTAAATGTGACAATAATAAACCAATTATCGGGTACTTGTCTTTCAGGGCACAGCAGTGTTTTGGTACAATCTGTTTCCCAGTGGAGAAGGTGACTACAGCACACGACATGCAGCTTGTCCAGTATTAGTTGGAAACAAATGGGGTGAGTACACTAGTATTCATCATCAGTTTTGGAGGATATGTAGATGTGGTAGAAAAGTGGACAGCTACATGGGAGGGAAGGATTAAATTGATCTTAGAGTAGGTTATAAAGTTGGCATGACATCATAGTCTGAAGTGCCTGTACTGTGCTGGTGTGTTCTGTGTTTTAGTCACAAATGAAAATCTTGAACTTTCAGATCTTACTGTTTACTTAGTAGTACCAGGCACAATGCAACATAGCAGATTGTAACCACATCTTTCTCTTTTAGAATAAATGACGTAGTACTGTAAGTAGCTTGAGGTCAAACACCACAATCCCAGTGAGTCTTCTAAAACTACTCAGTTTTTGATGTAATGTGGAAACATACAATAAAAATCAAGCATTCACCTTTATTGTATATACTGTAAGAGGACTGTTCAAGACTCGTAACAGTAGGGTAGAAGGTGTCCTTGAGCACCATTGGTAAATATTTTCAACCTCTTGTATCTTCTGCCCTATGGCAGAGGAGAGAAGAGAGAATGATCAGGGTGGGAGGGGTCCTTGATAATGTTGGCAATTTTCCCAACGCAGCAGAAAGTGTAGATAGAGTCCATGGAGGGAAGGCTAATTTTTGTGATGGACTGGGCTGTATTCACAACTCTCTACAATTTATTTGGGTCTTAGACAGAGCATCCAGATAGGATACAGATGATCGTATATCAATGAATCTTTAACAGAACCTTTTTACCATCAAAAAAAGCAAAATAGCAAGGGCATGGGAATACCACCAGCCACTTCCAAGTTTCTTGACTTAAATACGGTAGTTGCTCCTACATTGTTGCTGGGTTAAAATATCTTCAAGGGTTTCTTACCAACAGCAATGAGACCAGTACATTCATTACATGGATAGCAGCAGTACAACAATCATCACTGTTTTAAGAGCAATTAGGGTTGAGTGTTGACTGCTGGACTTGCCAGTAACGCCAACATCTCTCACTGAAGAGGAGAATTTTTCACAATTTGTGTCTTACTGAACTTGCTTTATAATATGTTGCTATATTACAGTGATTATGAAAAGTATTCACCCCTTGGAAGTTTTGATATTTTATTGTTTTGCAACATTGAATCACAGTGGATTTAATTTGGCTTTTTTAAATACTGATCAACAGAAAAAGACTCTTTAGTGTCAAAGTGAAAACCGATCTCTATAAAGTAATTTAAATTAATTACAAATATCAAACACAAAATAATTGATTGCATTAGGATTCACCAACTTTAATATGACACACCAAATCATCACTGGTGCAGCCAGTTGGTTTTAGAAGCCACACAATTAGTTAAATGGAGATCACCTGTATGCAGTCAAGGTTTCAATTGACTGTATTAAAAATACACCAGTATCTGGAAAGTACAACTGCTAGTGAGTCAGTATACTGGCAAAAACTACACCATGAAGAGAAAAGAACACTCCAAGCAACTCTGCAAAAAGGTTATTGAAAAGCACAGGTCAGGAGATGGAAATGGGAAAATTTCCAAGTCACTGAATATCCCTTTGAGTACAATTAAGTCAATCATCAAGAAAGGGAAAGAATATGGCCCAGCTGTAAATCTGCCTAGAACAGGTCATCCTCAGAAACTGAGTGACCGTGCAAGATGGGGACTAGTGAGGAGGCCACCAAGATACCTATGACAAATTCAGTTATTTTTATAGCCAATTTTTACTTCTGGTTTTTGTGTGATGCTAACTATATTCCAGTGTATATTAAGTGTACATTCCTGGTATCACTGTTCAATGTGTAATTAGAAATTGTATTCCTCTTTTGGATACTTATCTTCTTCCAGCTCACATTGTTTGTGAAGGATTGAATGGGGCAATGAATGATTGTGTTGTGTGACCTAAAAATGATTATGTAGGAATTAAGTTAATTCTGTGTGATTGAAATGTTAACATGAAATGACTGAGTTGCTGTTAAGCACCCATCCCAGTTTACTAGTCCTTTAGGGAAGGAAAGAAGCCATTCTTCTGTGCCTTTGTTATCTAGAGGAAATGGGGACATTGATAATAAAAACATGGATACTTCAAAGGCCACCAGCAGTAGGTAACAAGAGTTAGATGTATCAGTTTCCTGGCCCCAATGATGTGGTGAAAGTTAACTAGCCGTCTGAAATGTCTTTACATGGTTCTTAGGCCCAGGACAGTTAGACTAGACAATAACCAAAAACTAACTTGGTCAGTGAAACCCATATTCCATAAATTAATTATTTTAAAATTAGGCTGTATAATTTAATAAATCATATCAGTCACTGCACCCAAATTATACTGATGAATTTCAGTTTTGAGAATTCTGGTATTTATAGGGTCAATGGGATTTGTATTCCTAAAGCTTTTCATCCCAGTAGCTAAATCGTTGCATACTCCATATATTAAAATAATGCTGGATGTGGCCAGCCTCCACCAGGATAAAGGAGCCATATTTAAGAAAGTGAATACTTGTCTTCATCAAAATTAAACCATGCAGCAAACTCCTCTGTTGTGGTTGAACTGTAAAATGGGTGAACCCGCATCTGATAAGCTGCAAAGGACTGCGTACTAGGTTTGAAGCTACTTCCGGGTAAGATATATAAACATTTGGGCTGCAGTCTGTGGTATAAACAATTGGTCTTGTATGCTATAGCACAGGACGGCGCAGTAGCATAGTAATTAGCTGGGTTCAATTCCGTGACCGTCTGTAAGGAGTTCGTCTGCTGTCCTTGTGATTGACCGGGTTTCCTCTGGGTGCTCCAGTTTCCTCCCACATTCCAGTCACAGGTTAGTAGGTTAATTGGTCACAGGGATATAATTGGGTGGCACAGGCTCGTTGGGCTGGAAGGACCCATTACTGTGCCATATCTCTAAATAAAAATATATTAACTTAAACCTTGTGATTTTATTTAAAGGATGGTCGAATGGAGTGACCAGGAGTGATTTTGCCTGTGAAGCAGGATCCAGGTTGCTAAGGGAGTGGAGAAATTTCATTGTATATTGACACATTGTCCATTTGGCTGTTTTGCAGTGTCGAACAAGTGGATCCATGAGCGTGGGCAAGAATTCCGAAGAAGGTGTAACTTGACAGAGACGGACTGATGTGCTCACTGTGAATTGCTCCCTGTCCACCTCACCTTCACCACAGCTCAGTCCTGTTTACATTCCTATCATTGCTCCTAGTCTTTGTTCTCCACCCTCAAGACTTCACTCTGACTCAAACATACTTTTGTTTTAACACTAAATGAAGACCTGGGCTGAGAGGTTCATGTTTTCCATTGACAGGTTTTATTGAACTAGACTGAGCTGGTTAAAGTGACAGGAAATATTCCTCTAAAATCATGCAGTTTGTCATTTTATTTTCCCACATGTTATATGGCTCTTTTCTCCAACTAGGTTTTTAATGGGGGTGATTTCATGTTTTTGAAATTGCAACGTGAAGCTGCATTCCTCAGCAGACAATGAGATCTTTGCTGGGAGTGAGTATTCTTCACTAAACAAAGCTTTACTTGGGCATCTGTTGCAAGATGAGACTTGGAATTTGGTAAACTTTATAAATCCCATTTCTGGAAGAGCAGTGCTTCATGTAAGCCTGAATAACGAAGCATTTTCCTGAATGGAGTGTAGGTATGTTTGCACATAGTTTAGTGTGTATATTCAATTATATAAATGGTTCTCTGAAATCACATGTTCACTGACAAAAGCCATACACGATGTTGACATTGGAAGTACATATTCCTTTTTGCTAAATGTAAGAAAACCATTTGAAAACTTGGACATTATGAACAACACATACAAAATGCTGGAGGAACTCAGCAGGCCAGGCAGCAGCCATGGAAAAAAGTACAGTCAACGTTTCGAGCCGAAACCCTTTGGCAGGACTGAAATGTCAACTGTTCTTTTTTTCCATAGATGCTGCCTGGCTTGCTGAGTTTCTCCAGCATTTTGTGTGTGTTGCTTGGATTTCCAGCATCTGCAGACTTTCTCTTGTCTGGAAATATGAATCATGATTTCGGATAAAATTAACAAAGTACTCTGAACACTTTTGCAGTATGTTTGACCATGTGTGTGGGGTATAACAGAAGTACCATTCAATAGTAACACACTCCATCTGATGCACTCTGAATGCAAAACTTATGCTTATTAAACACAGGGCAAACTCCACTTTTACTCCTTTCCCATGAATCAATCATTTGTTGCTTTCTTTTTAATTGTTAACTACCAGATCCTGCATAGTCTATTACAGCATAATAGCTGCATCCCTAGCGATATCAGTTCATTGTTCCAGTATTATCAAGCATCCTTGACATAATTTGGCTTGGCTTAGGCACCTTTGAAATTTGGCCAGATGATGTCAGAACACTACAGACTCTTTGGCTGTATATATTGTTTTCATTAGTTTTTAAACAAGTGTATATTACATAAAAAGTGTTGGCCCTTACCCCGTTTTTTAAGCTGACTTGCATAATTATGTTTTTAAAAAGAAACAATCAGTGGCTAAACTGTGTGGGGGGTGGAAACTTAAAAATGAATTTAACTGTAAAGCTTTAGGGTGGCTGAGAGATAATGTGATAAAATAACACAAACAGCGTGCTCGAGGATCTTTTTCAAAGGAAAAGTGCTTTTCTGTGCTATCAGTGGGAAATTTTGTATTTATATATCTTTATTTTAATAAAACCTGCCCTTTTCTGTTTTCCTAAGTTACCATTTTCTTTAGTGTCTCATTATATATTTGATTGCAAGGGTAGTTCTCAACTTTGTACAGTTGCCACACAACTGTAGTCTCAGGAATGAAATAATCAGAGCCAAATGTCCTCAACTTGATTGCCTGAATGACAATGCAGGATGGAAACCGATAAGATTTATTTTGTGATCTACACACCAGCTCACATCACTGTTATCTACTTAAAAATGGGAAGCAGTTTATTCCAATCAGTGCAACTTCACCTAATTTTTAAAAAGAAGCTTATCAGACTTCAGCCTGTGGTTGGGTACTCAGTACTGTGATGGAGAATTAACACAACTAAATGTGAAATCCCAGCCGAATAGGGGAGGTAGAAAGAAGTGCAGACTCGAAATCCTATCACATGAGCAAATCAGGGGGAGACAAAGTGAGGCACAGTACCCAAATCCCACCCCATGAACAGCAGAAGAGTCTGGCTAATTTGTCAATCTACCAGCAATACACTCCCTTGTCAAGAAAGTGCTGTATGCAGGATTGAGAACAGGCGTCTTCTCTTGCCCACCTCCAAATGGTTTAAGAATCTCTGCAACAAGTGCTAACCATCTCAAGATTGATCAATTACTTGTAATTTTTTAAGAAATCGAACTTTAAAGTTTCTATTCCTCCTATCCCAGCACCTTCCACCCAGAAAGGGGGCTCCCTAGTGTGTTTGTAATGCAGCAGCCATCGACCCCCTGCCCTGTGTTAATCAAGTGAGTGCTGGCCTTTTGGATATTAGAAGCACCTACCTAACCAATAATGGTGATCCATCTGTTTGGAACTTGACAAGTGCTATTGGATTTAAATTCATTTGCCTGCTTCTCTATGAAGCGGGGCCACTGGACTTTGGCACCTTTAATCATTCTTCCCTTCTTGTAAAATACTAGTTTATATATTCGCAAAGCTGTAGAAGTTGTATGAATGACAGATTTTTTTTTTAATTCTAGAATACAACTTTGTTAACCAAGTGCTGCTCCTATAAACCTGAATTTCATTTCCAGTATCTGCAGATTTTCTCTTGTCAATGTTTTCACTCTTGATTTTGTCCTTGTTGTTCCAGTGTAAGCACGAATGAGAAAATAAAGTCTCACTGTGGCAGCAGTGACAATTTCTCCTTTTAAGCTCATTTGTTGCCTTTTGATTTTCGTGGTATCTTACTGAGCAATACAAATTTTGAGATGAAGCTGTTTAGGGAGAGAATTCCATACATTGATGGAGGAACAAAAATGGATTTTTAAGACCAGCATTGTTAGAGCATAGGTCTGAGGTTTGTGGGGCTGGAAGATATTAAAGGAAAGAATGGAGAAATTTGAAAATAAGACTGCAAATATACAAACAAAAAAATAATAAATAATACTAGGAAAATGGGTTTTAGGGTTCTTGAAAAGTAAGTCCATGGGTTGTGGAATCAATACACTGTTGAGGTGAGTGAAGTTAGCCATACTGGTTCAGGACCCTGATGGTTGAAAGGTAATAACTATTCCTGAAACTTTACAATGAACAAATGCAAAATTTCTGTTGCTTATTGCATAAAAACAAGATTCTAATCCCAATCTTTTGCAGTTTGTACTCATTTCCTTCGTAGGAAAATCCTTGACCCATCCATCACCCTCTGATCTTTGTACCTTTTTGTCGCCTCTCTGAGCCCCTAGAACTTCCACATTCTTTCTAAAAGTTTGTACACTGCATTTAAACATCTTTTCCAATCTCACTTATGTCAAACAACAGCAATTTTCTTTAAGGTGTATTAGGTGAGAGGCACTACCTAAATCTATTTTTTGGATTCAAGCATGCATGCTCCTTTTGATAAGTTACTGGAAAATTACTTTTTAAAAATACACATAGAAGAACTTTAATTTCCGTTGGTTTTTAAAAATCTGTTGATGTCCCTGAGTCCTTAATAACCACTGAAGATTTTAAAAATTGTGCTCACTTCTCACGTGGTTCAGTACGTTCATCACAACAGAGCTTCAAACTCAACGCTGCCATCTGCTGGAGGCCAGTTGCATTTACCAGGGAAGGGAAGGGATCAAATTGGGATTAACACTGGCTTGTTGCAAGTGTGAAGAAAATGTCGATAAAACAGAACAATTTTACACAACTATAAAAATGATCTGTTCTGAGGATATAATAACTGCCTTACATGTTAAATTTGTTTCCAGACACATTCTTCCACCTCTTCTCTAAATTAAGTAATACTGAATGAAATTACATTAAATAAACTTCTCCCGCTCCCATCAGGGATTACATTATAGTATATCATGTTGTGAGAGATTTCAAAGTGGTATTATGAATTGGAGTTTAAGTGGAGCATAGTTGTCATAGACACTCAGTGATCACGAGGGTCTCTAGATCCTAATTCTACATGTTGAAAGTTCCAACAATGATTGTTATCAAAAGTGCCCATGCTCCAAGCTCTATTGCCTCTCCAACCCTCTGTTGCTAACACTTAGATATTTGTTCAAAACAAGTTTTCATGGCCAAAGCGTAGCCAGCATTAGAGCAGTGATGAAAATCTGTTTTTTTTAATAAGCTTAATTGAATGAGAGTGCAGAGATCTGGAAGGACTTCAGTGATTACACCATTTATGATAATTAATGTTTTAAACCCTGCACTCAGATTAACATTTTGCATTCTCTCTAGATTTGGTATATCACTAATCTCTGCTGAGAGTAACATTCTTTGTTAGTGGCCTTATCTGCTGTGTGCAGACATCTTCACAATAGAATAATAATTGTGCTTGCATATTAAAACATTTTGTAAATGGAATAGCTACTTGACATTTGAAATCAAGCATTTATCAATTAATTAAATGCCAATTTAATGTTGCCAGTTTCAAAGTTAACTTGATGAGCAAAATGTTATCTAAACTGTCTTAATTTCTCTAGATCATTCAATAACCTTGGGCACATTGACGAGAATATATGTCAGTATGCATTATCAATAAAGGATATGGTGATATCAAAGCAAGTTAGCCTCTGTGCAGAGAAAACAACACAACATTGTGGGCTGAATGGCCTGTTCCTGTGCTCACCATTCTGTTCTATGTTCTAATTCTGAAATCATCAATAGGTGTCAGATACAGTTTCTGATGTGTTCCTGGAGAAGTGCCAAAGAGTCTGCCAGTGCACAACTCTACGCTCCCTGACCTTTACTAGAGTCATTGCCAAGGGAAGGGAAAAAAAACTTCAGTCAATAAATATTGTACAGGAGTAAATCAGGCATGAAAGACTGTCTGAAATAGTTGACTGTCTCATATATTACCAATGATGCCTTGGTAATGATTATAAGAAATGGCCAACAAAATTGAAGGGGATGTTCACAATAAATGGCTTGATTAGAATAGGCACTAACTCTCACACACATTCAAATTTTTATATACATCCTTGCCAGAAAACATACAAGAGCTTTGTCCCATTATACACTGCAGTGTCTACATTTGTTATGGAAATTGCCATCATAAATTGTTGCACCAAGTCATAGTATCGTGAGCATCTGTGTAAGAAGCTGATGGATCAAAATCCAGGCTGGATCTCCATACAGTATCAATGCTGGAGATGTCATCCTTCGTATGAAATGTTACAGGCTGCAAACCCGGCCAGCTCCATCACAGGTGCAAGCCTCCCCACTGTGAAGGACATCTTCAACTGATGGTACCTCAAGAAGGGAGCATCCATCATTAAGGAGCCTCAACATTTAGGGCAGGCTTTCTTCTCATTACGAAAGGAGGTGGTGCCGGAGCCTGAAAGGTACAATCACATTTTAGGAATAGCTTCTTTCCCTTCACCATCACATTCCTGAATAGTCCATGGGCACTGCCTCACTATTCCTCTTTTGCACTATTTATTTGTTATTGTAAAGTAGTAATTTTGCAAAGCAAATTTCACCAATATCTATCAGTGCCAATAAACCTGATTCTGAACCAGGCTTCAATTGTATTCTCAAATTGTCAAAAAAAATCCACAGCAATTCTTTAAAATACAAGGTATTATTTTTGATATTTAACCTTCAATCAAAACCACTAACACAGGCTAGACAGTCATTATCACATTGTGATCATGGGAGCTTGCATGATATAAATTAGCTACACAACTCTAAAATTGCATTTCATTTACTGCAAGATGCTTTGAGATTATGCAGAGACAGGAAACCATTATGTTACACCAGTGACCTCTAATTCTTCCATTTTGTATCTCTTCAGCTCCTTGCCCATTACAGCAAGACCTTGCTATCCCACCAACTCTGAAATGTTTCTCATATGCATGACGATTTGCTTCGACTTCAAACAAAATGTGGTCATAGTTATTTTTAGATACTGGATTTTTTTTTAGAAGTGTCACAAACATAGGAAGGGATTGACTTTTTTTTAAGAAGTGTCACAAACACAGGTAGGAATAGTTATTTTGTTGTCGTTCAGTCATTTAGTAGAGACCGACTCTTCATGACCTCCTGGACCATGGGGTTTTCGTGGCAAGATACAGAAGTAGATTGCTCGGCCTTTCTTCCCAGGACAGGACTGGGTTTGAATTTTGGACCATCTACCTTGCAGTCCAGTGCCGATGCCACTACACCACCAGCCGGCCCTCATAGTCATTACCATGATTCAGATTCATTTATCATATATACATAAAATCATACAGTGAAATGTGTTGCTTGTGTTAACAGCCAACACAACCTAATGCCATGCTGGGGGCAGCCCGCAAGTGTCGTCACACGTAGCATGCCAACAATGCTCGGCAGATGGACACCAAACACAAAACAACCCCCTTTACTCCCACTCACCACCCACCCAGACAGACAGGCCTCCTGTCCAATAGTGGACTCACAGTGACTAGGTATTAGAGTGACATCATTTCATCCAATAGCCAATAAACATAAGACCATAAGATATAGGAGCAGAATTGGGCTATTTGGCCCACTGAGACTGTCCCACTATTTCATCATGGCTGATCCAATTTTCCTTTCAGTCCCAATCTCCTACCATCTCCCCATATCCCTTCATACCTGGATCAGTCTAGCATCAATCAACCTCGGTCTTACCTATACATAAAGACTTGATCTCCAAAGATTCACCATACCCTGGCAAAAGAAATTCCTCCTCAGCTCCATTTAAAAGAATGCCCCTCTATTCTGAGGCTGTGTCCTCTAGTCTTAGACTCTCCCATAGGAAACATCCTCTCATTATCAAGGTCTTTCACCATTTGATAGATTTCAATGAGGTCACCCCTCTTCTTCTGAATTCTGGTGAATACAGGCCCGGAGCCATCAAACGCTCTTCATATGACAAGCCATTCAATCCTGGAATCATTTTCGTGAGCCTTTGACCCCTCTCCTGTTTCAACACATCCTTTCTTAGATAAGGGCCCCAAAACCGCTCACAGTACTCCAAGTGAGGCCTCACCAGTGTTTTATAAAGTCTCAATATTACATTCTTGCTTTTATATTCTAGTCCTTTCGAAATGAATGCTAACATTCCATTTACCTCTCTCACCACAGACTCAACCTGCAAATTAACCTTTAGGGAATCCTGCATGAGGACTCCCAAATCCCTTTGCACCACAGTTTTTTGTCCCTCCACTTATCTTCATATTGGCTGCAATCTTTGCAACAAAGCCATCAATTCCATCATCCAAATCATTAAAAGAATTGTCCCAACACAGATTCTTGTGGAACATCACTGGTCACTGGCAGCCAGTCAGAAAAGTCTCCCTTTATTCCCACTCTTTGCCTCCTGCCAATCAACAACTGCTTTATCCATGCTAGAATCTTTAATACCATGGGCTTGTAGCTTGTGAAACAGCCTTATGTGCGGCACCTTGTCAAAGGCTTTCTGAAAATCCAAATACATAACACCAACAGCTTTTCCTTTGTCTATCATGCTTGTTATTTCTTCAAAGTCCAGTAGATTTTTCAGGCATGATTTTCCCTTGAAACCATGCTGACTACAGCCGATTTTATCATGTGCCTCCAAGTACCCTGAGACCTCATCATTCATAATCAACTCCAACATCTTCCCAATCACTGAGGTCAGACTAACTGACCTATAGTTTCCTTTCTTCTGCCTCTCTCTCTTATTGAAGAGTAGGGTGACATTTGCAATTTTCCAGTCTTCTGAAACTATACCAGAATCTAGTGATTCTTAAAAGATCATTAATTACTCAACAACCTCTTCAGTCACCTCTTTCAGAACCCTGAGGTGTACACCATCTGGTCCAGGTTGCTATCAGACCTCTCAGTTTCCCAAGAACCTACTCTCTAGTAATGGTAACTTCACACACTTCATGACCCCTGACACCTGGAACTTCCACCATGTTGCTAGTGTCTTCTACAGTGAAGTCTGATGCAAAATATTTATTCAGTTTGTCCGGCATTTCCTTGTCATCGATTTTAACCTCTCCAGCATCGTTTTCCAGCAGTCTGATATCCACTCTTGCCTCTCCTTTGCACTTTATGTATCTGATGAAACCTTTGGTATCCTCTTTAATATTACTGGCTAGCTTACTTTTGTATTCCATCTTTACCTTTGTAATGACTTTTGTAGTTGCATTCAGTTGGTTTTTAAAAGTTTCCCAGTCCTCTAACTTCCCACTAGTTTTTGCTCTATCATATGCTCTCTCTTTGGCTTTGACTTCTCTTGTTAGCCATGGTTGTATCATCTTGCCTTTAGAATACTTCCTCTTTGGGATGTATATATCCTGTGCCTTCTAAATTTCTTCCAGAAATTCCAGCCATTGCTGCTCTGCCATCATCCCTGCCAGTGTTCTTTTCAATCAGTTCTGCCAACTCCTCTCTCATGCATCTGTAATTCCCTTTACTCTACCTCAGTAGTGACACATCTGACGTTAGCTTCTCTTTCTCAGTTTCAGGGTGAATTCAATCATATGATCACTTGCCCCTAAGGTTTCTTTTATCTTACGCTCTATAATCAACTCCAGATTATTGCACAACACCCAATCCAGAATACCAGCATATTGAAATCGCTCATGACTATTGTAACATTTCTCTTTTGGCATGCAATTTCAATCTCTCGTCGTAATTGTAAATTACATCCTTACTACTATTTGACGGTCCGTATACATCTCCAATCAGGGTATTTTTACCCTTGCAGTTCCTTAGCTCAATCCACAATGATCAATGCCTTCTGACTCTATATCAGCTCTTTCTGATGATTTGATTGCATTTTTTACCAACAGAGCAACACCGTCCCGCTGCCTTCCTGCCGGTCGTTTTGATACAATTAGTATCCTTGGCCATCAATCTCCAGCTATAATCTTCTTTCAGCCATAATTCAGTGATTAATGCATGCTAATCTACCTTATTCTGGATACTGTGCGCATTCAAATATAACACCTTCAGTCCTGTATGCATCCTTTTCGATTTTGTCCACCTTTTATGTTGGAACTCATCCTGTTGACTGCAATTTTTCCCTGTCAACAGCCTCTCCTCACTAGATGTTGCTTCTGTTTGTAAACCAGCCACCTCATCTTCAGCACTACCATCCACCTGTCCTATGATAGTACTTGCATTGAATTACAGACAGCTCAGGACACTAGTCACACCATGCTCAACCTTTTGATTCCTAACTTTGAGACTTTACCAACATCTGCCTCCACCAGCTCTCCACTGACTGTTCTGGCAATCTGGTTTCCATTCCCCTGAAACTCTAGTTTAAACCTTACCATGTAGCATTAACGAAACCTCCCACTAGGATATTAGTCCCCCTCCAGTCAGGAGCAAACCATCCCTCTGTACAGGTCTCACCTTCCCAATGATCCAAAAATCTTATGCAGTCTCTTCTACACCAACTCCTTAGCCACGTATTAAACTGTATAATCTTCTTGGTTCTGGCCCCACTAGCATGTGGCATGGGTAGCAATCCTAAGATCACAACACTGGAGGTCCTGCCCTTTAAACTTAGCACCTAACTCCCTGAACTCCCTATGCAGAACCTTGTCACTTGTCCTACCCATGTCATTGGTACCTCCATGGTTTACAACTTCTGGCTGTTCACCCTCTCACTTAAGAATGCTGAGGATTCAATCTGAGATATTCTGGACCCTGGCACCCAGGAGGCAACATACTATCTGGGAATCTTGTTCTTGCCCACAGAACTTCCTGCCCGTTCCCCTACCTAACGAATCCCTTATTACCAGAGTGCACCTCTTCTTCCCCCTTCCCTCTTGAGTCACAGAGGCAAATTCAGTGCCAGAAAACTGACCACTGTGACTTTTCTTTATTCAGTTAACCTCCCCACCCCACCCCCATAATATCCAAAGTGACATGCCTGTTGTTGAGAGGGATGGCCACAGGGGTACTCTGCATAGGCTCCTTGACCCCTATCCCCTTTCTGACTGTCACCCAGTTTCCTGTGTCCTCCACCTTGAGTGTAACTACCTCTCTATATGTCCTACCAGTCCCCCAGTCTCCCGAATGACCCAGAGTTCATCCAGTTCCAGCTCTAACTCCTCAATGCAGAATGTTAGAAGCTGCAGCTGGGTGCTCTTCTCACAGTTCTAGTCATTAGGGACACTGTCTTCCCACATCCTGCAAGAGCAGCATTCCACTATCCTGCCTGGCATCTCTACTCTCCTAGCAGAGCAGATATAAAGGGAAAGAAAAAAAACTTGACCTTGAGCTTTCATCGTTTAGCTTTCTTTAACTGAAGCCTCGAGCTAAAGCCTCAGGGTAACACTAGTACTGTAGAGATTCTACCTCTGGGCGGATTAGTAACAATGTGTTGCCTCCTTGCCTTAGATCAAAAGAGTGCATTGTAGTTGTGCTCTGTTGTTAAAAGACTGATCAGCTGGCTAGGATAAGGTTGCAACCTCTAATAAAATATAACCCAGCTGGGTTGAGTGCAAGACTTCTAATCACATGGCAACTGATTACATGACATGACCACTGATATAAATACTGTCACAATGGTTCCTCCGAAGCCAAGCTGCTTCCCCAGCTGACTTGATGGCAACGGTTACTGTGCAGTCATGATAAAATCAAGTGAAGAATCCAGAAGCATATTTAAAACTACTTGCATTTATATAGCATCTGTAACATTTCAAGATCTATTACACAATTTGATAATTGGGGTTAGCACAACGCTTTACACTACCAGCAGCCAAGGTTCAATTCCCGCCGCTGTCTGGAAAGAGTTTGTACATTCTCTCCATGACTGCGCAGGTTTCCTCCGGGTGCTCTGGTTTCCTCCTACAGTCCAAAGGTGTACTGGTTGATAGATTAATTAGTCATTGTAAACTGTCCCGTGGTTAGGCTAGGGTTAAATCAGGGGTTGCTGGGCAATGGGGCTCAAAGGGTTGGAAGGCCCTTCTCTGCACTGTATCTCAAATAAATAATTGTTAATGAAAGCTACGCCAGGTCACTGGGGAGTCAAACAAATCCTTGCAATCCCTCCATTATGCATCTCTCCACTTCTTCATCCACTGCCACCCATCCTCTGCTCTCCAAGCAACTCTGCAACAAAGAGGTATAATTTAGGAATCTGTTAAAAGAGAGAGAGAGGTGGAGAGGAATTTGTTGAGTTTAAGTAATAGGGAACCAAACTTTTACCCAGAGAGTGGTGGAAGAGAAAAGTTGTCTTACCAATCCAAGCCCAATGGGACCTACCTTTGTGTTAGGTTTAGGTGGGCATAAAAGGAACTCATCCTCAGGCTCCGGTCAGAATTGGGTTGGTCCTGGTCTGATTGGGCCAGGCTTTGGTTTTATACCAGGCAGACATATACCACAGGGAATGTTTGAGCTGAATAACATGGAAGCATTTAAGAAGAGGCTAGATGAGCACAAGGAGGTAGGAATGTAAGAGAAAAAAAGGAGGAAGCTGCAATGAGGCAGGTTAAAATAGTCATTCACGAGGCACAATGTACCATCAACAGCGTCAGAAACGTACAGCACCACAATCTGTAACCTCTCGGCTTGCTGTTTTCCTCACTCATTGAGATCAAGCAGGCAGCCTCGCTGATTTGATTTGACATAAATGACACATTTCACCCTCTGTTTCCATGTTTCAATGTAAACATGACAAATAAAGCTAAACTCTTTAAGCTCTACCTACCCTTGTCACTCAATGGCAGTAAACTCTGAGTCCGGCATGGTCAATACCCTGGGTACTATTATTGAGCAGAAACACGGCAGGTCCAGGCACATTAACACAGTAGCTGCATGAGACACGTCCAGTCACGTTTATACAGACAGGTCCAGGCACGTTTATACAGTAGCTGCATGAGACACGTCCAGGCACGTTTATACAGACAGGTCCAGGCACATTTATACAGTAGCTGCATGAGACACGTCCAGGCACGTTTATACAGACAGGTCCAGGCACATTTATACAGTAGCTGCATGAGACACGTCCAGTCACATTTATACAGACAGGTCCAGGCACATTTATACAGTAGCTGCATGAGCCACTCAGAGACAGGTGATGCACCTGCTGAAATTCTCCCCCCAAGGCCTTTCTGGCATCTATAAAGAACTTCAATTGTACATGGAATACGTTCTATAAATGAATGTAGTTTCAACAAAATTGAAGATGCTCGACACCTTCAAGGACAAAGCAGCTTATTAAATTAGCACCTAGCAATTACTCTGAGCATTCCCTGAATCCAGCACCCGTGCACTGTGGCTATAGTATGTATCATTTACAAAATGCAATGTAGTCACTCACCTATAAGACTAGAAGATATTGGAGCAGAATTAGGCCATTTGGCCCATCGAGTCTGCTCCGCCATTCCGTCATAGCTGGTTTATTATCCCTCTCAACCCCATTCTTCTGACTTCTCCTCTTTTCTTTTCAAATTTTTTTATTATTATTATCCAAAATTTACAAGAGTACATCGAAGTAAACAACACTTATCCATATTTAACCATATAACAATTAAAGCATGGAAACAGGCCATCTCAGCCCTTCTAGTCCGTGCCGAACTCTTACTCTCACCTAGTCCCACTGACCTGCACTCAGCCCATAACCCTCCATTCCTTTCCTGTCCATATAGCTGTCCAGTTTAACTTTAAACGACAACATTGAACCTGCCTCAACCACTTCTGCTGGAAGCTCATTCCACACAGCTACCACTCTCTGAGTAAAGAAGTTCTCCCTCATGTTACCCCTAAACTTTTGCCCTTTAACTCTCAATTCATTTCCTCTTGTTTGAATCTCCCCCACTCTCAATGGAAAAAGCCTATCCACGTCAACTCTATCTATCCCCCTCATAACTTTAAATACCTCTATCAAGTCCCCCTTCAACCTTCTATGTTCCAAAGAATAAAGGCCCAACTTGTTCAACCTTTCTCTGTAACTTAGGTGATGAAACCCAGGTAACATTCTGGTAAATCTTCTCTGTATTCACTCTATTTTGTTGACATCTTTCCTATAATTCGGTGACCAAAACTGTACACAATACTCCAAATTTGGCCTCTCCAATGCCTTGTACAATTTCAACATTACATCTCAACTCCTATACTCAATGCTCTGATTTATAAAGGCCAGCATACCAAAAGCTTTCTTCACCACCCTATCCACATGAGATTCCACCTTCAGGGAACTATGCACATTATTCCTAGATCCCTCTGTTCTACTGCATTTTTCAATGCCCTACCATTTACCATGTATGTCCTATTTTGATTAGTCCTACCAAAATGTAGCACCTCACATTTATCAGCATTAGACTCCATCTACCATCTTTCAGCCCACTCTTCTAACTGGCCCAAATCTCTCTGCAAGCTTTGAAAACCTACTTCATTATCCACAACTCCACTTATCTTAGTATCATCTGCATACTTACTCATCCAATTTACCACCCCATCATCCAGATCATTAATGTATATGACAAATAACATTGGACCTTGCAATGCCTTACAACAATGACCTTGCAACACTTACAATGTCTCAAGAAAAAAAACATTATTATAAAGATTGAAAGGTGATGAAAAAAAAGAGGGAAAAAACCCTGCTGAGCAAGAAAAAGTGAGGGAAAAAAACCCATTAGGTGTTCAACCCCGGAACCATGCGTCATACAAAAGCTTCTAAAGATAAACATCAAACCGCCAACAAAAAAAAATGTACCAAAAATTTACAATTAGATCGTGGAGGAAACCTATCGATTAACCCAAATGATAATAACAAGCAAATGAACCCCATTTCTTCTCAAAATCAAACATAGGTTCAAAGGTTCAACTACTAATTTTCTCCAAACTAAGACATAGCATCACTTGAGAGGACCATTGTGACAAAATTGGAGCCGATGTATCCTTCCACTTCAACAAAATGGCCCTCCTAGCTATCAGTGTAACAAATGCAATAACATGTTGGTCAGATGAAGAAATACCATGGATATTTTGAGGAATTATTCCAAAAAGCACAGTTAATTTGTTAGGTTGTAAATTAATTTTAAGTGCTTTAGAAATTGTCGAAAAAACTGACTTCCAGAACTGCTCCAATATAGAACAAGACCAAGACATGTGTCAGTGTAGCTGTCTCAGTTTTACATCTATCACAATAACCTTCAACGTTAGGGAATATTTTAGACAATCTCTCCTTCGTCAAATGGTAACAATGTACAATTTTAAATTGAATCAGTGAATGACTAGCATAGATCGAAGAAGAGTTAACCAGCTTCAGAATCCGCATCCAATCCTCCGTCATAAAAGTCAAGTTAAGTTTCTTTTCCCAGTCTTGTTTAATCTTAAATAATCTTAAATTAATCTTAAATAACTTATCCCATTGTAATAGTAAATTATAAATTCTTCCAAAGGAACCCTTCATCGAAGGGTTCATACTCATAATAGTATCTAACAGGTCAGCATCCAATATGTAAGGAAAATTACTTAAATATTTTTGTAAGTAATGTCTAACTTGAAAGTATTGTAAAAAGTGTGAGTAAGAAAGAGAATATTGATTTCTCCTCACAACCTTTGACACCCTAACTAATCAAGAGCCTATCAATGTCTGCTCTAAATACACCCAATGACTTGGCCTCCACAGCCGTCTGCGGCAATGAATTCCACAGATTTACCACCCTCTGGCTAAATAAATACATCTGGGAAATCACTTCCCAAACCCAGGACCTCATCAACAAGGCAAGGTTAGCAGATACATGTGAAAATAACCACTCATTGGTTCCTAAGCAAATTTGAAAAAAAACGTTTTCCCTGATGAAGGGTCTCAGCCCAAAATGTTGACTGTTTATTTATTTCCATAGATGCTGCCTGACCTGCTGAGTTCCTCCAGCATTGTGTATGTTTTGCCTTGAAAAAACATCGATGTCCCTTCATCATTGCTGTATCCAAATCCTGAATTTCTTTACCAACAACTCTGTGGGAGCAGCAATCCTTCATATGAAAGATTGAAGCACATCAAGAAGGTGAGATGTTGGGATGTTATGTTGAGGTTGTATAAGGAGTCTGTGAGGCCTAATTTGGAATATTGTATGCAGTCTGGTCACCTAACTACAGGAAAGATATATCAATAAGGTGTTGCCAGGACTTGAGGACCTGAGTTATAGGGAAAGGTTGAATAGGTTAGAATTGTTTTCCCCTGCGATGTAGGAAAACAAGAGGAGATTTAATAAATTATGAGGGGTATAGATTGGGTAAATGCGAGCAAGCTTTTTCCATTGAGGTTGGGTGAGACTAGAATGAGAGGTCATAGATTAAGGGTGAAATGTGAAATATTTAAGGGGAACTTCTTCACTCAGAGAGTGGTGTGACTGTGGAACAAGCTGCCAGCAGAAGTGGGAAATGCTGGGTTGATTACAACATATAAGAGAATTTTGGGTAAGTACATGACGGGAGGGTTTTGGAGGGCTTTGGCCCAGGTGTGGATCGATGGAAGAAGACAGAATAGCAGTTCAGCATGGATTAGACAGGTTGAAGGGCCTGTTTCTATGCTATAGTGTTCTATGATTCTAAAATGTCTCAATGGTAATAAGGGATGGCAATGAAAGCTGACCCTTGCCAGTAACGTCCAGATCACTCAAAAAATGAATAAATAAATGTTGGCTTTGACTGGTTGGGCTGAATCAGCTATATTTGTATTGTAATAACAAAGTCATGGGTAGCAGGTGAAGCAGAGAAAGCATATTTCACCAACACTAGAAATGTGACTACTAAATGTGGTTAAGAATGGGATGCCTGAGGTATACGTTAAATGGGTGATCTTGAAAATAAATTAATTATTATCTAAAGGAAGAAAAAGGAGTTGATGTTGGGAAAGAGCATATGTGTGGAACTAACCCTGTTACGTTTTGACTCGGAGATTGCAACAGCCTCCCTTGCCGTACAGCTCCGTGAGTAATTCAGTGACAAGAAGTACTCCAGCACAAAGTTGCACTTTGCCCCCAGCCTGCCAGCAGCACTGCTCTCGGGATCTTTACAGACTCTCATAATCCACGAAGAGTGACAACATCATGCTGAAAGTATACAGGGTTCATTTCAGAATTTGATCTCGCTGGCAGATGAAGCAATCCTAGCTGTTACTTACAATGACACGCGCAGAAGATGGTGTTGAAAGATGGCTTCTGTTTGTTCACACCCCCAACCCCTATCAAGGACTCCTCATCTAATGGACTAGGTTTTAATATAGAGTTGTAACTCCTTGGATAAGTCTTTGAGATCCCTACTTCTGCTTTCAAGGCTAAATCTGAGCTTACCTACCATTTTAAAAGATAAAATTATTTTGTCCTCAGTAACCTAGCTCCCAATTAACTCTGTCCAGTTATTACAACACATCATAAACCACACTGATATTATCTTAATATACACTCACTGGCCGCTCTATTAGGCAGCTTCTGTACCTAATAAAGTAACCTATGTTCATGGTCTTCTGCTGCTTTAAGGTTTGACAACTTGTGCATTCAGACGTGCATTGACGAGTTGGTCTTCTGCACACCACTGTTGTAACACAAGGTTATTTGAGTTACAGTCACCTTCCTGCCGGCTTGAACCAGTCTGGCCATTCTCCGCTAAACTCTCTCATTAATAAAGAGTTTTCGCCCAAAGAACTGGATTTTTTTTGGTTTTGCACCACTCTCTGTAAACTCTAGAAACTGTTGTTTTGAAAATCCCAGGAGATCAGCAGCTTCTGAGATAATAAAACCACCCCATCTGGCAGCAACAATCATTCAATAGTGAAAGTCATTTAGATCACATTTCTGCCCTGTTCTGGTGTTTGGCCTGAACTTCTTGACCATGTCTGCATGCTTTTATGCATTGAGTTGCTGCCACATGATTGGCTGATTAGATATTTGCATTAATAAGTAGGTGTACAGGTGTATCTAATAAAATGGCCACCAAATGTAGTACTTAACTGATGACTTGTACATATCAGTTGTACATGACTGTGGTTCAATGATTCTATCCAGTAGCTGTGTATGTAAAAGTTATAGCACAAACTGTTGAGTACATTAACAAAGAGTGCTGCCACAGGAAAGCAATTTATCAAAGACCACCCACATCCAGGCCATACGCTTTTCTTGCTGTTACCATTGGGCAGGAGGTACAGAAGCTTTAGGTCCCAGCCACTAGGTGCAGGAACACTTACCATGCTACAGCTATCAGGCTCCTGAACTGGCGTGGATGTCCTCAATCACCGCTAACACCAAAAACTCTCCAGATGTTGGAAATACAAAGAAACGCACACAAAATGCTGGAGGAACTCAGCAAGTCTGGCAGCATCTATGGAAATAAATAAACAGTCAACGTTTTGGGCCAAGACCCTTCTCCAGGACTGAAATGGAAGGGGGAAGATGACAGAATTAAAAAGTGGGGGGAGGGGAAGGAGATTAGCTGGAAGATGACAGGTGAAGTCAAGTGGGCAGGAAAGGTAAAGGGCTGGAGGGGAAGGAGACTGATGGGAGAGGAGAGTAGACTATGGGAGAAAGGGAAGGAGGAGGGGACCGAGGGAGAAGTGATAGGCAGGTGAGGAGAGGTAGAAGACCAGAGTGGGGAATAGAAGAGGAGAGGGGGAGGGAAAAACTTCTAACAGAAGGAGAAATCTATATTCATGCCATCAGGTTGGAGGCTGCACAGGCAGAGTACAAGGTGATCCTCCTCCACCCTGAGGGGGCCTCGTCACCACTACTCTGAACTCATTCTACAACCCACAGACAGACTTCCAACGACTCATTACAACGCATGTTCTCAATATTATTTTTATGTGCCCAGTTTGTCTTGTTTTGTGCATCGCTTGCTTGCCCATCTTTGTTTATGTATGATTTTTCATAAATTCTATTGTATTTCTTTTTTTCCCTATGAATGCTTGCAAGAAAATGAATCTCAAGATAATACATGGTAATATATATGGTAATATTTTGATATTAAATTAACTTCGAATTCAGTTTCTTTGTTGGCTCATTGGCCACAAAGGTTTGTGCGCAGCTCATTAACTTTTCTCACGCCCCAGTATTGTTAAGGATACAGACTTCAGCTGCAAAGCAACAGCATCCATTTATACAATAGTGTTAATAAATGGAGAGAGTTTGCATTTAAGGGTGCCCACTGGTCAAAGTAAGCAATTTGGGCCAAATGACCCGTTCCTATACTGCATTATTCAAGTGGAGTTTATTGGCATACACACAAGTACAGTGAAAAACCTTGCTTGCTGCAGCATCACAGGAGTGTACAACACACAGAACATGAGCTATTCATAAAATTATAACAGTGAAGCAAAAGAAAAATGTTCTATGCACAGCTGCCGATTATGAGCGACACCGCACCTTTCGAGCAGGACCTGACATAAGTCACTGCACAGAAAATGTTGTTTTCTTCCAAGTTTCTGAAGTTTTGTCTTCGCCCCTTTCTGGAAAAGTTGCTGAACCCTGCACTCCTTATAATAAACCTACTTTGCTGAAACCATTCCAGACAAAGTAACAGGGATGAAACCTGGCTCTGAAGTGACATTTGATTCCATAGTAGTCATAGTCATAGTCATACTTTATTGATCCCGGGGGAAATTGCTTTTCGTTACAGTTGCTCCATAAATAATAAATAGTAATAGAACCATAAATAGTTAAATAGTAATATGTAAATTAGGCCAGTAAATTATGAAATAAGTCCAGGACCAGCCTATTGGCTCAGGGTGTCTGACCCTCCAAGGGAGGAGTTGTAAAGTTTGATGGCCACAGGCAGGAATGACTTCCTATGACGCTCTGTGCTACATCTCGGTGGAATGAGTCTCTGGCTGAATGTACTCCTGTGCCCAACCAGTACATTATGTAGTGGATGGGAGACATTGACCAAGATGGCATGCAACTTGGACAGCATCCTCTTTTCAGACACCACTGTCAGAGAGTCCAGTTCCATCCCCACAACATCACTGGCCTTATGGATGAGTTTGTTGATTCTGTTGGTGTCTGCTACCCTCAGCCTGCTGCCCCAGCACACAACAGCAAACATGATAGCACTGGCCACCACAGACTCGTAGAACATCCTCAGCATCAGCCGGCAGATGTTAAAGGACCTCAGTCTCCTCAGGAAATAGAGACGGCTCTGACCCTTCTTGTAGACAGCCTCAGTGTTCTTTGACCAGTCCAGTTTATTGTCAATTCGTATCCCCAGGTATTTGTAATCCTCCACCATGTCCTCTACTTCCACTGAACTCATTGCATTTTCCACTCTTGTATTCTGAAGCATCCCCACATAAAGCTTGGGCTTATACTATATAACTAATTTTTTACATAACCATACATGGGGGTTCAAGCTAGCACTCAGGGGACACACACAAAGTGCTGAAGGACCTCAGCAGATCAGGCAGTACCTATGGAAATGAATAAGCAGTTGACATTTCTGGCCGAGACCCTTCATCAGGACCAGAGTCTGGGCTGTTGACCCAGAGACATGGCAACTGGGGAAATGAAATTCAACTACTTAAATCCAGAAGAAAAAAACTGTCATCAGTATTAGTGCCCATAAAACAGCCTGATTATTGAGAAAACATATCTGTTACCTTAATGTATTTAAGGAAAGAGATGCTGCTACTTTTACTTGTAACTCTCTGATACACTAATGTAGTTAACTCTTTGCTGTCTCCTCAATTCAGAAACAATAGGGAAATACAATAAATATTGCTGTCCTATTTTTCAGTAAATAATAAAATATAGTTCCAAAGCTTCTGTTTCATGCAAAAAAGGAAGAACAAAGAAATATTGAACTAAAACACAATAATTTCCCTACCTACCACTTACTTGGAGCCTGGTGAGGAACCTTCTGCATCTCATATGTTCTGGTCCTCACTGACTAATGGCCAATGGACCACCTGTAAAACCAGACTCTGCACTATTCACTGCCCTGAATCTATTTCTTTGAGCCTTTTTGCATGTAAGACAAATAAATAACAGAAAAGTTACTCAGATCTAAGAAGCAGAATTGACCCAATAATTCCCAGAACTTTGGTAATGTCCATAAGTTACTGGATGTCCCAAGTCCAATTTCTCACAGTTGGTGAAGATCCATCCCTTTACCATGTAACTCCCTGCTCATGTCCAAGGGTGTTTTTTTACTTCAGCTTTATAGTGTACGAGCTCTCTGTGAAAGAATGGTTTAGTTAAAAGAAAATCTCCAGAATGCAATCTCCAGTGAGTGTCTTAAAGGTCTGATTGGAAGTCAAACCTTTCTGTATCGTCAGGACAGACTGTGGGTTCACCGGGCATCAATACCTGTGTGAGGTACATTGGTACCTCACAGTGCAGTCAGGATGATTTTGTGTATAATTTATGTTTCTTGTCTGACTGTTGTGCATCTGATGATACACACTTGTGACACTGCTGGAATGAAGTTTTTCATTCCGTGCATGTACTTTCGCATATGGCAGTAAACATGACCTTGACTTTGAAATGAAAACTCTGGTAGAATCATTCCTAAAAGGGATTATTATAGCATTGTGTATATAGAGAGATGTGTCTCTGACAGCACTGCTGGAGGGACTCAGTAAGTCAAGCAGCATCTACGGAGGAGAATAAACAGTCAGCTTTTTGGGCCAAGATCCATCATCATAAGACCATAAGATATAGGAGCAGAAGTAGGCCATTCAGCCCATCGAGTCTGCTCTGCCATTCAATCATGGGCTGATCCAATTCTTCCAGTCATCCTGACTCCCCTGCCTTCTCCCCATTCCCTTTGATGCCCTGGCTAATCAAGAACCTACCTATCTCTGCCTTAAATTCAGGACCAGAAAGGAAGAAGGCAGAAGCCAGAATATGAGGGTGTAGGTAAATGTATTGCCAGAAGTTTATTCATGGTTTCAAGCATCACAGCCAATGGTCACCATCATGATTCTTACAACAGAGAAACCTCCAGGTAGTGGAGAAGCTGAGACCGCAGCTTCCATCGCACCCAAGAGGAGGTGACAAGAGAGAGTATAGGATCCAGGTGATCTTTCAATACATGCAGCAAGTGCTGCCAGTCTCCAACGATGCCTACACTCACTGTGCCAGCCCAGGGCCCACATAGAGTCATAGAAACAGGCTATTCAGCCCATCCTCCCTAGTCCTATCATCTGCACCTGGACCATAGGGCTCCAAACCCCTCCCATCCATGTACCTATCCAAACTTCGCTTAAATGTTACAATTGAACCCAAATACCACTTCCACTGACAGCTTGTCTGACTACACCCCTAACTCTGTCCCACTCATCGCCAGTCCACACAAACAGCCAAAGACCCAAAAGCACCTACCACCCGGCTTTAGGACAGCCTCTATCTTGCTGTTATCAGACTCTTCAATGGACCTTTTGTATGATAAGATAGACTCTTAACCTCATAGTTCACCTCATTAGCATATTGTACTTTATTGTTTACTAGGACTGCACTTTTTTGGTAGTTTTTACACTTAATTCTGGGAGCTTTGTTAACTTACACTATTTGATTTTACAATTACTTTTCTTAAGTGTAACAATATATCTCCTACTATTTGTACTATTGTTATGTTTTGTTTCTATATTTCGAAATTAATAAAAAGATTGAAAAAGAAAGTTTTTACACTTAATTCTGCAGTGTTATTGTTTTACCTTATTCTAGCTCAGCTCACTGTGTAATGATTTGATCTGTATAAACAGTATATAAGCTTCTTACTGTTTAAGTGACAGTAATAAATCAGTGCCAACGTCTTGGGAAGTTGATGCTGCTGGACTGGCTAGAGGTCACTCTACAGGGGAGAGTCAACGTTCACAGCAAAAAGGTCATGCCAGAGGGAAGGGGGTCAGAGAACACTCAATGAGCTATCAATGGGAATGGCTGAGTGGTGCTGTTGATTGTTGTAAAGCTTGCTGTTGCAGCAATTTTCAGGATAGTTCATCGCAACCCAGTGATGCATTGATCTTTATGTTTTACAGAGAAATTGGCTCATGAAAAAGCCACCTCTGCTCTCACTCCATCCTCCCGCCACCCCACTAGGAATAGGGTTCCCCTGGTCCTCACCTACCACCCCACCAGCCTCCGGGTCCAACATATAATTCTCCATAACTTCCGCCAACTCCAACAGGATCCCACCACTAAGCACATCTTTCCCTCCCCCCCCCCGCCGCTTTCCACAGGGATCGTTCCCTACGCGACTCCCTTGTCTATTCGTTACCCCCCCATCCCTCCCCACTGATCTCCCTCCTGGCACTTATCCTTGTAAGCATAACAAGTGCTACACATGCCCTTACACTTCCTCCCTTACCACCATTCACGGCCCCAGACAGTCCTTCCAGGTGAGGCGGCACTTTACCTGTGAGTCGGCTGCGGTGACATACTAAGTCCGGTGCTCCTGATGTGGCCTTCTATATATTGGCGAGACCCGACGCAGACTGAGAGATCATTTCACTGAACACCTACACTCTGTCCCCCAGAGCAAGCAGGATCTCCCAGTGGCCACACATTTTAATTCCACATCCCATTCTGATATGTCTATCCACGGCCTCCTGTACTGTAAAGATGAAGCCACACTCAGGTTGGAGGAACAACACCCTATATTCCGTCTGGGTAGTCTCCAACCTGATGGCGTGAGCATTGACTTCTCTAACTTCCGTTAATGCCCCACCTCCCCTTCGTACCCCATCCGTTATTTATTTATATACACACATTCTTTTTCTCTCTCTCCTTTTTCTCCCTCTGTCCCTCTCACTATACCCCTTGCCGATCCTCTGGTTTCCCCCCTCCTCCCCCTTTTCTTTCTCCCCGGGCCTCCTGTCCCATGATCCTCTCACATCCCTTTTGCCAATCACCTGTCCAGCTCTTGGCTTCATCCCTCTCCCTCCTGTCTTCTCCTATCATTTTGGATCTCCCCCCCCCTCACTTTCAAATCTCTTACTAGCTCTTCTTTCAGTTAGTCCTGACGAAGGGTCTCAGCCCGAAACGTCGACTGTACCTCTTCCTATAGATGCTGCCTGGCCTGCTGCGTTCACCAGCAACTTTGATGTGTGTTGTTCAATGCACTATGTAATGATTTGATCTGATGAACTGTATGCAAGACAAGATTTACGTCACATGACAATAATAGACAATACCAATTCCAACTCACATGCTGTTCTGATTTGGACAGGTTTTAGTTATTATTTCTATATCACTGAGTTAAAATTGTGGGAAAAAATGCGAATGACATGGTTACAAAGGGGTTAGCGATTAAACTTCACATCCTAGCTAGAGAGCCGCCAACTCTATCAGCACCTATAACCACTTGAATGTCTTGTGTGTTTAGGGTTGAGTCTGGTTTTTTCCGTCATTGTCTTTGCCTGTCTCTAACTGACCTCTATGTGACCTAGCACACAGTTCTTGGAAAATTGCTGAACAAGACAAAACAGCGTAAGAAAGAACTTTGAGAAAGAGGGTTGAGTGAGTTCTGGTGAAGAGCACGGCACCTTTTCTTAATGGCTCCCATGCTAGCAAGATAATAAAAGGCTTTTGCTGTTGACAGTCAATATGCTCAAGTTAAACTACAGCAAGATGCTGGCACGTCCTCCCAGCAGCATTGTGGGAGCAGATGGCTCAGTGTCATGCTCACAAGGACAATTTAATCAGGATCTGACTTACCGCCTCTGACATATGTCGTGAGATTTGTTGTTCTGTGGCAGCAAAATATAAAAATTACAAGTTACAATAATGCCTTGCATCGTTACTATAAAAAATTACTGTAAGTTACAATAAATTTGAAGAACTGCGGTAGGTTTTTTTTACAGTTGACATCTGAAGATATAGTTGAAGCCTGGCTCAGAATCAGAATCAGAGCCAGGTTTTTTATCCCTGACATATGTTGTGAAATTTGTTCTTTTCGTGGCACCCTGTACTAAATCTCTACGTTATGATAAAAAGAAGTCCAAAAGAGGTACAGCGTTCACGGGGTCATGGACTGCTCAGAGATCTGATGGCGGAGGGGAAGAAGCTGCTCCTGAAACACCCAGTGAAGCTCTTCACACTTCTCTACGTTTTCCCCGATGGCAATAATGGTGAATTCAGAAAGGGAGTGTGATAATAGCTCTGGCATATGCTGAGAGCAATTCTTGATTGTAATTTATTGTTAATTGGTACCTTTGCACAGTAGGATGCAATGCTTCAAATGCTATAGAGTCATAGAATCACATAGAAGAGAAAGAAGACCAGT
Organism: Mobula birostris; assembly: GCF_030028105.1. NCBI lineage: Eukaryota > Metazoa > Chordata > Chondrichthyes > Myliobatiformes > Myliobatidae > Mobula > Mobula birostris. Next base: position 50,883,068 of record NC_092387.1, on the reverse strand, counting down.
CCACTGAGTCCATACTATCAAGCATCGATTTACACTGGGGGTCCATGGACCCCTTACTTAATGGTATTGGTCCCTGGCATAAAGAAGTTTTGAACCTCCTGATTTACATTAATCCCATTTTATTTCCCCGCACTCCTATGAACTTCCCCCACACCCCTCCTTCTCTAGATGCTACTGCCCACTGAGAAACTCAGGACAATTTACCTACCAACCTGGTAGTATCTGGGATATGACAGGAAACTGGTGCACCCAAAGGAAACTTATGCAGTCTAAGAGAGATCAAGAAAATGCTATCCTGATATCACCAAAGGTGAGGATTGAACTGGATTCTAGAGATGCAAGTCAGCAACTCTACTAGCTGTGCCAAATTGAGCAAATGAGTACAGACTGTTCCCTTTATACACACATCCAATATACAAACACCTTACTTATGAGCACCCATAATATTCTTAAATTCAAAAGCCCAATGCCCATCCATACATTTGTTCCTACAAATGGCTCTACTAGTTTTCTGTCCTTCTCTCCATTTTCAGTATTTGTTCTTTATATTCAGTCTCATGTCATTGAAGTCATTCATTGCAACACTTCGAAGATGTGGTTACCACATCGAGTGAGTTTTGTGTACTTTCTGATTTATGGACAAAGACTTATTAAGATCACCAGTAAAAACGAAATCTTTTCATTGTCCTGAAATGACCTGTAACTGAAAGTTGTCTTTATGCAGCTCCTTATTTGAGAATCAGCACTCAGCCAAGCTGGGAGGATATCATTACAGTCTCCAGAGATGGAAACCAATGGTCGCAATCAAACTCTGCAACAACACAGGAGGAGCTGGAGGAACTCAGCAAGTCAAGCAGCATCTGTGGAGGGAAATGAACGTCAACATTTCGGGTCAAGACCTTTCATCATGGCTGGAATGGAAGGGGACAGAAGTCGGAATAAAAAAGGTAGGGAAAGGTTTCCCCACCTTCTTCCCTTTATTCCATACTCTACTGACCCCTCCGATCAGATTCCTTCTTCTTCAGCCCTTTGCCTCTTCCATCTATCACCTCCTAGCTTCTCACATTATCCCCTTTCATTCCCTCTCTCCACCCACCTATTTTCACTCCTCCCACTTCTCCTAATTTTTTACTCTGGTTCTGCCCTCTTCCTTTTTAGTTCTGATGAAGGGTCTTGGCCCAAAATGTCAACTGTTCTCATCCCTACTGAGTTCCTCCAGTGTTTTATGTAAACTGAGGGAGGTTTTGTACCTATCATTCGATAAATGACTCGGGTGAGGGGTTGATAAACGTGAGGAGTGAGAATAATGTGAGGATCTGGGGAACTAATATTACTTCAGCATTGGAATAAGAGAAAGCTTCAGGTTTGTGTGGGAAAGAGAGAAAGATTCAAGATTAAAAGTTATTTATTGTCATTTAGTGTAAAGGAGAACGAAGTGATTATTAACCAGCTCCAATGCAACAATAAAAAAACACAATAAGCATAAAGAACTCAATAAAAAAGCAAAAAAAATCCTACAATTAATAGATGAAAAGTCTTGGCCCAAAATGTCAATTGTTCATTTCGCTACTGATTTCCTTCAGCAGAAGCAATCTTATGAAACACAATGTACAAGTAACTGCTATATACATAGACTGGCAGTACGTACATAAAGTGAGGCTAGGTGATGTGTATGTAATGGCGGTGGGGGTGGCGGAGATGGTTAATGGGTGGAGATGCTGATCCGCCTTGGGGGGAGGTAACTGCTTTGGAGTCTGGTGGTTCTGGCATGGATGCTGCTTGGCCTCTGCCCTGATGGGAGTGGGACAACACCGTCCGTGAGCAGCATGGTGGGATCCTTCATGATATGGCTGGCCTTTTTCCAGCACCTTTCTGTACATATGTCCTTGATGGCAGGTAGGCTATTGCTGGTGATACGTTGGGCAGTTTTAACCACTGTTGTAGAGCCATCCTGTCCACAACAGTGCAATTACTTTACCACACGGTTTTGCAGTGTGTTCGGGTGCCTGGAAATTAAACACATCTCTGACTGCTGACAGCTGTCCGATCAAGGAGTTTTAATCAACACTGCTGATTCATTTTTTTAAAACTGCAGTCTCAGTACTTTCCTCATCCCCTTTGTATTTTCTCTGTTTGTGTCAGAGTTTATCTTAACAAGCAAGGAAGTGACTCTTGCATTTTTTGCAACTTTGATGACCTCATAACCCCAAACATTGGTTGTCTGACAGTTTTTGCTTGTGTATTAGTTTTTTCATTGACTCTATTGCATTTCTTCATTCTAGACCATAAGACATAGGAGCTGAATTAGGCCATTCAGCCCATCGAGCCTGCTCCATCATTCCATCATGGCTGAAGTAGGTGGACCCAAGGATCTGGTTGGTGGTACCTCTTGAATTTATCTTGCAAAGCATTTTCCACTGGAATTCACTTCAACGTTAACTTCAATCTCAAAAGCTGTGGCACAGCTGTTGAGGTAAAATAATGTAAAATAAATCAGCATTGTAGTAATAAGAGTATAAACCATAGAAGGCGAATTTAATTATTTGGCCCATTGAGTCTGCTCCGCCATTCCATCATGGCTGATTTATTATCCCTCTCAACCCCATTCTCCAGCCTCCTCCCCATAACCTTTAATGTGCTTATTAATCAAGACCTTATCAACCTTTGCTTTAAATATACCCGACGACAGGGCCTTCACAGCTGTCTGTGGCAATGAATTCCACTGATTCACTACCCTCCGGCTAAATAAATCACTCCTCATCTCTGTTCTAAAGGTACATCCTTTTATTCTAAGACTGTGCTCTCTGGTCCCTGACTCCCCCACACAGGAAACATCTATCGAGGCCTTTCAAGATTTGATAGGTTTCAATGTGATCCACCATCATTCTTCTAAACTCCAACGAGTACAGGCCCAGAATCATCAGATGTTCCTCATATGTTCTACTATGAATACCCGCAAGAAAATGAATCTTAAGGGAGTATATAGCGACATACTTTGATAATGAAATTACTTTGAACTTCGAAATGGATGATTTTTAAAAATATCTTAATGGTGTAATGCAGCCTTTTTGCCAGTGAGGAGCTCCCTCATACAGCACAAAATAATCTGCAGATGCTGGGGTCAAAGCAACAGTCCAGCCCAAGGGTTCCAGCCCAAAACGTCGACTCATCGTTTCCATGGATGCTGCCCGACCTGCTGAGTTCCTCCAGCGTGTTGTGAGTGTTGCTCCCTCATGCAGCACTGTGCTGCCAATGATACAGTTTGTTTTAGTGATATAGGCTGAGGTAAACATTCTCCAAGCATTGACGATAACAAACATCACTTGTTCTTCATATGAAGGAATCCTGTACATCTGGAGATTTGGGAGAACTTGGTTTAACGTCACCTGGCAAATAGGATCACTGATAGTGCAGGAATTTAGCAGTGTACTGAAGTCTCAGCCGAGATGTTTATGTTTGAATCTCTGGAGTGGAACTTGAATCCAGAAACTTCAGGAAGGTGAGTGAGGCAGATAACCATTGAGACATTATTGTAACATTACTGACACGCCCATACAGAGGAGTGTATGGGGTGCCCAGGGAGGGGTAGCACCTCTTGTTGAAGAGGGTTGTCGTGTCCATTCCAGGGCAGCTCACCTAACTTTGGTCCCCGCCGGACACTCTGCTCTCGCCTGTGGCTCCAAGTAGCCATCTCCATGCGACAGCGGCCACACCCCACTACTCCGCTTCGACAGGCGGGCTAAACCAGATTGGGGCAGCCAGCGGCCTCGTACCCCGGTGAGATAGGGACGTGCCTGACCTAGCAGGCGAGGTCAGCGCCGGCAGACTGGGCAGATGAGATCTACATGAGATCCAACGGCTAGGAAGGCGGTGCTGCAACGCTTCCTGGACAGCGAAGGGCACGACGAGGCACAGAAGACGTGATGGTCATCCACTGCTACCAAGGAAGACCCCAGTCTGTTTGTACCACTGGACCCGGACTTCTGAGGTCGTGAGTTCGTGAGAGTGGAACTGCTCCAGTGCAACGGCTTTTCCACTTTAAGACCCCTCCCGCACAGGTTTCCTGTCATCGTCGGACAGGATGGACAACCACCAGTGCATGATCCTGCACAGTCAAGGAAACTCACCAATGCCTCAACCTTCTGAGGCAGCGGCCAGCACTACACCAACACTATATACACATTACTTAGCATCACTTCATGTATAGTCCATGTATATATCACTGAGGCAAGGGGAGAAAAAAACCAGAGGACATGGGTTAAGGGTGAGGGGGGAAAAGTTTAAAGGGAACATTAGGTGGGGCTTCTTCACACAGAGAGTGGTGGGAGTATGGAATGAGCTGCCAGACGAGGTGGTAAATGCAGGTTCTTTTTTAACATTTAAGAATAAATTGAACAGATACATGGATGGGAGGTGTATGGAGGGATATGGTCCGTGTGCAGGTCAGTGGGACTAGGCAGAAAATGGTTCGGCACAGCCAAGAAGGGCCAAAAGGCCCGTTTCTGTGCTGTAGTTTCTGTAGTTTCTATTGTTTCTATATATCATTGTGTTTTTTTTTGGATTGCTTCTTTATTGTTTAATAAAGAACAAGTGTTCTTTATGCTTATTGTTTTTTGTTTGTGTTGCATCAGATCCGGAGAAACAATCATTACATTCTCCTTCACACTTGTGTGCTGACGATAAACAATCTTGAATCGGTATGGGAATATCGAAATGCAGGAACAATGTGAAGAACGGTAGAACAGTAAACAATGAAGTTTACCCGCCATTGAATGGTGAAGTTTAAACAGGAATCTTAGAACATTTGGGCAGAGGTGTATAAAATCTTGAGCGTCATAATTAAAGTGAAGCAGCCACAGATATCCGATCAGAAAGTGAAGGGAAGTTTATGGGAGATTTTGGAGGTAGTTTTGCTTCGGAAGAAGAGCGAGGATCGAGATGCATGTGAGAACGGAAACCACTGAAGACAGCGAGTTGCGGGGAGCTTCACTTCGGAGGAGCGAGTTGCGAAGAGCAAGTCCCGTTGCGCCTGCACTTCACTTGGGCCAGTTAAAAGGTGTAGGCTGTGTGGGCGTTGTGACGGTAGACGGGGTTAGAGTGGAGAACTCAGTCTTTGCCTCGAGTGGTTTCAACAAGAAAAGGCGGAGGCAAAGGTGAGTTTCGAGTAACTTACTCTTTATTATTGCACAGATGGAGCATCGAAAATGGAACGCAGGACGGTGGGGTGATCCTCTTGCGTGATGTAGGGAGACCCCCAGTGTCCCTGATGACTATGCTGTGACTAAAAGAATCCGGCCGCAATTCCTTACGGACCGAGTCAGCGAACAGGACCTGGAGCCGGATGACCCACAGGTCATTCGGGGGAATGAGGTGTTGATACACAGGAGCTCCAGGGAGACAGTCACACCTAAACTGCAGGAGGAAGGTAGCTGGGTGACTATCAGGAGAGGGAAAGGTGTTACACAGGCGGCGCAGAGTGCCCCGGGTTGTCGTCCCCCTCAAAGGCAAGTAGACCGCTTTGGACAGAGGAAAGCTACAGCGACCAGGTCTCTGACACTGACTCCGATGGGAAGGGGTAGAAGAGGAGAGAAGGGGAACAAACAAGAGATTCTGTGGACGTGAGACTCCCCGGTGACATGTTGCCTCCCGGTTGCCAGGGCCAGTGTCAGGGATGTCTCAGACAGACCGCACAGCATTCTTAAGGGGGAGGGAATGCAGCCAGAAGCCGTGGTACATACTGGTACCAACGACATACCTAGGAAAAGTGATGAGGTCTTGAGAGTGAATATAGGGAGCTAGGAAAGCAGGACCTCAATGACAGTAATCTGAGTATTGCTGCCTGTGCTATGCACCAGTGAAGAAACCAATAGGATGATACAGCCGAAGAACGTGTGGCTGAAGAACTGCTGCGGGGGACAGCGTCTCAGATTTGTGGACCATTGGGATCACTTCTGGAGAAGGTATGACAAATACAAAAGGTTCAGGTTACACCTGAACTGGAGAGGAACCAATGTGTTTACGGGCAGGTCTGCTAAAGCTGCTAGGAAGAGTTTAAACGAGTTTGGCAGGGGGATGGGAAGCAGAGTGAGAGGTCAGAGGAGATCAGGGTAAAGGTAGATACAATGTGTAGAAAGAGTGTGAGGAAGGACAGATAATGGAAAGGGCATATATGCAGTCGACTGTACCTCTTCCTAGAGATGCTGCCTGGCCTGCTGCGTTCACCAGCAACTTCGGTTGAATGGGTTGAAATGTTCTAATGCAAAAGTATCAGGAACGTAAGGATGGAGCAATATTGGAGCTATGATGTGATGTTCATTACAGAGACTTGGCTGTCACAAGAGCAGGAATGGCTGCAGGATGTTCCAGGGTTTAGATGTTTCAACAAGGATGAGGATGGAGATTAAAGAAGTGGAAGATTATCATTGTATATCAGGGATATTATCACAACTGCAGAAAGGGAAAATGTTGGGGAGGGATTATCTATTGAGTTAGTATGGAGAAACTAACTATCTATTGAGAAACAGGAAGGGAGCAATCATTCTATTGGAAGTAGTCTATAGCCCCTCAATAGCAACAGGGGCGCTGAGGAGCAGATCAGGAGGCAGCTTTTGGAAAGGTGCAAAATTAACAGAATTGGTGTCACGGGTGATTTCAACTTCATTGATATTGATTGATACCTCCTTAGTACAAGATGGGGCGGAATTTGTTAGGTGTGTCCAGGGAGAATTCCTCACACAATATGTAGAGAGGCCATATTGGAGATGTATTAGCCAATGAACCTGGTCAGGTGACAGATCTCTCAGTGGGTGAGCATTTCAAAGACAGTGACCGCAACTCCTTCACCTATAGCATAGCCTTGGACAAGGATAGGAATGGATGGTATGGACACATATTTAATTGGGGGAAAGAAAATTATGATGCTATTAGACAGGAACTTGGGAGTGTAAATTGGGAACAGATGTTCTCAGAGAAATGCACATTGGAAATGTGGAGGTTGTTTAGGGAGCACAGTACAGCACCGGATAAACCAATTGACCCACAATGTTGTATCAATCTTAATGCCAAATGATACTAAGTGTCCTCCTTCGTGTAGGACCCATATCCCTCTATCCCCTTCTAATCCATTTGTCTGCCTAAAATCCTCTTAAACCCCACCAAACTGCCTGCTTCCACCACTACAGTGGTAACCTATTTCAGACACTTACTGCTCACTGTGTAAAATACTTGCCCCTCACATTGTTTATAAATACCCCATCCCACGCTTTAAACTTAAAAACATGTCCTTGTGTTTGACATTTCTACAATGAGGAAAAAAAATTCTGACTGTCTACCCTATCTATGCCTCTGACCATTTTTCAAATCCTCAGCCTCTGACACTCTTAAGAAGAACCCAAGTTTGTCTATAGACTTTTCTTTTATCTCAAAACTCCAATCCATGCAGCATCCTGGTTAGACCTCTTCTGCACACTTTCCACAGTCTCCACATCCGTCCTATAATGGGGTAACCAGAATGGCACACAGTAATCCAAGTGCAGTCTGACTAAAGTTTATTTAAATGTCTCCTCAACCCTACAACTCTGGATGGATCTCCAGCTACAATATGCATTGCAGCCAATCGCCAAAGTAGGTCAGGTAAGAGGATATTTTAAAAAATATTATAAGTTAAGGACGAGAATTCTTTTGCACATTCCAAACATGTTTGAGATGAGTTAAGAAGCAAGGCCCAAAAAAACATAGTAAGTGGGGAGTTACAAATTTCACTCTCAATATAACTGTGGTATATTGAACATATTAGAGTCTCATTGATAAAGAAGGTTATTGCAAATTAATCTCTTAGTGGTGAGAACAAAAGGAATGTTAAACCAGACAGGACACCTTAAACTTCTTTGATCCTTAACATCTTTTTTTCGAACTCCTGAACATGTTCTGGTTTATTCATCTAAAAGACAACACCTTCCAACTCAGTTTTACCTTAGGAAGCCTATTATACACTCTATATTATTGCATGTGCACAGTTTAATTTTTCATGGATATTGGCTCTGTTTAAGGAGCAGGCAAAATGATGTCAAGTGAAGGCAGTATGCATTTCTTTGTTTACAAAAATTAAGTTTTTAAGATAATTTCTAGTCTATTCACTAGGGGCAACTGGGTCCTTGCAAAGACCTTATTTGAAACACAAACCTCATGAGACTACATTGCTCTCCGAGTAAAGAACCACACAGGAAATTGTAGATTCAAAACCTATTTCAGAATCTCTGGACAGAATATTACTGTGGCAGCAGATGCTAGAAATCTTGAGAAAAACACATAAAGTGCTGGAGGAACTCAACGGGTCAGGCAGCATCTATCAAGGGGAATTAACAGTCAATATTTATTGCACTTCGTAGGTGGTGCATGGCATGCTGAGTTCCTCCAGCATCTTGTGTGTATTAAATAAAGTTCCCTGTAGTCGAGTGAGTGCTAGAGATCCCAGTACATTCTTTCCAATGACCCCAGTGTCTTGACTTATTTACTTCTGAATCAACAGCACTGAAAATAGATCATCTGGTCATTATTTCGCTGTGGTTACTGCGCACTCAAGTATGTCTAGATTGGTAGCTACTTTTCCTTCACTGCAATAGTGACGCATTTCAAAAGTACTTAAGGGTTTTCAAATGTGTTTCAGGGCGGAGAGTGGCTACCATCCAGGGTTATGAATGTAACTTCCTAAATGCAAGTTTCTTCTTCTATTTCTTAACTGCATGTTAAAACAGATTCAGATTTGTCGCATTTACATCAAAATACACTGTGAAGTGTGTCATTTGCCTTAACAACCAATGCACCCAAGGATGTGTCGTCACACATTCTGGTGCCAACATGACATGCCCGCAATGCTTGGCGGAACACCACAGAACACAACAAGCACCAAGACAATGGCAGCAAAGCAAGGCCCTTTTCTCCCTCCCACCCACCCACACAAACAGACAATCGTCCAACTTCAGGACCAGCCTCAGGACTGGCCACCAGTTTCCAGTTCCCAGGCTTCAGCTTCCGGACTTGCAAAGAGTAACGTATTTAAAAAAAAAACCAACACATGCTGGAAATCTGAAATAAAAACAACAAAAAATGAGTGAGAGGGACCCTGACAAATGTGAGGTCAGTGTAGAACAGACTAATTTGCTGAAACATGGCGAGGTTTGAAAGAAGAAGTGCTGGAACTTTTGAAAAATATTAGGATAGATGGGTCAAACAGGATTTACCCCAGGTCACTATGGGAAGCAAGGGAAGAGATTGTTGCACCTTTGGAGATGATCTTTGTGTCCTCACTGGCCACAGGAGCGCTACCAGAAGATCAGAGGATGGCAAATGTTATTCTGTTATTCTCTTGCTTATAAAGGGAAACATGGATAATCCTGGGAATTATAGACCAGTGAGTCTTCCATCAGCGGTGGGCAGGATTAATAGAGACAGGATCTATGAGCATTTGGAGAAGATTGGTCTGATTTGGAGTACTCAGCATGGCTTTGTGAGGGGCAGATACTGCCTTACAAGCCTGATTGACTTTTTGAGAGTGTGACAAAGCACAGTGATGAAGGTAGGGCAGTAGATGTGGAGTACAGCATATGGATTTTTGGTAAGGAATCCCATGGTAGGCTCACTCAGAAAGTCAGGGGGCATGGGATCCAGAGAAACTTGGATGCGTGGACTTGGAATTGGCTTAACACAAGAGGCAGAAGGTGGTAGTAGATAGAGTGTATTCATTGCGTAGAGGTCCAGGGCTTGAGGTGTTCTGTAGGAACCTGTCCTGGGAACACTGCTCTTTGTGATGATTATAAGTTACTTAGATGAGGTAGTGGAAGGGTGGGTTCGTAAGTTTGCAGATGATATGAAGTTTGGTGGTGGTGTGGATAGTATAGAAGGCTGTTGGATATTACATCAGGATATAGAGCTGGGCTGAGAAGTGGAAGAAGGAGTTCAGTCCAGAAGAATGTGAAATGATTCACTTTGGAAGGTTGAACTTGAAGGCCCAATATAGGGTTAATGGCAGGATTCTTAGCAGTGTGAAGGAACACAGGATCTTGGAATCCAACTTCTTAGATCCCTCAAAGTTGCTACACGAGTTGATAGGGTGGCTAAGAAGGCATATGGTGTTTTGACCAAGTTTGCAGACAATATGAAGATGGGTGGAGGGGCGGGTAGTGATGAGAAAGTAGGGAGGATGCAGAAGGACTTGGACAGATTTTGAGAATGGGCAAAGTGAAGATGGAATTCAGTGCTGGGAAATGTATGGTCAAGCACTTTGGTAGAAGGAATAAAAGTGTAGACTGTTTTCTAAACTGGGAGAAAATTCAAAACTCCGAGTTGCAAAGAGACTTGGAAGTCACTGTGCAGGATTTCCTAAAGGTTAACTTACAGATTGAGTTGGTGGTGCAGAAGGCAAGAGCAATGTTAGCAGTCATTTTGAGAGGACTAGAATATTGAAACAAGGATGTAGTGTTGAGGCTTTATAAGGCACTGGTGAGAGGCCTCATTTGGGGTATTGTGAGCAGTTTTGGGTCCCTTATGTAAGAAAGGTCGTGCTGACATTGGAAAGGGTTCAGAGGAGTTTCACGAGAATGATTCCAGGAACGATAGGCTTATCGTATGAGGAGCAATTGATGCCTCTGGCCTTTACTTGCTGGAATTTTGAAGAATGGGATTGGGAGGGGTGGGGGTATCTCATTTAGATCTATTAAATGATGAAAGGCCTAGATAGAATGGATGTGGGGAGGACATTCCCTATGGTGAGGGAGTCTAGGACCAGAGGGCACAGCCTCAGAATAGAGGGACGTCCCTTTAGAAAAGAGATGAAGAAGAATTTCTTTAGCCAGAGGGTGGTGAATCTGTGGAATTCGTTGCTATAGGCAGCTATGGAGGCTAAGTCATTGGGTGTATTTAAGGCAGAGGCTGACAGGTTCTTGGTTAGTCAGGGCGTGAAAGGTTACGGGGAGAAGGCAAGAGAAAGGGGTTGAGAGGGAAAATGGATCAGCCATGATACAATGATGGAGCAGACCGGGTGGGTCAATTGGCCTGGTTCTGCTCCTGTCTCTTATGGTTTTGAGGTCTGTGGAACAAGCTGCCAGAGGAAGTGGTTGAGGCAGGTACCATAATAATATGTAGAAGACATCTGATTAAGTGTATGGATAGAAAAGGTTTAGAGGAACATGGGCAAAGTGTGGACAAATGGGACTAGCTTAGATGAGCATCTTGGTCAGCATGAATGAGTTGGGTTGAATGGCCACTTTCCAAGCTATATCACTCTACGACTCTGCCCCTGTATTTGACTTTGGAAAACCAGCGAAGTGTACCCGAACCTCCCATATGCAAGCCTCTTCCATATGCATCATACATCTGACCCACAAGACCATAAGGAGCAGAATTAGACAATGTGGCCCATCAAGTCTGTTCTGCCATTCCATCATGGCCAATTTATTATCTCTCTCAACCTCATTCCTGCCTTCTCCCTATAACCTTTGACACCCTTACTTATCAAGAACCTATCGATCTCTGTTTTAATATACCCAGTGATTCAGCCTCCACAGCTGTCTGTGGCAATGAGTTTCACAGATTCCCCACTCTCTGGCAGAAGAAGTTGCTGTTCTAAAGAGGCATCCTTCTACTCTGATGCTGTACCCTCTGGTCCTAGACTCCCTCACTATCGGAAACATCCTCTCCATCTCCACCCTATGCAGATCCACCGGGCTAGAGGTTCACCAGTGGGTCAATCACCGTGACATCCCAAAATTAATTTTATCTGATGTCAGTGGAGCCAAATCTCAGAAGCGGAGAGCACAGTGCAGCTGCTGGTGTACTGTGAACTGATCCAAGCACAAACTTACAGGCAACTGGTCTTGATACTTTGGAATTGTGAAGAAACTTTGTGTCACATTGCAACGTGTCAGCGTCAAAGTAATTAATATTTACTCATTTGAGGACTTTATGAGATAGGGACTTGCCTATGTTTAAAGTGCACAGATAACTCTGAACAAATCAAGGCGTCTGAATCGAGACCGAACTCCTGCCAAACTTATACTCAGTCTGACCTTTAGACCATTCTAGCAGTGAGATCATTCCAGATAAGAAGATGAAGGTTAAAAGTCCAGCTCAGAGAGAGATTGGAAAGGAGCGTGTGCTTTGGTGTTGAACATAATTCGCCGATCGTGGCTTTGCATGCTTCTCACCTCAAAGGTCTCCAGTAACCATGAGAGGAGGGGTGGTAATCGTCCTGTGGCTGGCCCTCACTGTGGCACACTCTGAGGAAGAAAATAAGACCATGACCGTGGCCCAGGACAATTCAACCACCAGTTCAGACTGGGGCATTGGATCCATCCGAGATGGCTTTGAGACTGTCAATGGATACTTTGACTCATTCCTAGAGCTCCTAGGCGGCAGAAATGGAGTGTGTCAGTACAAGTGCCGATATGGTAAGTGTGGAACTGGGGAGAAAGAGTGAGGAGGGGGCGAAAGGGGATTTCAAAGCAAATAGAACAGGAAACAAAACAGTGAATGGAAATGTACTCACATTAAACACAGTACAGATGTGAGAGGCTGGAAATCCTGAGCAAAGTGCATAAAATGCTGTAGGATCTTAGTAAGTCGGGCAGCATCTGGAGGGGAGAGGAATAAACAATCAATGTATTGGGCCAAAACCCTTCAGCAGGACTGGAAAGGAACGGGGTAGAAGCCAGAATAAACAGCTGGGGTCAGGGGAGGAGTTCCACCTGACAGGGATAAGTGAGACAGTACAGAAACAAAAGCAAAGTAGCCATTAACCCAAGAGGGCCACAAAATAACTTGTACAGATTCAGAACCGACTCTTTTGCAGAGAAGTTATATAATAGTAGATGGCAACCGCCCCCCCCACCCCACCCCCGTGTAGCCTCTACACACATGCTATGGTTTGGGATTTCTTTTTGTTTACTGTGATTGTTTGATTAATCATTTACCGTCCTCAGAAGGTTTTCAGTTGGGTTAAAGGGTGGAGTGAATGATTGGGTGGGCTGAGTTAAAAAAAAACTAAGTTGGAGAATGTTACAAATCATCCACAAAATGTGGTTTGAGAAGACCACTAGACGAGTGTCCTACTGAAGCAGATAGAGACTGCAGGAAGGCCTGTGAGTTCACAGAGTATGGATCTATCAGTTACGTGTGTTTCTATCGCTTACGTTGCAAGTTTGAATGTGTAGGCACTTCAGTGATGCGTGAGAAAAGGGAAGCTGATTAAGTAACATAGCCACGGTCTCTGTCTCACACCTCCTGGCCCGCTTGTGGCGTAGACCGTGAATTCTGCATTCAAGTCATCGGTCACTGCAAAACTGAGTTGGAAGCAAGTCGTCCTCAACCCCAAGGCTTCCTTCAAAAGAGGACCTTATCTGTGGATGTGTGTTTGTTTTATATGTGTGTGTGTGTGTGTGTGTGTGTGTGTATCAGTTCAGCAGGAAGATTTGTTTAACTTTTAGAGACCGTCGTCTAAAATTGTGGTTAGTAGCAACTGTGCTGTGTACGGGCTTCTGACATTTACAAGATGACAAAAGACAGCATGAGGTGGCCACCAGGTCCCTCAAGGCTGTCCGCCTTCCCCATTCAAAATTATCATGGCTGATCTATACTGGCCTCAACTCCTCCACAGGCCTCAATTCTCTGACCTTACCAAATTTAATTACCTCCTCTTTGAATATCTGTTCCTGAGATTCAACTCCCTCTGCAAGAAGTTCTTATGCACCTCTGTTTAAAGTGATCATCTGAAACTGCTCTAACTGCATCACAAAATCATGAATAAAATAAAAAAAAAGATTCTTTTAAAAAAATCACTCAGCTTTTCCCATCTCCACAACACTCAACTCTCTGAGATTTCTACCTGGAGTAATCCCAAAATATTACTCATCTTACTCTCTTCCCAATGAGGGCCATGCTTTGAGCTGCAAGACCTTAAGCTCTGGAATCTCTTCCCAAAACTTCTCCTCTATCACTCCTTCATGAAGAAGCCTATTGATTTGACAAAATCAATAGGCTCCAACATTTGGCCCCAACATTTCTTAGTATCAGATTCTGTTTGATACAAGGGATCTTGCATAGGGTTATTCCTAAAGAAACGGATGCTGGAAATCCAACACAATACGTACAAAACGCAGGAGGAACTCAGCAGGTCAGGCAGCATCAGTTAGCAGACTTGTCATGATGAAGGGTCTCAGCCCGAAACGTCGACTATACTCTTTTCCATAGATGCTGCCTGGCCTGCTGAGATCCTCCAGCATTTTCTGTACCTACAAGCTGTTATAAGCTGGCTGGTGGCATAGTGGCATCAGCACTGGACTTTGGAGCGAAGGCTCCCAAGTTCGAATCCAGCCGGCTCCCTTGCACGCTTTCCATCTGTGCTGGGTTGAGCGTCGAGCTAGCAACTTGGCCTCGTAAAAATAAGAAAGTCTGCTAAAAAAAAAATACCGTCATGATGGCATCCCGATGACTCCATTTGGAGTTAAGGAGTTAAGTAGAAGGAAAAATATTCTTTGAGAGTTTCTGGGATTTTAGGATTGAGCTACAAACCTAGAAAGATTATTTTGATGTATAACCGGAATAATTCATACTGCTCTCTCTACCCAGGTAAGGCACCTCTACCAAGACCAGACTATAAAACACCTGAGCCAAATGGTTGTAGCTCGAGTTTTCTTGGACTCAAGGTACCAGACACAGTATGTACTGAAAACACAACTTTCATTTTTTATTCATCTTCTTGAAATAACTGTTCGTAACTCTGAAATGCTGCTTAATTCAATGTGGCACCTCAATGCCAATGAGTCAAAAGGCTGTGGATTCACATCTCACTCCTGAGTGTAGAAACATAAACTGACCACCTCCTGAGCAGCACTGAGGCTGTAGTCTCATCGAATTGGCTCATTCGACCTTTTGATGGGTTGTGAAGAACTTTGCTCACTCAGGTGATCATATACAAGATGGCAGAACATAAACACAAGAGATTCTCCAAATGCTGGAAATTTTGAGCAACGCACACAAAATGCTGGAAGAACTCTGCAGGTTCGGCAGCATCTATGGAGGGCAATAAATAGTTGACATGTTGAACTCTTCATCAGGTCTCAGATCGAAACATCAGCTGTTTATTCCTCTCCATAGATGCTGCCTGACTTGATAAGGTGGCACTATTTTAAAGAAGGGTGTATGTTCTGGCTGAAGCCTCATGCAATAATTACCCCCCAGAAAACAACACTTGAACAGACTAAAGATAAGCTTCAAACAAGACAAGATCTGCAGATGCTGGAAATCCAAAGCAACATACACAAAATGCTGGAGGAACTCAGCAGGCCAGGCAGCATACATGGAAAAGAGTAAACTGTCGATGCTTTAGGGCAAGACCCTCACACATCAACTGTTTACTCTTTTCCATAGATGCTGCCCGACCTGCTGAGATCCTCCAGCATTTTGTGTGTGTTGTTAAAGACAAGTTTCATTTGTCACATGTACATCAAGGCATTGAAACATACAGTGAACTGTGTTGTTCATGGCAACGACCAACACAATCTGAGGATCTGCTGGGGGCAGCCCGCCAGTGTTGTCATGATTCTGGCACCAACATGGTATTCCTGTAACTGACTAAACCTAACCTGTTGGAAACCAGAGCACCCAGAGGAAACCCATGCGGTCTCGGGGAGAACATACAAACTCCTCACAGAGAGTGACAGGAATTGAGCCCCTATCACTGGCACTGTAAAGCATTAAGCTACCATACTGTTCCTATTCATTCATCGTTGCATTATGTTGGTGGAAATTTACTGCAGGAAATTGGCTCTGTTTCCTCGTTGCAGCCACACTTTAAAAATGCATTGTCAGCTGTAGATACACCCATGCCCCCCTCCTTTCCATTCCTGATAGAGGGTCTCCGCCCGCAACTTCGATGGTTCATTTCCCTCCATAGATACTGCCCGACTTGCTGAAATTTTCCAGCATTATGTGTGTGTTTTGCTCAAGGTATTCAGCATCTGCAGAATCTCTTGTGTCAGCTGTAGGTCTCTGCGGGGTTTCCTGTAAAGATCTGTATAAAATGAGGGAACGCTGGAAATACTCAGTGGGTCAGGCTGTATCCATGGAGAGAGAAGCAGAGTTAAGGTTTCAAAGTAGGAAAATCATAAGTTAAGCATGTTTTAAATTGTGGAGAAGGGAGAACTGAACAAACGGGAATGCCTGTGATAGGGTGGAGACTGAGAGAGACTGACACAATAATACTGGGAGTATCAGCTGGGAGAAGATGTCGAAGGCTTGTTTGTCACAGCTGAATGAAAGTACAAATTGTTTCTTTTCTAAGATGTGAGAAGTACCACAGGCACATGCAGTAGATTATTTTCCCAATTAAAAATCCATCTTTAAAACAGAACACGTGACCAACAAAGTTCTAAGTAAATTTATTATCAAAATATGTATATGTCACCATATAGTACCTGGAGATTCATTTTCTTGCGGACATTTACAGGACAACACACACAAAATGCTGGAGGAACTCAGCAGGTCTGGCAGCATCTGTGGAAATGAATAGATAGTCGACGTTTCGAGCCTAGACTCTTCTTCGGGACTAAAAAGGAAGTGGGAAGTTACCAGAATATAAATGTGGCGGGGGGGGGGGGTTGAGGAAGCTAGCTGGATAAAAAAACAATATAATTTATGAAGCATTCTACATAAATAATATAAACAAAGAAAACACCAAAAACAAGGACTGGCAAATATCGAATGTGCAAATTGAGACAAACTGTGCACACAAAAATATTAATATTGAGAAAATGAGTTGTAGAAGAGTCCTTGAAAGTGAGTCTGTAGGTTGTAGAATCAATTCAGAGTTCTGGTGAGTGAAGTTATCCACGCTAGTTCAGGAGCACGATTGTTGTAGGGTAATAACTGTTCCTGAAATGATACACTCTTGTGATAGTGTCCACTAATATTTCATTACCAAGATCCAAGTGATTTCATGAATGCTACATTTTACAGGAAACTGAATAAAATTTGGTTCCAGTCTCAAAGGTTGCCTCTCTAAATGTTTTCCTTTTGCTTTCAGCTTGATTTGGGAATCCCAGCCATGACCAAGTGTTGCAATCAGCTCGATCTTTGTTACGACACTTGTGGGGCCAACAAATATCGGTGTGATGCCAAGTTCCGATGGTGCCTCTATGGAATTTGCTCTGACCTCAAGAAAAGTTTGGGCTTTGTGTCTAAGGTTGAAAGTAAGTATTTTAACTGAAAATGTGTTAGCTGAAAACACTTTGGACATTTGAGACATAAATCTTCCCTGAGAAAATATTAGCGATGAAAGGATAGAGCTGGCTTGTTCCCTGGAACTCTAGAAAAATACCAGAAATGCACAATGAACCCAAAAGGCATTTGGAAAATTTAATGGACTTCTCTTTCTATTGCAGAATTCCATCTTATGTATTTATTTTGTGAATCTGGATAATTTACTAACTTCCTAGTGGGTTGACCATGAACCATGTCTCATGCCAGAGAACTGAGCACAAAAATCTAAAGTGAGATTTCAAGGGATTGATGCTCTATCTTTTGGATTTGATGCTTAACCCAGGAGCATCAGAAATAAACCCATTACACTGTGTAATGCAGTGTGTTAAAGAGTCATAGAGAGGTACAGCACAGAAACAGGCCCTTCAGCCCATCAAGTCTATGCCAACGATCAACCAGTCATTTACATTAGTCCTGCATCAATCCCATTTTTAAATTCCTCCTACGTTCTCATCAGCTCTGCCCAGATTCTACCACTCACCTGCACAGAGGGCAATTTACAGTGGCCAGTTAACCTACCAACATGCTCGTTTTTGGGATGTGGGAGGAAGTGGGGGCACCTAGAGCAACCCATGCAGTCACAGGGAGCATGCAAACTCCACACAGACAACATCCGAGGTTAGGACTGAACTCAGGTCTCTGGCATTTGTAAGACAGCTTCTCTTCCAGCTGTGCCACTGTGACATAAAATTCTGGCCAATATTTACACCTTAACCAACATCTTTCAATAAACCCCAGTTATTTGTCAATATCAATTTCTTTTTATGGGATCTTGTGGAAAACTAGCCTGCCAGTATTCCTATCTGTAAGCTGTGACTTCACTTCAAGGGTATATCTTCGGCAGTGAAAAATTTGGGATAGCTCAAAGGGATAAGAAGGATGTGGCATAAATCTAAGGTCTTTCTTTCCTTCTAGCCTGTGAAACAGTAGCAGACACAATGTTCAATGCGGTCTGGACCCTGGGATGCAGGCCTTTCATGAACAGTCAGAGGTCAGCATGTACGTGCGCTGAGGAGGAAAGAGATGAGCTTTGAAGATGATAGCTGCAATACCGGACATGCCTGCATTTGTATGTGCAATGTGGCTCTCCCCTCTGTGACTATATGCAGCACGTGACTTTCCATGTGCAATAAGCAGCAAATATCCCTATTGGCACCTGTATGTGCAACACCAGAACTACCTGGTGGCTTATTTATTTCTTGGTCTTTTCATGAAATGATACAGAACATGGTTTGTGACCCACCACATCTTTGATGACTAAATAATTTAGATAAATCTCATATCAATTTATGGGAGCTATTTATATGTTTTGCCAAAGTATTTTGGAACAGGTTTGGGTGCTTCTTATGACCGACAAAGGATCTTTACTACCAAAATATTCTTCCCCTTCCAAATATTATTTTGTGTGTTTCTATGTCAAGCAACATCTTTAGGTTAGATAATGGGTGTTCCCTGGTCATAGTTTCTACTGCACAGTGGGTGTTCACCCATGTCTCAAGGATACTACCAAGAAGCAGCTGTCAGTCTAATGATAAGGTTGAGGATGGGTCTTGGTGTATGAGGAACGTGGGTATAAGTCAACACTCACCCACCACACAGGGCAGGGAGTTATTCAAAAATGCTGTATAATCATCTGTCCTATTCTTTATAATATTGTAGCCTTCTTATAAGAACAACCCACACATATGGTGTCCTTTAATAAGTTAAGACACCCCAACACAGGATCAGAATTAGAAGCATCGTGAGGAGGTGAACTGAAGCTTGGCCAAAGAGTAGGGATTTTGGGTCCATCTTAAAGGAAAATAAAGAGATGAACTGAGGCAGATCTAGAAGTTGAATTCGTATAATCAACCCAAATATGTCAATACTAGACTATAAACCACGTAGTTATTATTGAGTTGCACAGGAGAGTTAGGTACATGGATTATTCACACAGCAGCTCTAAGCAGCCGACAGAGGACAACATCAACACTTCAACCAAGACAGAAGCTTTCAGACTTCCCTGGGTTTTTGGATTCCTCGTGGTCCATATGTATCCTGGAAAGAACTTGCCCCTTTTTCTGTTTACCATCAACAGCTGTTTTACAGCAAAGTGTGGTCCCATAGACCTCTAACCTTGGAATCAATCCACAACACACATTAGACACTGAAGAGTACACAGTAGAAGGTAGAATTCTTACTGTTTTTGGCCTGGTTGCAGTAACCTGGCCTTGTGCGCCCCAGTTGATAGAGTCATAAGGACAAAGAGTGTGGAAACAGGCCATTCAGCCCAGTACATCCATGCTGACCAGAGGGCATCTGTCCATATTAATCCTATCTCCTGTCCATGGCCTTAAACGTCCAGGAAAATCAAGTGCCTGACTAGACTCTACTTCAATGCCTGTAGTAGCTCTCATAGTAACTGTCTTCTGCCAGTCACTTAGACAGAGTTCCAGCTGCTCACCACTCTTTGAGAAAAAAGATGCCCTTCTGATCCACTCTTATACTAAATCTATGTTCTTCAGCTGTAACTACCTCTAACATGGGGAATAGTTTCTTGCAGTTGACCCTAACTATACCCCTCATAATTTTATATACCTCAGTCATGTCTCGACTTAACCTCCTCCACTCCAGGGAAAACAAACCCAGCCTCTCCGCTCTCCAGTCTCCGTGGAGCTAGCGTGGGGTACATCACATGCCATCTGCCACATGAAGATACCAAAAGCAACTTTTCCTGCCACAGGTTCCCCAGACAGTGTGCAACACCAGACATCTTCCCCGCTGAGTGCACAGTTGCCTGGTTACCCTCATTTGCTCTTCCATTTCAGTTGCTCTCTCCCTCGCATGGGAAGTGTTCCATTTGGTTTTGTAGCGCAGATGTAGCTGCATTTTAATTATTGAACAGCAGGGAAAATCGTTTATGTTAAGAAGGAACAAAATTGGATCAATGTGTTTTTTTCTGAGTAAGTCTTTGAAAACGTGATTGCTGTGTGGTGTGACAGTTATAAAACACTGAAAACATTCTGTGTCACTGCATTCTACAATTCTCTAGTCCACATCAACTGAGCATTGGTGTTAGGAGTGAGTTTGTGCTTGTGCATCTGTATGTGTCTAAGTTTATTCATAACTGTGTAACAACACTATTTGTAACAATGCTGCCCTCACCCTCTCTTCCGCTTCGCGTACGTCTGCCCTCACCCCATCCTCTCGTAGAAACACCAGGGATAGGGTTCTTCTTGTTCTCACCTACCACCCCACAAGCCTCCGCATCCAGTACATAGTTCTCCGTAATTTCTGCCATCTCCAATAGGATCACACTTTCTTTCTTTTCAAATCTTTTTATTGTTATATTATACAGGAAAAATAACGAGTACATTGAAGTAACAACACTTACAATGTCTCAAAAGAGACATTATCTTAAAGATTGAAAAAAAGGATAAAAGATAGGATCACACTTTCAAGTACTTTTTTCCCTCCCCACCACTTTCCACTTTCTGTAGGGATCGCTCCCTACACGACACCCTTGTCCTTTTGCCCCTTCCCACCGATCTCCCTCCTGGCACGTATCCTTGCAGGCAGAAGAAATGCCACGTCTGCCCCTACACCTCCTCTCTCACTACCATTCAGAGCTCCAAACAATCCTTCCACGTGAGGCGACACTTCATTGTGAGTCCGTTGGGGTCACCTACTCTATCCGGTGTTCCCGGTCTGGCCTCCTGTATTTCAGTGAGACCTGACGTAGATTGGGAGATTGCTTCATCTAGCACCTTCTCTCTGTCCACCACAAAAAAAAAAATGGGATCTCCCAGTGACCACCCATTTCAATTCTACTTCCCATTCCCATTCTGACATATCAGTCTATGGCCTCTTCTACTGTCGCGGTAAGGCCCACTCAGGTTGAAAGGGCAACACCTTATATTCCAAACACAAACAAAAGAAAATCCGCAGATGCTAGAAATCTGAGCAACACACACAAAATGCTGGAGGAACTCAACAGACCAGGCAGCATCTATGGAGAAAAGTACAGTCAACGTTTTGGGCCGAAACCTTATATTCCATCCTGGTAGCCTCCAACCTTATGGCATGAACATTGATTTCTCGAGCTTCCGGTAATTACCTCCCCCCCCCCCACCCCTCTGTCCTTCGCCATTCCCCATTTCCATTCCCCTCTCTCACCTTACCTGCCCATCACCTCCGTCTGGTGCTCCTCCCACTTCCCTTACTTTCATGGTCTTCTGTCATCTCCTATCAGACTCCCCCTCCTCCAGCCCTTTATCTCATTCAACAATCAACTTCCAAGCTCTTTACCTCACCCTGCCCCTCTTCCAGTTTCACCTATCACCTGCAACCTTGTACTTCCTCCTCCCCTCCCCCCACCTTCTCCCTCTGACCCCTTCCTCCTTCCTTTCCAGTCCTGATGAAGAGTTTCGGCCTGACACATCGACTGTTCACTTTTTTCCATCGATGCTGCCTGGCACGTTGAGTTCCTCCAGCATTTTGTGTGTGTTGCTTTGTAACTGTGCAATTGTATTTGTGACTGCTGATCTATAAAGAATTGCTTTATTTTTCACACCTGCAATGAAATGCATCATTTGCATCAAATCAAATCAGTGAAAATTGTGCTGGAAGCCCAAAGGTCACCATACATTGGTCACAACCCTAACCCTAACACATATGTCTTTGGAATGTGGGAGGAAACCAGAACACCCAGAGGAAATCCATGCAGTCATAAGGAGAACATACAAACTCCCACAGTGGCAGGAATTGAACCCTGATCTTAGAGCTGGCGTGCTGTGACACATACCAAACTGCCCATTGACTACCTGTGTTTGTGTAAGTGTATCTGTGCCTGTCGATCCCATTGACCATGTGTCATTGTTCTAGGACAATTATGTCATGCATAAATCACAAGACCAGAACCAAAAAATCACGGTGTGATACACAAATAAAAATATCCTCCAAACTAACGTGGCTGAGTCCTGTCCACCAATGAATCATTGGTTAATAGATATATGAAACCATTCCTGTGTTCAATACTATAGGGTGAGTGTTGACCTTGGTGTAGGGATTGGAGCAAGGTGATGTTAATTATTACATGTAAAAGAAAAAATGATGGTGTTATGGAGGGGAAGTAGTTATTTTAAATGTGGAGGTAATAGGGATTAATATCCTAACTCTAAGCTATATAAGAGGCCCTTGTTTGAAAAGTCACCTGAAGGAAACTCACTCAGTCACGTACAAACTCCTTACAGGCAGTGGCAGGAATTGAACCGCAAGTGGCGATCGCTGGCACTGTAAAGCAATGCACTAACTGCCACACTATCATGCTGTCCATTCGGATCTCGTTGCTGAACGGTTGCATGGAAATGTGTTATAAGAGGGGGACAGAGGTGATGGTATAGAGTCAAGGATTTGAACAGCACAGAAATTGGCAAATTAAATCCTTACTGACCATCAAGCACCCATTCACACTAATACTCATCCCATTTTGTTTTTCCCACATTCCCACCAATTCCCCCATAGATTCTGGGGCTTATTGAACACTCTTAACAAAATTCTACAGATCTACTGTTATTAGTATCCTGACTGGTTGCATCATGGTCTGGTACAGCAATTTGAATGTGCAGGAATGCAAGAAGCTGCAGAGTAGTGGGCTCAGCTCAATATATCACAGGAACATCCTTGCCCGCCACCAGTAGTACCTACAGGTGACAGTTCCCCAAGAAGGCACCATCCATCATCTCCCTACATCCCTACATCTCCCTACATCTGCGTCAATCACTATTGGACCTCCAAGATCCAGTGGTGCAGGGGAAGGAACGGAAGCCATTACAGGGGATCTTCTAGGTACAAATTAATCAATAAGCCTTGTTTCTGGGTGACCACTGTAAGGGGACAGGAAAGAAAACTGGTTTAAAGGAAACAGTTTGGAAAGAGTGGCCAGTCAAAACTTTCTGCAGCAGGGTGATGAGAGTCTAACTTTTGACAGTACTGCAACAACAAATTTCGTTCCAAATAGATCACGAGAGACAAACAGATTAAAGTAATGAGCATTTTTATTAAAATACAATAATTATAGAGGTCTATCATTAAGATATTGTATTCCAAATGGATTACGTTATCATGCAAGCCACTCAGTTAGTCTTCTATCACTATATTATTTTAGTTTGTTAATCAGAAATCAAACTAGATATAGTTCATGAGCGAAAGCAATGATATGTTTTTGCTACTTGTGTGTTAATGCACAAATTTAAAGCTGTTCGGTGGAACATTCTGGATACTGTAAGCTTCGTTACTCTGCGTCAATCACTATTGGACCTCCACTGAGGAGATGGTCGCTCAGGTGACCGGAATCGTCCGTCCCTATAGATCTACGCATCCGCTTGCGGCAGCCCTGGGAGCACCGTGACTTGGCATCCTGCGCC
Source organism: Mobula birostris (assembly GCF_030028105.1). NCBI lineage: Eukaryota > Metazoa > Chordata > Chondrichthyes > Myliobatiformes > Myliobatidae > Mobula > Mobula birostris. The sequence goes on along the minus strand of NC_092387.1, from coordinate 50,859,354 downwards.
CGCACACCAGAACCCGGCAGTGCAGTACACTTTCTACAGAGGGAGGATAACAATAGTCAGTGCACCATCAGTGCATCTCAGGAGAACTTGACAGGTTAACAGAAATCATTGAACAGCGAGGCCGCTGACTGGAAAAATTAAATTGGGTCCCTAACTTCCCAAGATCATGGAGTACAGAGGTGTGACAATGGCCACTCAACCCATCAAGTGGACAGCCAAAGACTTTTTCCAAGGGTGGAAATGGCCAATACAAAGGGGCTTCATTTTAAGGTGATTGGAGGAAGGATTTTTTCTCCCACACAAAGAGTGGTGAGCACGTGGAATGCCCTGCCAGGGCGCTGGTAGAAACAGATATATTAGGCGCATTGTAGAATGGAGGCCAATGAGTGAGAGAAGGGTTAGGTTGATCTTAGAGTGGGTTAAAAGGTTGGCATAACATTGTAGGCCAAAGGGCCTGTACTGTGCTGTCGTGTTCTATATACCTTTGGAAATGTTATCGAATTAATCCTTCCTCCCTGTAGTCTTCATCCAAGACCCTTTTGAGACCTGTTACTACATCTGCCTTCACTCTGCTGTCAGCGAGTGTATTCTTAATCACAGTTAATGTTTTTCTACATTGCTGCTTGAATCTGTGTTCATTGGCTGCCAACTCTCTTGCTCATGGAAGCAGTCACCATCCCCCTATTCTATTGAGTTTCTCTCCTGTTAATTTTGTCATAATTTGATCCTCTCTCACAAGTTGTTTCTAACCTCCTCTGTTCTGAGGTAGACATCTACACACCTCTTCATGACTGCTTCATATCTGGCATCATTTGAATAAATCTCTTTTTATCTTTGGTTAAACACTCAACATTTTCCTAAAGGGTGGTGCCAGAATTGCCATAACACCCTTCAGGAAAAACAATAATTTTCTGAGGACTAATTTAATTATCAACAATTAGGATCAAAGTTCAAAGTATATTTATTATCGAAGGGCAAGTATGTCACCATATACTACCCTGGGATTCATTTTCTTGGAGCCATTCACACAGAACAAAGAATACAATAGAATCAATGAAAAACTACATACAAAGACTGACAAATAACCAACGTACAAAACAAAAGGTAAACTGAGCAAATGCAAATCAAAACAAATAATTCATTGTATAACTAAATAGATATAATAGATAAATAGAGAGAGAAAGAAAGAAAGAGAGGGAGAGGGGAAGGGGGAGAGGGGAAGGGGGGAGAGGGGAAGGGGAGAGGAAGGGAGAGGGGAAGGGGAGAGGGGAAGGGGGAGAGGGGAAGGGGAGAGGGGAAGGGGAGAGGGGAAGGGGGAGAGAGGGGAAGGGGAGAGGGGAAGGGGAGAGGGAAGGGGGGAGAGGGGAAGGGGGGGAGAGGGGAAGGGAGAGGGGAAGGGGGGAGGGGGGAAGGGGAGAGGGGAAGGGGGGAGAGGGGGGAAGGGGGAGAGGGGAAGGGGAGAGAGGGGAAGGGGAGAGAGGGGAAGGGGAGAGGGGAGGGGGAGAGGGGAGGGGGAGAGGGGAGGGGGAGAGGGGAGGGGGAGAGCGGAAGGGGAGAGGGGAAGGGGAGCGAGGAAGGGGGAGAGGAAGGGGAGAGAGGAAGGGGAGAGAGGAAGGGGAGAGAGGAAGGGGGAGAGAGGAAGGGGAGCGAAGAAGGGGGAGCGAGGAAGGGAGAGGGAGAGAGAGACAGAGAGAAAGAGCGAGAGAGAAATTGAGTGAAACAGAGAGAAGGAGAGACAGAAACAGAGAGAGAGAAAGAGAGAAAAACAGAAAAGGAGAGAGAAGTCAGAGAGAAAGAGAGAGAGAAAGAAAGAAGAAAGAAAAGAAGAAAAAGAGAAAGAGAAAAAGATTGACTTGTAGAGTCTTGAAATTGAGTTCATAGATGTGGAAACTGTTCAGTGTTGTGGTGAGTGAAGATGTCTACACTGGTCAGGACCCTGATGGTTGAAGGGTAATAATGTAACTTGGCCAAGAAAACTCTGCCCATGTGTCCCCCCCTTGAAGTAAGTGTCAGAGCTGAACCAAATAAAGGCACAATCCATGGATCCATGTCATAGCTCCAAACAGAAACAGAATTGGTAAATTGTTTTATTATTGTCACATGCACCAAGTTACAGTGAAAAGCTTTGTTTTGCATGCTATGCTTAAAGATGATTTCATAACATCAGTGCTTTGAGGTTGTACAAGGGAGAAAAATAACAAAATGCAGAATAAAGTGTCACAGTTACAGAGAAAGTGCAGCTCAGGCAGATAATAAAGTGCAAGGCCACCGATGAGGTAGGTTCTGAGGTCAATCATACATTCAATAGACTTATAACATCAGAATAAGAGTTGCCTCTGAGCCTGGTGATATGAGTTTACAGGCTTCTTCTATCCTCTGAATGACTATTATGGGTGGGCTCTTTGATAATTTTGGCTGCTTTGCTAAGACAGCAAGATGTATCGACAAGGCTCCACGAGGGGGAGGCTGGTTTCCGTGATGTGCCGAGCTCTGTCCACAACTTGGAACAGACTCCAAATGCAATCTAAATCCTATCACAATCTAAATCACAATTCACATAATCCCAGCTGCAGTTCTGAAACGAAAGCTGTTAGTCAAACTACAGTATATTACCTCTTACTTGAAGGCAGTAAACAGTCGCAGTCTCTACACTTTCCAGCAATGATTGGTGAGTATCAGAGTGTCCACATGCTTTGACTGAATAGACGGTGTAATATCTATCTGACCAAATGTGTTGCATCTTGAACCTTTGCACTTCCTGGGGGGAAATTCTTACCTTATTATCTCTTCCCACGAACTTAAAGACAGGGACGTAGAAATGTTTTGCAAGATGGTCTTTGGCTGTCTCTTGCTTGACAGTATCATCATTGATGCAGCTGTGAAAACAAAAATAAGGTAACTATTTGGACCCAGTGTATCAGAATAAAGAACAACTCTTTTTAAGTGTTACAGTCAGACTCACAATCCCCACTGCTAAGTTGGTTGCAGAGGTGTTATCTTAACAGATGGTGTATAGCCTATAGAATGTCAAGCTGGGTTAGAATGGACTTTAGTGGAAAAGTATACTTGGTGGCCCCTTTTATAGGTACAACTGTACAAATGCTTATTAATGCAAATGTTTAATCAGCCAATCATTTGGCAGCAATTCAATGCATAAAAGCACGCAGACATGGTCAAGAAGTTCATTTGTTGTTCAGACCAAACATCGGAATGGGGGAAGAAATGTGATCCAAGTGATTTTGACCATGGAATGATTGTTGGTGCCAGACGGGGTGGTTTGAGTATCTCAGAACTACTGATTTCCTGTGATTTTCATGTCCATCAGTCCCTAGAGTTCACTGAGAATGGTGTTATAAACTTAAAAAAAAACATCCAGTGAGCAGAGAGTTCTGTTGGTGAAAACACTTTGTTACTGAGAAATAACTCAAATAACCACACGTTAACAACAGTGGCGTGCAGAAGATGACCTCAGAATGCGCAACACATCAAACCTTGAAGTGGAAGGGCTACAGCAGTAGAAAACCACACCGGGTTCCACTCCGGTAGCTAATAAAGTGGCCACGAGTGTTCACAGAGGTGATATTTTATGCATACACAGAATAGTTGTAGCATTTGTGTTGGGGATAGTAAAATACCTATCAAAAATAATTATTTATCAGAAATGAAGTGCATTGCTCTGTTCATCCAAGAGAACAGGCCAATGAAGAGAATGAAAGAAAGTGGTCACATTTTAGACAATTCAGTTATCAGGTATCAAGTTTTACCAAAAGAAGCATCCTTTTTAGCTGGCACCGATTTTAAGCACACCACCCAGCTGCTGATCCAATGAAATGAATGGTTCAGACATCATAAAAGCTTGGAAAAATAATCTTCTAACTTGGTTTGTGTCATTGTTGATTAACATCCACCTGCACCACCACAGATTCTTCTCCAGCTTTTGAGTTTTTACAGACAAGTTCTTTTTTCCTTAGTTTCCTCAACTCCAAATCCAACATTATTTGTGAAATCATTTTTTTTAAAAAAGCTGTTAGAAATCTGAAACAAAAACCAAAAATGCTGAAAGCACTCAGCAGGTCAGGCAGCATCTGTGGGAAGAGAAACAGAGTCATGAAGAATGTTCATCAGAATTTCGCCAGAAGGGTATCCTGTTACATTTTGCAACTCCAAAGCATTAAATTCAATTGAATTAAGAACACAGAGCCAGGAATGATGTATCTTAGTTTCGTTTTTACTTTAAGCAAGGCATGCACCTCGATGGGCCGAATGGCCGACTTCTGCTCCTTTGTCTTATGGTCTATGACGTGGTGGTGTGATGACTTATGCCACACACGTACTTCTTACATGTAACCCATAATGAATTACTCAAACAACAAAGAATGTTTAATCAAACAATATATTTACAACATTACTCTAATATTACCGAAACACTATTGCCCATGGTGGGTTAAGACTGTAAAAGACATGTTGAGGTGAGTTTAACACATGTCATTCGTTCATTAGCATAGCTAACATTATTTAAACTAGCTGGCTAGCTGCTAAGGAGCTACTCTATTGCAGACATCCCACCTCTCCAGGAAGTCTCCCGCAAATTGATGGTGCTACCTCCCTGAAATGAGTTTTTGCAGGGTGGGATGTCTGCCTATGGCCTTGAGGTATCCACCATTGCTTGAATTTTCTCAGCACACTGAAGTAATTCTTGTGTTCGATGATATGACCACAGTAAGTGATGCGTAGTTTAAAGAATTCACACACTTCTGTGTGGACTGAGTCCATAATTTTCTAATCTTTGTAACACTGATTTGAGATTTTGGTGATGCTCCTTGTCATCCTTACTGGTGATAATGATGTCTTCCAGGTAACAATGAGTGCCTGGACAGCCTTGCAGTACCTGATCCATAGCTTTCTATGGACCAGGGTGCAGATGCTACTCCAAAAATAAGCCTATTGTAGCAATAAAACCCTTTGTGAGTGCTTATGATGAGAAACACTTTGGACTCTTCTTCCATCTCCATCTGTAAGTAGGCCTCAGCTAAGTCCACTTTGCTGAAGTATTTCCCTCCAGAAAGGTTTGCAAAGATATCCTCTATCCTGGGCAGAGGGTATTGATCTACTTTCAGTACTGGGTTGATGGTGACCTTAAAATCACCACAAATCCTGACAGACCCATTCTTCTTGGCTACAAGGACCACTGGCATTGCCTATGGGCTCCACTCAACCTTGGAAAGAATTCCTTCAGTCTCCATGCAATCTAGCTCACAGGCTGCTTTATCACGGGCGATATAAGGAACCAGACAGGCTTTGTAAAACTTGGGTGTGGCATTTTCATTTAACACTATTTTACCCTTGATATTTATGAGCTTTCCAATGCCATATTTGAATACTACTGCGGCATCATCGGGTATCTTTCTTAAGTTGCTTTCAGTTGACTCTGTTGTAGGGGATGTGGCATGCAAATGGTGAATGGATCTCCAATCAAGATGTAGTTGTCTCAGCCAATCTTTGTTGCACTTTCTGCAAATTTGGCCTTTAAATTGGCATTGGTCTGGTGTATGAGAGCCCCTGCTACAACTGTAATATAATCGATTCATCCCAGCTGGTTTATGTTTAGGTGTTGCAATTCTGTTGATGCTCACTTTCACTCCTGACTGCAACTTAGTTGTGTCTCTTTCTGCTGCTTCCATTGACACAGCTATTTCAACTGATCTTTTAAATGTAAGTTGTGCTTCAGTTAGGAACCATTTTTGGAATGCTTTCTTGTAACATTTCACAAACTAAGTGATTTCTCAGAGCATCATTAGGCCCATTATTGAACTAACAATGTTTAGACAATCTCTTCTGTTCAGCCATGTACACTGAAATGGACTCCCCTTCCTTTTGATTCCATTTATGAAATCTAAAGTGTTCTGCAATCAACAATGGTTTTGGTTCCAAATGTTCCTGTATTACTTTCATGATATCAGCAAAGCTCACTACAGCTGATTTCATTGGAGCAGTCAAACTTCCAAGCAAACTAGCCTTTAAATCCAATGCAATCAGCAAAATTGGCATTCGCTTTTCATTGGCTACTTTACTTACTTTAAAGTACTGCTTAATTCGCTCAATATACATATTCCACTTATCTCTTGCGCAGTTGAATGCATCTATCATTCGAATGAAGCCAGCCATTTCTGAATTTTAAAAATTTCTGATTATTATCACTCAGTACTCACTGTTTATGAACCCATGAATTCGTCCCTTTGCTGCCTTTGTTTTAACTCGACCAATTTTCACCCCTTGAAGAAAATAATGTGTTGCACTGCCTTTAAGCAAAAACTCAGATGGTTTTTGCAGCATTTTTTATAATTCAAATATCTCACAGCACTTCAACAGATATGTAGTCATCTTTAAAACTTCCTCGCCACTACGGTCATGTTTTGTAACTCCAAAACATTAAACTTAATCGAAATAAGAACAAAGGGCAGGGAGTAACGTATCTTAGTATCATTTTTACTTTAAGTGAGACATGCACTTATGACTTGGTGGAGTGATAACGTATGCCATTCATGTACTTCACACATATAACCCATAATGAATTACATGCACAATAATGTTTAGTCAAACAATATATATACAATATTACTCAAATATTAAATACACAACATATTCAGCTGAAATATTATCTTTCTCTTTCCACAGATGGTATCTAACCTGCTAAGAGTATTTTCTGTCTCACAGCTCCACAACCCAGGTTTAATCTTGGCTTCTGCTGCTGTCTATGTGGAGCCTGAATGTTTTCTTGTGGTTGCATGAATTGTTGATTGGCCACTGAAAATTGCCCCTAGTGCATAGATGAGAGGTAGGATCTAGGTGGGGTAGAGGGGTAGGATTTAGGTGGGGTGGAGACGATGGGAATCTTGGTATAATAAATTGGGTTAGGGTAGGATTAAAGTAAAATGGGTGCTTGTTGTTTGGCATGAACTCGATGGGCTGAAAGGCCTGTTTCTCTCAATGACTCCTTCATAAATCAAATTATTTGATTTAGGAGTTTGGATATTATTATGAAGTTGTATAACATATTGATGAGGTCTAATTTGGAGTATGGTGTGCAGAAAAGATAGCAATAAGATTGAAAGAGTGCAGAGAAAATTTGCAAGCATTTTGGCAGGACTTGAGAACCTGAGTTATAGGGAAAAGTTGAATAGATGAGGACTTTATTCCCTGGAGCTTAGGAGAATGAAGGGAATTTTGACAGAAGTATACAAAATTATGAGGGGTTTAGACAGGGTAAATGTAAGCAGTCTTTTTTCACTTAAGTTGAGTGAGACTAGACCTGGAGGTCATGGGTTAAGCATATTTAAGGGGAACCTGAGGGGAGGAAGTCTTCATTCAGAGGATGCTGAGAGTGTGGAATGAGCTGCCAGCGGACGCAGTGGGTGTAAGTTAGATTTCAAAATTTAAGAGAAGTTTGGATAAGTATATGGATAGGAGAAGTATGGAGGGCTACGGTCCAGGTGAGGGAGAATAGGAGTTTGGCAATGAGCAGATGGGCAGAAAGCCTGTTCCCATGCTGTAGTACTCTATGAAGAAAGTTTGCCATCCTAACTAACCTTGTCTGGACTGTATGTGATCTCACATTGAACAGCTCGCTGAAATGGCTTTACAGGGGAAGTTTGGGGATGGATAATGAATTAAAATACTGATCTTGCCAATGTTATACCCAATCCACAAAACAAAATTTAAAATCATGGCACAGCATCCTGCTTGGTACTTACCCATCCTTTATGAGGTAGTACCTCATAATATCATCACTGTTGGGAGAGGGAGTGGCAAAGCAGTTCTCCACCAGAGCTTCAAGGCCATCCACGTGCATGAGAGGTTCAATCCCGAAGTACAGGGAGTCTCGGAGTTTGAGAACAGGTGGGGTGTCTTTATAGATCTCATCAAAGTCCTTGGATTTAAAGATCTCCAGAGCGAAGGGGAAGAGCCCATGATTTCGACCCACGATCTGCAGCGGGGAGTTTGCAGGGTTGGGGACGTATCCTTCAGACACCATGTATTGGCGAGGGAACTCACAGGTGATGGGAATCACTAGCTTACTGGTCCTGATGATGATATCTCCATTACTGCCCGGTGTCTGCTTGGGAATACCAGTCAGTGTGTTTCTAGCAATTATGTTATCATCCGCAACCTAGAGAGAGAGAGAGAGAGAGAGAGAGAGACAGACAGACAGACAGAGCGGGGGAGGGGGTGAGAGTGGGGGCGAGAGAGAGGGGGTGGGGAGGGGGAGGGGGAGGGTGAGAGTGGGGGCGAGAGAGAGGGGGTGGGGGAGGGGGAGGGGAAGTGGGAGGGAGGGGGGAGAGAGATACAAACAGAAAGATTAGTCAGTACTTTTAGAATTATAATGGCATGTAAAAGGCCATTCAGACCATCAAGTCAGTGCCAAGCATCAAGCGCCCATTTACATGAGTCCAATACTAATTCCATTTTATTCTTCTCACACCCTCTCTAAGATTCTGCAATGCACCATGTACGTACCAGAACAATTTACAAGGGCCAGCTAATCTACCAGCCTGCCTGCCTTTGCGATGTGGGCGGAAGCAAGAGCATAGCACATAGGACATAGAGCAGTACCGCTCAGGAACAGGCCTTTTGGCCCACAATGTTGTGCCAAACCAGCTAAAAAATAAATCAAAAAAACACCCAAAAACTAATCCTTCCTACCTACACAATGTCCATATCCTTCCATCTTCCTCATATCCATGTGCCTATCTAAACGTCTCTTAAAAGCCACTAATGTGTTTGTCTCAACCACCACACCAGGCAGCACATTCCAGGCGTCCACCATTCTCTGAGTAAAAAGCTTACCCCCTCACACCCCCTTTGAACCTTTCACCTTCAATGCATGGTCTCTGGTACAAGACATTTCTACCCTGGGGGAAAGGATATTCCCTGTCTATGCCTCTCATTATGTTATAAACCTCTTTCCGATCTCCTGTCAGCCTCTGACACTCCAAAGAAAACAACCCAAGTTAGTCCAGTCTCTAATGAAAGCACATGCCCGCGAAGCCAGGCAGCATCCTGGGAAACCTCTCCTGCACCCTCTCCAAAACCTCAGCTTCTGTGCTGAAGTTTTTTCTATGGTTTCTATGGTATTTCTATCCTTCCTGGTCACTGGAGATGTGAGCACCAATTCTACCAGCTGTGTCACCGTTCCACCTTTCTCTGTCTGTGCAACCAGTCCAACTATGCTGCAATCTAAATTGATCTCCCACATCAGTGCCCATAGTGTGGGATTTGGAAGTTAACTTCGGATGGAGTTTGTGGAGAAGTAAGTGGGACAAAGATTTAAATAGAAGTCAGCTTCCAGATTATTCCCAAAACATTCACATTAAAGCCCATCAAATATTGGAAATATCGTTAAAGTGGACGCGGAGAGGATGTTTCCTGTGGTGCGTGAGTCTAGGACCAGAGGACATAGCCTCAGGAAACAAGGACATCCCTTTATAAAAGAGACGAGGAGGAATTTCTTTAGCCAGAGAGTGGTAAATCTGTGAAGTTCCTTGCCACAGGTGGGTGTGGAGGCCAAGTCATTGGTTATGTTAAAGTGGAGGTTGATAAATTCTTGGTTAGTAGTGGCATCAAAGGTTATGAGGAGAAGGCAGGAGAATGGGGCTGAAAAAGATAACAAATCAGCCATGATGTTATAGCAGAGCAGACTCAATGGGCTGAATGGCCTAATTCAGATCCTAAGGCTTATGATCTTGTGGTCTTTCTCCTGCAATATTGATTTATTTCACATTGTTACCTCAACAGCTGTGCCACAGCTTTTGAGATTGAAGTTAATGTTGAAGTGAGTCCCGTTGGAAAGTGCTTTGCACGATGCATTCAAGAGGTACAGTTCCAAACCACCAACCAGATCCTTGGGTACAGCCACTTCGATCGACTCTGACTTGCACTGTACAGGCACTAGCACAGAAAGAGACCACAAAGTGTAAAGTCAAGGGATTAGAGTACGGTGTGTGGTGTAGAACAAAATTTTAAGCAGGGAGCACCTAAAACCCATTTCATTAGGTTGGCTTGATCTCCGCCTCTGAATGGGTGCTTTAAATGGTTCAAACTGAAAAGGGAAGCTTGGCCCCCTCTAAGTGCAAGCATTAGAAGGTACACCTGCCAGGTTTGAAGCCTGGTCTCAAATTACAGAAGAGATTAATGAGGGTTTCCTTTTTGAGATATATCTTTGGACAGATAGGACAGAGAAACCGGAAAGATTCTCTTTAGAACAGAGAGGACAAAATGGAGATTTGAAAGAGCTACTTAAGTATTTAGATTTATTTTGTTTTGGGAATGATCCCAAATGCATCTATTCACTTGGTTTGAATCCAGGGTTTCAGAGTCTATGGTATCAGATATTTATATAGGGGTCATGTTTCTCTCTCCCTCACGTTTTATAATCCGAGGCAATTTAAAGTCCCTGTTTAACAATGGAGAACTGTGACTCTCATTCTGTTGGATGGAATGGTCTCTTCCATTTAATGGAAACATTACATGGTCGTGTCATGGTGAGCACAATGCTTTACAATACAGGCAACCCAGGTTCAGTTATCGCTACAGTCTATGAAGGAGGTTGTACATTCTCCCCATAACCACGTGGGTTTCCTCTCAGTCCAAAGACATATTGATTGGCGGGTTAACTGGTCACTGTAAATTGTCCCGTGATTAGGCTGGAGTTAAATAAGGGGTTAACTGGTCACTGTAAATTGTCCCGTGATTAGGCTGGGGTTAAGTAGGGGTTGCTGGTCACTGTATCTTGTCCCGTGATTGGGCTGGGGTTAAGTAGGGGTTAACTGGTCACTGTAAATTGTCCCGTGATTAGGCTGGGGTTAAGTAGGGGTTAACTGGTCACTGTAAATTGTCCCGTGATTAGGCTGGGGTTAAGTAGTGGTTGCTGGTCACTGTAAATTGTCCCGTGATTAGGCTGGGGTTAAGTAGGGGTTAACTGGTCACTGTAAATTATCCCGTGATTAGGCTGGGGTTAAGTAGGGGTTGCTGGTCACTGTAAATTGTCCAGTGATTGGGCTGGGGTTAAGTAGGGGTTGCTGGTCACTGTAAATTGTCCCGTGATTGGGCTGGGGTTAAGTAGGGGTTAACTGGTCACTGTAATTTGTCCCGTGATTAGGCTGGGGTTAAGTAGGGGTTAACTGGTCACTGTAAATTGTCCCGTGATTAGGCTGCAGTTAAACAGTGGGTTGCCGGTCACTATAAATTGTCCCGTGATTAGGCTGGAGTTAAATAGGGGGGTTGATGGATGGCAGAGGTTGATGAGCTGGAAGGGCCTGTTCCCTGCTGCATCACAATAAATAAACAAATAATGTGTCTCACATCATTATTATCCAGTTGTATTATGGGGTTAACTCCGCCATGGATGGTCCCAAGCTCTGCTGTGAAATCATGAAGGTTAGACATGGGGCTATCAACCCAACCCTTAAAAACCCAGAACGACAAATGCCAAAGGAAGCTCCAAAATCTCTGGGAGAGGAATGATTTTCACCTAGATGACATAGAAGATTTGCTACATCTACGTACGACTTGGGTAGCCATAAGCATGACACTATTACAGCTCAAGGTGTTCCGGAGTTCAGAGTTCAATTCCAGCGCCACTCTGTAAGGAGTCTCTGCACGTCCTCCCCGTGGAATGCATGGGTTTCCCCCAGGTGCTGTGGTTTCCTCCCACTGTCCAAAGAAGTACCAGGCAAGTTAATTGGTCATTGTAAATGGTCCCGTGACTAGGTTAGGGTTGCTAGGGCGCCGTAGATTGATGGGCCGGAAGGGCTTCCCCACGCTGTTTCGTGAAATAAACAAAATATATAAACTTGAAAGACTGGCGTAGGACAGAGGACTCTGGTGAGCTGCTGATGCCACAGTCGGGCTGATGGTCTTAAGAAGAAGATATTATGGAATTATAGAGCCATACAGTAGGGAAACAGGCCCTTCAGCCCACTGGGTCCATGTTGACCATCAGGCGATCACTGATAATCCTAATCCCTTACACTAGGCCCACTTTAGTCTCCCTACACTCCAACCAACTCCCCCAAATTCAGTCACTCACTTACAAAATAGGCAGTGGCCAATTAACCTACAAAGCCACACAAGTTTGAGATATGTTAGGCCAATGGAGAAACCAGAGGAAACCCACGTGGTCAGAGAGAGACGATAAAAACTTCGCACAGGTAGCACTGAGGGTCAGGAGTAAACCTGTTTTTCTGGAGCTGCGATGTAGCTGTGACACTATATTATAAATAGTATTTCATAAATACTGTTACATATCATACACTCGCAACACATGAAATAGCTCCAAGGGTGAGTTGGTATCTCAGCACATTGCTGAGGGGTGTTGCATTATTGGAGGTAATAGCATTCAGACGGGCCATTATAAAATTAAAAGCTCCTTTCTGGAAAGTGCTAGAGGGCTATTAAAACAAAAAAAAACAACCACGGCACCTTAAAAATGTTTTTCCCCGGGCTGTTAATCTGATGAACCATTCTAGTTAGCTTCCCCCTTCATTCTTCCATCAATTACCTCAGTTACTGCACTGTAAAAACTTTAAATCTCTTGATATAATATTGCTTACAATGTCAATACATCTGGTTATTATGTATTACGCACCTTTTTCCATATCCATACTTTAACTTCTAACTTTACTTTTTATATAATTCTTAATTATTTCGAATTGTTTTTTGTAGCATGCCGCGCCCTGAGCAACATACCACAGCAAATTCCCGAGAGATGTAAATCTATACGGCAAATAAAGTTGCTCTTTGATATCAAAGCTCCTCACATGATGGAAATATCCCCTCGCAGTATTTCAAAAGGAGTTCTGTTTGGCTTTTGCCCAATGTTAGGAAGTGCTTTGGAGATGAGAAGATGAAAAGTTTGTCATAACTGAAGCACGGAGCCCATGAGAAAGTAATTTGCCGGGTAACGGGGAGGGAGAAGAGTATGGGATGAAGTGGGTTGCTCTACTGGGAGTCACCATTGTCTCAATGGGTTGAATGGTCTCTTCAAGTGCAGGGATTCCATTCGATGTTTACTTTATTCATCAGTGCCATACAGAGGAATGTTGCAGTCTTTGAAAGAGGGAGTAACTTCCTGAAAATGGGACATATTTCTTTCCTTTCTCCCATGGTCCACTCTCCTCTCCTACAAAATTTCATCTTCTCCAGCCCGTTACCTTTCCCACCCACCATGCTTCACCTATTACCTTTTAGCTTGTCTTCATTCCCCTCCCCCCCCACCTTTTTATTCTGCCACCTTCCCCCTTTCTTACCAGAGGTGATGAAGGGTCTCGACCCAAATCGTCCACTGTTTATTCACTCTCATAGATGCTGCCTGACCTGCTCAGATCCTCCAGCATTTTGTGTGTGTTGCTGGGACACAGAGGTTCTAAGGAATGTCTGAGTCTGAAAGGTTTGGGTGTAAAGGAAAATCTTGCTAAGAATACTCGTCAGCGTTTCAGGTCAAATATCTTCAGCCCTGCCTGACAGGATGGAGCTTCTGCAGCTTCAAAATTTAACTGGATGGTACAATCACAACATTTGCACAGTCCTGAACACTTAAAATCCATAGAGTTCATAGCAAGATTACAGATTATTGGGCTCTTCCTGGTTAAAAACAAAGTAATATGAGGCAGGTGGGGTTTACCTTGGCAGGTGTGATTATCTTCTGATAATATAAGTCCACGGGGACACTCACAGCGATACGCTTCTTCCGTCGGCACACAGTTGTGGCTGCAGCCTCCATTATTGCTGTGGCAGCCAACAATGTCTGCAGATCAATAATAACATTGCGCCGCAGAGAAATTAACGTCGTTCAATGGAAAGAATCATCTGCTAGTTTACATTGAAAATGTACAATGCCTCTGCACATGTTCATCATCTATAGACCTTGTCTGTCAACTCAGTACTGCTCCCTCTCTGCAGAAAATCTCAATAAATCTCCAACATCTTCATTACATCAAACATTTAATGCAGCAAGGCAACACAACCTGGGCACTGTTGTCTCCTCTCCAGAGGGTTACAACATGTGAGTAAAGGTTCACGGACATGAAGGTTGTGCAACATACTGTATCTGAAATTAGTTCTAAGGTTGGGGACAAAATATAAAAAAACAAAATTGAAGCTGGACAAAGTTGGGTTATTTCCTCTGGAGCAGCAGGTGGCTGAGGAGCGATCTGACAGAGGGTTATAAGATTATGAGAGGTATAAATGGAGTAGAAAGACAGTATCATTTATGCAGGGTTGAATTTACTGGAGGAGCTCAGTAAGTTAAGGTAGCACCTATGGAAGGGCATGAATTTAAGGTGAGAGAGGGTAATTTTGAAGGAGAAGTGAGGGGCAAGTTGTTTTTTTTACACAGGGAGTGGTGGACGTCTGGAATGTGCTGTCTGGGGTGGTGGTTGAGGCAGCTACAGTAGGGACATTTAAGAGACGTTAGATAAGCACTTGAATGTGAGGAAAATGGAAGGATATGGACATTGTGTGGGGAGAAGAGATTAGTTTAGGTGGCCATTTGATTACTTATTTAATTAGTTCAGCACAACATTGTGGGATGAAGGGTTGGTCCTGTACTGTTCTATGTTGTAACATTTTTTTTTATTACTTTTTATTTTTTTTAGGAGGGAAAGGGAAAGGTTTGGAGAGGGTGAACAGGGGACTCTCTATGTTGTAACATTGACAAGTGTTTTTGTGATTGGCAGGCCCCACAATGGGGTTCCAATGGACTTGGTCTATTGCTTCTTGTTGCATTGTCTAGATATAAATATGAAGCCAGAATAAGGAAGTTTGTAGATGAAGTGTGCAGTTAGGGGCAAGGAGAAAGACCGAGGTTTCGTCAGTTGCACAGAAAATGGGACATGGAACTTAATTCAGAGAGACTCTGCTATATTTGTTTGACTTCACTGCTCTCCCCAGCAAAAAATTTCTTCATTGCAAGAGATTCTGCAGATGCCCTAAATCTTCAGCAACGCATACAAAATACTGGAGGACTCATCAAGTCAGGCAACATCTATGGAAGGGTATAAACAGTCGACATTTCAGGCTGAGATCCTTCACCTGGCCCAAAACGTCAACTGATTATTTCCCTCCATGGATACTGCCTGACTTCCGGAACTATTACAGACGTTGTGGGCATTGCTCAAGATTTCCAGCATCTGCAGAATTTGTTGTGTTTAGAATATGGTTTCAAGAAGTGTGAGATAATACATCTGGGGGAAGAAACAAGGTGAGGAAATATCCAATAAATGGGAGGGTTTTGAGTGGAGGAGCAGGAGGACCTTGGAATAAATGTCGATAGGTCCTAGTATTGTTGCAGCACTAGACAATCGCTGATGGTAAAGGTTGATAGTATGCTATCTTTCATGGGCTGAGGGATGGAATAAAAGTAGGGGGCAATGCTAGTTAGAGTACAGCTTCAGCACTGTGTGCAATTATGGTCACCATCTTACGAGAGAGATGTGATTACACTGGAGAGGGTAGGGGAGAGATTTCTGAGTACTGGAAAATTGTAGCTGTGAGAGAAGATTGGATAAGCTATAGCTGTTTTCTTTGGAACGGGGGAGTCAATATGGAGTGTGTATAAAGTTATGTGAGGCCTGGATGGCATAAAAATGAAGGACCTATTTTGATCAAAAGTCAAAAACCAGAAGAGAGTTTGAAAGAAAGCAGAGGAGGGAAATGAGGAAAGTGAATTCACCCAGATTGTGGTGTGGGTCTGTAGCTCACTGCCCCTAAGGAATGTGGAGGTCACACTTGACTAGAACAGGGAAGGGCATCCGAGGAGCAATAGTCTGCAGCGCTATAGATCTGGTGACAGAAGGAGCACCCCTGTCTGTATCAAACGTTTTTAATGACTCTAAGATCCAGACTGGCAATCCAGTGCAGTACTGAGGCTGTGCTGTACAGGCAGGGATTCCACCTTGCACTAAAATGGGATCATCCAACCTGTCCTGTACTGACACAGAGCAAAGGGGTCCTGGCCAATGCAAATCCCTCAATTAACGTTTCTCTCAAACAGATTGCCTTGCCATTATCAAATTGTTAATTAAATCTATTAAATTAAGTAAATTTATTATTAAAGAATATACACTCGGTGGCTACTTTATTAGGTACTTCTGTTCTTGGCAAATATCTAACCAGCCAATCATGTGACAGCAGCTCAATGCATTAAAGCATGCAGACATGGTCAAGAGGTTTAGTTGTTGTTCAGACTAAATATCAGAATGGGGAGGAAATGTAACCTCAGTGACTTTGACTGTGAAATGATTATTGGTGCCAGAGAAGATGGTTTGAGTATCTCAGAAACAGATGATCAAGTCGCATCTGTGGGAGGAAAGGAATTTCTGATGTCTCGACCCAAAGAAGTCAACAATTCCTTTCCTCGCACTGTTGCTGCTCAACCCATTGAGTTCTTCCAGCAGATTGTTTGTTGCTCTGAACGGGAAATTAATGTTTCAGGGTTGGAGGCTCTTCCGTAAGAAACGATATTTTCTGTTATTACTCCCAAACTCTGGAGCTCGGGAGCTTTCACGCACCTTGACAGGCCGCTCCGTTGTTGCTCAGTGCTCTTCCAGTCGCACACTCACAACGGAAGGAGCCTTGCAGGTTGATGCAATCTTCACTGCAACCTCCATTATTGACTGTACATTCATTGATATCTGCACAGGGGTGGGCATTGGTGCAGGGGGAGGAGGAGGTAGAATTGAAGGTTACATAGAGTCCTAGAGCAATACAGTATGGATGCGTGCCCGCTCAGCTCAACCTGGCCATGCTGAACCCAGTACCCACCCAGCTGGTACCAATTTCCTGCATTCAACCTTTATCCCACAGCCCCACCCCTCCATGTACCTATCTTTATGCTTCTGAAATGATATATTGTACCTACTCAGCTGATAAACTGGCAGCTTGTCCCATACACTCATCATCTTCAAAGAGAAAAAGTTGCCCCTCAAGTTCCTTTTAAATCTTTCCCCCTCACTTGGAATCTATGACTCTTGCTTTTGAACTCTCTGACCTTGGGGAAGAGACTGTACCATTCACCTTATCTATGCCTCTTCTAATTTGAAAAACTCCTTTAAGGTCAACCTTATTCTCCTACATTTGCAACTGGCCAACCTCTCCCCATAACATAGAGCCTCTAATCCTGGCAACAGCCTCGAAAATTTCTTCTGCACCCTTGCCAGTTTAATCACAGGGTTTTGGTAAGTTACAAAATAAACCAGGTACGGCTAGCCCAGGGGTTGATACCAAAAATCAGTGGCCAAAGTCTGATGGTAAATCCTTAAGTCGAAGCCTGATAGCTGAAGCCTGGAGGCTCGGCGACCTCTCCTGGAGTTGGAGGCCTGTCTTAGATTTGGAGAGCTGTCCATGTTTTGTGGGTGGGTCGGAGGGAGGGATGTGGTTTGTTTTGTTGCTTGTTCTGTTCTGTTTTGTTGTGCTTTGTGTTGTTCTGCTAAGCATTATGTGCATGCTACATTGGTGCCACAATGCGTGATGACAGTTGCAGGCCTCTAGCACATCCCTAGGCGTGTAGCCTGTTAATGCAAACAACATATTTCACTGCACATTTTGATATTGTTGTCCCTCTCCATGCCCTGTGGCGCATCGGATGGCAACCTCGCTATTTCTTTAGCATTCTGTCTGTTTTTTTTAATGAGGCTGAGTTGCTAACTTGATGCTCGACCCAGCACGGATGGAAAGCGTGCAAGGAGCCGGCCGGTTTCAAACCAGAGACCACTTGCCTCGAAGTCTGGTGCAGATCCACTAGACCACCAGCCGGCAATAAGATGACGAGAGGCATTGATCATGTGGATAGTCAGAGGCATTTTCCCAGGGCTGAAATGGCTAGCACGAGAGGGCACAGTTTTAAGGTGCTTGGAAGTAGGTACGGAGGAGATGTCAGGGGCAAGTTTTTTTTTTTACGCAGAGAGTGGTGAGTGCGTGGAATGGGCTGCCGGCGACGGTGGTGGAGGTGGATACGATAGGGTCCTTTAAGAGACTGCTGGACATGTACATGGAGCTCAGAAAAACGGAGGGCTATGGGTAACCCTAGGTAATTTCTAAGGTAAGGACATGTTCGGCACAGCTTTGTGGGCCAAAGGGCCTGTATTGTGCTGTAGGTTTTCTATGCTTTTAATGTTTGACATACATGTGATAAATAAATCGGAAACAGAATCTGACAGAGATTGATTGGAATCAATATACTTCATTCATCATGCCCCTTCTTCTTTCATCAGTCCTTTGTTAATATGCTGACATCACCAGTGTTACAGCCCCCCTAGACACTTTCTGGTTTAAAGTTACCCATCGAGCACCTTCCTCCCAACTTTCCATACTGGCCAGCTCCCCACTTTCTTTCCAGTCCTTATGCAGGGTCTCGACCCGAAATATTGACTGCGCAGATGCTGCCTGACCTGCTGAGTTCCTCCAGCTCCCTTGAGTGTCACTGCCCTGTTTATTCTAGTCCTGCATGGAGCTTGTCGTTATATCAAAGATTCTGTCAGAAAGCTATCTGCCGACAGAATACAGAAACATTGGTGGCCATTTCTCCTACTCCCTAGGCTCTTCTCAGAGTTCAGCTAGCTAATCGATGCATCGCCTCACCTGCCCTCACCGAACATGATCATTCTTCAGTGTGAAATACTGCATGCTCACAACATCTACATAAATGACAGAGGAATGCTGTACTGCTGACGCTGCAGTTCAAATTTGGAAAATGTTCCATGAGGAGGAAGCAAAAGGATACATATATAGACGGCTGAAGTGGAAGATCAGTCATGACTTTGAACAGCAAAATAGGCACACAGCCAAATGGTATGTTGGTGCTTTACTCTTTCTTTTTCCCAGAATGAAACCAAACAAGAATAAGTCCACTGTCAGAGCACACAGTATATAAGAAGTCCTGAAACAAAATGCTGGAGGAACTCAGCAGGCTAGGCAACATCTATGGAAGAGTAGACTGTCGACATTTCGGGCTGAAACTGTTCACCAGGACCGGTCTTGTCTTGAAACGTCGACAGTTTACTCTTTTCCACCAGTGGTGCCTAGCCTGCTGAGTTTCTCCAGCACTTTGGGTGCATTGCTTTGATCTCCAGCATCTGCCGATTTTCTCACATTTGCTGGTTAATCAGTTGAGATTCCATTGGCAATGTTCCTGCTATTGAAAGTTCAATCCTGAAATCTGGTGACAAATTCTGAGCCAACGTAGGATGGAGAGAGGACTTCATAGAAAGAGAAGTGGTTCTATCTGATACACATGCCAAAATCTAAAGCAGGTTCTTGAACTATTCTGTCATGGGATCTTGCTCTTCTTTTGAACAGTACTGCATTTGTCAACGTGGAGCAGTGAGTGAGTTTGTAAATCTGGTGGAAGCTAAAGATGTTGGGAATGGTGAGTGTGGAATGCCACAGGAGAGGTGTGGGACAGGTGGCAGAGAAGGAGTGCCGGGGCAGACGGTGGGGGTGGGGTGGGGTGGGGTGGTGGTCGCACAGTTGCAGACAAACTCAACCCTGAGACACCAGGCAAGATTATTTGATTCCAACCAATTGGTGTATTGATCATTATCGAATCAATAAACTGATCTCTGATGCTTCCCGCTCCCTCCCCTCTCCTGTCCCCTTTACCCAACCATGATTCCCCTCTCCCTTCCCCCTTGCCACTCTCAGTCCGTAAAAGAGACCCACATCAAATTCAGGTTTATCATCACCCACTTATATCATGAAATTTGTTTTTTTTTTGTGGAAGCAGTACAGTACGATACATAAAATTACCACAGTATTGTACCTCTCACTTTGACTGTTCGTTGTCCTATCATTATCTCAGCACCAGAGCGTAAAAACAGAATGCATTCAGTCTCTACACACATCACAGACCCAATATTATCATCTTCTAAAACTGTGAAACCATTCCTATTCAAACCATTCAACACTGGAATAAAGAATATCAGTGTCTGTACAACTGAAAAAGGCCACTTGACTCACCTAGGTCACTCCTGGTAAAATGACTTGAAATATTCGACGATGATAAGAGGGATAATAAATCAGCCATGATTGAGGGGTGGAGCAGACTTGATGGGCTGAGTAGTTAATTCTGCACCTACGTCCTATGATCTTATAGTTTTTTGTGTGTGCGAAGAAGCATGAATATTTGTTCGATGGCAGGGAGCTCAAAAATGTTTTGCAGCTAATGAAATACTTTTAGCCTCTGTTTAATGCAGCGTCTAATGTGTGCACAGGGGATATCCCCACCATCAGCTCAGATGGATTTTATGACAAAGCTAGATAATCACAGGAGGGAGAAAGAAATAATATCATACATAGTTCGGTTTAGATGAGGCGGGGAGGAGGAAGACTCATGAAGAGATTTAAGGCCAGTGAGGGAAATCATGCTGCTCTCTTGTACAGACCATGCCTGGGTTATGAATGCCTGCTTTAGAGCTACCATATAAACGAACCCCCGTAAGATTCAAAGATTCAAAGTACATTTATTATCAAATATGCATGTAATATACAGCCCTGAGATTTGTCTTCCTGCAGACAGCCACAAAACAAAGAAACACCATGTAACCCGTTCTATAGAAAATATCAAAGATCCAATGCGCAAAAAATACCCAAATCGTGCAAACAAGTGAATAGCACACAGAATGTTAAACATCAAACCACAGAGTCCTTGAAACAGTCTAGGATAATATTATTAATTATTATTAAATGCAAGAGCCTGATATATTTTATACATCTTCCTTCCTATGAACAGCCAAACTGGCTTCCTCTCTCTCTCTACTTTTAGTAATTGTTCTTTCTTTGTGTTTTTGATGCCAATCATCACAATACTGTCGAGGTACAGTTGCCATATTGAGTAACTTCTGTGCATTAGGCAAAACTGACAAGGACGTGTATAAAATCTGAACTATTCTTTAACTGGGATGCCCTGTTATGAATTGCCCACCCTTAACATCAGCACCTTCAGAAACTCACCAAGAGTTGTTTTTATGATGTTTTAAAACCAGTAGTCAAGCAATTTTTGAACGTTTTTAAAGAAATGACCCCACCTGTAGATAAATTCATACCAGCATCAATGAGCATTTTAAGATTATTCTCCCATTTCCCTCCTTTTGAAGTTCTGTTGGATCCTGGTGCTGTTGCAAGTCAGAGGTTTGGATGTCAAAAGTGAGGCATAAAGCATCCATTTTATTAAGTGTTATAGGAAGCTCAAAGTTCAAAGTAAATTTATTATCAAAGTACATACAGTATATGTCACCATATACAACCCATAGATTCATTTTCCTGAGGGCATACTCAATATATCTATAGAATAATAACTGTAACAGAATAATGAAAGACCACACCAACTTGGGCATTCAAACAGTGTGCAAAAGGCAACGAACCGTGCAAATACAAGAATGAATAATCATAATAATAATAATAAAGAAGTAGCAATAAATATTGAGATTTCGATGAGATGAATAGTGCCTGTAAGTGAGTCCACTGGTTGTGGGAACAAAGAATGAAGGACAAAGAAAGAAAGAAGACAAAGGTTAGAGAAATTGTGGCCGTCTGATCCTCAGACTAGAGGTAACAATGTCCCAGTGATAAAATAGCCAGATTCAAGTGGTGTGACATCTGATGTAGAAAAAATGAGAAGCTTCTAGAAAATACAGAATCAGCTATGCCACAACTACTAGAAATATTACTGAACAATTACACATGTATAGCTAATTATATAAATTATAAGTATAGGAAAGTTAAACTACAAGAAAAATAAAAGGAAAAAAAACAATTCTACGCCCCAATCCATCAATCGTTACCTAGGCAAGTCTGGCCGTCTGGTCCGAGGATAGTGCCTGGGGTGCACTGACATTCCCTCTCGCCTACACAGTGTCCCACACAATCCACATGATCACATATATCATAGAAATCTGCAAAAGAGAAAGGACGTGCTCAGTTTGAGGTAACGTGGGTAAAAGGACCACGTGCTTAGTGCGGAAAGTGATTGGTTGAGCTACTGCACTGTCAGTGGGAGGTCATGAAAAGTTGGCGGGAAAAGGTCCTGGTGACTAGCACGACAAAACAAAAGAGTTTGGCCCAAGTGGCCTGAGTTGTCAAACATGTTCTGGGCAACCTTAAACTAGGAGGAGGGTCAGACGAGGGGTGATTGATAAGTTTGTGGCCTAAGGTAGGAGGAGTCAATTTTAGAAAACCTACCATATTTATTTTTCAACATAATCCCCTCCTACATTTACACACTTAGTCCAGCGGTCGTGGAGCATACAGAGCTCTTCTTTGTAGAAGTCTGCGTCTTGGACCTCCAGAAAGTGGTCCGCAGCAGGGGTGATTGATAAGTTCGAGGCCTAAGGTAGAAGGAGGTGAGTTATTAACTTCAAAACTTCTGCATAATACTCAAAGAGTTGAACTGCACGTGCATGTGGCAAGAGCTGTATAACTCATCTCCTTCCACCTTAGGCCACCAACTTATCAATCACCCCTGTTGTGGACCACTTTCTGGAGGCCCAAGACGCCGACTTCTACAAAGACGGGATCCGTATGCTCCACGACCGCTGGACTAAGTCTGTACATGTAGGAGGGGACTATGTTGAAAAATAAATGTGCTAGGTTTTCTAAAATTGACTCCTTCTGCCTTAGGCCACGAACTGATCAATCACCCCTCATAAAGGATGAGACAGAGCTCAGATGGAGCATAGGTCTAGCATGGGCCTTTTGAGCCAAATTGCCTCTTTTTAATATCAGGCTCTGTAAATTCATAAACATTACAGGTTTATGAGGGCATTTAAAAGTTTAGCCACTAAGTTCCCATGATTGAAAATAATCCACTTCTACATAGTCATAACTATTAGCAGTTTACCCATCTCCACAATCCTTTTTCTCTCTTCTCATTCAGTGGTCCAGGGAGAGAAACTATCAGCCAAAATTCCTGCTGGAAATGTGGGAATGGAGAATGGACAGAGTTGGTTTAGCTGTGTCAAAAGGTCATGAAAAGTAGGTGGGAGGTCATGACAAGTGACATTTAACATCGTCACCCACAATTATTGAGGCATTAGTATGGAATTATGTGAGGAAATATCATAAAAGCAGGACTTTGGTGCGAAAATGAGCAGGAAAGGGTTGGAATTTTCAGACCTATTGGTGTAAGAAGACAAGAACCAAAGAAAATAGGAACAGGAGTCAGCTGCTCACCTTCTTAAACCAGCTCTGTCATTCAATCTGATCATGGCTGTTCTGTTCTGGGAAGTGAGTCAATGGTCAGTCCTCTTCTGACCATTTTGTTCTGCTTCAGGGTCCCGACTAGAATTGAAGGCCCGATGCCTGGAAAGTCTGGGAGTCTGAGCCAGAGGGTGGAGGTTAGAGGCCCAACGTTTGCAGGTTTGAGAATCTGGGGCTAAGGACTGGAGGCCCGGAAGTGGCCTATCCTGGGGCTGGAGGCCTGTGTGTGTGAGGGGTTGAGAGGATGGCAAAGGAGCTTGTTTTGCTGCTGTTGTCTTGTGTTGGTCTGTTGAACATTCTCACGTTATGTTGACGCCAGGATGTGTGATAACACTTGTGTTGGTTGCTAACACAAACTGCATGTTTCACTGTATTTTTCGATGTACATATGATAAGTAAATCTGAATCTGAAGTAAGAGGAAGATCATTGATTAGTGATTGGTTTGCACCAGGGATCAAGGGTGAGGGGTGAAAGGTCCCTCTCTTCTGCCCTGCCCGAATTCCAGTTGCATGATGGCAACACAACACAGTCAGACCCGGTGCAACTCTGGAAATGTTACTGAGATGGTTATGAGGAGAGGGTGTCTAGGCCATGGGTGCTTTCACTGGAACTAAAATGATGAGAGATTTCCTCAGAGAGGATCAATTTCCGTCATTACGATCAGGTTTATTACCACTGACACATGCCGTTAAATTCGTTGTTTTGCAGCAACAGTACAGTGCAAGAGAATAAATTCACAATATATCGTAATAAGAATATATAAAATAGAAATAGTGTACAACAGGAGCAAATTAGTGAGGTAGTATTCATGGGTTCAGAAAGGCAGCTAAATTATGGTATGAAAATTACAGGAAAGTATTATTTCACTGATTTCAGGGTCTGGAGCTCTCTGAAAGCATTAGAAGATCCATAACCTGCAGGATGTCCATGGGACTGAGAGCTGGGAGATGGGTGTTATCAGCCATGGTCATTTGGATTCTTTCCCTCCCATTTATTTCTCCAACTCAGTGAAAGAGTCTGGGTGCAGAGGGTGGGAGGGTCAGACTGAGCCTGGAGATCAGCAATGGCTGATGGCCGGAGGCAACGAAGCAGTGGTCAAAGGGTCAGCTGGGAGAGTTGACATCTGTAGCTTCACCAAATATAGAACAGTACAGTACAGGATTGAACCCTTCAGCTCAAAATTTCCATGCCAAACAATACTCAAAATTAAACTAAACAACTTCTTAGAACATGAAACATGGAATAGTAGAGCACAGTACAGGCCCTTCGGCCCACAATGTTGTACTGCCCTCTAAACCCATTCCAAGATCATTCTAACCCTTCACTCCCCACATAGCCCTCCACATTTCATCCACGTGCATACTAATGTCCCTTAATGTGTCTACCTCTACCAACACCCCTGGCAGTGCGTTCCATGCACCCACCACTCCCTGTGTAAAAAACATACCTCTGACATCCCCCCTATACTTTCCTCCAATCACCGTATGCCCTCTTTATTAGCCATTTCTGTGTTGGGAAAATGCTGCCAGCTGTCCACTCTATCTCAGATTCAGATTTAGATTCATTTATTTATCACTTGTACATTGAAGCCGAAAGTTTGCATTAACAACCAACACAACCTAAACCTGCAGGTGTCGCTTCACTTTCTGATGCCAACATAGCATGTTCACAATGTTCAGCAGAACAACACAAAACAATAACAGCAAAGCAAGCCCCTTTCCTCCCTCCCACCCATCTGATCTTTTCCTTGTATCATCTTATCTTCTTCAGCTGCCCATCGATTTTGATGTTGACTGAGGTCTGGGCAAGGTTGTATGAAAGACCAGCAGTTGCCCATGCTGCAAGTCTCCCCTCTCTAGGCCACTGATGTTGTCAAAGGGAAGGGCACTAGGACCCATACAGCCTGGCACCGGTGTCGACACAGAGCAATGTGTGACTAAGTGCCCTGCTCAAGGACACAACACGCTGCCTTAGCTGAGGCTTGAACTAGTGACCTTTGGATCACTAGACCGACACCTTAACCACTTGGCCACGTGCCACACACAATCTTATAAACCTATCATCTTATAAACCTCTATCAAGTCAAATCAAATTTGTTCCTGCAATTGATTCCTATACTCCATATTTATTTGCATCGTAAAACCATCGTAAACACCACCATCACATCTGCTTTCACCACCTCCTCTAGCAGTCTGTCCAACATCCACCACTCACTGTGTAAAGAAACCTTCCCCCACACATCTCCTTTCAACTTTCTCCCTCTCACCTTAAGTGCTTGTCCTTTACTATTCGATCATTCTACCCCGAGAGTAAGATTCTGGCTGTCTACACTAATGAAATTGTACATAATTTTATAACCTTCTATCAAGTCTTCCCTCAGCCTCTCCACAGAAAACAACTGAATTGTGTGTCCGAACTCTCCTTAAAGCTAATCAACGATCAACTTTATTCACCAGATATATTTGCATGAATTAGGAACTTGCTGTGGTGTGGTGGTCAAGGTGTAAAATGCAACAAAAACAATAACATTCAACAAATATAAGGAGTAAGAGATTATACAAAAATACACTTAGAGGCTAAAGTACAGATGTGGAATAAAATATGCATAAGTTTTAAAAACCAGTATGTATTTACAATGTAACAGGATTATAAAAACTGGTTTAATGTTTCTACAATGCAATGCACTGACAGGCTAAATAGAATGGTTGATCAGATTAACTGCCGGGTTCAGAAACTTTTAAGGTGGTGTAAAATTTGTGTTTTAATTGCCCGAGAGTGTTTTTTGGAAGGTTGCAGGGTTGGTGGAGTTATACCCTCTAATCCAGGCAAATTTTCTCTATATCCCTCTAAAGCCTCCGACATCCTTCTAGCAATGAGGACAATCAGAACAGCTCACAATATTCTAAATGCAGCCAACCAGAGCTTTACATAGCTTCACTAGGGGCAAGGTTTTGCAGGAGACATGAGAGAGTTCGGTACTTACGTCCACAGTACACGTGGAAACAGACAGTGGGCTTTGGCAGCCGGTAGACGTAGTATCCTCCTGGGCAAGCCTTCACGTCCACGGTGGTGCTCCACAGGCAGCAGTTATCATTGAAGCTGGCACAAGCCTGCACCGACACAATGCCATCAGACCGGGTAGGGTGGCTGCCGTTCAGCCAGATGGGAGCGTGAGTGCCGCAGAGGTTCTCCTGGATGCAGAAGTTGGGCATGGCGTCGCCCGCCATGCCGGTGAAGCGGTACCATTCCCCTCCCATGTGGTTGTCGCACATGGGCGTGCCGTGTGAGATGTTGATGTGATGTTCTGTGTTTCTCCAAGGTTCGTTCAAGCTGATGTACGCTGAGCAGGGATCCAACAATGCTGCTGGAGAATCATGCACTCAGTAAGCACAGTAGCAATGGCAGCCCCAAACTGAACTTATGCAGGCATTCAGACTCTCTAATTTTTGTACTGGAGCCAAAATTGAGCTGGAGAAGAGATACTGAGCGACAGCATAACAGGGATGGGAGGGGAATGGAGGGTCAATAGAACTAGTCAAAATAATAGTCTGGCACGGACTAGACGGGCCGAAGGGCTTGTTACTGTGCTGTAGTGTTCTATGACTCTTAAGAAAAACAGGGATAGAATAGAAAACTTGTTGGTCTGGTGAGCAGATGCTTGAGAAAGGGGAAGGCGAGATAGGGAGGTAGAGAGTGTGGGGATTGAAAGTCCATGAACGACAAAAAAAAGTGTGCAATAAAAAGCTGGACAGAGTCCAGAGGGTTAACTGTCTGCCATCCAGTGCAATGTCTCATATAGAAAAGCTCCACATGTAATAAGGATGTGTTGCAGAGCATACAAACATTGTTTAAATACCCTATGGAGAACTATCGAACACAGACAATAAACACGACTCATCTTGTTGTCCGCTTGAAGGGTTGAACTGGGAGTTAAAGAAAGGTATGCATCTCAGGCAGAGTTTTTAATCTCTAAGGAAATTCCTAAAGAAAATTACTTCCCTTCATGTCAATTCAGTAACATATTTTCATACAATAATGTCCATCGGACAGCCATAGTTGATGTATCTGTTATTCACTTTTAGTTGTACGGGATGACAGCAACAATTGCCCAAGTAATTAGATATACCTGGTCTTTATGAAACATTCTTCAGAATCTTTTACAGTACATCCACCTACAAAGGTATAAATTCAAAATCTCAAGCAAAGAGCAAACACAAGTGATTCTGCAGATGCTGGAAATCCAAAGCAATACACACAAAATGCTGGAGGAACTCAGCAGGTCAGGCAGCGTCTAGGGAAGGTGCTGCCTGATCTGCTGAGCTCTTCCAGCACATTGTGTGTATTGCGCTAGATTTCCAGTGTCTGCAGTACCTCTTGTGTCTAGGATATCCAGCTTGATTGGAGGTGGATGGAGAGTGAGAAGAACTTCAATAAGATTATAAATTATTAGGTCAGGATCACAAGACATCAATAAAAATTAAAAAATGAAAACTAATGAGGAATAGATAGAGGGTAGAATTACTTATTCTATGAAACTTGGGGAATATTGTAAAATTAACCAAGATTTGTACATCTACAGCACAATAAATATTCCAATAACCAACAGAGCCAATGTGGTACCTGAAATAGAGGTTTAAATGATTTGAAGTGGGGAAAAATGCATTAAGTATCAATGGAAAGAACTCT
The DNA here is from genome assembly GCF_030028105.1 of Mobula birostris. NCBI lineage: Eukaryota > Metazoa > Chordata > Chondrichthyes > Myliobatiformes > Myliobatidae > Mobula > Mobula birostris. The sequence goes on along the minus strand of NC_092387.1, from coordinate 50,831,420 downwards.
GTTGCCAGTTATACATCATCACAATCCCACTATTATTAATACAGCTTGTCATTAAATACCCTTTAATTGACTAAGGAGTAAATATTGAGCAGAATACCAAGAAAACTCCTCTAATCATCAGCAGTTTGTTTAAGATTAACATTGCTGTTCAACAATAGAGCACTTCCTCAGCACGGGTGCAAATGAAGCCGATGTTTTTGAGTTCCAGTTTCAGATAGAAGCTGTGAGCTTCCATCTCCAAGGGGAAGATTGCTAGCCAATTTATCATCCAGGTAACACTGTCTGTGTTTTCCAATACACGTGTCCAGAGTGCCAGAAATGTCCTCCCCATTCAGTTACCTGTAGAGCAGTAGGTCAGAATGAATGGGGAGAAGTTCAGATCAATACCAATCCTTCACTCAGAGGCACTTCACAAAAACAAAAACCTTTATCTATTCATGGAAAGAAAACAGGAACCCGAGAAACAGAACTTAGTATAATTTAGAGTCATTACATTCTCAGATGGAAAAATCTTTCCGGAAAGTGTTCATTCATCCTTAGTTTTTTGGAACTATCTTAGATCCCTATTGTATTGAAGATTCTGGTTAAAGTGGACACTGGCAAAATTGTTTTTCCCACTGACTTACCTAATGAAAGTGAGGTTTGAGGCATAGTGGAGAGAGTTAAACCCAGCAGAATCAGGGACAACATTGTTCTCGTTTCCATCGCAGAGTTAACGCTAGATTCTCCTTCAGCTTCCTAAGTGACTGGTTGTTCCACATTCTATCTGGGTGGTTTTATCTCTTTGGTAGACTCCTTATCTGGCTTCAGGAAAGGGGGACTGGATGTGAGGCTTCAGCCTTGACCTGGGTTGCTTACGGAGATGAGGAACCAATGAGCCTGTTCTGATAGGGGAGCTATTTTCACTCATCCTCCTATTGTTTTCAGGATTTTGTTGCTCTTAAATCACTAGCTATCTCAGCCCGCAGAAGACATGATAGCAGGCCTCAACCATGCCCTCGTTCCTGTTTCTCAACTGACACATGGTCAACACGCTTCCTGTCCTTTTCAAATAAAACGGAATGTTTTGCAGAAAACATTGTGATGCCTTAACGTGTCCAGGCAGCATCTTGTTCCATTTTAGTACAGGTTGTGACCTGCCAAACATGGATAAGACCACCCGCAATTGGAAGAGTTGTTGTTTCTGAAAATTATCTTCAATTCCCTTTCAAAGTTATTTTGCACTTTGCTTATCATACTTTACTATTACAATTAACAATGATACGCTGTGGATACAAAATAACATTACAGCAAAATATCACTTCCTACCAAAAGAAACTTTTGGAATAACATGAAATCAGTAAAATGTACATTTATATATTGTATTTCACATGCCTTTCAGGACTTCTCTAATTTACAGCTTTAAGCATGGAGGGTACTGAAAAGATAGATGTTCATTAAATAAAGTAGTGCGACCTGCAATACTGCTGCCTCACAGTAACCCAGGTTCAATCCTAACTTCTGGTGCTGTCTGGGCAGTGGTCTCCCCAAGATACAATTTCCTCCCACATCCCAAAAACGTGCTGCTCAATGCATTTAGTTGGTCACTGTAAAGTCCCCCTGGGATGGATTGAGACTTGATGGTGAGAAAAGGTTGAATATAGTGAACTAAATTGGGGGGGGGGGGATTAATTACTCTAAGGACAGATATAGACCTGCTTGATGGACCAAATGGCCTCGTTCTCTGTATATAAGAAAATAACAACATTCACAACCCTGGGTGATAGTAACATAATTTCCATCAGACATTAGACACAGGAGCAAATTAGGTCATTTGGCCCATTGAGTCTGCTCTGCAAATTACTTAAATTATTCTCCAAACATATTCAGATCATCATCATCCAAAACTCAGAATTCATTTTATCTGTCCGTTTAGCAAATGTGGCCATGGTTCCGTTTAGATACGTGTATGATTAACTGGTTGTGCTCCTACTGCTAGTCACAGTAGAAGTTGAATTGTACCACTCACTGCTTGAGGAGGTGTTTTCTTACTTCCCTTCTGAGCAGCAGGGCTCAGAATGAAAGGAGTTGCATCATTGTCCTTGAGTATCACAGAGCAATGCTCCATCTTGCCCTGGGTGTTGGTCACTTTTATTTCAGGAACAGATCCTCAGTGCATTTCTACACAACTGCAGAATCCAAAGTTCAAAGCAAGTTTATTATCAAAGTATATATATGTCACAATAGTGGGGTGGAGATACATCTCTTCCAAAGAAGATGTAATGCACTCCTTCCCTCTGCTAGCCTGTAGGTCACCCTGGCCAAGGTGTAGCTCCTGATCAGCCCCATGATCAGGGTGAAGCCATGGGAGCCGACGGTGCATGGTCATATGAGCAGCTGGTGTATATCACAAGTCCTGGTTATACATCTACTGATACCAGGCAGACAATCTCTGAAGAGTATTGATAATGGCTGGGGTCACCCGTCCTGTAAAAACACTGCCCAGAAGGCGGCAATGGGAAACCACTTCTGTAGAAAAAATTTGCCCAGAACAATCATGGTCTAGACCATGATCACCCACGTCATATGACACAGCACATGATGATAATGATGACATATACGTCACCATATATTACCTTGAGATTCACGTTATTGTAGGCCTTATAGGAAAATAAAGAAATACATTAGAACTTACAAAAATCTATACATAACGAAGTCCAACAAACCACCAATATGTAAAAGGCAAACTGTGGAAGTAATAAATAAATAAATAAATAATACTGAGATGTAAGCTGCAGAGTCCTTGAAATTGAATCTTTAGGCTGTGGAGATTCTATTTGATGTCAATAGTGGCAGGGTGGAGATAGGTCTCTACCAAAGGAGGTGTAAGATTCTCCTTCCCTCCACAAGCCTGCAGGTCACCCTTGGGCAAGATGTAGCACCTGCTTTGTCCCCCCCACCCCCCGATCAGGGTTACATGAAGCCAAGGGAGCAGGTGATGGGTGGTCATATGAGCAGTTGGTGCATGTCACAAGTCCTGGTCATGCAACCACTGACACCAGGCAGACAACCTCTGAAGAGTATTGATAATGTCTGGGGTCACCCGTCTTATAAAGACACTACCCAGAGGAAGACAATGGGGAACCACTTCTGTACAAAAATCTTTACATAACATTTGCTTATTTTTGTAATTTATTGTAATTTTATGTCTGCAGAGTACTGCTGCAGCGAAAAAAAAATCACATCCTGTAAGTCGGTGATGATAAGTCAGATTCTGAAGCTCTCGGTAGAGCAGACACCAACAGTGCAAAGAGAAACAGAGCCAATGTTTCTGGTCAAAGACCCATCATTTTCAACTTTACTACTTTTCTGCCCAACTAGCTGAATGGTTCCAGATCTTCAGTTTTATTTCCAATTTCCAGTATCTGCCTTTTTTTCCCTGATTTTTCATTCTCAAGGACATGCTTAGTGAAATGTGAACCTGGAAGAATCCCATTGTGGAACAAGAAACAAAACAGAGCTCCGGAAACAGCATTGAAGCCTTTAAAATGATGGGAATGCTGCATAAATCAGAGGCTGTTGAACTGAATGCCAATCTGGACATGCATTGAATTTTATTTAACAACAAAAGTTCTTTCCTTAATAAGTAAAATCCATTCAATACCTTAACATCTGTTGCAGAGATTTCAGACACATCACATATGCACTATAAACTTTTTTCCAGTCTTACAGTTTTTCATATTCTGCGTTTTCACCCACTCATTTTTTTTTTGTGCAGGGAAAGGGGAATTAGGGGTTGATGTTCTGGTGATGTTTTGTGTGGGGGGTCGACGTTATTGCCGCGTTTCTGTCAGCTTCTTTGTGTGGGGAGGGGGCATCTGGGGGCCAATATTCTTGTTGCACTTCATGTGGGGGGGGGGTTGTTTGGGGGGTGATGATCATATTGCCATTCTTTATGTGCGGGGGGTGCGATGGGTGGGATTGCAGTTTCTCTCTGAACTGACTTCCATGGATTTATTTGTTTCATGGCTATCTGGAGAAGAAGAATCTCAGAGTTGTATACTGCATAAATACATTGATAATAAATGAACCTTTGAACATCACCCTGTACTTTTGATTAATAAGACATCAAGATGAAATCCAGTTTACTTTGTTGCAAAAGATTCCATGGCACCATTTTGAAGAGCAGGAGAGATTACTCCCATTGCATTGGCCAATATTTATCTATCAACATCACACTAGCAGATTTCCTGTCCATTGTAAATCCTGATTGCGGCTGCCACAACTCCTGCTTTACAAGAGTGACAGCACTTTAATGATTTCATCAGCAGTATTGTCTTTGCAGTGTCCTAAGGTTCTGAAAAACTCTCAAAAGAATGTGACAAAAGTTTTTAGTTTGTTAATAAATCATAAAGTGCACAGTAATGAGACACGGCAACTGGAGACGGGTAAAGCAGGAATGTTGTATGGTAGCTCAGGAAAACCCAGAGAATTCACTGCGTATTTGGAAATCCTGATGGCTAACTTGGTGACATTGCATGCATTCCCTTGAAATTCACAAGGGTCTCATTCTCAAGTTCCCTTTATACTTTGTCAGTTCACTGGAATATGTATATAATACCAACATTAAAAACATCATTAAAAGTGTGTTGGGCTATTAATAGTTTTAATACAATACTGTCTAACCTTAAAAAACATGCACTAAAAGAGGGTTGGTTTATTAATAGGATTAATATTTACAAGTCCAAAAGAATCTACCAATTCAACACCAGAGTCCTGCCCGTGCTGAATTATCCTAGAAAACTGAACCTGTAGTGTGTTCAGTTTTAGAAGAGATGAGAGCTTATGTTTGTGAACATTGTATTTAAGATTAAGGAGGTTTGGTGTACCCAAAGAGTTTACAAATCACAGTGGCAGAAGATTGCTTCAGATATTAGAAAGCATATTCTTACAGAGGGTCAAATTACAAGAATGCAGTGAATACAGACTTCCTACCATTTTCAAAGGGAGGTGGTGGACTTTAGCATCCAAGAGGAGCGGTCGATTCCCACTCTGGAACTGCTGCGGCTTCTTCAAGCTTTGAAAGATCATACAAGGGTTTCAGGAGAATTCCCAAGGTCTCCTCAGATTCACTTAATGATTTTCCAGGACGTTAAATTGGGAATGCAGTGGAGAATAGAGCATTTAACAACAAATGTCTTTAGTTGGACCTTGTGAAGCACAATTCTCTCCAGCAAGGCAGCTGGCTTTTGGGGTCAGGATGAATGAGTTCATCGGTTGTCAAAGAATAATTAAGGTTACTATCATTGGCTCATCCTGCTCCTCAGATCTGTATCTTTCATCTCACGTTCATGCCCCCTACTGTGGCATCCAATTTTAAAAAAGCATTGGAAAAAATACTCCGAAATTTCCCTTACAATTTATTATCTTGATTGTCTGAATGAGATTACCCTTCAATTCCTGCCAAGTTCAAGACAATTCTGGAACTTATGCACCCCACAGGCAGTGTGCTAACATTTCTCAGGTCTTAGTTTAACCCTTTGAAGCCTGAATAGCAATCCCTCAAAGAAAGTAACACTGCAAAATTGAGTGGTTTTCTTTTGGCAATTTATTCAGTAAACAGTGTCAATTAAGAAATGGTCTGTGGTTTGGTACATTGCTCAGATTCTGCTTCATAGTATCCAGCATTAGAAATTTACACAAGAGCATTTCTGCAAGTGTTACATGATAGAAAACACAGGAGTATTCGGAAAACTACAAACATGTCTCAGCACTCAAGGAGTTAAACTGAACCCCCTCCCCCCCACCCCCATAAGGGACAGGAAATTCAAGTATGGTGTTGAAAGTAGTGGGGATTCAGCCAAATTTTCCTGTGTTGCAGGAATAAATAGATTCTTGTACCACTTGTGTGAACATCCCTTGTACCTTGCTGTGCCCAGTAAGGGCAGAGATCCAATCATTTCATGTCTCGCTACATATGGCAATATGCTGTATAGCACAGACTTCAAAGGACATCCAAATGTACAACACATCATCTGGGCTGATACATTTCACCTATCATTCCTCTTGCATATTTTATATAAAATGCATACAGCCACATTAATTGAAATCTGTAGTACCTTCAACCTACCGTACTCTTAAAAAGAAACAGCAAGACCCCCGAAGTCTTTTGGATTCTGTAATGAAGCTCTCAAAGGGGTTTTATTCCCATGCACATTAGTATGGTTTCCCAGGGCCTGGTTCATGCACTTGATACGATCAGAGCATCACGTTCTCTCTGGATTTCTCAGGCTGGGTGATGAAGCTAAGGCACTAGTCTCAATCACTGCCCTTTACCCCTGGAGTCCTAGGTGCACATACTATTCTCAGGAAGTGCGGACAATGGAAACTGGCTGTGGGTGTTCTAGCAATGCCCTTTTTACCCTGTCAGTGATGCAGTTTGCTGTGGTCAATGGTCAATTTCAGGATTATTAGCTCAGACACATCAAATCAACCTGACACTCTGCTAACTCCATTTCTCCCTCCACGGATTTTCCCCGACCTGCAGAACATTTATTTTCCAGATTTTCATCTAATGCAGGAGATTGCCTTTGTATTGCTTTTTTTTCCTTCTATTACTGGGGGCAAGAATGGCTACTGCATAAAACCACCAACACACAGCTCACGTCCACAATGCTTCTTAAAAACCTCCTCACTTCGATATTCTTGCATGGAGATGAGTACAGTTACTAAGACTACAAAAGGCATTCGCCACCAATATAATCTGCCTGAAAAATCATGCCAGTTATTTTCTACTGAGGAGATAAAATACCCAGCAATGTGGACCCATCCCACAATGAACGCCCATACAAAGTTCTGTAATATTGTATATAATTTGAGTTCCTATGGTTTCCATTTTGGTAACAACCTTTTAAGTCACAGTGATTGACAGATCATCTCTGTCTGTACAAACAACATAAAGGGAACATGCAATTGTGACTTGCAGATCAGATGTCACAATACAGCTCGGAGGTATTTGAATTCCCGTCCATCAGAAAACCATGCAACATATTTTCATGATGCAACTCCCACAGTAACAGTAATGCAACATGCATTTGATATGGATCAATGTTCACCCAGTATTGGTTGACTAGTGTATCTAGATCCTAGTTATAAGATCCAGCACTTTAATGTACAATCTCCCAAAAGGGGAGCCTCTGATGCAAAGACAGTTAACAGTGACATGTTCAATTCTTCACATGTGGAAAAACAAGACAGCAGACAACAAATACCTCTTAAATGGGCTCATCGTTTCTTTAATTGCTTTAAAAATAAATGCATTTTACCTTAGCAATGATTCGAGATGGGAAATGTGTACAGAGCCTAAATTGGTTTCTGCCCCATTCTTTCTGCCTTGTTTAGCTGACCTGATTAACGTGGTCACTGAGAAGACATTTTCCTGCTACCCTCCATTCACCTACTAGGTTAAATTCACCCCTTGAAGGTGGTGCGAGGCACAATGTGCTGAGATGCAAAGATTTGTAAAAGGGGAGTGAACCAAGCTTTGCCAAGTTTAATAAGAATCATTCCAGTCAGTGTAAAGCTTTGGTTCCAGGTTCGCTGATTACAAGGTCACCTCCAGGAGACATTTGCTCACTGTGCCAAAACAGATACAAGTCATTCATCTCTTTGGAAAAGGGAGCACATAAGAGTCTTTCCCCACTGATTTGAAACATTTTGTTCAGAAAAGGCAGCAAAAGCAGACTAACCATCTTTCTTTCCCAATAGTGTATCATACCAGAGACAACAAACCATCTCACCCAGTGACCAAAGGCAACAGCCAATTAGCTCCAAAAACAACAGTGGTAGTTATTTATTGTCAGAATTACATTGCTCTTTCTTATAACATTTTCACACACAGTGCCCTTTTCATATTTTATTTTTGAGTGCAGCAATGTCAGATGAATTGATAGTTTGTAAAATCTGCACAAAAACAGAATTAAACAGTAAAATAAATGGTGTAAATAAATCTCTTTTTTAAAAAAAAAGCAGAGGAAACGTGCATCCCAATCCGCCCACACGCCATCAGTTGGAAAAGCGGCACTGTTGTTTCCACATAATCGGATTCCGCTATGCACCTGACCTCTTAACGTGATGTCAAACCCCCATCCCCACTGCCAGTAGGACCCCGAGGACCCACAGGGGCCTGGCTTTGATAAGGTATAGAGTGCCACGGTCTCAGCGTTTCCAGATATTCCACGAGTTGGTCAGTAGGAGTGGCAGGGACAGGGGGATGGTGGTGTCACCTCTGCCGTTCTTCACTCTTGGTCACTGACAGGCTGAATGGGGAGATGGAGTTGGAGTGGATCCCGGAGACGTTTCAAGTCCAACTCGGCCTGAAATGCAGAATTCACCAGGGGTTACCAGATATCCCAAAATTCCTTATGCAAAGCCATTCCTCACAAACCAATAGCCTTCCTACTGCTTTGTAAGTCAAATTTTTAAAAAAAAGAAAGCACTTGTATCTATGTACAGGGGATCCCTGCGTTACAGGGGAGCAGAGAGTTGGAAATCATTCTGTAACAAGATTTTCCGTAATGTGAAACAATATCATCTGTGCCATTTCAAAAGAAAAATTTGTTCATTTACTTACTTTAAAAATCACAAATACTATGACAATAAATTTTATTCTGTCTCATACTTTGGTGTAGTGATATGTGAATTCCATGAGGGTGAATTTCTATTACCCAAGTGACTATAATACAGGAATCTCTTGTCATCCCTTTTACAATGCTAGGTACAGCAGAACAGCACATGAGTTTCCTTCAATTCCTTCACTGCAACTTTTCACATGTTTCAATAAAATGAACTCCTTCTAACTAAATATTGGGAAGGGCAAAAGCATCAGTGTTGATCCTCATCAGATGAGGGAATTTAGATGAGGGAATTAAAAGTAGCATTAGCAAATGTTCCAATGGCACAAAGCTGGGAGGCAGTGTGAAATGTGAGGAGGATGTTATGAGAATGCAGGGTGACTTGGACAGGCTGGGTGAGTGGGCAGATGCATGGCAGATGCAGTTTAATGTGAATAAATGTGAGGTTATCCACTTTGGTGGTAAGAACGGGAAGGCAGATTATTATCTAAATGGAGTCAAGTTAGGAAAAGGGGAAGCACAACGAGATCTAGGTGTTCTTGTACATCAGTCACTGAAAGCAAGCATGCAAGTACAGCAGGCAGTGAAAAAAGCTAATGGCATGCTGGCCTTCATAACAAGGGGAATTGAGTATAAGAGTAAAGAGATCCTTCTGCAGCTGTACAGGGCCCTGCTGAGACCACACCTGGAGTACTGTGTGCAGTTTTGGTCTCCAAATTTGAGGAAGGACATTCTTGCTATTGAGGGAGTGCAGCGTAGGTTCACAAGGTTAATTCCCAGGATGGCGGGACTGTCATATGTAGAAAGATTGAAGCGACTGGGCTTGTATACTCTGGAATTTAGAAGGCTAAGAGGGGATCTTATCGAAACATATAAGATTATTAAGGGATTGGACACGCTGCAGGCAGGAAGCATGTTCCCACTGATGGGTGAGTCCAGAACCAGAGGCCACAGTTTAAGAATTAGGGGTAGGCCATTTAGAACGGAGTTGAGGAAAAACTTTTTCACCCAGAGAGTGGTGGATATGTGGAATGCTCTGCCCCAGAAGGCTGTGGAGGCTAAGTCTCTGGAGGCTTTCAAAAAAGAGATGGATAGAGCTCTTAAAGATAGTGGAATCAAAGGTTATGGGGATAAGGCAGGAACTGGATTCTGATTGTGGATGATCAGCCATGATCACAGTGAATAGTGGTGCTGGCTCGAAGGGCCAAATGGCCCACTCCTGCACCTATTGTCTATTGTCTATTGTCTATCACAAACTCTGGGCCCTAGCCAAAAATTCTTCCCCAGGGTAAGCAAGTTTAAACTTGAGAAAACTAAGGTTTAAAGTGAGAAAAATAATTTATAGGACACTTGAGGGGTAACTTTTTCCTTCTCCTGGTGGTGGCACAACAACAACTTCTCACTCAATTTTAGCAAAAGCTGACTTCAGGAGGAGGAAACCAGAGGTCCATGAGCCAGTCCTCATCAGGGGATCAGAGGTGGAGAGGGTCAGCAACTTTAAGCTCCTCTGTGTTATCATTTCAGAGGATCTGTCTGGGTCCAGCACATAAGTGGCATTACGAAGAAAACACAGCAGCACCTTCATGAACTTAGAAGTTCATGAAGATTCAGCCTGTCATCTAAAACTTTGACAAACTTCTACAGATGTGGGGGGGAGAGTATATTGACTGGTTGCATCACGGCCTGATATGGAGACACCAATCCCCTCCAGTGGAAAATCCTGCAAAAAATAGTGGATGCAGCTCAATCCATCATGAGCAAAGCCCCCCCCCCCCCGACTACTGAGCACATCTACACAGAGCGCCGTCACAGGAAAGTAGCATCCATCGTCAAGGCCCTCCACCACCCAGGCTATGGTCTCATTTCACTGCTGCCATCTGGCAGTAAAAAGGTACAGGACTACACCACTATGTTCAGGAACAGTTATTACCCCTCACCCATCTCAACCCCACCCTGCATACTGCAGAGAATGTACACAGGCTCTCTCCAGCCAAGGCCGTGAGATATTCCATTTGTCTGCAGCAATGAATCAGTGCACCGTGTTCCAGCACAGCCCACTGCCCCATATCCTCCCTCTCGGCAGTCCTATAGAACTGAGGGCTACTTGATTCTGCTCCTATAGGCTCGAGAGTGGCTAGAAAGGTCAATGTGAGAACCACATATGCTTTTACAGATGGGTCAGGAGGGCACTTTGAGAGGTAGCCGGCTCCTGTCACTGCTCTGCACAAAGCAGACACACAACACATAATTGAACTGGAAATCAGTCTCTGCCATAATCTGGACTTTACCTGAGCAATCGCATCCTTGAGCCTGTTGTATTTTTCAATATCAAATTTCGTCTTTTTGGCTCCTTTGTGGAAGAAATGCAAGTATTGTCTGTCTCTGGCATCAGGATAAATGTACTCCTGTGGAGAAAAAGGGACAGGGTCAGGGCACACACAATCACTCAATAATGAGGTAGGATTGTAAACAGAATACATCAGTTTAATTGGATAAAGAACCATAGGCATGGAGACATTTTATCTAAAACACAGTTGTGGTAATCTGGAAGTGTGATAGGTCAGTGGAAGCACATTCAATAATAACGTTCAAAAAGGAGCTGAACAAGCCTACCACTATGAAAATTATAAGGAATGCCTGGCCAGGGTGGCCTTTCGTCCCCCCAGGTATTACCTTTTGACAAGATTCCACACGGTAAGCTGCATTTGACAAGGTTCCACATGGTAGGCTTATTCAGAAAGTTAGAAGGCATGGGATCCAGGGAAGTTTGGCCAGGTGGATTCAGAATTGGCTTGCCTGCAGAAGGCAGAGGGTGGTGGTAGAGGGAGTACATTCAGATTGGAGGATTGTGACTAGTGGTGTCCCACAAGGATCTGTTCTGGGACCTCTACTTTTCGTGATTTTTATTAACGACCTGGATGTGGGGGTAGAAGGGTGGGATGGCAAGTTTGCAGACGACACAAAGGTTGGTGGTGTTGTAGATAGTGTAGAGGATTGTCAAAGATTGCAGAGAGACATTGATAGGATGCAGAAGTGGGCTGAGAAGTGGCAGGTAGAGTTCAACCTGGATAAGTGTGAGGTGGTACACTTTGGAAGGACAATCTCCAAGGCAGAGTACAAAGTAAATGGCAGGATACTTGGTAGTGTGGAGGAGCAGAGGGATCTCGGGGTACATGTCCACAGATCCCTGAAAGTTGCCTCACAGGTGGATAGGGTAGTTAAGAAAGCTTATGGGGTGTTAGCTTTCATAAGTCGAGGGATAGAGTTTAAGAATCGCGATGTAATGATGCAGCTCTATAAAACTCTGGTCAGGCCACACTTGGAGTACTGTGTCCAGTTCTGGTCACCTCACTATAGGAAGGATGTGGAAGCATTGGAAAGGGTACAGAGGAGATTTACCAGGATGCTGCCTGGTTTAGAATGTATGCATTATGATCAGAGATTAAGGGAGCTAGGGCTTTACTCTTTGGAGAGAAGGAGGATGAGAGGAGACATGATAGAGGTGTACAAGATAATAAGAGGAATAGATAGAGTGGATAGCCAGCACCTCTTCCCCAGGGCACCACTGCTCAATACAAGAGGACATGGCTTTAAGGTAAGGGGAGGGAAGTTCAAGGGGGATATTAGAGGAAGGTTTTTTACTCAGAGAGTGGTTGGTGCGTGGAATGCACTGCCTGAGTCAGTGGTGGAGGCAGATACACTAGTGAAGTTTAAGAGTCTACTAGACAGGTATATGGAGGAATCTAAGGTGGGGGCTTATATGGGAGGCAGGGTTTGAGGGTCGGCACAACATTGTGGGCTGAAAGGCCTGTACTGTGCTGTACTATTCTATGTTCTATGCACCTTTTCTCCTCTTTGACTGTTCATAGAAGTGAGGGAGGTGGTGTGCACACAGTTATTCAGTTGTGTAAATTCACGTGCTTGTAAACTGAGCCAATAAAGGTTTTTTCAGTAAATACAGATTCTCTCTGTGCCTAACTGATCATTATTACTAAGGAGCAACCCTTGTAACAAATACCTCAAGGATAGATCTGCTGAAAATGTTACACCCCGAGGTTAGCTGCTGAAGTCCACAAATGGTCCTTGTGTGCTCTATTTTTCTGATAGACGTTAAAAGGTGACCACGCGTCACATTGTACCTCAACAAGCATTTCACTGGGGAAGGAGGAAATGGTTCTGAAATTTAAAACATTAATACCCTGACTATTCAAAAATCCCAGCAACTTGAAATCTTGAAATGTTAATGAAAACATTAATACCTTAACTACTCAAAAACCCCAGCATCTAGAAATTATTCCACGCCCCTTTTCAACTCTCTGGGCCCCAGCCCCAAAATTCCCTTTAAATTCTCTACAAGTAATGGAAAATCTATGTTTGTAATTTTTAAAAAAGTATTTGAATGTACTGGTAGGAATAACATCCAACCATCCCGAAAATGTTGCTGTTCTGTTACTAAAGTCTTGTGTATGGTGAATTAAGTGTTTTGCTGTAACAGGAGAAATCTTTGGAAATTATGGAATTTTAAAGTTTAATAGTTACATGTGAACTATCTAAAGTAAAAAATATTCTTTAGTTGTATGTATAAGGTAATGTAGTAAAAAGTTTCATTTGCAAAATGGCATCAAGTTATTTCCTGTTTGCAGTACAATAGCTTTGCCAAGAACAATCATGGTCATGGAAAGACCATGATCGCCTATGTCATACAACACAGCACATAACAGAAGAATGAAGTACAATAAGTAATCTCAATATCGTACGCAAAGACATGTAAACATTTTGAAAAGAGTACTCAGGGTACTTTTTTTTCAATGGATTAAAGAACAACTGCCCACCAAAACTCCACTGCAAACCTCAATGTTTTAGTAGTTATGCTGCCCCTCACACCACAGCAATATTGACAGCAAGGTCAGCCAAGTCAAAGCAGGAACTGACCTGGAGAATCAAGAAAGAGTAGCGAACGTTTTTACCTCCATCCCCCTGAGAATTTTTTCAATCAGATCTGCAGATGAAACAAGTTGGGAGGAGTCGTAGAGAAGATGGGTCATATTGTATGTAGCTTGATGTCAGATTCTTCACTAACTTCCAGAAGGATATTGAAATTATCTTTCTGTGGAACTCCTGGCAATGAGGAAGATTAGTGAATACCCACATTGTTTGGGCTTACCTGCCGTGTGATGACAAAATAGGCATACATCGCCATTGCACTGCCGTAGGTGATAAAATAGGTGACGGGTTCCATTATATCCCAGGAATATTCCCACCAGGTGAGGCGAGCCAGGATCCCGAACTGTGTCGCCATGAAGGCCATTCCGCCCCACAGCACCCAGGTCGATCGCTTCTCTGCCTTCCTGTCCAATTCCAACTTGACCTGCAGGAGAAGAAAGGGAGACCAAAAATAAGAGCTGCAGAACACAGGGGTGAATCAGCCTTTCAGAGAGGACTTGCATGAATGATTCTGTCTACTGAGGCAATAGGACTTGCAGTATTGAATTCAATAATTATACAGAGATTTTAAAAGATCAGCGCAAGCCCAGGATACATTTTGATCCCACCATCAGGCCTGATGCCTACTGTGACCCATCGTCAGGGTTGAGATCCACACTGAACCCACAGGGAAGCTCGAAGCTCAACCTGATCCCTGCGGCCAATCCAGATTATCCCCACCCAGAGTCACGTAGGGCTGGTACACCCACCCCGACCCAGCACCAGGATGGCTTGCAACACACAACATGAGGAACAATCGGAGGAGGCCGTGGAGACCACTGGCCCTTTGAGTCTGCTCGTCCATTCATTAAGATTAGAGCTCATATTTACCACAGCACCACTATTTACCACTCCAACCCCACACTCCTCGTTTTCATTAGTGTCCAGAAATCAACTGAATGAACACAGTGACCAGAACTCCTCAGTTCTCTGGGGCAGAGAAATCTGGGAGCAAACCTCAGCATGCCAAGCCAACCCATGCGGTCACGTGATGAGCATACAAACTCCTTACAGACAGCAGCAGAATTGAACATGCATCACAGTCACTGCAGTACTTTACACTCTATTGTCGCCAAACAATTGATACTAGAACGTACAATCACCACAGCGATATTTGATTCTGCGCTTCACACTCCCTGGAGTACAAATCGATAGTAAATATTAAAAATTTAAATTATAAATCATAAATAGAAAATAGAAAAGGGAAAGTAAGGTAGTGCAAAAAAAAACCGAGAGGCAGGTCCGGATATTTGGAGGGTACGGCCCAGATCCGGGTCAGGATCTGTTCAGCAGTCTTATCACAGTTGGAAAGAAGCTGTTGCCAAATCTGGCCGTACGAGTCTTCAAGCTCCTGAGCCTTCGCCTGGAGAGAAGAGGGACGAAAAGTGTGTTGGCTGGGTGGGTCGTGTCCTTGATACTCCTGGCAGCACTGCTCCGACAGCGTGCAGTGTAAAGTGAGTCCAAGGACGCAAGGTTGGTTTGTGTGATGTGCTGGGCTGTGTTCACAATCTTCTGCAGCTTCTTCTGGTCTTGGACAAGACAACTTCCATGCCAGGTTGTGATGTACCCCAGAAGAATGCTTTCTACGGTGCATCTATAAAAATTAGTGAGGGTTTTAGGGGACAGGCCAAATTTCTTCAGCTTTCTCAGGAAGTAAAGGCGCTGTGGGCCTTCTTGGCAGTGGACTCTGCTTGGTTAGACCAAGTCAGGTCATTTGTGATATTGATCCCGAGGAACTTAAAGTTTTTGACTTGTTCCACTTGTGCACCACTGATGTAAATTGGGTCGTGCGGTCCGCTACTCCTTCTGAAGTCAACAACCAATTCCTTCATCTTGCTGACGTTGAGGGATAGGTTATTGTTTTTGCACCATGCCACTAGGTTCTTAATTTCCTCTCAGTACTCAAACTCATCATTACCCAAGATACGGCCTACAATTGTGATCAGCAAACTTATTTATTGAGTTTGATGGAAATTTGGCTACACAATCATGGGTGTACAGTGAGTACAGCAGGGGGCTGAGTACACAGCCTTGTGGGGCACCAGTGCTCAGAGTGATTGTAGAGGAGAGCTTGTCCCCTATTTTTACAGCCTGGGTCCTGTCTGTGAGGAAGTTGAAGATCCAACTGCAGATCTGAATGCTAAGGCCCAGGTTCCAGAGCTTAGGAATCAGTTTATTTGGAAAGACGGTATTAAAGGCAGAGCTGCAGTCAATGAAAAGGAGCCTTACGTATGCATAGCATTAAAAGTTAAAATTTCAAAGTAAATTTTTATTATCAAAGTACATATACGTCACCATATACAACCCTGAGATTCATTTTTCTAAGGGCATACTCAGCAAATCTATAGAATAGTAACTGCAACAGGATCAATTGAAGATTAATCAAAGTGCAGAAGACAACAAACTGTGCAAATGCAAATAGAAATAAATAGCAATAAATCACAAGAACCTGAGTTAATGAGATAAACAGTCCTTAAAGTGAGATGAATGGTTGTAGGAACATTTCAATGATGGGGCAAGTGAGTGTAGTTATCACCTTCTATTCAAGAGCCTGATGGTTGAGGGGTAGTAACTGCTCTTGAACCTGATGGTGTGGGCCCAGAGGCTCCTGTACCTTCTACCTGATGGCAGCAGTGAGAAGGAAGCATGGCCTGGGTGGTGGGGATCTCTGATGTTGGATGCCACTTTCTATGACAGTGTTATGCTACTATTTAGAATGGATGCAATCCCTCCCTCCCTATTTCATCTTGCTTGGTATTAATGCCAAACTTGCAAGTATGGTGTTTGATGTCCTTGGCTCCTCACGGTCTGTATCAACAATCTGACTGTGGCCTAACTGACCCCTGCAGTTGTCCACAAATTACAGACTTGCCACTTGTTGCTTTCAGGCCAAAAAACAATTCTCTGCCCACCTCTACTTCCATGTGCTCGAACCTTGTTGACCAATCTCTAGTGATGGATCTTTCAAAAATCCATACACACCATATCCCACTTCTCTTTATTACTAGTCACACTCTTAAAGAGCTCCAGCAGTTTAGTCAGACATGATTTGTCTTTCTTATTGGGCCTGATCTTATTGTTTTGTTATTACATCCTTCATTACAGATACCAGCATTTCCCTACCACTGATCAAAGGCAAACAAATAGAGAGGATTCTGGTTAATCGGGAGTTATCAAGACCAAGACGAAGTTTCATGCAAATATTATAAAGGTATAAAAAAGACAAATTACTATTTTAGAGAGTAACAAATTATGAATGAAATACAGAACAAATTAGAACACTACCAATACAGTTCTATAAAACTGTGTGTTCGCTCCTAACAGTTATTGACAAAGGAATTCATCTGGAGAATGCTGCTGTGTTCTTTTGATTAACTGTAAACTAACAAAATCAGCATAAACTCCCAGTGCAGATAATGGTCTGCCCTCAGACATCGGTATTGACAATTGCATCCTCCAAAACTTCAGTTTCATTGTGACATTCAAGATCATTGTTGATACTTTCAAATTCTTCCTAACTTTTTGAAGCAGTGAAATTGTTTTGTTTTCAACTCCCAGCTATTTCTGGTATCTCCAAGCCTGAACGCTTGAAACCACAGAGCAAAAACAATTCAGAATTGTCCTACTGCATATTTCTTGACAACTAAAAAAAAAAATTGCAGGTTTTTGAACATAAACACAGACAACTGATGATATTTAAAAACTGTTCGCTCTAAGCTTGGAGTAGTGTCTATTGACCATGCAAGGGCACACGACTGACACTAGTTAACAAACTGTTCGATAATAGTCTCCCGTCCTTTTTAAGTGGCACAGTGTCTCAAATAAACAACAAGAATCTTGGCTATTTTGTTGACTAGTTTTTGTTTTTTAACAGTTGTCCCAAATAAGTGGCTGCCTGATTTAATGGATGGCTCAATTAACTGGAAGCTGGTGTGCTTTGTAACACACACACACACACACACACACACACACACACACACACACACAGTGCTGGAGGAACGCAGAAGGTCAGGCAACACCTATGGAGAGGAATAAACAGTTGATGTTTGGGCTGAGACTCTTCATGAGGAATGGAAAGGAAGGGGAAGCCAAAATAAGGTGGTCAGTGAGGGAAAGGAGTAGCATTGGCAAATGATAGGTGAAACCAAGTGAAGGGAAAGGTTGGTGGATGGGGAGGGGTGTATGAAGTGAGACGCTGATAGGTGGAAAAGGTAAAAGGCTGAAGAAGGAGTCAGATAGAGGAAGGAGAGAAAATGCATGGGAGAAAGGCAAGGAGGAAGCCTGTTCTTCCTCTCACCTTCCTTTCTTAAATACTGCAATATTTGATAACATCCAATCCATTGAAGGAATTCGAGAATATAAATTTAGGATGATGGTAATTAGAATATCTGCTACCTCAAAAGCCAGCTCTTGCAAAACTCTGGAATGTAGCTCATTGGGTCCTTGGGTTTTATAAGTTTCCAAGCGCATGAGCTAGTTTTGATCACTTCTTAGTTCTTTCAGAAATCGTTCTCACTGGACCCTTAATACTTTGTTATTTCTGGCAGGCTTTCTGTGCCTGGAATGCAGACTGATGAAAAGTAATCACTGAATTCCTTTGCTAGTTCCTTAATCACAAATACAGTATAAATGTTATCAGCTCCCTACAAGGGACCCACACCTGCCCTCACTGTCTTTTCCTTTTTACATCTATTTTTAGTCACCTCCATATTCTTTATTTTGTGGTTGTCCTGAGAGTTCTAAGATGCTCCCATTCCCCAGACTTACTGCTATTTCTGGCTACTTTTCCTTGGATGTAACATCAGCTTAAATTCTTTTCGTCCTCCAAGTTCCTGTTCAGTTCTTGCAGCTTAAAAGGCTTTTGCACAACAATACATTATTTCTTTCAAAGCTAATCATCGCCTGTCCAGTCATTTCTTTTAATGTATCCCCTAAACAAGCACAGCTAACTCTCCACATGCCTTAATAGCTGACTTCATTTACAGTTAAGACAATAAATTTGCTCGCAGCCACCGTTGGGCAGGAGGTACAGAGGCCTGAAGTTCCCACATCACCAAGTTCGAGAACAGCTACTTCCCTTCAAACATTCATTCATAATCCAACAGGTACAACCCCAATTCAGTGCAGTTTAACAAAACCATGACCACTTGGAGCACTTTCCACTAAATTGGACTTTGTTGCTTTATTTTGCTTTTAATTGCATTCTTTCTTTCTTGTCAAAAATTGTGAATAATTTGTCTTTAATTTAAGTTTTTCCTGTGAATGCTGCTCATCTGATACCGTGTGTGTGTTGTTGCTGCGAATAATTAAATTTCATCTATGCAGAAACTATATGTACTTACACAGATGACAATAAACATGATTTTGGTACCAACCAATGTGAAATTTGGTCACAGTAATGGTTCAATGGATCAATTTTAGAACGTAGAAAATCTACAGCACATTACAGGCCCTTCAGCCCATAATGTTGTGTCAACCATGTAACTTACTCTAGAAACTTCTTAGAATTTCCCTACTGCATAGCCCTCTATTTTTCAAAGCTCCATGTACCCATACAAGAGTCTCTTAAAAGACCCTATTGTATCTGCCTCTACCACCATTGCTGGCAGTGCATTCTACTCTGTGTGAAAAACTTACCTCTGACATCTCTCTTGTACCTACTTCCAAGCATCTTAAAACTATGCCCCTGCATGTTAGCCACTTCAGCCCTAGGAAAAGGCCTCTGGCTATCCACATGATTAATGCCTCTCATCATCTTCTACACCTCTATCAGGTCACCTCTCATCCACCGTTGCTCCAAGGAGAAAAGGACAAGTTCACTCAACCTACTCTCATAAAGCATGCTCCCCAATCCAGGCAACATCCTTGTAAATTTTATGCCAGAGAACGTATACAGTATACAACCTGAAATTCTTACTCTTCGCAGACATCCACAAAACAGAGAGAAAAAAAACCCAAAGAATGAATGACAAAAAAACATTAGTACCCCAAACCCCCTCCCCTCTTCCGCCCACAAACAGCACTAAAGCATCAACCTTACACTAAGACTACATTTTCCTAAAGGACCCTTGTCAACAAAATTAACCCTTTATTATTACACACAATGAAATCCAAAATAGTTTTTAACCCAAGCTGGTTTCTCAACATAATTGTCTGGAAAAACACCTATCTCCACAAATTCCTCTTCTGCTTAATTACCCCCACAATTATTGTATTAACTCTGTTCTACATAGCTCTAAAGTTCACCCTGACCCCACTAGCAAAGCCCTATGTCTAATTGTGGGGTCTCATGATTGGTGGTCCATGGGCGATGTACGAGTTCACTTACTTTCTCAAGCGGCTCGATCTGAGCATGGAGCTCCTCCACCCGCCTCTTCAGCTCCCGCTCCTTGTTCAGCTGGTGCTCCTCGATGCGCAAAGTAGTGAAGAGCTGCTGGACGAGGATTTTAACATCATTCATTGACGTCGCTTCTTCATGAGCCAATTTCTCTGTAAAATTTAAAGATCAACGCATGTTTACTGATCACCTGGGGTTGCGATGAACTATCCTGAAAATTGCTGCAAGAACAAGCTTTACAACAATCAAAGGATCAATAGCCCCACTCAACCATTCCCGTTGATAGCTCACTGAGTGGCCTCTAACCCCTTTCCCTCTGGCATGACCTTTTTGTTGTGAACATTGACTCTCCCCTGCAGAGTGACCTCCAGATAGTCCAGCAGCATCAACTTCCCAAGATATTGGTACTGGTTTATTATTGTCACTTACACAGTGAGAAGCTTATCTTGCATACTGTTCATACAGATCACAGCGCATTGAGCTCGAATATGGTAAAACAATAACAATACAGAATTAAGTGTAAAAGCTACCAAAAAAGTGCAGTCCAAGTAAACAATGAAGTACAAGATCATAACAAGGTGCATTTTGAGGGCAAGAGTCCATCTTATTGTACAATAGGTCCATTCAACACTATGATAGCAGTGGGATAGAATCTGTCTTTGAAACCAGTGGTACGTGCTTTAAGGTGCTCTATCTTCTGCCTGATGGAGTGGAGTCTTTGATTATGCTAGTTGCTTTACTGAGTCCAGAGAAGGAGGGCTGGTTCCTGTGACATCCTGAGCTGTGTCCACTACACTCTGCAGTTTCTGGCAGTCAGATGCCATACCAAGCCGTAATGCATCCGGACAGAATGCTTTCTATAGAGCTTGAGGGAGAAACTGTTAATAGGGAGATGCCAAATTTCTTTAGTTTCCTGAGGAATTAGAGGCATTGGTGAGCTTTCTTGGCAGTGACATTAATGTAGTTAGACCAGGACAGGTAATGGTGATGTTCACACTCAGGAAGCTCTCAACTTCAACACTGTTGATGTGTATGGAAACATGTGCACTGCCCCCTTCTTGGAGTCAATGAGTAGCTCTTTTGTTTCGTTGATATTAAGAGAAAAGTTGTTGTTGTGACACCATGTCATTGAAACAAAGGTTGATAGATTCTTGATCGATTAGTCAGGCCATGAGGGGATACAGGGTGGGGTAAGAGGGGAGAGGCAGGAGATTGGGGCTGAGGGGAAAAATGGATTAGTCATGATGAAATGGCAGAGTAGACTCGATGTGCCAAATGGCCCAATTATGCTCCAATACCTTAAGGTATTATTATGCCCTCTATCTCCTTCTGTACTCCAACTCATTATTATTTAAGAGGTGGCCCACTCCAGTGCAAGTTTGTAAATGGAATTGGCACAGAATCTGGCCATGCAATCATGAATGCACAGGGATTGGCGTAGGGGGCTGACGATGCAACCTTGCAGAGCACCAGTGCTTAGAATTATTGCAGAGGTGTTTTGCCTATTCTTTCCAATAGCCTGTTGGTCAGGAAGTCCAGTTGCCGAGGGTAGTATCAACTCACAGGGTCTCATTGAGAGATAATGTTATATTATACAAATTGTCAGTGTGACTACATTTGGAGTATTGCATGTAATCCTGATTGCCCAGCTACAGGAAGGATGCCAGTAAGCTGGGAAGGGCGAAGAACAGATTCACAGGGATATTATCAAGACAGGATGGCATGAGTTCAAAGGAAATGGTGGATAAGCTGGGACCTTTTTTCCCCTCTTGGAGTGTAGGAGGTTTATGGGTGACCTTATAGAAGTGGATAAAAATATGAGGGGCATAGATAAGGTGAATGATCATTGTCTTTTTATTTACAGAATAGGGCAGTCTAAAACTAGAGATAGATTTAAGATGAGAGAGCAAAGACTTTAAAACTGGCCTGACTTTATTTTCCACAAAGGGTGGCGGATATATAGGACAAGCTGCCGGAGGAAATGGTAGAGATAGGTACAATTACAATGTTTAAAATACACTTGGACAGGTACATGGATGGAGACCGCTGTCCTCATGACCTGCTCATCATCTCCCTCTGGTTCCTCATCTCCTTCCCTTTCTTCCACTGTCCTCTCCTACTAGATTCCTTCTTTTTCAGATCTTTATCTCTTTTACCTATCATCTCCCAACTTCTCATATCATTCCCTCCTCCCCCATCAATCCAACTATCACCTGTCACCAGCCAACTTGTACACCTCCCCTCCCCTACCTTCTTATTCTGGCTCCTGCCCTCTTCCTTTCCAGTCTTGATGAAGGGTCAAGTCCTGAAATATCAACTGTTCATTTCCCTCCATAGATGTTGCCTGACCTGCTGTCCTTCCAGCATTTTCTGTGTGTGTTGTTCAAGATTTCCCACCTCTGCAGAATGTTGTGTCTATGACAGACATGCACAAGTTAACGCTACTGCCTCACAGCAACCCAAGGCAGATCCTGACTTCGGGTGCTGTCTATGTGGAGTCTGCAGGCTCTCCCCGCATCGATGTGCATTTCTCCAGCATCCGAAAGACCTATGGGAGGTTAAATGGCCACTGTTAATAGTCCCTTGTGCAGGTAAGTGGCAGGGGAATTGGTGGGAGTGGATAGGCATGTAAGAGAGAAGAGCTAGTAAGGCAATGTCAGGCATTGGTCAACATGGCCATCTATTGGGAAATCAATGATTTGATGGGCTGAATAGCCTCTGCATGGAAGAAAACCTGAAATATTAGAAAATGAACAGTGTCACAATGAACTACTGTGAGAGTGAGAGAGACAGGAACAATTTCCCTTGTTCCATTACTGAATGCACGTATGTTATCACTAAGTGTGGGCTATCAAGAGAACAGGAAATTATAACATTCATCTATCGTCCCAACTTAGAAAAACACATCTAATAGTGCTTTAACAGCACATTTTCAGAAATACAATCCTGGAGCCAGATGTTAGGGCAGATTTGAAGAACATTATGAAGGAGAAATGAGAAGCCGAGTTGCTAATAGCAGAGGAAGTTAATTAAGGAGCGTATCATAACTGGAGAATCATAAAAGTATGCAGGGCTGTAAACAAATCCAAAGGGGAAGGGTGAGGTCATTAGGGGATTTCATATCCACAGATAAAAATTGTAAAAACAGATACCTCGAGGGCAGGCAGGAAAAGATGAGGCAGTGGAATGCAAATGCATTCAGACCCTTGCCCACAGTGTGCAGTGTACACCACTAGGTGGCGGCAAAGCAACAGCTGAAAGGTTTCACCTGGCAGAGAAGCTGCAAAAACATACTCTCCACTGGTGAGTTTTACCTCTGACCTGCCTTGTGCCAAGATCTCACCGTCGCACAGCAGCTCTCCAGAAAACAACTCTCCGCCATGTCTTGGTGGAGCTCTGATGGAGAAACAGCCTCCGAGTACCAGAAGGACCATGCAGTGGGTGAAAGCTGCTGACTTAGGCTGGATATATTCCCAATGGAATGATCACACAGTCTGATACACAGGCCATCTGTTCATTCAGTTATTTTTCTGTCCAATCGGGCACTTAAAAGCCCTTCATTTGGGTGGCACAGGAGTACAGCTGCTGCCTCCCAGCAAAGACCCAGCTTCCATCCTGACCTGGGTGCTGTTTAAGTGGAGTTTGCACATTCTCCCCCGACTGTGTCGGGTTCTTCCGCATCCCGAGGATATGCACCTAATGAGTAGGTGGATTGGTAAAAAGGGGGAGCTGATGGGAATGAGGGGAGAATGCGATTCATGAAGGATGAGTGCAAATGGGTGTTTGGTGGTCTTGTGGATTCAGCGGGCCAATGGGCCAATTTGTGTGCTGTCTGTCTCTGTCAGCGCTTTACCAAAATCAGCCAAATAATCTACAGGGGAAAGGTCCAGCCTGAAACATCGGCTGTACTCTTTTCCATAGATGCTGCCTAGCCTGCTGAGTTCCTCCAGCATTTTGTGTGTGAATCTATGGGGGAGCTCGATATATTCCTGTCAATAGCAGAATTGGAATCAGGTTTATAACCACTGACTTATGGTGTGAAATTTGTTATTTTGGTGCAGCAGTACAGTACAAGACATTAAAAAAATGACTACAAGTTACAGTAAATTAATAAACAAATAGTGCTAAAGAGGAATAATGACTCAGTGTTTATGGACCATTCAGAAATCTGACGGCGGAGAGAAAGAAGCTGTTCGAAATGTCGAGCGTTGGTCTTCAGGCTGCTGTACCTCTTCTATGAAGGTAGCAATGTGGCAATGAGAAGAGGGCACGTTCCATTTGGTGGGGAGTCCTTCACCATGGATTCCGTCTTTTGAAGAATGATCTCAATGGTGGTGAGGCTCGGGCTCATGGTGGAGTTGGCTGAGGCTACAACCATCTATAGTCTTTTTCGATCATGCACTTTTGGAGCCTCCATACCACGGAGCAGCGTTCCCCCCAAGCTGCGCGGCCGCGCAAAATCGGAAATGCTCCTGCGCACATAGCCTTCGTTGCCGTGCAGCTGGATTTTTTAAAACACTGAAACATTTAAAGTGCCGCGAAGTTTTCAAGCCATGTAAAAACTTCCTGCTCAAAGCAGTGGTTGGTCCGCGCAGCTGTAAAAAAAAATTAGAGGGAACATTACCAGGCAGGGATATGACCAGTCACAATGCTCTCCACCATACATCTGTAGAAATTTGCTCGAGTCTTTGGTGACAGACCAAATCTCCTCAAACTCCTAATAAAGTAGAACTGCTAGTGTCTCTTTGACATGATTGTGTCAATGTGTTTTACCCAGGATCAACCCTCTGAGATGTTGATGGCCAGGAATTTGAAGCTACACAAAAGTCGTCAACAAACGTTCCTTGCTTGCGTCTGTGCCTCGATTTTCTTCCAGAGCTACCTTCCAGCAACTCAACTGGAGACTAGACTCTCTTTGGCAGAACAGAATGCATTATTCCTTCAGTTTGCACCGGCTCTCGCTGTAACAGTACAGGAGACCACAGATCAGTAGATCAGAATGGGAGTGGGATGGGGAATTAAAGTGGCAGGAAATGAGTAACAGTACATCATTTTCTGTCAAGAGGACATTGCAGCCTTCTGGACTCAGTGCTGAATTCTACAACTTCATAAACATGATTTCTCTGTCTATATCAGTCATCCTGCTGTGATATTAGCTCAGTTTGTTTTTTGTTAACTCACTTTTTTTCTTCTGTGGATATGGAGGAGGTGTCCAGCCTGACCTGCCAGGCTTGTCCTCCTGCTCCTGCCCCACATTTTGCAACTTCCACATTCTTTTGTCCATGTTCTCCTCTCTAACTCCTCCCACTGATCGACTGTCTTTGTTTACAGCCTACCCCATGGGCACACCAGTTTCACTCCAACCTATCTAGGTCGGCGTTTAAATCTTTCAACCATCGGGTCATCCCCTGGACTAAGGCCCGGTTCGCGCCGCAGCAATGGGCTCTGGGCCTAGATCTCGCTGCCCAACCCGAAGCCATTCTCAACCTCTCCAAATTGGCTTGGGTGCCGAGAATGATCCAACCTCACACCCGGTTTGGGCGCACTCCTCTCCAAATCGCTCACTCTAACTCCATCTCAAACACATTATGCTCTGACTTGGTGACACACCAGCATGGCTCATCCCTCAAGTCAGCTTTGCCTTCACTTGCCTCTTCATTGTTTGCTGTGATAGTTTACAATTTACCTCAGAAAAAGTGTTACTACTTACGTTTATAGTCATATTTCTTTCCTTTTGAACCACCAGTAAGCTGTCACCCAACTTCAGCAACGCCATCTTAATCTGGACGTGGTGATAATCAAGGAATGCCCTGTCCAGCAACTCTATGATGTTGGATGGAAGTTAAATACACTCAGTGGCCTCTTTATTAGGGTCACTTGCTCGCATGCTCATTAATAGCCAGACTTGTTCAAACTGGACAGGAAAGTGACAGAACTCAAATAACCACGTATTATTTGAGTTACTGTGGCATGCCATTGTTCTGGTCACCCAACTATAGGAAGGATATCAGTAAGATTGAAAGAGTGCAGGGAAGATTTACTAGGATGTAGCCAGGTCTTCAGGAGTCAAGTGACAGGGAAAGATTGAACAGGTTAGGACTTTATTCCTTGGAGCGTAGAAGAATGAGGGGAGATTTGATAGAGGTTTACAAAATTATGAGGGGTATAGACAGAGTAAATGCAAATAGGCTCTTTCCACTTAGATTAGGAGAGATAAGTACGAGAGGACATGACTGTAGGGTGAAAGGGGAAAGGTTTAGGGGGAACATTAGGGGGAACTTCTTCACTCAGAGAGTGGTGGGAGTGTGGAACGAGTTGCCATCTGACGTGGTAAATGCGGGCTCACTCTTAAGTTTTAAGAATAAATTGGATAGATACATGGATGGGAGAGGTCTGGAGGGTAATGGACTGGGTGCAGATCGATGGGACTAGCGGAATAAAGTTTCGGCACAGTCTAGAAGGGCCGAGTAGCCTGTTTTCTGTGCTGTAGTGTTCTATGGCTCTAGCATCTCTGAACGCACTACATGTTGAGCCCTGAAGTGGATGGGCTAGTGCAGAGGAGACCAATGTAGGAAATACCTAATAAAGTGGTAACTGGTGTTTTCCAGTTACGTAGAACAGCTTAAGTGCTTATAATCATTAGGAGGCTTAAGTTGAAGATCTAGTTCACCCTTTAAGGCAATAATCCTCCCTCAATACCTTCATGGTTATGAATGGGGTCAAACCAGATGTGAAGGAACGCTAAAAGTAGAGGGTCAATCATCTATTTATAGTCACAAAAAGTCCAATGGGGAATTCAAAAGAAACAATAGACATGCTGAACTCACTTCCATGGGGATTAGCTAAAGAGAGAAGCACAGATGTATTTAAAGAAAGATGGATGAAACACCATAGAACCATAAGACACGAGTAGAATTAGGTCATTCGATCATGCCTGACTTAATTTCCCTCTCTACTCCATTTGCTTGCTTCTCCCTGTCATCTTTAACACCATTACTATTCAAGACCCTATTAATTTCACTTTAAATATACCTCCATAGCCTTATTTAGCCTCCATAGCAGTCTGTGGCAATGAATTCCACAGATTCTCCAGCCTCTGACGAAAATATTTCCTCCTCATCTCTGTTCTAAAGGGACACCCTTCTATTCTGAGGCTGGGCCCTCTGGCCCTAGATTCTCCCACTATTTGGAAATATCCTTTCCATGTCCACTCTATCTGGACCTTTCAGACATGAAGGAGCTTAGAAGAGAAGAACACATTGATGGGGCAGATGGAGGCTCATGCAGTGACCAACATATACAAATGTTGGAGGAACTCAGCAGATCAGGTAGCAGCGATGGAGGAAAATAAACAAATGATGCTTCTGGTTCAGTTCCTCCAACATTTTGTGTGTGTTGCTCAGCATTTCCAGCATCTGCAGAATCTCTGGTGTCATGCATTGACCAGCTGAGCCAAGAGACCAAAGCCTGTGCTGTAAATACTCTGCAACAATCTCTGGTGTCATGCATTGACCAGCTGAGTCAAGAGACCAAAGCCTGTGCTGTAAGTACTCTGCACCAAAACAGATCGAAATGCCATGACTGCTACAAGTGTGACATCTAAATATATTTCAAAGTCAGTGTCATTCATATTAAATAGGCCTGACATACAAAAGCTGTTTGAGGATAATGGTAACCGGCAGTAAGAATTTTTTAAAAATTTAGTGAAAATAAAACAGGGAAGGCTGACAGTAATCAAGTCGGACAGCGTCTGTAGACAAAAAGAGTTAATATTTCAGGTACGGCGTTTAATTTTGACAAAATCATTAACCAAAAAATTTTAAACATGAGAAAATCTGCAGATGCCGGAAATCCAAAGCAACACACACAAAATGCTGGAGGAACTCAGCTGGTCAGGCAGAATCTATGGAAATGAATAAACAGTTGACGTTTCGGGCCAAGACCCTTCTTCAAGACTGAGAAGGAAGGGGGAAGGTGTCAGAATATAAAGATGGGGGTGAAGGAGGCAGCTGGCTGGAAGATTGTTTGGGGAAGCCAGGTGGGTGGGAAAAGTCAAAAGGCTAGAGAAGGAGGAATCTGATAGGATTCCAGAATTTTACCTCTATTTCTCTCTCCACAGACATACCCTGACTAGCTGAGTACTTCCCATACTTTGATTTAATTCCAGATTGTCAACAGATTTTTGTTTTATGGACCCTTGATTAATTCAGACATTCACAAAATTCACCAATGACTTCCAGCCCTCATGAATAAACAAAGAGATGTATAAAATTCTATAATCTTGATAAATGGAACTCATTTGTGTTGTAACCCAACGTGGACCTGTTGCTATCAATTGGGTGGAAATTAAAACTGAAAAACTGCAGATTCTGGATATCTGGAATAAAAATTGGAAATACTGAAAATACTCAGCAGATGAGACAACATCTGTGGAAAGAGAAAAAAAGTTAACAATTCATGTTGGAGATGCCACATCTTCAACCCGAGTAGCAGACTTTCTCTTCCCACAGATGCTGCCTGATCTGGTGAGTATTTGCACCATTCCCTATTAGGTAACAGGAGCCAAGAAAATTCAGGTTACAGTAATACTGTGCTACTAAGAAATAGCAGCTTATTCTGTCAGTCAGACACACCCATTCACACCTGGGTTGGCTATCTGGGCACCACACTGATCAGAAGGTTGGATTTAACTTTTGATCTGTGCAGAGTAACATCAAATTTCTCTACTACCCCTCATCCACTCCAAACAAAACCTCTTCTCCTTAAAGTAGTGCAATTACTCGAGGCAAGTATGATGTTCTCTTAAGCCAGCGGTTTTCAACCTGAGGTCCATGTACCTCTTGCTCAATGGCATTGGTCCATGGCATAAAGAAGGCTGAGAATCTCTGTCCTGTGGGGTTATTCACTTAAAGAAGAATGCCAGTGCATGACTTTGATCTGTTGAGGGCTACATGGTGGCTGCCCATGCACCAACCACCCCACATTAAACAGAGTCCTCCGTACCTGTATATCTATAACGATGGTCCTTAAAGCCCATCTCTTTAACCAGGCTATTTTTGCTGCAACATCTGTTCAAGGGGCTCATTGACAAATCTAGTTTGTTACCACTCTAATGAAGTAGCTCTAGAGCAGGGTTTCCCAATATGAGGTCCATGGACCCGTTGCTTAATTGTATTTATTGGTCCTTGGTATAAAAAGGTTGGGAACCCCTGCTCTAGATATATATTTTTTTAAATGTAAACAGAAGTAATAACATTCAGCATTACTGTGGCTTAAACTGAAATATCAGCCAGAAGTTCTGCAGGAGTTAACGTTGATGACTGTGGAGTTCAATGTCAATTAATGCTAGAGATAAGGAGAATTAAGTACCTCTCTTTGGTGGCTGCACATAGTGAGCTACGTCATTTATCACTAACTTGAAGTCATCAAGGAGCAGGATATCGATCCCTGTTGATGCAGCTATTCGATTTCCATCTGCAGGAAGCAATATATATGGTGATTAGCACAAACAGTCTTCTGGGGTAGCACAATAACCATTAGAGACAGCCCTTTCAGCTTCACCATCACAAGTCCAGACATAAGAGGTAGGGTTCATGGGCAACAAAGTGGTTTCATTACTGGACCTATGATAAAGCTGGCCTTCTATTCAGAGTCAGAATCATGGAATTCCGTGCACAGAAATGGTCCACCAAAAACACCATGTCAATGTGGACCTTTTGCCCATCTAAACCAATCCCACTTGCCTGCATTAGGTCTGTATCCTTCTTTGTCTCATCTAATCCAAGTGCATCAATCATAATGATTGCATTGACTCTACAACCTCTTCCCATGCTTCCCAGAGCAAAGTGGGACAGATCTTACTGCCATGGGATTTAATCAACCCTTATGCATCCTATGACATCTCCTTCTTATGATGATCTAACCCAGATTATCCATGTACCTCTCCCCAAATTCACCACCTTTCGCATCATTCTGTTTGGTGAATACAGATGAAAAGTACTATTTAGTACTTCAGCTACATCAGTTGGCTCACAGATTACCCCCTTGGAACAAAGGTATTGATTCAAACACAAAAGATCCCCCCACTGAAGTAACTGAATCAATTGTTGTATGCATATTCTCAGTAGCCACTTTTTTTATAGTACACCTGCTCGCTAATGCAAATATCTAATCAGCCAATCATGCGGCAGCAACTCAATGCATAAAAGCATGCAGACGTAGTCAAGAGGTTCAGTTGCTGTTCAGATCACGCATCAGAACGGGGCAGAAATGTGAAGTCAGTGACTTTGACCGTGGAGTGACTGTTGGTGGTAGACAAGGTGGTTTGACCATCTCAAAAACCGCTGATCTCCTGGGACTTTCACACAGAATAGTCTCCACAGTTTACAGAGATGGTGCGAGAAACAAAAATAAAAATCCAGTGCACAGCAGTTCTGTGGCTAAAAACACCTTGTTAATGAGAGAGGTCCCAGGAGAATAGATTAAGCTGAAAAGAAGGCAACAGCAACTCAAATAACCACGTGTTACACAGTGGTGTGCAGAAGAGCATCCACAACATATTGAACCTTGAAGTGGATGGGCTACAACAGCAGAAGACCATGAACATAGTCAGTGGCCACTTTATTGGGTACAGAACATACCTAATAAAATGGCCACCGAGTGCATATATAAATAGCAATCATAACACTACTTAATTGTCTGATAGATCCAACTGGATCATGAATGCTCTAATGTCATTTTAGGGAATGGGATCTGCCATCCTTTACCTGGTCTGGCCTATTTGTGATGACAATCCCACAGCAGTGGACTTAATTGTTTCCTCTCCTCTGACATGGTACTCAAAAAAAAACAGCTCACCACTACTTATGGGCAATGAGTATCAGTCTTACGTATATCCCAAGCAGCAAGTAACTGCAAATCTCACCACACACCTGCTCTAGGTCTTGTAAACATTTTGTAAACCACTTCATACAAAGCCAACAACACGTGAAAGCCTACCATTGGGGATGCAATTTCACCCGCAAATGCCAGCTGAAAGCCCCACAAGGCTTCAGACCAAGAAGATAAGAGGCATCAACTGACAGGATAGTCAGAGACTTTCTCCCAGGGTGGAAATGGCTACTACAGGTGAGCATAATATTAAGGCAATTAGAGGAAAGAATGGGAGGGGGATGTTCTTTACACAGTGAGTGTTGCATGTGTGCAATGCCCTGCCAAGTGTGGTGGTAGAGGCAGATCCATTAGGGGCATTAAAGAAACTCTTAGATAGCCACATGGATGATAGAAAAACTGAGGACTACGTAAGTATGAAGGGTTAAGATTAATTTTAAGATTAGATTTAAAGGTCAGCACAACATGCTGGGCCGAAGGGCCAGTACTGTGCTGTAATGATCTATCTTCTATTAACTAAAGACATGGGTTAACAAGAGAAAACCTCAGCAGATTGGACAGCACCTGTGGAGAGAGAAACCAGTTTATGACCAAATACTCTTAATACAAGGTCTCAACCATGCTTGTGGATGCTGCCTGACCTATTGAGTTCCTCCAGCAAATGTTTTTTTTTCGCTCCAGATTACGGCATTTGCACTCTCCTATGCCACTCGTTAACATTCACTCTTTCTTCCTCCTTGGATGCTACCCAACATGCGGAAAACTTCTAGCATTTTTTAGTCTCAGAATTTATTTTGTACTGTGGCACAACACTCTTGCAGGAGAGTACAAAGAAACAGGAACGAGATTAATTAATTTATTTAATTAGAGATACAACACAGTAACAGGTCCTTCTGGCCCAGTGAGCCCACACTGCCCATTTACAGCCATGGACCAATTAACCTACTGTCCCATATGTCTCTGGAACATGGGAGGAATCCAGAGCACCCGGAGGAAATCCACAGAGTCACGGGAAGAATGCATGAACTCCTCACCGACAGTGGCGGGAACTGCAGGTCTCGTTACCAGAATTACAAACGCCACCGGATTCAGTGAAGTGTCCCAATTGCTACTCCTCCACAACATGAAAATCCTTGTTCATCATTCACAGCAGCTGACACTCTCAGGGAAATCTCTCCTTATTTTGTTCTTAAACTTCATTTTAAGCTTTACTGTTTCAGTAACTGATAACCTTAGCAAAATCATCTTACAAAAGTTATCAGCCAAAATTCTTTCATTCCCAACTTTGAAACAATTTTCCCCTTAAAAAAGCATTTCACTTATTGTCTATCTTTTACTTCTAGTCTTGAGACACTAAAATTAGGGACAAGCTAGTCCTGCCACAATTCTTCCATTAGCGACGCCAGGGAATTGCAACAAGATGAGGGAAATACAGGCTTACACACGTCCACTCATGTGTAAGTTTCACACTTTAACTTGCATTTTTGCTATAAAATTAAGTGAGGTCATTGATTTTTTCAACCACTAGCTTTTAGTGAGATTCCTAATTCTAACTTTAGCTCAGTGTGAATGATGCAATATTTTCTTTCTTTCGGTAATATCCCCATTCCCAGACTGGGGAGGCACAATACCTGGAGTGTAGATGGCGACTCGGTCAATGCCTTTATCCTCCGCCTGCAGCTGCTTCAGAAACACCCCGACAGAATCCGAGATGGGTCGGAGGGTGAACTGGCAGCGCTCTCGCCTTGACGGTAGATTAAGCGAGAGGACAGGTAATCCATTATGGTAAGCAACAGTTACATCTGTGGAGAGAAAGGAAAGGAAAATGGTAAGAACTCCAGTAGAAGCAGGGTCTGGTCATTTGGCCCCTTAAGCCTCCATCATTTTCAATGTGATCTTGCAGCTCAACGTTACACACACACTGAATTCTGGAGGAACTCAGCAGGCCAGGGAGCATCTATGCAGAGGGATGAACAGTCAATGTTTCAGATTGAGTATTGTCCTTAAGGGTTGACTTACTCTGGATTTCCAGCATCTCCAGAATCCCTTGTGTTCTTTTAGCTCAGGGTTCTCTACCTGAGATTCAGGGACCCCTTGGTTAAAGGTACAGGGTTCATGGCATAAAAAAGATTGGGAATCCCTGCCTTAGCTCAATACTATTTTCCTGCCTGTTCTCCAGATCTTCTGGTTCCTCCAATGTGCAGATTCCTATCAACCTATTTTCAATGGAGTCAATGAGCAAACTTCCACAGCCATTGCTGGGTAAAGAAAATCAAACATTCACCACCCTTAAAGTGAAATGTTGCCTCATCTCACTCCAAAATGCCTACCGTATATTTTGTGGTCATTGACCCCTGGTCAGGTGAAACAGCCACCTCATACCTACCCTGTACAGCACTCTTAAATTTCCATGAGTCCATCTCTCACTCTAATCTCTGCAGAATGGAGACCTAGCTGACCTCATATGACAAACCTGTCAACCTAGGAACCAGGTGGGTGAATCTTATCTGCATTCTCACTTTGCAAGTGTATCCTGTTTTTTTTTAGAACTTAAGGAAACATTTCTTCATACAGAGGAGGAGTGAGTGGGACAAACATCAGGAATTCTCTAACCAGGAAGAATTGTGGAAGCTTAATCGTTGATTGCATTCAAAACTGAGATGGATAGGACTCCAGAATTATTCACGATACATTCTGTGGTCTCAGCAAGGCACCAGATATGGTGATGAAACATCTTTATTCTTATACATAAACCCTCCAGTAATGAAGGTCCCTATATCACCCATCTTGCTCACAGTCTGATGGTTCTGTATGCTAGCTTTCAGTATCTGGTGCACACCATTACCTAGGTTCCTTTGAATATCAACATTAGGTGACGTGCCAGCATTGTGACTAACATAACACAATTACAGTGTCAGTGACCCGGGTTCAATTCCACCGATGCCTGCAAGGAGTTTGTACATTCTCCCCGTGACTGTGTGGATTTCCTCCAAGTGCTCTGGTTTCCTCCCACATTCCAAAGACGTATGGGTCAGTAGGTTAATTGGTCACATGGGTGTATCTGGGCTTCTTGAGCTGGAAGAGACTGCTAACGTACTTTATCTTGAAAACAAAATGTCTGAATCTCTCGACATTTATAAAAAAAAACTCAGATTCTGCATTTTTCTACTGAACCTTGTCTTCCCCCCAACATTTATTCCATCTGCCAGATTGGTGTCCACTCATCCTGTGTACTTACTTGCCACGTCACCATTACTCACATTCTTACCTCATTTCGAGCAAATGTTACGTTTGGTCTCCTCAGCCACATCACTGAAGCAGACCAGGAATGTTTGGGTCCAATTACCGGTGATTGTACCACCTCACCAGTCACAGGTCTGTCAGCCCAAGACGGATGCTGGGTGTCAGCCCTGTTAGTGGAGCTGGGGTCACATACACCCAGACCGGGTGATTTGCATACTTCACTAAAACTGCATTACGCTACAAGGACTTTTACAGCAAACCAATAATTTTATAATTACCATCTCTATGCAAACAGAGTTATTTAATTGCTTCTAATTTACTTTTCTGGCAGCTGTGACAGGATCTGAACACAAGTCTCCAAATCAACAGACCAGACATTTGGATACCAGTCCACCCATTTAAATACAGGGCTACTGCACTTTAATCGTACCACACTTTGTACTGGCTCTCCATCTGATAAGGGCACACTGGGGTGGCAGGGTAGACTGGGTGTTCAGTACAACACATCACAGAGCCAGCTGCAAGACTGAGGTTCAATTCCTGCCATCGTCCACAAGGAGTTTGTATGTTCTCCCTATGACCGCGTGGGTTTCTTCCCGCATTCTAAAAAGATACACGCGTTAGGGTTAGTAAGTTGTGGACTTGCGATGTTGGCACGGGAAGCACGGCGAAATTCGCGAGCTGCCCAGAGCACACCCTCAGACTGTGTAGGTCACCGACACAAACGATGCAGCTCACTGCAGGATTTCATGTTTCAATGTACGTGACAAATAAAGCTGGAGCTTATCGCTGAAGGTAGTCTCCCGATGAGCAACCTTTTGATGACCTGCTCTAATACTACCAGAGGTGGCTCAGTGTTGCCTGATTGGAAGTTTTTAAAAACTTTATTGAAAATAACTGATAACCACAAAAGCACTGCTGTTGAACAGGACAGCAGCATCTGGGCTTATAAGTAAATTACAATAAATTGCATATTAAAACTATACAAGTTATAACCTTTCCTGTGATCTCTTAGCAAGTGGCTGTGACATAGTGAGCATCAAATCTCTTCTCATTTACAGTATACTGCGAGACAGATGGCAGCTCTGTTGTCTAAACTGGTCAAGTACACCAATGATGCCCATTTGCTCAACGGCATTTCCAGAAGACAGAGTTCACATTACACAGCTGGTGACCAAAAGTCCCCAGTTACTGGTCCACTGTGCAAAGCCTCCTTTCTTCGTGACAGGAAGCTGGCCGCACTCCAAACTGTGCTTTCTGACTCATTTCCCACTGAAGAGCTTCAAGTACCTCAGTTAAATAAGTAACAAACGACATCCTGGCCTCGTGTCAGGCAGCAGCTGAAAGTCAAGGCCGCACCAGAATACTTTCCCTGCTCGTGATGTTACATAATACTGTTAGCAGATTTACACTGGTGGGGGAAAGGGGGAGCCAGCGGAACAGAGAGAGCAAAAGGGACTAAACAGATAGACAGCAAGATGGGGAGGGGCAGGAGAGGGATAGAGGATAAAGAAGTGAACAATAGAGTGGGGAGAGAGAGAGAAAAAGCAGGCAAGAAAAGAAGAAAGAGAGAATTTTACACACAAGGAAGTCTCCATATGTTGGAAATACAGGGTGGCGGAGCACGCTGGGTAACCTCCAACCTGTTGACATGAATATAGATTTCTTCTCCTGGTTAAAAAAAAATTCCCTCCCCCCTCCTTTTTTTCTACTCCCCACTCTGACCTCTTACGTCTTCTCACCTGCCTATCACATCCCCAAGTCCTCTCCTCCTTCCTTTCTTCCCCCCTCCCCCGTGGCCAGCTCTCCTCTGCTATCAGATTCCTTCCTCTCCAGCCCTTTACATTTCCTACCCACCTGGTCTCACCTGTCACTTGCTGGCTATCGTCCTTCCCCTCCTTTTTATTCTGGCTTCTCCCCCCCCCTTCCTTTACAGTCCTGAAGAAGGGTCTCTGCCCGAAACATTGACTGTTTATGCATTTCCATAATGCTGCCTGACCTGCTGAGTTCCTCCAACATTTTGTGTGTGTTGCTTTGAAAGAGATTATATTATTTTATTTAGTGATACAGCACAGTACAGGCCCCTCAGACACAATGAGTACACCATGTGACCACTTAACCTATGGATCCACATGTCTTTGGAATAGAGGAGGAAACCGGAGCACCCTGAAGAAACCCACATGGTCATGGGGAGAAGGTACAAACTCCCTACAGACAGCCACAGAATTGAACCCAGTCACTGACGCCATAAAAGCACTTTGCAGACTGCCTTACCACTGTGCTGCCCAAAATGGAGAATGAGAATACCAAAAGAAGCCACATGTGTGACCACATCAATCTCATGACAAGTATACATGGGAGGAGCTCTTGACTCAAGCAGGTAAAACCGCTTCAAACTAAGTTTCAATAATATCCTAGCATTCAGAGTTGTATTTATCTGGGATGCCATGAAGCATGGATTAATTTGGATTAAACATGGGAAAGCTGTTGTGTATGACAACAGAACTGGCTAGAGTTTCTGGGAGAAATTCAAAAGGCACAGGAAAGATACTGCTTTTGAAAAGGCAGGCTTTTCAAAAGGCACAGGAAAGATACTACTGAAATTCAAAAGGCACAGGAAAGATACTGCTTTGCTTCACCAAAGCTGAAGCAGTATTCGAAAGGGAGGATGGCACAACTATTGCAGAGACAGGTAGTCAAAGACAGCATAAAAGCACAAGAAAGGGCATATAGCAAAAGTTAATGGGAAGTTAGAGAATTGGGGAGCTTATAAAAACCAACAGAAGGCAACTAAAAAGCGATAAGGAAAGAAAAGATAAAGTATGAGGCAAGCTAGTCAATAACATAAAAGAGGATAAGGTGCCCGGGGAGCCGAAAGGTCTGAAGGTGGATAAGTCACCTGAGCCAGACGGACAACACCCCAGGATTCTGAAGGAGGTAGCTGAAAGGACTGTGGATGCATTAAAAATGATCTTTCAAGAATCACTAGATTACAGAATAGTTCTGGAGGACCGGAAAATTGCAAATGTCACTCCACTCTTTAAGAAGGGAGGCATTTAGCCTGACTTCAGTGGTTGGGAAGATGTTGGAATGGATTCCTAAGGATAGAGTTTCAGGTACTTGGAGGCACATGATAAAATAGGCCAAAGTCAGCATGGTTTCCTCAAGGGGCAATCTCGCCTGACAAATCAGTGGGAATTCTTTGAAGAAATAACAAGCAGGATAGACAAAGGAGAGTCAGTGAATGTTGTTTACTTGGATTTTCTGCAGGCTTTTGACAAGGTGTCGCACATGAGGCTGCTTAACAAAATAACAGCCCATGGCATTACCCATGGATAGAAAATTGGCTGACTGGCAGGAGGCAAAGAATGGGAATAAAGGGACACTTGAGTGACTGGCTGCCCGTGACCAGTGGTATTCCACAGGGGTTGGTGTTGGGACCACTTCTTTTCACATTATATGTCAATCATTTTGATGATCGAATTAATGGCTTTGTGCCAAATTTGCAGATTTATGAAGACAGGTGGAAGAGTAGGTAGTGTTGAAGAAGCAAGAAGGCTGTAGATTAGAAGGATTTAGATAGAGAGAATGGGAAAAAAGGGGCAGATGGAATATAGAGTAGGGAAGTATATGGTCAAGTACTTTTATTCCTTTGATTTCGTAAGGCCAGTGATGTTGTGGGGATGGAACTGGACTCTCTGACGGTGGTGTCTGAAAAGAGGATGCTGTCCAAGTTGCATGCCATCTTGGACAACGTCTCCCATCCATTACATAATGTACTGATTGGGCACAAGAGTACATTCAGCCAGAGACTCATTCCTCCGAGATGCAACACAGAGCATCATAGGAAGTCATTCCTGCCTGTGGCCATCAAACTTTACACCTCCTCACTTGGAGGGTCAGACACTCTGAGCCAATAGGCTGGTCCTAGACTTATTTCCTGGCATAATTTACATATTACTAATTATTTATAGTTTTATTACTATTTATTATTTATGGTGCAACTGTAACGAAAACCAATTTCCCCTGGGATCAATAAAGTATGACTATGACTATGACCAAAGCGAAGACTATTTTCTAAGCTGGGAGACAGTTTAAATATCAGATGCGCAAAGGGACTTGGAGTCCTCGTGCAGGACTCCCTTGCAGTTTGAGTCAGTGGTAAGGAAGGCAAATGCAATGTTAGCATTCATCTCGAGAGGTCTAGAATATAAAAACAAGGATGTAAAGCATTATAACAGATTGGTCAGACCGCAGTTGGAGTCTCGTGAACAGTTTTGGGCCCCTTATCTAAGAAAAGATATGCGGGCATTGGAGACGATCCAGAAGAGGTCCATCAGAATGATTCTGGGAATGAAAGAGTTAACAAATGATTTGTGTTTGATGGCTCTGGACCTGTATTTGCTGGCGTTTAGAAGAATGGTGTGGGGTGGGGGAGGGTGGTATCTCAATGAAACATCAAATATTGAAAGGCCTAGAGAGAGTGGACGTGGAGAGGATATTTCCTATAGTAAGGAAGTCTAGGACCAGAAGGCACAGCCTCAGAACGGAAGGATTCCTCTTTAGAACAGAGACGAGGAGGAATTTGTTTAATCAGAATATGGTGAACCCGTGGAATTCATTGCCACAGATGGCTATGGAGGACAAGTCATATTATATTTAAATCTTAGTATATTTAAAGCAGAGGTTGATAGGTTCTTGCTTAGACTGGGCATCAAAGGTTATGGGGAGAAAGCAGGCAAATGGGGTTGAGAGGGATAATAAATCAGCCACGATCGAATGGTGGAGCAGACTCAATGGGCCAAATGGCTTAATCTGCTCCTTTGTCTTATGATTTTATAACACGAGTAACCTGCAAGTGCAGACTGTCACACTGCTGCCAGGGTAGCTCTTGGAGTTACTGGGTTCAGTGAGGCTCCAGCTAACGTGCCCATCCTGCTTTGGTATTTGATGGTGGATAATGGGTGGGGGGGTAGGGGAGGAGGGAGCAGTTCACTTTTAGCTGTTAAATTTACAGTACACTCCTCATCCTATAAAGTCTCAGATTCATACAATATGAAACAGGCCCTCCAGCCCTTCAACATGTACCCATTTACACTCATCCCATTTTATTCTCCCCTCATTTCTGTCAACGCTCTCCACATTCTACACTCACCCACAAATTTGCCAGCTCAATAAACCCATCAACCTGCACAGTTTTGTGTGTAGAATGAGAGAAACTCACATGATCATTAGGAACATGTGTAAACTCCACAGACAGTGCCTCCTGAGGTCAGGGGTGGTACTGCAAGTCATCAGCTCTACCATCTGCACCCAAATCACAAGCCTCACAGGAGTTTTCCTAATACAGTGACTTTTTGCTCTACAATTTTAATAAAATTTCAACATTATCATTTTATTTCTATCATTCGTGATCGAACAACAGACTGCCAAACATATCTTCATCTAGACCAATCTGTTCAGGGCTGACTTGCAGATTGTTGGAGATCTGTCCTAAATTCTTCCTTTCTTCACAGGCCAGAGAGTGACAGGCATAGAAATTATGGTTCAGCACACACACCAATGAGATGTCAAGCCCCAGATTATATGCTCACAAATTCATTGAAAATACAGTGGAAATAATTCTTCTTTGTGGAACTTTTCTCCATGGTCAGAGCTTCAATAACTTCAGAGAACTTTCTAATTCTCATTTCTGTCTTCAGCTCAGACACCATTTAAAAACCTATTTCCCAATGCAGAGACAAACACTGTTTTGTTGCCAGAATGAAAACAAACAACGCTGAATGACCATCAGACATAGGATGAGAATTAGGCCATTCGGCCCATTGAGTCTGTTCCACCATTCTGTCATGGCTGATTTATCATCCCTCTCAAACCCATTCTGCTGCCTTCTCCCCATAACCTTACTAATTAAGAACCTATTAATTTCTGCTTTAAATATACCCAGTGACTTGGCCTCCACAGCCATCTGTGCCAATGAGTTCCACAGATTCAACATATTCTAGCTAAAGTAGTTCCTCCTCATCTCTGCTCTAAAGAGACTTCCTCCTACTCTGAGGCTGTGTCCTCCCCCACTAAAGGAAACATCCTCTTGAATATCCTCAAGAGTGCAGGTAGCACAGAATGGAGGCCATTCAGTCCCTCAAGACTTTTCTGCCAATGAAAGTAAGGGTGATTGTGATCCAATTCCATTTCCCATCCTTTTTGTTAACCAAATTCTATCAAGACATGCATACAAAATTAAAAGATTGAACAAGAGTTTTTCAGATTTCTACCATCTTCTCACATATTAGTGCTTCCTAACCTCACTCTTGAAAGCCCTAGCTCAAACTTTTTGACTATGTCACCAGGTCTTAGACATCCGAAACAATGGGAATAGTTTTTTTCTCCGTCAACCAAATGAAAATCAATTGGCCTTCCAAATTCCACAAAAAAAAACAATCCTAATTGTAATCCTAATTTCCTAATCTGTTATTTAACACTTTTCTTATTTAACACTTGGTGCCCAGTAATATTATTTAAGTAAGATTAAGATTAGTTTTATTTGTCATGTGTATATCAAATCATACAATGAAATGTGTCATGTTGTGTCA
The DNA here is from genome assembly GCF_030028105.1 of Mobula birostris. Lineage (NCBI taxonomy): Eukaryota > Metazoa > Chordata > Chondrichthyes > Myliobatiformes > Myliobatidae > Mobula > Mobula birostris. The sequence continues at coordinate 50,790,762 of NC_092387.1, read as the reverse complement.
ACAGTACATTCTTGCTATGGTATGATGACTAGAACTTCTCCCTGTACCTCATGCTTTATACCCCAGTATTCTGGATGTGAAGAGAGCATTTGAATTGTTTCTTGTGAGATTTTAGAAATTATTCACACAAACCCACCAAGTCCATTTGAGCTGCTGCCACCTATAATTGTAGGTCACTGAAACGAACTACCAACTGTGAACAGAGCAGTTGCAATAGATGCCAGATACAACTCAATGTAAATATCGTAAATTTCTTCAATGGCAGATAACAGATGGCATCTAAATAAACAGAATTTTAAATGGATACACAGTCTCCTTTGAAGGCAACATAAAACTGACAAGTCAGAAACAAAATAAATACTTCCTCAGACCCCCAAACATGGCTTTTACAGCAGGAAGCTAATTATTTCCAACTCCTTCTGGCAAGTTAATGTGGAAGAACTATGGAGAAAATGCTACACAGCCCTTTTCCTTACACTGTTTTCATTCTGCTCGGAATTGGTATACAAGAAACACCAATGCCCATGATGGAAAAAGCCTACAAAAAGTAATGGCAGCCATGTCCATCACAGGAAAAGCCCTCCCAGCCATTGAGCACTTCACCAAGGAGTGCAGCCACAAGAAAGCAGCATCCATCATCAAGGACCCCCCCACCCAACATCCAGGCCATGCTCTCTTCTTGTTGCTGCCGCCATCGGGAATCAGGTACAGCAGCCTTAGATCCCACACCACCAGGCTCAGGAACAGTTATTACATTTCAACCATCAGGCTCTTGAACAACATGGATAACTTCTCTCACCTGAACTCTCAACTGACTCCACACCTATAGGCTCATTTTCAAGGACTCCACACCTCATGTTCTCAACAGTTATATTTATTTATTTTTTAATATTTATACAATTTGTCTTCTTTTGGCTGTTTTTTTAAGCCTTTGCGTGTAGCTTTTCCTTGATTCTATTGTATTTCTTTGTTTTACAATGAATGCCCGCAAGAAAATGAATCACAGGGTGGCATATGGTAACATGCACATACTTTGACAATAAATTTACTTTGAACTTTGGAATTTTATCACATCCAGAATTTCTACTGCAAATTAGAGCCAGCAGGTGTCAACTTTATATTACACGTTTAACATAACATTATTCCAAAGCACTTCACATGATGTCACTATGCAAAATATTAGTGCAGATGGCCAAATATAGTCAAAGGCAAGGGTTTAAAAAAGCATCTTATTAAAGAGGATATGGAAATCCAGAGAGAAGATGAAAGCTGCTGCATGTTGAAGGCTGATGAGTGATGGGAATGGGGAATGTTCAAGAAAGCAGAACTCTATCAGCAAAATATATCACCACGGGTTATTGGATTAGAAAATACTTCAAGGATGGATCTAAATTATGGCCAAGACAGAATGAAAATGTTATAGTCAAAGTTAAAATGAAGCCTTCATTGAGCGAGGACTGCAGAACAATGTTTCCACAGAGCCTCCAGGTCCTTGGAAGTCAAGAAGGCACGTGTGCAGAGTTAACAAGTGAGAGAGGATTTACACTACTTATGGGTAAATGAAAATAAACAAACCAAATGATGTTGTAAATTTAAAATAAAATGGAAAATGCTAGATATATTCAGCAAGTCAAGCAGCATCTATGGAAAGAGAAATGATAAATGGTTCAGGTCTGAAACACTTCATTAGGTCTTGGACCGAAAACATTAACTGCTTTTCTTTCCACAGAGGCTGCCTGACCTGCTGCACATTTCCAGAACTTTTGCATCTGCAGTACACAATTCACGGGCTGCAATTTGGAAACACTATTCCAGGTTCTTCAGGGCAAGTTTGGGAATTTGCAGCAAGATGGGGCTTGAAATGGTGTGATGGCAGAGCAGAGTGCAGACACTGCACAGTCTCAGGCTGAACCTTTGCGAGCTGGACCCCTCTTTGCGTGGCCTTTGCTGAGCTCGTACGTTCAGTACAGCAAGGTCAAGATGATAAACTGACAGAGACAGTGTGCAGACATGGTGCAGTTATCCAGGATGAACATAGCCCTTGAAAGTCCAACTCTCCTTTGGACAGCTTTTCCGTTCAAGGCTGTGAATCACAGTCACCATACCAAGACAAGATGAAGATGGAAATGATGGTTTCTAGGGCAACACCTACTAGTGGACTGTTATTTTATTAATTCTTAAGCACTATTGTCCTTTAATATAAACATTTAATTAACACCTGAAATATGCATTATGATTAGTACTTAAACATGCAAATGAGATTTAGAAGTGCACAATATTTCTATTGGGTCAATATCTGTATCCAACTAACACACCTACATGGAGTGCTATCGCAGGAAAGCAGTATCCATCATCAGGGAACGCTGCCATCCAGGCCAAGCTCTCTTCTTGCTGCTGCCATCAAGAAAGTAGTGCAAGAGCCTCCGAACCTACACCGGAGAGTGTAACTTCACTCACCCCATCACTGAACTGTTCTCGCAGCCTATGGACTCACTTTCAAGGATTCTTCATCTATGTTTGATATTTATTGCTTATTTATTTATTTTTTTGTTCGTATTTGCAGAGTTTGTTAACTGTTGCATATTGATCATCTGTTCGTCCTGTTGGGTGCAGTCTTTCATTGATTCTATTGTGTTTCTTATCTTTACTGCGATGCTTGCAAGAAAATGAATCCCAGGGTTGTATATGGTGACATATATGTTCTCTGCTAATAAATTTACTTTGGTTTTTGGGCTTCTGTACAAAAATGGGCATTTCTTTGTCCAAGTTTCAGAACGGTTTGGTGACAGGCCAGGTAGTTTTCCTAGTAAACAAGTGAAGTGTGATTAAGGAACAAGTGCAAGTTGTCAGAGACCATTAATTGGCATTGACAAAGTGTCTCTAGGCATTTAGTTTCAAATTCAGTCAATCAATGACTCAATTTCAGCATCAATACCTCTTGGAGATGCAGATCTTTAGGAGTAATTGCATTTTTTGTTCTTTTCCATTTACTCCTAGGTTTTCCAGTTTCAGCATTTATTGTAGCAGCAGCATTTAATTTCAATACTGTTACATGCTCAAGGAGATCTGTTTTTTTTAGTGAGAGTGATGTAATGGTCTTTTGGAGGTCACCTGATGTGATTTTCCTGCCGATGTGAGGTCACGTGATGAAATGTGCCCCGTGACTATATAAGAGTCGACTCAGGTGACGCAGTAGGGTTTTTAAGTTTGTAGATTTCCAGATAGAACGTGCTGTGCCTCCGTTTCTGTTTCGTTTGTTTTTGTGACGCAGTTTCATTTTTAAAACGGTTGTGCGTTCTGTTGGAAGATTCCATATTATTTGGACTGGAAATTTGTGGCTGGATGTGCCAATTTACTCAATTCCAACAGTTGAAGGGAGAGTGAAGAATTTATCGAAGGATCGAGAGAAGTCGGCATTGTTTGGCAGTTTAATAAAGGATCAACCTTATTGAGTCTTCGTTGGAGGAGTACCCGCATCGAGATAACTCTTGCCAGAAAGAGCAAGGAGTTCATGCAAAAAGGTGCTCTCTCTCTCTCTCTCTCTAAAGGAATTTAAGGTCAGTTGATTTAAACTGTTTATTTTTGGCATCGTGAATCCTGTGGACAGAACCAGCAGTAAAGGTGCGTCTGTGAAGAAATCCTTCTCCAGAGAAGTCTCTCCCAATTGAACGTGTAAATCTGTTGGACTTTCGAAGTTATCGCTTTAAGAACTATATCTGACTTGTATCGCTTTAAGAACTGTTTTCGCATTTAACGCTTCAAGAACCAGAGCCAAGTGATGAGTTGGTGAACAGCTGCATATCTGTTAACTTCCGGTTAAAGTTTTCGTTTGCTTTTTCCCTTATCGTTTATACGTGTTTAATAAATATTTGGTTGTTTTTATATAACCTGTCTCGATTGACATTCATTGTTGGCGTTTACGTAACAATACACAATGCCCTTGTAATTAAACCCTCCCACCACTGGAGGTGCTGCATTACTAATGGTGGGAAGTGGCAATAGGTTTCAAGGCTGTACAGAATAAGACTGATGGATCTACCCTTCTGGAAGCCAGCATGCACGCAATGGGCCAAGTAGCCTTCTTCCTGTGATGTAATGTTAAGTGTGGACTTCCTTATGTTAAATTCAAAGTTCAAACTAAATTTATTATCAAAGTACATATATGTCACCATATACAACCCTGAGAATCATTTTCTTGTGGGCATACTCAATAAATCCAATAACCACAAAAGAACAATGAAAGACCACACCAACAGGGCAGATAACTAGTATGCAAAAGACATCAAACTGTGCAAATAATAATAATAAATAAGCAATAAATATCAAGGTCATGAGATGAAGAGTCTTTGGAAGTGAGTCCATTGGTTGTGGAAACAGTTCAACGAAGGAGCGAGTGCGGTTGAGGGAAAGCATTCCCTCCGGTTCAAGAGCCTGATGGTTGAGGGGTAATAACTGTTCCTGAATCTGGTGGTGTGGGTCTTGATACTCCTGTACTTTCTTCCTGATGGCAGCAGTGAGAAGAGAGTATGGCCTAAACAACAGGAATTCTGCAGATGCTGGAAATTCAAGCAACACACATCAAAGTTGCTGGTGAACGCAGCAGGCCAGGCAGCATCTCTAGGAAGAGGCACAGTCGACGTTTCAGGCCGAGACCCTTCACGACTGTACCTCTTCCTAGAGATGCTGCCTGGCCTGCTGCGTTCACCAGCAACTTTGATGTGTGTTGCAGACAGTATGACCTGTGTGGTGAACGTCCCTGATAATGGATGCTTCATATTGATGAGCTCAGAGGTGGGGAGAGCTTTGCCTGCGATGGCCTGAGCCGTATCCACTGCTTTTTGTAGGATTTTTCAAGTGTGTTGGTGTTTCCATACCAGACTGTGATGCAGCCAGTCAATATACTCTGCACCACACATTTATAGAAGCTTGTTAAAGTTTTAGATGTCATGCTGATCTTCATAAACTTCTGAGGAAGTAGAGGCACTGCCGTGCTTTCTGCATAATTGCATTTAGGTGCTGGACCCAGGACCCATCCTCCGAAATGATAATGAATGAACTGAACCTAAAGTGTTGATATGTTTGGGAAGTTAATCGGTTAATCTGATACCACCCACCCGACAGCAGGTAAATATAAATGGCAACGACTCGGTCCTCCGAGGTGACTAGCAGTATCTCACCTCATCTAGAATAAGCGCTATCACAAGAAAGCAGCATCTATCATCAAGGATATCCACCATCCAGGCCATGCTCTCTTCTTGCTGCTGCCATCAGGAAGGAGGTACAGGAGCCTTAGGACCTTGCACCAGGTTCAGGAACAGGCTCTTGATCCAGCGTGGATAATTTCACTTACCTTCACTCTGAACTGATTTCACAACCTACGTACTCACTTCCATGGGCTCTACAACTCATGTTCCTAGTATTATGTATTTATGTATTGTTTGTAATTGAACAGATTGCCTTCTTTTGCTCATTGGTTGTCTGTCAGTCTTTGTGCGTCATTTTTCATTGATTATATTGTATTTCTTTGTTCTACTGTGAATACCTGCAAGAAAATGAATTGCAGTGTAGTTTATGGTGACATTTAGGTATTTATTTTGAACTTTATTTGGAGCTCAAATCATGCAAATCAAGTTACACCTGCTGCTGTAATGCAGGAATTACAACTATTGCTGGACAGTAATGCAGTGGCCAGACAATCATTAGTAACATTGGCTGAGGGATAATCATAGGCCAAGGCAACAAGGATGGTACTCCTCCTTGTCTTTAAAATACTGCCATAGGATCTTATGCACCCACCAGACAGAATGGATCTCACTCTAACCAGCCACCTAAAGAGAGGCATCTCCGGCACTGTAGCCTCAGCATGGATATTATGATTAAATTTCCCAGCTGAAAAGGTGAAACGCACTGAGCATAAGGTTAAATAACTGGGAGTGACAGTCTGCATCTCAAGCCAACAAAGACAGCAGCAAGTGATCTGCAGAGTTGAGGGTCATTGATCAAACCCTCCACGGGCTTGCCATTCCCAATTCTGTGACATTCTATTTGCCTACTACTTTGAGACATCTGATCTCTAACTCCAGCCTTTCCCACACTTTCTTTGACCCAGGACTGAGAACAAGTCAAAGTTCAGGATTCATTACTTCTAACAGCTCCACATTGATTGTGACACCATTACTAGCCTTACTGTATTCTTGTCATGGTCCTCGGGAAGTCTTACTGCATGAAAAAAGCTGTATAACTGTATCGTGTGCATCTGTCTGTGCTGATCTCTGCACAAGCATTTGGCAATGTGGCTCTACTCTCTACTTGCACACATCACGTGAAAAATCTCACCAGACCTTTCAAGAAACAAGCCCCTGGCCCAGCGGCACCAGGGAATCGATGTTACTCACCATTAGAGGGCACAGAGGAACTGGAGCAGTACAATACCCGTTGACTATTCCACACTGGAAATCTCTGGCATACCTGCAAAGCAAGGAAAGAGGTTTTAGTGTGATATAGAGCCTTCACAATGAATACACTATGACCCTCACACTCCAATGCAGAAAAGGAACAAACACTAACTGCAATGACTTTGGACCCAGAGGGCAGACCTTTGAATGAGGGCCAAGTACTTAGTGAAAGGACCCATCATAGACTGTGCAGCGACTGTTTTAATCTTTGATTAAGGGTAAGGCTCCTAAATGTCCAATTCTGGACTCAGCACACCAGGAGGGGTAATTTAAAATGCTTAAAAAATATAATTCACAATTTATATTAAATAACCCCAGTGCCATTACAAACGGGTTTAAGGATGAAGCAGCTTTGTTGGTTGGAAAAGTTTAAGCTGCAGCGAGTTTTCAGAATCAGAATCAGGTTTATTATCACCGGCATCATGTGACGTGATATTTGTTAATTTAGCAGCAACAGTTCAACTCAATACATAATATAGAAGAGAAAAATAAATAAATAAAATTTAAAAAATAATAATAAATAAGTAAATCAATTACAGTATACATATACTGAAAAGATTTAAAAATGTGCAAAAAACAAAAACAGTGTATATTAAAAAAAGTGAGGTAGTGTCCAAGGGTTCAATATCCATTTAGGAATCAGATGGCAGAGGGGAAGAAGCTGTTCCTGAATCACTGAGTGTGTGCCTTCAGGCTTCTGTACCTCCTACCTGATGGTAACAGTGAGAAAAGGACATGCTTTGGGTGCTGGGGGTCCATAATAATGGATGCTGCCTTTCTGAGACACTGCTCCCTAAAGATGTCCTGGGCACTTTGTAGGCTAGTACCTAAGATGGAGCTGACTAGGTTTACAACCCTCTGCAGCTTCTTTCAGTCCTGTGCAGTAGCCCCTCCATACCAGATATCATTTAACCTTTTCTGTTTTCCACCACTTCATATGGCTTCTTTTTTTAAATCCTCCCCCACCCCACCTAATTTCCTTTGCACCTTAAGATTTTTCTTAAACTTCAAATTTTATTCCATCTCTTGTTAAAGATTTTCAGCCTAAAAAATTAATGGCACAGCCTACCCAGAACGTAGCTGTCTGGTGATTAAGGTACGTGAGTGCGCTTAGAGCTAAGCTGATGGCCGTAAGTAAATGAATTAAATTAAATAAATACTCAGGCGAGGCAGGTGACATGTTGTCACTGAAGTATGTGGAAGCAAATGGGAGTCATCACATCTGCAGTGAGCGAGCAGATGGGGGAAACACGGCTCAAGAACTGACGAGACGGAGTCTGGGATTCCAAAACTGCCATGCATTTGAGAGAGGGAATGTTATTTTTCTTTTTTACTTTGGTTCACGAGGTGACCATATCTCTAAACGAAGTGCTGCTGAACTAGTCAGTCAAGAAGGACGGGGAGATATGAATAAGAGTGAGGCAGGCATGAGGATGGTGGCAGAAGTTCTGGGCTGTACAGTTGTTCAACATGTATCTGATTCTGACAACCAGAGATCGCAGGGCAGATGAGCGAACTGATCACTGAACTACAGGAGTCAAGACAAATTGGGGAAGTGGAAAGGAACAAGTCAGTATTAGGGAACAGTACACCAAATGGGTAGGCTCTATTCTCTGTAACCCTGAGCACGAGTCCTTAAGGCCAACCTGCCTGCACCCAGACAATTTTTGGGGGCGGCACAGTAGCATAGTGGTTAGCACACCACTTTACAGCACAGATGACCCGGGTTCAATTCCCAACACTGCCTGTAAGAGTTTGCACAATCCCCCTGTGACCGCGTGGGTTTCCTCCAGGTGCTCCGGTTTCCTCCCACAGTCCAAAGGCTTACCGGTTGATAGGTTAATTGTTCCATGACTAGACTAGTATTAAATCAGGGGATAGCTGGGCAGCGCAGCTCGAAGGGCTGTAAAGGCCTATTCCATTTTATATACCAATAAATAAATTAAGGACATCTCCCAGGGCTGGTGAGGAAAGATCCAGTTGTTGTAGTCCAGGTGGGAACAAATTACTTAAATAGAACAAAGATTTTAACAGATTCCTATTAACACTGAGGAAACAAGGCAATAAAGACAGGCTGGTTAGAAAGAAAAAAATTGATTTGAAGAGCTTCCACAAATATGTGAATATGAAAAGATTAATTAACCTTATTCTGGTTCTCTTACAGAGAGATTGTACTGAAGTATACAGAAATAGTAGAGAAATTATATTCTTAGCATCTGACTTCATGGAAGATACAAAAAACCTCCTGAAAATAGGCAAGAACGAAAAAATCTGGAGTAATTGAGAAGCTCAAAGAAATTAGTATTCATAGAAAAAAAAGCTAGCATTGGAGAAATTAACAGGATGGGAAGCTGAAAATCCCAGGATCTGGTGAGCTGCCTCCCAGGGTACTGTAAGAGGTGCCTCTGCAGGTGGTTGATGCATTGGTTCTCATCTTGCAAAACTGCATAGGTTCTGGAACAGTGGCCACAGAGGGAACATATCAAATGTAACACACTATTTAACAAGAGAGGGAATGAGAAAACAGAATGATCTATTAAAGTCATATCCGTGGAGAAGTGAAATGCTGGAATCTATTGCAAAGGGACTGGTCATTAGGCACATGGGAAATAATAAAGTGATTGGCTTCAATAATGAAAAGGAAAATCATGTTTGATGAAATTGTTGGAATATCTTTGAGCTTTTAGTTAGCCAAACAGGTAAGTGAAAACAGAGGATGTTGTGAATTTGGACTTCCAATAAAATGGCATGCAATAACTGATGAAATAAATTTAGACCACACTAACAAAGGTAGGTTCATAGTAGAGACTGACGAACATTTATGGGACAGAAAACAACAAGAAGAAAAAGATCACTTTTGTTTAGGGGGCTATGATCAGTGAAGTGTTGCAGGGATCAGTGCCGAGGTCTCAGCTGCTCCTAACTGAATAAAAGGATCAAGTGCACTATATCCAAGTCTACTGCTGATGCCAAGTTAAGGGATGAGGCACTAAGGGAGAAAACAACAGGGAGATGCACATCAAGGTTAAGTAAATGGGTAAGGGAATATCAGATAAAATATTGCCACGTTGATAGGAAAATAACAGAAAGGAAATAAAGTGAAGGTGTTCGTGTTCGGAGGGAGCTTGGGTCTTCACGTGTTCAAATCACTGAAAGTTAATATGCAGCACAATTTGTTGGTTTTTAATGCAAGAGGTTTTGAGTACCGTAATGCATCATCTTCCAATTATATCCAACCCTCTAGAAGTAAGGTCACTATCTCAAAACAAAAGGGTCAGCTACAGAGGACAGAATATATTTCTTAACCAAGAGAATAAATAACCTTTGAAATTCACACCTAAGAGGGCTGAGGAGACTGAGTCATTTGGTATATTAAGATTGATAGCCTTCAGATATTAAGAGATTCAAAGGAAATGAGTTAATTCAGGAAAGCGGTACAGAAGGCCAGCCATTATCTTGGAGAAGGCATAAGGGGCCATATAGCTACTTCTACTTATATTTTTAATATTCTTTCCACAGATGCTGCCTGACCTATTGAAACATTCCCAGCTACAGGAATAACATTACAGAGCAAATTTAGGTGAACAGCTAAGGAGCTTGGCCGCTCTTCCTTCAAGCATCATTAAACTGCTCTTAATATTGCTGCTCATTTAGACCTTAAGCCATAGGAGCAAGATTAGGCCATTCGGTTCAACGAGTCTGCTCCGCCATTCAATCATGGCTGATCCTTTTTTTCTCCTCCTCAACCTCATTTCCCAGCCTACTCCCCGTAACCTTTGTTGCCATGTCCAATCAAGAACATATCAATCTCTGCCTTAAATACACCCAACAACCTGGCCTCTACAGCTGCACGTGGCAACAAATTCCACAAATTCACCACGCTCTGGCTAAAGAAATTTCTCCATATCTCTGTTTTGAATGGACACCCCTCTATCCTGAGGCTGTGCCCTCTTGTCCTAAAACACTCCCCATCAAAGAATTCCAACAGATTTTCCCTGAAGGAAACCATGTTCAGTTTGTCCTATCTTGCCCTGTGTCACCAAGTACTCCATCACCTCGTCCTTAACAATTGACTCTAACATCTGCCCAACCACTGAGGTCAGGCTAACTGGTCTATAATTTCCTTTCTGCTGCCTTTCAGAATGTTTATCAGAGTGTTGTCAGAAGCGAGACAGCTGTACAGGTCTGTGGTCAGCCCAGTTTAAAACGTACATCAAGGTTTCACACGAAGGTCTGTAGCAAAAAAAGGCTCCAAAAACTCATCACCTATACTCACAGGAGTTTTCGGTTATAACTCAAAACTGCTCTACTCATTACATCATCACAATATCCACTCAGTAATCAACTTCCATTTTGGCTCATCAGTTGCATTCTCTGAAGCAGGTGGTTATGGGTCTTTGTAATCTTACTCCAAAGACTTGATCGTTTAATCTGTTTTACTATTCCCTGTGCAAATGCTTTTAGATTAGTCATTAAACATCAAACATAAAGAGATGCATGTATCTGCTGAGCCGACTGGTAAAGGTACAGTAGGGAATACCCCTACAATGACAAGTCGATCAAGACAAAACAGCCAGAGGTACCCTTGTTTCATAGTTCAAAGATTACAGGGTGAAGACCCATCTCAAATTTCAAAGTAAATTTACGGTCAAAATATGTTTATGTCACCATATGATTCACCCTGAGATTCATCTGCTTGTAGGAATTCACAGTAGAACAAACACACCCAATAGAATCAATGAAAAATGACAAAGATTGACAAACAGCCAACTTGAAAAAGACACAAATTGTGTAAATAACTAACTAAATAAATAAAGCAGAACTGAGAATTTGAGTTGTAGAATACTTGGAAGTAAGTCCATAGGTTGTGGAATCAGTTCAGAGTTGAGGTAAGTGAAGTTGCCCACACTGGTTCAGGTGCCTGATGGTTGAAGGGTAATTAGTGTCCCAAAGCCAGGTGGTAAGGAACCAATGGCGATAGAGATCAGAGAGCAAGTCTGGGATGGCGGAGGCCCTTGATGATGGATGCTGCTTTCTTGTGGCAGTGCTCCTTGTAGATGTCCTCGATGGTGTGGAAGGATTTTCTTGGGATGAACTGAGCTATGTTCGCTACTTTTTGTAGGCTTTTCAGTTCATGGGCATTGGTGTTCCCATACCAGGCTGTAGTGCAACCCGACAGGACACTGTATCTTCAGACTCACTTCAGAAATGAATCAAAGCCCGCTCAATGGAGCAGCAAAGGTGTACTGAACTTTTGAGATGGCAAACTTAGTACACTATTGTGCACATCCTTAAATTACTTTTGCAGACCATAGTACAATATCTTTTAACCACATTAAAGGTTGTGCTTCCCTCTCAGGTGGGTGTAAAAGATCTCAAGACATGTTTTCCTAGAGAAGGCAGAGAGCAATCATTGAACTCCAGTCAATATTTATCAATGTTACTAAATCAAATTTTGGTTCTTTTTGTTGTTTGCGAAAACCAGCTGGATACGAATTGGTTGTCCAGTTCTCCACACCATAACAACTGCTTTACCTTGGGAATACTTCATTGGCTGCAGGGCACTTTGGAAAAAAGCATGAAAAAGATGGGAAAATGAGCTTTTCCTGCCAGCAGAGGCAAACATCATTGCAGAGTCAACGATGACTGAAAAACAAGGGCTTACAAAAATCTATTAAGGAAACAGCAGGCAAGATGTCCAACATCGGAACTCTACATTGAGCCCCAGTCACTGGAACGTCGAGGCTGAAACTCTTCTAGCTGAACCTCATTAATCAACTTAGTTATGTATATTCACCAAATCATGTAGATCTTTGTAATTAAGCCAATTAGAGGTAATTGCACATCTTAAGTAAACGAAACATATCAGAATGAAAGCCTATTAAACTAAAGCTACATTTAGAATTTAGAAGGTGGTTTCAGAATGATTACCTCCTACAAACTCCTGCCAGGATGCATCTCATGCTTAATGACATTAAGGAAAGATTTGAAAAGTGACAGAGATCGTGGGAGACGCTGAGAAGCACAGTCAAACAATACACTGTTAATCCTTTAAAGGATGATTTAATAGACACACAGCACAGCACTGCTTTCAATCATCTCAGATGCAAGATTTTGTCTGACAGCAGTAGCATACTACGCTCAGTAGACTCTCTATTAGGGTACCTCCTATACTTAATAAAGTGGTCACTGAGTGTATGTTTGTGGCCCTTGGCTGTTGTAGCCCATCCACTTCAAGGTTCGATGTGTTGTGCATTCAGAGATGGTCTTCTGCACACCACTGTTGTAATGCATTGTTATTTGAGTTACCATCACGTTCCTGCTAACCTGAACTAATCTGGCCATTTTCCTCTTACTTCTCTCATTAACAAGCTATTTTCAACCACAGAACCCCTGCTCAATGGATGTTTTTTTTTCCCCCACACCATTCTCTGTAAATGAAAATCCCAGGAGATCAGCAGTTTCTGGAGATACTCAAACCACCCAATCTAGCACCAACAATCATTCCATGATCAAAGTCACTAACATCACATTTCTATCCCACTCTGATACTTGGTCTGAACAACAACTGAGCTGCTTGACCATGTCTGCACACTTTTATGCATTGAGTTGCCGCCACATGATTGGCTGATTAGCTACTTGCCTTATTGAGCAGGTGAACAAGTGTACCTAATAAATTGGCCACTGAGTTATGACCAAACAGTCCCACATGTTACAGGCTCTCAATACTCAGTTTTTCAAACACCTACTACAAAAAGCTTCCAACCTTATCACCATCTGGCAATGGTCTGGTTATTGAAAGATTGCAATTGCAGATTCTTGACCTGAATAAATTTAACCAGACATAAAAAAGATCATGAGACCTTCTCTTTCTCCTTACCAAAGGAGGATTGGAATCTATGAAATAAACATGACAGGCAAAATGCCAGCAAGAATATTTGGCTTGAAGGTGATGCAAGATGCAAGATTGTCTTCTGAGGATAAAATATCATTAGAGTTAATCATTTAGAAGCTTTAGGGCAGTGTCCAGAAGACATCACCATGTTGAGTCTCTGCCATTTAACAAATAGAAACTGAATTGGAGAAGCCACTTACATATTACGGCCACAACAGCGGGTCAGATATTGGATACTATGCAGCAAATGACTCAACTCCCAACACCCAAAAGTCCAAACAATATCCAAGGCAGCATACTGAACACTCTCTACTTGCCCGAATGCTTGCTACTTGTCGGAAGAAGGTGGCGCCAGCGAACAATACGACCAAAGGCGGTGTCCTTCAGACAGCTCACAAAACTACATCTTTTATTTCTTGTTCTTTCAATTATGATTCTGCTACCATTGGAGCCTGTGATTTACATTTTGATGGTGTGTTCTTGGGCTGATTGCGCGACCAGGCGCCTTGCTGTTTTCGAGGGAGTTTGGTGAGGTTTCGAGTGGAACGTGTGGCCTGGGGCACGAGCCCAGGATCGGCTTCATTTCTTGCTGATCTCGCCGATTAAAGTGTCAAGCAAGATTGAAATCAACGAGGATGAGAGCGGCAGATGAGCAGGCATTCAGCGCCATCTGCCTGCGTTTGACCGGTCTCCCTCCCCCCTCTCACGCACTGCTGCTGGAGGAAAGGGCCTGTGTGTAACTGGTCTCCCTCCCCCTCTCACTCACTGCTCCTGGGGGAAGGTGCCTGCATTTTGACTGGTCTCTCTCACTCTCCCCCTCTCACTCGATGCTGTGGGACTCTTGGGTCGTAGGCAAGGTTTGTGGGTTGGACTCTGTAGTTCTTGCTATGATCTGTTTCTGGTAACTCCTTTTTTATTGCTGTTTTGTGTGACTTTGATCAAGGTGGACTGGCTCTGCAGCCAATCAACAACACAGTGCTGAATTGAACTAGACTGAACATTCCTAGGCTGTTGCAATGACTGTGTGGTTTGATGATTTATATCCTATGTTGCACCCTTTTTTTCCCTGTGTGTTGGGTGTTTGATGTTTTCTTTGTCTGTGGGAAGATGAATCTCAGGGTTGTATACTGCATACATACTTTTGGCAATAAGTGTACTTTGAACTTTTTGAACTTTGAAAGCAGCTCTAATTCTTGAGACACTCACAAGAAGGTAGCCTACTTGATTGCCATCTCAGCCAGTCCAAATACTCACTGCCTCCGACATCTGTGAAGAATGCCTCCAGCTTATTACAAATACAAAATACTCCACAATTATTCATCTGTGCAGTTCTTAAGCTCTTAATGTCTACTACCAAGAGAGCCAAGGGCGGTAGGGACATGGGAACGCCAACTGCTACAAGTTCCAACAATTTCCTGACTTGCGAAAATGTTTTGGTCCTCCTTCATCACTGGGTCCAAAAGCTGTAACTCCACCAACACCCTCCCCACCCCATTCCACCCATCATAATGACTGTAACATTTTGAGGAGGTGCCTCAACTCGGCCTTCACAGGATCACTACATTTGGAAAGTAAACACAGGCCCAGTTAACAATGAGAATCCAAAAAAAAATGAACAAACATGGTGCCAAAGGACAGATGGTGTTCAAATCGAGTGAGAGAAAGAAAATACAATCAGTGGCCACTTTATTAGGTACACCTGCTTGATAAGACAAATATCTAATCAGCCAATCTTGAGGCAGCAACTCATTGCAGAAAAGCATGCAGACAGGGTCCCAAGGAGTTCAGTTGTTGTTCAGACTAAACATCAGAATGCAAAAGAAATGTGACCTTAGTGACTTTGACCATGGGATGATTGTTGGTCCTGACGGAGGGGTCTGAGTATCTCAGAATCTGCTAACCTGAGATTTTCACACAGAACAGCCTCAAGAGTTGAAAGAGTATGGTGCAAAAAAAACAAAAAAAAATCCAGTGAGCAGCAGTTTGTGGGCAAAACACCCTGTCAATGAGAAATGTTGGAGGAGAATGGCCAGACTGATTCAAGCTGACAGGAAGGCGACTGTAGCTCAAATAACCACACATTTCAACAGTGCTGTACAGAAGAGAATCCCTGAACACACAAACAAACCATTGAACCTTGATGTGGATGGTCTACAGCAGCAAAAGACCATGAGCATACACTCAGTGGCCACTTTATTAACTTCTGAAAACAAACCTGAAAGCTAGAGACTGTATCAATAATTTATTAGGTACCTTTATTGCTCTGAAATGCATGTTGAAATTTTAACGTACCTCAATACCAATTTACTGTTAAATTTAACTTGTATTCAGTACTCTGGTGCTGTGAAGTTAATTCCAGAATATTGATCATACCACACCCAAGAACCTTAGCAGTCACCAAGAGAGAAATTACTCAATATCAGTATGGATACGAAACAAACATTTATTCCAAGGAAGGCAGCTAGATAAATACAAGAGAAATGGAATAAAATGTATCACAAGGCCAATAAACCAGCGTGTAAGAAGAGTCTG
Organism: Mobula birostris; assembly: GCF_030028105.1. Classification (NCBI taxonomy): domain Eukaryota; kingdom Metazoa; phylum Chordata; class Chondrichthyes; order Myliobatiformes; family Myliobatidae; genus Mobula; species Mobula birostris. Next base: position 50,774,880 of record NC_092387.1, on the reverse strand, counting down.
GTATGAACTGATTACTTTTGGGTGAAGTTGCCCTTTTCTGTGCTATTTATGTTGTTTACAAGGGGAACAAAGCCTAATTTTTCCATCTAATCATTTCTGCTACTTTCCTATTATACTCAAGTGACATGAACTCCTGGCAATTTTTCTTTATTGTTAGAAATATCTCTCTTAGTTCCAAGACTACAATCCATTGCACCCGCCAAGACCTCAATCTCTGAAGGGGTTGTGTATCAGCCAAGGCGCAATAAATAGGTCCCTTAACTGCTTCTAGTGGGAGGGAGCTGAGACCACGAATTCTTACGGTGTTACATGGCTCTGACACAGCTCAGGACATACTTTCCTCTTTCTGCTGACCTTGGATGAGCATATGCAAAGTAACAAGTCAATACCAAGTCACCAGAGGTCTGAAACCAGTGCAAATGTCATTTGGTACCAATGAAAAACAGAACATAGACAAAGAAACATCTATGCAATTTTACACCACCAGGTGTCAATGGACAGATAACAAGCACATGGACTGAAGTTTGCATCCCTTTCAGAAAATGGGGCATGCCAATGGTGTGAGATTCACTACCTCAAGAGTTGTGGAGATTCATTGGATATTAAAGGCGTGAATGGGCGTGCCGCTGATATAAATGATTGGATGATCAGCCATGAAGTGATTGAATTTCACAGCAGGCACAGGGGTGTGGTGGAGGGGGAACTGAACAGTCTGCTCTGGCCCCTCTTTCTTGCAATTGGATGCAGGAAACAGACAGCCAATTAGTGCACAGCAAGTTCTATAAACCAAGAAAATTACAGTGTACAAAATCTTTTTGAGCTGTTTAAGAGGAATAATTGCTGAGATCATTTAATAATGATAAAAATGCAAACCTCATGGCGATTCTTTGATGCCAACACAAGGCTAATTTTGTCAATCTAATTCTTACTCCTGCAGGGCAGGACTCTTCAGCATAATACTGCAAATTTATGTATATTAATTGGAATTAGATTCAGAAAGTCCTTCAGCATTGTGATATGCATCAAAGTAATAAAGCATTGCCCTGGTAATAAACTCCAACATGCTGAGAAGCTACTTGCGGTTGGCTTATCTTTATTTTACATATATAAATTGAGCTATTAAGTTTGAGTATAGATCATTTTAGGGGGAACCTGTTAAAAGGGAATGATACTTTATTAATATCATGTGCAACCAGATACATTACATGTGACAAGATCACATGATGTGACAAAGCACCTGTCAGTCAAGGTAACACTGAAATTATAGTTACCAAAGTCAACAGAAGATGTATTCCCAGCTGGCAAACAGCTGCCAATTTTTTTTAAACACGAGATCCAATCCAAATTAAACTAACAAGTTATAAAATGCAGACACTAAAGATGCAAGGTTGTGTTCCCCACAAATGAGAATCAGGCATGGACACCGCCCAAACTGTAATCAAGAGGAATAGAGGCTTGGTAGAATACACAAGAATCAACAGGAGGCCACCGTTCACGTGTCTACAAGCAGCAAATGAATCATCTTTCAAAATCCGTGCACTGTTCTCGACTACTGCTCTAAATACGTCACTGTAGGAGTCCATCATCATTAAATAATGCCACAAGAAATGCAGTTGTGAGAGACGAAGGTCACTTGGTTAATCACTCTACTCATATAAATATAAATGGCAATATCAGTCCCAGTAATCTCTTAATTACTTTCAACACTTAATATGCACTTCCAGTCATCTCCTCAAAAAGTCTAAATATTAAAATGCTGTCAGTTTTTCCAGAAACTAAAACCATGGAATCTAGTGACCAAGCTCAGGGCCTAGTTTCTGCATGGCCTTAAAGATTTAAGGTTAGTTTTATTTGTCACGTGTACTTTGAAACAGAGGGTGAAACGCATTGTTTGAATCAAGTCAAATCAGTGAGGGTTGTGCTCAGCATCCCACAAGTGTCACCACACTTCTGGCAACAATATAGCAGGCCCACAACTCACTGACCCTCCAGGGACTGAAAGACATTTTGGGTGGCTGCAACATACACAACACTGGAGGAACTGAGTAGACCAGGCATCATCTACAGAGCGAAATGCACAGTCTACATTTCGGATTGAGACCCTTCACCAGGGCTACATCTAGATGGCAGACAGGAAGTATAAAATTTATTTGACAAAAACTCCAAAACTAGCCATTTTGTCACCTTGCTGGACAAACAAAACAGACAAATCAGAATGTCCTCACCAAGCTTCACGCAGCTTGCAGATTTGAAAATAAGTCACCCTTAGTTCATCAGGTCCAGTTTAAAAACCTTGAACTGCTTCCTGATCAGTGCTGTGGCAATAATTCAGCACACAAGCACAGTAGATTACTAGGAAAAGTTGGAAAAAGCATCCAGAGCTTTGAATCAATAACTACTCTGCCAACAAAACCTGCATCACAGCAGTGAATCTTATAAAAAATACAAAAAGGACCTGTGAAAGTGAACTTGAAAAAACCCCACAACACCAGGACAAAGTAGAAATTCTGCACACTGCTTTTACCACCTTTACCAGAGCTCCACGACAACAGAAGAAAATGGAGCTTCAAAGTATGATGCTTGCAACATCCATATAGTCACAGCTTTTTGTTTTAAACAGTAGAACCAACTCTTTTACATGGAACAGCCATGTTTCCTGTAGAATGGCCTCCCAGCTGCTAAGGCTGTAATATCCCCTCCCTCCCATCATCATCAACAGCTGAACTCTTTCATTTCGCTCCTTCAAAGGATTCAAGATGGGGAGGAGAGGGGATATCATAGCCCCAAAGAGAGAAGAACTGGAGCTGAATAATAATAACAAATATCATTTGACTCACAATATAGCTGTGCTCATAAAATGCCTCATTATTTATATTACAAAAGCAATACCTGTGAAAGGTTTTAAATGTTAAGCATTTCTAGGTTCAGATATTGCCCAACCTGTCAGTTTTCTCTTGTATTTCACCCTCCTGCACCTGCAGTATTTTTTTCCTGATTTTCATGTTACTTGTGTCAATTACATTGAGGTGTTACGAAAAGGTCATGGAAGTTGGAATAATATGGAAGATCTCTATCATCTGCCTCATTTCTCAAAGGAAGGCAAGGACATGAATCATGTAAAAATCAAAGTGCTGTAGGATTGGTATCCAACGTGGATCAGTTTGATACCCAACAGATTGTCAATAGAATCCTGATGAAGGGACTTGGCCCAAAATGTTGACTATTTACTCTTTTCCATAGGTGCTGCCTGGCCTGCTGAGTTCCTCCAGCATTTTGTGTGTGTTGCTCGGATTTCCAGCGTCTGCAGATCTTCTCATGTTTGAGATGGTCAGTAGAGGTGACTCCATTTTAGGAAAACATACAATTTAATAGCCAGTCAGATATTGGATCCTAATGCTCCAGAAGCCCAACCAATTGGTAGAAAGCCCTTGCTAATTGGTTACAAATTCCATATGGCTCCTTATTTGTGACTCTTATCCCCAAAACAGGAACACATCTTGGTTACCTCTCTATAGTCAGTTGATCAACTCAGAACAAAAATCAAACTTCTGCCAAATTTAGACCCAAACACAGTCCTATCACCAAAGTACTTCAACAGGCAACATGACATCACTCACTGAATGGCAGAATGCTTCAAGAAGTGCACCTACCCCAGTTCAGCTCACTTTAACGAATTGTTTGTTAATTACATTGTGCTGAAAGCAAGAAATATTGTAGAAGTGGTCATTCTCTCAAGCAGCTCTGCCAACCAATGAGACCATAAGAGCTAGGAGCAGAATTAGGCCATTTGGTCCATCGTGTCTGGTCTGCCATTCGATTATGGCTGATTATTTTTCAAAACCATTCTCCTGCTTTCTCCTCATAACCCTTAACCCCTTTACCAATCAAGAACCTATTAATCTATGTCCTAATGACTTGGCCTCCATTACCCTCTGTGACAACAACCACTCTGGCTGAAAAAATACTTTCTTATTTCAGTTTTAAAAGATCTTCCCTTTATTCCCTTAGATTCTAAAGTCTCCTACTAATGGAAACATCTTTGCGTGTCCACTCTTTCTAGCCTTTCAGTATTTATGTTCATGGTTAATCTTTTAATTCAACTCTACTTTCCTGCCAAGTGTCTCCTTTCCAATTTCATTATTTTCCAAAAATTCTTCAATCACTTTCTTGAGTTTCCTCAAAGACTGAGCATCCACAGCTCTTTGGGATGGTTGTTGTCGATCGTCTCCGCACCTTGTGGCGCGTCGTGTGGCAACCCTGCCATTTCTTTAGCATTTGTCTGTTTTTTATGAAGCCGAGTTGTTAGCTCAACGCTCAACCAGGCATGAATGGAAAGCCAGCAAGAGGCCGGCCAGATTCAAACCTGAGACTACTAGGCTCGAAGTCCAATGTGGATGCCGCTACATCATCGGCTCACTCTCTGGGATACAGAATTCCAAAAATTCACAACCTTCGGACCGAAGGGATTTCTCACAGCAGTAACACACTGTCAAGTCCTTTATCGTAACATTATCCCCCTCCAAGCCACTCACCATCCTGACTTGGAAACATTTACCTGTTCCTTCATTGTTGCTGGGTCAAAATTGTGGAATTCCCTCCCTAACAACACTGTGGGTGTGGTTACACCTCAGGGACTGCAGCGGTTCAAGCAGGGAGCTCATCACCACCTTCTCAAGGGCAACGAGAAATGGGCAATAAACGCTGACTTAGCTGGCGACACCCACATCCAGTAAATGAATAAAAAAAAATTCACTCCACTCAAGGCTGGCCATATAATATACTGTGGCTTGTGCAAGAACATAAATCATTACACATTAAAGAACTGAATTATCCAAAGTAAGCAATATTAGTAACTGATTTGCAAACATTTTATCCAATAATCTTTAGTTCATACTGATTACACAGTGGCCTCCTGATCAAACAACACGCATCTCCCTCAGTCCTATCCATTTTACTAAAGATGCTGAGAATTTGTCATGACCTTGTCATTGAACGTGCCAATCTTCTTGTCATGTTTCAAAGGGGTTTAAAAGCCCTCAGTGATATTTCCTTCAGCAAGTCTCACAAATTATGCCATTCTAAAACTTCTTCAATAGTCCTACAATGACTAAGGACTATTTCTAAAAAGAATTTAAAAACCTCCTTTCACAAAAGATGAAGAAAATCAAAAGGAATCATGGGGTCATCAGAAAAGGTCAGAGCGTATACAGGTTGACGATTTTTACTGTTCACTCTTTTCCAAAGACACTGTCTGGCCTGCTGAGTTCCTCCAGCATTTCTTGTGTGTTCTATTGGAATTCCAGCACCAGCAGATTCTCTCATGCTAAGACTTTCCTTCCCCGTTCAATATAATCAAGCGTAGAGTTCTGCACCTCGCTTTCCTGCCTGTACCTCTTTATACTCTGCAAATCTGCTGGCAAACATATTAACTGCATGACATTATGAATTTGGCTAATTTTGTTTTATCCTGAAAAATAGATACCAACAAACATTCAGAAGTAGTAGAGCTTCTAGTTATAAAGGAAACTCAAAGAACTGTCATTCCATTTGAATTAATCAAATGGTTTTATTATAAACACTTTGCCAAAGGCAGTATCTCTGCACCAATCCTGTATGATTTCTTCAGATGCCTTCTTCAGATCACTGCCTTTGATTTACAGAAGTTAGGCTTTATCCTGGGTGAGTTAATAAAACAAAGACTTCTCTAACATTTGAAAAAAAAATTTCATATTTATCAGTCTCAACCTGTGCACCTCAAGGGGGGTGATAATAAACAGCGTGTACACAACAAGTAATCCTTTTAAACTACACTAGGAGATCATTTAAAGGAAATCTTGAGCTCAAACCTTGTCGCAGTTTTATACAGAACTTATTACAGAGTTAAGTGAAGCATAATGATGCTTCGAAAGACAAAGAAGCCAACCCTGACAACATCACTGTGTGTGCTCCCTTTGAATTACCACTAAGCATTAAATCCATCGTAATTATGGCAAAATACCCCCACTGGAATCTTCATGGAACAAAGCTTTACTTCTACCCAGCTGACACTGTTTATGCATATAGTACCTTGGGAAATAAAACTCAGCTCAAGTCTTGATCAAAGCCCAAAGTTCGATTGGAAGTCCAGAAGTTGAGGCCCGATGCTGGAACCCTAAGTCTGCAAGTCCTCTGGGGAAGTCGAAGGCCAAATGTCTGTGAATCTACAAGTCTGCTGGAGACGGGAGGCCTGGGGTTAGAGGGCCAAGCGTGTACATGGGTTAGAGGGAATGAGGAAAGGGGCTTGTTTCGCTGTTGTTGCTTGGTATGTTCTGATTGGATGTGTTCTGCATTGTGGGAATGCTATGTTGGTGACACTTGCGAATATCCTTGGGCATGTTGGTTGTTAAAACAAATGACACTTTTTGCTGTATGTTTAAATGTCCATGTGATAAATAAATCTGGATATGAATTCACCTGCTGTGTCCTGATGAAGATCTGAAACAGACTCGCTCTATGTTGAGTATTTTGTTTTCCATCCCAGATATCCCTTTGTTCTCAATGCAGTTTGTGGGAGCTTCTGTGACAGAAACAGGCCCCATGTGACCTGTAAAATTACATAACCAGTTCCAACATCCATCCTTCTGAGAAGCTGGAGAAAGACACTAGAAAGAAGAATGGGGTTGTTCTCTTCAGAGAAGACATTTCATAGGGCAATACAGGATAGGTTTCTGATTAGCAAGGGTATCAAAGGTTATGGGGAGAAAGCAGGAGAATGGGGTTGAGAGGGACACCAAATCAACAGAGCAGACTCATGGGCCAAAAAGCCTGTTCCCATGTCTTGTGATTAGTTTAGATGAGAAGACGAGACAAAAGCTGTTGGCATCAGCAGATGGTTCAAAGGGCAGGGACTACATTCCAAAGTGAACCCCTCAAGATACACAAGGTACACGAGGGAAGACAAAATCCAGAATTTATTAACTGGAATGAGGCAGATCAGTCTTTCAAAGAGGAATTGCACTGACACTTGTTGGAAAGTAATTTTCAGGAGCTAAAAGCAAGAAGGAATGGAACTGACTAAACTCCTCTTGAGGGATCACTATGATTTCTTCTGTGTTCTAATGATCCTAAGACCAGTTGCCATTTGCTTCAAGACTTCTTAAAGTCCGACAAGTACTACAGAAAATGAGAACTCTTGCCTTAGTGTTCACTTGACATAATTTAGATTGAAGACAGTGCTCAAGATGTTCATGATTGACTGCATGCTCCAAGATCTCCAGACTTGCTTTGAGCTTAGTTTAGTTTCCCTTCGTCTGTCTTTATGCTGGGGACCAACCCATTGGATACAATAGGGTCTTTTAAGAGACTCTTGGATAGATACATAGAGCTTAGAAAAATAGAGGGCTATGGGTAACACGAGTACATGTTTGGCACAGCATTGTGGGCTGAAGGGCCTGTATTCTGCTACAAGATCAAAGAGGAGGTTCCAGACAAAGAGAAATCCAACCAAGACCTCAACGTGAGGAGCTGACTGAAATTGATGGCACATCTCAAAGGCAGTGAAGGTGGAAGAAGGCTGCAACAGTGAAAGTCATCTTGGATGCCATGCTACTGGACCCTGACCTCCAATCTGTCAAGAACCGTGTGTGGCTTCCCATGCATTAGCCTCTCCACATTAAGCACAGACATTCTCCAATAAGGGAATAACCCCTTAGGAGAACATCATACTCGACTCAAGTAATCCACTACTACAAACCTGCCAGAAATCCCCAAAATGACTCTCAAGCAGTAGAATATACAATTCACTGGCACTTCACCAGATGACAGAGAGGCTACTGTAAATGTCAGAGAGGGTAGCTTTCAGAAGAATTGTTAAAATAAGTCCATTTTTTAAAAACTGTAGTGTTAAAAAGGCTCAAGAAAACCTTTTGTTTGGGCGGAGAACCCCACAAAGATCCCACAACTGTGGATCCCCACAATTCCAGCTCTGCATTCATTCCACCATCTATACACTGAACAATCTTTTCCTCTGGTGGGACCTTGACAGCAATGGCTGAGTGAAGGATATTCCATGACTGCAGTGTGCTCATTCACTGCATAGTCTTGTAGAAGTATAATTTTGAGCCACCAGTCTAAATGACTTTCGTGACATTTTGTTGACATGAACAAAATAACACTTCCAAAGTCATTAATTAGCTGCTAAATGCTTTGAGACGTTCGAAGGCCACGAAAGCACCAACTGCTTCTTCGTACTATCCTGCAAATTAGAGCATTCATCATCTCTGCTCAGCCTTTATCCTTTTCACAACAAAACTGTCTTACTTGAGTTGCTTCAATAATCCCTCCCAAATAGAAAGACAAGTTTATCAGGAGCTGAAAATAAAAGCCACTTGGAAGTACTCTCCCTGCTGTCAGTCAAGAGAATGGAGCACAAGAACTGAAGGAGCCAAAACCATACAGGCAAACAAGTATAAACCAAAAAAGATCACACCCCTTACATCTGCCAGACTTTATCCCAGTGACAGTGTACTTGTCTGTTCCAGGCTCAGATTCATTCATTTATCACACATTGAAGCTAAGAAACAAATGTGTTGTTTGCGTAAAGAAGCAGCACAACCCAAGGGCGTGCTAGGGGCAGCCCACAAGCCACATATTCTGGTGCCAATTTAACATCCCCACAATGTTCATTACCAGAAGCGGCCAACTCATTTAAATTTGATGGGAATTAAAAGTTAGGATGCCCTAGCTTCGTGCCAACCCCCATTTCGGAGATGGGACGCTCTCGGGACGCCCTCAAAGCACCTGTGTTAATGCCCTTGCTTGAAAGCACCGGTTGAGTGCGGGAGAGGACTGGTGATAATGCCATGATTCTGGTGGTGCTCATTCACTGCAGGGTCTCCTAGAAGTATAATTTTGAGCCATCAGTGCCATGGTGACCTTGGTGTGAAGACCCACTGAGTTGTAGACCACAGAAACTTGACGTTTGGTCCATTTTGGTACTTTGTCTCCACTAGGCCTGTGTAATCGTTACTTTGCCAATTCAGTCATGGAGAGGTGCATGGGCAATGCCATAAGACATGATCAATAGGTTTATTTCAAGTGTTGGCTTGTGCACTGCTTAAGCCAAGCTTATTTTTGCAGCGAAGCTTTTAGGACCTGGGGTAGCTTAGTCAGTGGTGGTACTATGAAGTCACGTTTTGTGACAGACGTGGAAGTCCCACACCCAATGCACACTCTATAGCCTTCTACTACCAAGGTTTCGTCCAAATTACATTCAACGAGAAGTAGAGCGCCATGACAGCGTGGCGGTTAGCACGATGTTATTGAAGCTCAGGACGTTCCAGAGTTTGGAGTTCAATTCCAGCGCCGTCTGTAAGGAGTAAGTATGTTCTCCCCATGTGACTGCACGGCTTTCGTCCAGGTTTTTCGCCCCGGTTTTTCCGCCGGTTAATTGGTCATTGTAAATTATCCTGTGATTAGGCTAGTGTCGAATAGGTGGTTTGCTGGGCAGTGTGGCTCGTTACACCAGAAGGGTCTGTTCCACACTGTATCTCTAAATAAATAAAGTTACTGATTTACTGCTTGAAGGAAGAGTGGGTGCTCATCACCAGGGAGGGTTTCTTTCTCATGTTCTTCCTGATGCCATGAACCATCAGTGGATTGGAGTCAAAGCTAAAGGCAGCAAGGAATACTCATTGCCATCTGAGCAGAACAGTGTATCTGTCCAGATCCAGGAAATGTGAATGAAACAGTCTGCCACATTCACTGTAAATATGTTTCTACGAGGGCAGCTGTGTTGGGTGGGGCATCTTTCAACATCAGACCCTAGATATATACAAGAGGACTTCACAAATTTAATCAGGTAGGAAGGACTTCATATGAATTCAGGTCTATACCAATAGATACTCTTGTCTCTACCCTTTCTTCTTCTAAAATGGAGCAGTATGGCACATTTGAATAGCTTTCCTGACCTATTAAGATGGCATTAAAGAGTTAACTACATTGCTTCCTTTAACTCTCAATTCTCTGGATAGATCAAAAGAAGAATTTCACAATACACCTTTTATTCTAAACACAAAAAGTTTACTTTGCCCCTCCTAATGTGTGGGTAGAATAGAGGGTGTGTAGTAGCTTCATGCAGGATATAATTACTGTAACACCCAGAGACCAGGGAATCTTTAGCTTATTCGTTTATGACACTGACCTCTTTCTTATTTTAGAAGAAAGCTTTTATCTTTTCTTGGAAAGTGGACTTGATTGCTTTATAAAATCTTCATGTTTATGAAAATCATATTTACTACATGCAATAAAAATTATAACTCTTATTGAAAACACATGGCGGAGACAGAAAATCAGGCACAACAGCAAGGTAAGCAGTTCAGATCTACACAAACTACACTGCAAAACTTCAGAACGTTGCTACGATACCCCAGTCAAATACAGGCACTGTTGCTAGCACAAAGATCAGCTATCGCTAGGGAACCCCTGTGACTCATTGTGGAAAAATGATCAGATTGACAAGTAAATAGAATCTGAACCACTCCCAGTGGAGCTCAGTGGAAAATCTTGCCATTAGGAAACCCTCTAAAAACCAAAGCGCTAAGGGATCCAACAGGAAATTGGTTCCACCACCTCCCCCTTCTGCAACCACAACCTGTTTTCTTTTGCTGTGAATCGTTCTGTTTAAAGAGTGAATGCTAATCGGGCAGTTGTGGTTTCTACAGCAGATGCCTGAAATACCTCAACATACATTCGGTCAGACACCAGTTGCCTCCCACTGACAATGTGCATTTCAATCGAGTCTAGGAATACATCCTACAAGTCATATCATCTTGACTTGGAAATATGTCACCAGTCCTTCACCACACTGTTAGAATCTTGAAATCTCCGACCCAACAGTTCGTCACTAAAAGAACTGGAGTAATTCAAGAAGAGAACTCAGCACCACCTTCTTAAGAACAGATAGGGATTGGACTATAAATAACCACTTTGAACAGATCTCAAAAATGAATATACAGCAACTCATAAGAAAATATGAATTTCTTGTATATTGAACATAAAGGCAGCAAGGCCCCATGCTACAATTATTATCAGTCCGGACCATCATCATCAGCATTCAGGAAGCTAACAAGGTCGGCATGGTAGCATAGTGGTTAGCGTAACGCTATACAGCATCAGCTACAAGTTCAATTCCTTTCGCTGTCTTTAAGGAGTTTGCAAGTTCTGCTCGTGACTGCACGAGCTTTCTCCGTGTGCTCCGGTTTCCTCCCATATTCCAAAGGGTTAGGGTTAGTAAATTGCGGGCGTCGGAAGCACGGCGACACTTGCGGGCTGCTACCAGCACATTCCAGACTGTGTTGGTCTTTCGCTGTATTTCACTGTCTGCTTCGATGTACACATAATAAAGTTAATCTTTAATTTTAATTAATTAATTTATTAATTTGAGATACAGTGTAGAATAGGCCCTCCAGCCCTTCGAGCCACGCTGCCCAACAATCCCCCAATTTAATCCTAGCCGAAGAGGGAACCCACATGGTCATGGGAAGAACATACAAACTTCCTACAGGCAGTGGTGAGAAATCTTTACCTTTAACAGATTGCACAACTAGCAGAGCTGCTCTTTCATAGCTCTAGCAACAAGGGCTCAGTCCTGACCCCAGATGCTGAATGGAGTTGAAACATCCTTCCCATGGCCACATGAGTCTCCTCACTTCCTCCCATATTCCAATTTCATTAGAAACTACATGCCGTCAAAAAAGAAACAAGACGATGGAGCCCGGAGCAAAAAAATGACCTTTTGGAGAAACTCAGTGGGTCAAGCAGCATCTGTGGGATGAAGGAATTGTCTACGTTCCTGGTCAAGACCCTGCAGCAATCATGATTCAAGATTTTGACCCTAGTTCCTCCACACCCGAGTATGTCGATACCACTAACATGGGAAGGATGGGTGATCAGATCCTGTAACGTGAATTCAGGAAGTTAGGTGCCAAGTTAAAGGACAGAACCCCCAAGGTTGTGTGATCTCAGGATTGCTACCTGTGCCACACGCTAGTGAGGCCAGAAATAGGAAGATCATACAGTTTAACAAGTGGCTAAGGAGTTGATGCAGGAGGGAGGGCTTCAGGTTTTTGGATCATTGAACTCTCTTCCAGCAGATCGGTTATTTATGCTTACAAGAAAATACTGCTTACAGTGACCATGAGAATAATCCCTACTCACAGGCAATAAAACTGGACACCTCCATGACAAGGTGAATAGAAGTTTAACTGAAGTTCCACTTTAAAAAATTTCTAAGTCAGAAAAAAAAATATTCTAGACTTCCCCTATGACTACACTTTTGTGTACTATACAACTGTTATATGATATTCTCTTCAGTTAACAACAGATTACAATGACTGCATCCCCAGCATCTTGGCACAATGGCTTCAAATAAATACAATCAGACGGATTATGTCACAATATGTTCTGGTTGCGATACTCAAGTGAAATGGAAACTGCTCCTCAGTACTCTATTGACTCCATTTCCTTTTGGATGCAATTCAATCGTCCATGGTTCCCAATTGTAAGAACACAAAAGATACCAGTCACCTACGCTTCACAAATGGCATTATGTTGTAAGCCACAAATACAGGGTGCCAAAAGTATATTAATTAAAAAGTTCCATTTCCATTGTTAGCAACCCCCATCTTTTAGATTAAGACCTTTGATCTGAAGAAAAGCCATTCAATGAAGTACTTCAGCTATCAACTGAACAGAGTTGTATGTGAAGGCAGCAAGGTTGATCAGTGATTACCGAATGGTGGAAACAAGTCAACTTCAGTTGTTGAGGAAGGCAAAATGGAACCAGACTGTTGTAATGGGAACAATGTCACTGGAGAGAGACTGAAGTTAATAGTTTATTGAACAAAAACAAGCAGCAGACATCATATTTGGACGCTTTTGGAGGACGAGGCCTGTTTGACCCAATAGCATTTGCATCTAAAATTTCATAAGATGAAAGGACAATTCCATAGTTACAAGGCTTTCTTTGAACTGCATACAACTTTCACAGCTTCTTCTTCGCACCCACACTCTGGACACCCAAAATGAGCGTTGTCTGGTTTTTCCACTTACTGTTGTTCACAGCTCTAGGAACCTATTGTCCAGGGTTGCATTTTAAATTTAATCTACAATCCACCTTCAGGTCTAAAGATTGGTTGCTGATGTTAATATTTTGCTATATACCTTACAACCAGAATGTGCCCTGACACAGACTATTCCCTGAGAAACAGCAAGCCTGTTTCACTCTCTGCGCAGACGCCGCCTCACCTGCTGCTATTTTCAAGCATTTTTGATTACTTCAGATTTTGCAGTGGTTTAATTTGTGATCCATCTGGATGTGACACCACCTTTCATTTCACATAGAAACAGAGCACTGTGGTCGGGTTACTGTACTGTTGACACAGCGACACGAGTTTAAAACCCAAAGCTATTCAACAAAATGAATAGAATCAGGAATAAACTTTGGGGATGATTACAGCTACTATTTAACTAATGATCTGGCATAAAATCCCATCTGGTGCACTACGGTTTATCAAGTGAGGCGTATGCATGACTACGGAACTACCTTTGTGGCTGAATTTTAAATTATGTCTAAATGACCCAGCAAGCCACTTAGTCAAACACAAATACCCAAGGCTGACACTCAACTGTTGAAGTGATGGACATTTACAGTCAAATTAACACACAGTGTTCCAATGAGACTAATTAAACAAGACTTGCACCACGCTCTCCTTGGAAGCACGACAATGCTGGAAGAGAATCTGCAAGAGCAATTTTTTCTGGAAAGCAAAGGGGAGTCCTGTTGTGCATTTTGTTTTCTCTTGAAGAGGTTTGGGATTTTTTTTTTTGCATTAACAAGACACAAGCCCATTTGCAAACAAGTGCAAAAGTCAAGAAATAATTGCAAGGTAATACTGAAGCTGGAAACACCCAGAATACATTAATTAAACATCACGACATTGCACTGCAGCTTTAGCCCTGCAAGTGACAAGTGCAGGACACGTCCCACACAGCACGCAAGACAGAAGGTGGATGATCTGCCTAGCGCAGCTTGCCTCTTCGCGTTCACCACACGGGAATCGAAACATTGGAGGAAGCACTAAATCCCCCCTCACATTAACCACTTCATCATACACCTACAGCACTGGGGCTCTCAGTGTAATCAAGCACGGGGCTTATTCGCACAACTCTCAGTGCACACTTGTCACATGAATCAGCACAATGCGCCTCTAATATCGCCATGAAGCTCCTAAGGGAAATTATCCAAATGATATTCAGTTGAGGGTTGCTGTGGTTAAAAAGGATTAAAAAGGCTAGCCTTATTTGTCACATGTACATCAAAACACACAGTGAAATGCATCGTGTGTGCCAACGACCAACACAGTCCCTGGACGTCCTAGGGGCAGCCCGCAAGTGTCGCCATGCTTCTGGCACCATTATTGGGTGCCCGCAACTCACTAACCATAGCCCGTACCTCCTTCAACTGTGGGAGGAAACCGGAGCGCCCGGAGGAAACCCACACAGTCACGGGAAGAATGTAGAGACTCCTCACAGACATCGGTGGGATTTGAACCTGGGTCGCTGGTGCTGGAAAGCATTAATCACTACACTAGCATGCAGCCCTTTTCGTCCAATCACCCGCTGAAAGTCTGCCGAATCTGGTTTTCTAGAGCGCCACGAAAATGAATGTAGACCCATGCACTGCCAATACAAACATTATCAACACAGTTTAATTGATGTAGTTCTCGCATTCTGTGTTAAGTATTCCACTGCATAAGCGCACTGCATGGTGTTCACAGTGAAAGACAAGAGCAACTGCTGGGTATGGGATGAGAGGGTTGAGAAGGCCCTAACCCTACACTACAGATGTGTTTCCCATAAACCTTGCTGAAGTGCATTTCAATTAGAAAAAAGCAATTACAGTCATAGAGTTGGAGAAAAATACAACACAGAAACAGGCCCTTCAGCCCATCTAGTCCATGCCAAACCAATTAAACTGCCTACTCCCATCGACCTGCACTGGGTCCATAGGTCTCCATACCCCTACCATCCATGTACCTGTCCAAACTTCTTTTCAACGTTGAAATCAAGCCCACATACACCACATGCACTAACAACTCCTTCCACACCCCCACGACCCTCTGAGTGAAGAAGTTTCCCCTCATGTTCTCCTTAAACTTTTCACATTTCACACTTAACCCATGACCTCTAATTGTAGTCTCAGTGGAAAGAGCCTGCTTGCATTTACCCTATCTATACCCCTCATAATTTTGTATACCTCTCTCAAATCTCCTCTGCCTCTACGTCTTAAGGAATACGGTTCTGGTTGCCTCACTACAGGAAGAATGTGGAAACCATAGAAAGGGCGCAGAGGAGATATACAAGGATGTTGCCTGAATTGGGGAGCATACCTTATGAGAATAGGTTGAGTGAACTCAGCCTTTTCTCTTTGTATAAGATGATGAGAGGCATTGATCGTGTGGATAGTCAGAGGCTTTTTCCCAGGGCTGAAATGGCTAGCGTGAGAGGGCACAGTTTTAAGGTGGTTGGAAGTAGGTACAGAAGAGATGTCAGGGGTAAATTTTTTACGCAGAGAGTGGTGAGTGCGTGGAATGGGCTGCCAGCGACGGTGGTGGAGGCGGAAACGATAGGGTCTTTTGAGAGACTCCTGGATAGGTACATGGAGCTTAGAAAAATAGAGGGCTATGGGTAACCCCAGGTAATTTCTAAGGTAAGGGCATGTTTGGCACAGCTTTGTGGGCCGAAGGGCCTGTATTATGCTGTAGGTGTTCTAAGTTTCCATGTTTCTATATAGTCCATACCTATACAATCTTTCCTTCCAACTCAGGTCCACCAGACCCAGCAACATCTTCATAAATTTTCTCTGTATTTAGCTATATCATTCCATACAGATGCTGACTGACCTGCTGAGGATTTCCAAAAACTGCTTTATTTCAGATTTCCAACATTTGCAGAATTTGTATTTTCCCTTCTCAGATACGGAGTTAATTTAGTTCATTGCTCTCCTCGCTTGCAATGTCAGAGTCGGATTTATTTATCACGAGTCTCACATGGAGTTGCAGCTTGACAACCTTTGGCTATATGGGAGAAGGGGGAGGTGATAGATAGGAGCTACAGGGAGGTAGTTACCCCCAAGATGCAGGAGGCAGGTACCTGGGTGCGTGTCTGGAGGGAGAAAAGTGACAGGCAGCCAGTGCAGAGCACCCTTGAGCCATTACTCTCAATAACACTGTGGGCATAGATGTGTGTTGGGGGGGGCGACCCACGGGGGGGAAGCCGCAGCAAGCAGGTCTCTGGCACTGAGTCTGGATCTGTTGCTCAGAAGGGAAGGGAAGGGGGAAGAGGGAAGAGGTGAACTATTATGACTGGGGATTCGCTGGTTAAGGGAAAAGAAAGGAGGGTCTGTGGACAAGGACGCGATTTCCAGATGGTTTGTTGCCCCCCCCCCCCAAATGCCAGGGTTAGAGACCGCCCAGATCAAGTACCAATGACAAGGCTAGGATGAGTGACGAGGTTACGCAAAGTGGATTCATCGAGTTAGGTGCTAAATTAAAGGACAGGACCTCCAGGTTGTGTGATCTCATTCTGCTACTTGTGCCCCATGCTACTGAGGCCAGAAATAGGAAGATCATACAGTTTAGCACATGGCTAAGAGTTGATGCAGGAGAAAGGGCTTCGGAATTTTGGATCATTGGGCTCTCTTCCAGGGAAGGTGGCACACGTACAGAAGGGATGGTTAGCACCTGAACTGAAGGGGGACTAATATCCAAATGGGAAGGTTTGCTAAAGCTGCATACGGGGCGGGGTTAAACTAGAGATGCAGGGGGATGAGAACCAGAATGCCAGAACAGATAGTGGAGTGGCTGTGGAGAAAAATGGTGTAAAAGTAGTTACAAGGTCAGGAATCAAAAGGTTGAGCATGGTGGGACCAATGTTCTGAGCTGCGCATATTTCAATGCAAAGAGTATTGTAGGAAAGGCAAATGACCTTAGTGCATGGGTCAGCGTGTGGAATTATGACATTGTAGCCATTGGTGAGACTTGGTTGCAGGAAGGGCAGGACTGACAGCTCAATGTTCCAGGGTTCCATTGTTTTAGACATGATAGAGCGGGAGGGATTAAGGGGGGAGGGGTGGCGTTACTATCAGGGAAAGTGTCAAGCAGTGCTCGGACAGGGCAGTCTGGAAAGCTCATCTGGTATGTCTTTATGGATAGAAGTGAGGAATAAGAAAGGTATGACCACATTAATAGCATTATATTATTGACCACCCAACAGTCTGCGGGATTTAGAGGAGCGAACTTGTAGGGAGATTGCAGACTGTTGCAAGAAACACAAGCAAATTTGGGTGGATAGATCTCCAGGGCCTGACAAAGTGTTCCCTCGGACCCTGTGGGAGGACAGTGCAAAAGTTGAAGGGGCCCTAGCAGAGGTATAGAAAACATCCTGAACCACAGGTGAGGTGGCAGAGGATCGGAGGATAGCTAATGTTGTTCCATTGTTTATGAAAGGCTCTCAAATTAAACCCGGAAATTATGGGCCAGACAGCCTGACATCAGTAGTGGGAAAATTATTGGAAGGTATTCTAAGGGACCGGACATATAAGTATTTGGATAGACATGGACTAACTACGGATAGTCAACATAGTTTTGTGCATGCTAAGTTGTGTCTAACCAACCTTGTAGATTTTTTCAAGAAAGCTGTGATGATATCACGTGTCAGAACGTGATTGGACAGAGTTCAGAGCATGTGCAGAAATGAGAGAATGATCCAGAACATGGCTAAGTAAAAATGTGGTTTGGTTTTGTTGCTGTAAATAAAAGTTCTAATTCTTCCAGAATATGATTCTTTATTGCTAACCCACGGTACGTATTAATATAAAGAACACAACAAAAGCTACCAGGAAAGCTGATGAAGACAAGGCAGTGGATGTTGTCAACATGGACGTTAGCAATGTATCTATC
This sequence comes from Mobula birostris, assembly GCF_030028105.1. Taxonomy (NCBI): domain Eukaryota; kingdom Metazoa; phylum Chordata; class Chondrichthyes; order Myliobatiformes; family Myliobatidae; genus Mobula; species Mobula birostris. Next base: position 50,756,881 of record NC_092387.1, on the reverse strand, counting down.
AAGGTCCCATATGGGAGGTTCAGTTGCTTGGCATTCAAGATGAGGTAGTAAATAGGCTTAGAGATTGGTTTTGCGGAAGAAGCCAGAGAGTGGTAGTAGATGGCTGCCTCTCTGAACAGAATTGGGTTGAGAAGGATAATAAGTCAGACAAGATGGAATAGTGGTGCAGACACAATTGCCTGAATAGCCTAATTCTGCTTCTCCTTTTTAAGGTCTTATGGAAAACTTTGTGAGGATGTAATTTATAATATATACCCAAGATGCTTTTGTAAACTAATTTTATTGCAAGTGTACTGACAGTGCAATATTAATTACAATCTAATGCCATTACATTATAGTGTGCTGTGCTCAGGGGAAGTTGCCTTTAATGCTTTTTTAATTTGTTTTTCAGACAATTTGTATTTATATAGTGAGATGATAATAAAAGGGAAAGGCCAGGAGGCTCTGACTTACATTCAGAGCTGCAAAAGGACTTTATTATATAGTTCTTTATTATAAAGTTCTATACAAACATCATGAGTGGTTAAAGAGGAAATCCAATGGTGTTTTGCACAATACATATCACAAAATAAACTTTAGATGAAGTGTCCATGAGATCAGTCAAGTAGCAACTCTACCACTAAATGATATCAAGTGACTGAACTTCGAGCAGCTTAGTTGAAGACCACGTGGCTAGCCATCTCAAACTACACTCAGTGTCCACTTTATTAAGTATACCCATACACCTGATCATTAATGCAATTATCAGCCAAACATGTGACAGCAACTGAATGCATAAAAACATGCAGACATGGTCAAGAGGTTCAGTTGTTGTTCAGACCAGACATCAGAATGGGGAAGAAAATGTGATCTCAGTGACTTTGACCGTGGAGTGATTGTTGGTGCTGGTTGGGGTGGTTTGAGCGTCTCAGAAACTGCCGATCTCCTGGGATTTTCACACACAGCAGTCTCAAGAGTTTACAGAGAATGGTGCGAAAATCAAAAAACATCCAGTGAGTGGCAGTTCTGTGGGTGAAAGTGCCTTGTTAATGAGAGAGGTCAAAGGAGAATGGCCAGACTGGTTCAAGCTGACAGGAAGGTGACAGTAATTCCAATAACCCAGCATTACAACAGTGGTGTGCAGAAGAGTGTCTCTGAACCCATGCCATGTCGAACCCTGAAGTGGATGGGCTGCAGTACATTCCGACAATCTTCCATCCCTGGACTCACTTTACACCGCACGCTGTCAGAGCAGTGCTGCCAGGATAATCAAGGACACGACCCACCCAGCCAACACACTTTTTGTCCCTCTTCCCTCCGGGAGAAGGCTCAGGAGCTTAAAAACTTGTATGGCCAGATTTGGGAACAGCTTCTTTCCAACTGTGATAAGACTGCTGAACGGATCCTGACCTGGATCTGGGCCGTACCCTCCAAATATCCAGGCCTGCCTCTCTGTTTTTTTTTGCACTACCTTACTTTCCCTTTTCTATTTTCTATTTATGATTTATAATTTAACATTTTAATATTTACTATCGATTTGTACTCCAGGGAGCACAAACAGCAGAATCAAATATCTCTGTGATGATTGTACGTTCTAGTATCAATTGTTTGGCAACAATAAAGTATAAAGTATCCGTAGACCATGGACATTCATTCAGTGGCCCCTTTATTAGGTACAGAACTCACCACTGAGTGTAAGTGACATTCCATAACCTTGGTGCTCTTTTCCTGCAGTTCAACTTGGTATTAAGCTCTGGGATACTCAACTCCACAATTGAATAAGCATTCATGGACATGACCTGTCAACCCACTGCAAGCCCCATTTGCACAGGCTGCCTCCGCCTCACAGTCTACCATGTGATGGAAAACCACTCAAGAAAAATCGATGTTAAACCTTGACATAAAGCGCATTGCATCTATCTTTGCCATTGCTAGATCAAACATTGTTACATCCCCAAAGATTCAACAGCTCTCAGGTCAGATTTCACAACATAATATTATTCAGCATGTCATACGTACCCTGCTCAGTCACACAAAACTCTCGGTGATCTGAGCTCCACAGCAATAAATTTAAAATCAATCCTCACCTTCAGGATCCTCACCCTTAAGTCAAAATACATCAGCTAACCATACACTTTTCCAATCACAGGTCCCTCCATTCCTTGCATTATTGACAGACATATCATATCCAATCTTCTGCTCCTCTCATAATCTCGCCACATGATCATAAAACCAGAAGAGCAGAATTAGGCTATTTAGCCCATTCAGTCTGCTCCACTATATATCATAACAGAGTATTTTTTTTAAAAAAGCCCCATTCTTCTGCCTTCTTCCTGTAGCCCTTGAACCACATCTCCCCTTACCAATCACAACCTACTAATCCCTCTCTGCCTGAAACACAACCAATGACTTGGCCTCCACAGCCCTCTGTGGCAACAAATTCCACAGATTCGCCACCCTCTTACTGAAGATATTCCTCCTCATCTTTGTTTTAAAGCTACATCGCTTGATACTATCCTCTCCTACTAATGGAAACATCCTCTGCACTTCAACCAGGCCTTTCAGGATCTCCTCTCATCCTGCCTTTTGACAGCTTCCCCGCTCCCATTTTCTCTTCTGAAGTAATGTCATTTCAACATGGAAAATCCAAGTTGGTCCCTCAACAGTCATTTCTCAACAACAATGCTTGGCTTCATTAGTAAATGCATAAAGTATAAAACGGAAATTATGTTAAACCTGTATAAATCCAGAGTCATGCCAGAACCACAGTATTACATTGAATTCTGTTCATCATACTAGGGAGAAAATGAAGGTCCACAAACTATCTACTAAAAAGTACCTGATGGGGATGGACAGGAGAATCTGGAGATACTCTCCCTGGCGTACGCAAGGTGAGAACAAACTTGATAGTTGCATACAACATCCTGGCTTATGGAAGACTGATAGAGAAGGCCAAAAGAAATATTTAAAATTTGGGGCAAAAGATAGAAGAATGAAAGGACTTATTTTTTCAATGGTTATGATCTCGAATGCATTGCATTTAAGGATAGTCAAAATAGAAGTTGGCCTTTACAAAATAACTGAAGGGGCACTAGAGTAGAAAACTTGCAAGGCCACAGGGATAGGGGGAAGTGCACAGGCACTGGGTGAATTAACTGGGGAACTTAACTGATGGAACTACTCCAACAGGAACCAGTATTGATTCAACGGACTGTCTGGCTTCCTGTGCCGCAGCAGTTCTAAAATGAAACATTAGCATGACTGTGGGAGATTGTTGGGTACAAACTGTCCACATTACAACTTAAAGCACCTTATAGAAATAATTCACAAACAGCAAAGCACTTTGGAACGTTCGGAGAAGCTGCATTAAAAATAAAAACTTTTCTATAGAAACATTTTTTCCTTTTGGTTTTGAAACTTTTTTTTTCTCCTCCTTGGAATAGTGGATGAAGGACTCAAGGAATCATCCTTGCTGTCCTGCATCTGCCAAACAACGGTTAAGCTTATTAGATTCAATGCTGGATCACTGAGGCAGAAACTTAATCGCACTGAAATGCAGAGTTTGGGCATCAATCAATCTGCTCCACTAAATGATTTTTTAACAAATGTCAAAAATGAAAAATGGCTTTGCCTCTAATGATTCTGTTCTGTTTGATGTTAAGCACTGTTAGGAAGGGAATCACGTAGGCAAGCAACAGGTGCCAACTTCAGCTATCCAATTCCCACATGCTTACAAACAGGCTGTGCAAAACCATTTATTACATAGGGTGCTTTCAACAACATCATCATTTTTTGTTCTGAATTGGAGCCTGGTTATTTGACCCCTATCCCAGCCTGAGAAGTTCAAAGTTCAAAGAAAATTTATTATTAATCTCAGGAATATCTCACCATATTCCTGAGATTCATTTTCTTACGGGCATTCGCAGTAGATACAAGGAACACAATAGAACCAATGGAAAACTACTCATAAAGATTGACAAAGCGCAAAAGACAACCTGCGCAAACACAAAAAAACAAGTAATAAAAATGAATAAATACGTAATAAATAATATTGAGAACATGAGTTGTAGAGGCCTTGAAAGCCAGTCCAGAGGTTGTAGAATCAGTTCAGAGTTGAAGTGAGTGACGTTATCCACACTGGTTCAGGAGCTTAATAGTTGATAGTATTCCTGAACCTGGTGGTGTGGGACATCAGACTCCTGTACTTTCAGAGGATGGACTGGATGGTGGGGTCCTCAATGTTGGATGCTGCTTTCTTGTGGCAGTGCTCCTTGTAGAAATGGTAAATGGTGGGGAGGGCTTTTCTTGTGATATATTTGCCACTTTTTGAAGGCATCCATTCATGGGCATTGGTGTTTCCATACCAGGTTGTGATAAAATCAGACCACTGTACAAATATAGAAGTTTGTCAAAGTTCTTAGATGACATGCCAAACTGCTCAAGCTTTTAGAGAGGCTGCCGGGTCTTCTTTGTAATGGCACTTACGTTCTGATCCCAGGACAGATTCTCTTAATGATAACGCCAAGGAATTACAAGTTACTGAAAGGACAAAATGTCCAGTCAGAGCTGGATTGGTCCATATAGCGGCAGATCAGATCAGTCCGTTCTACAAGTCAGGAAGGTTTTGCCTGGTATTACCACGTGTGTCCTCTACTTCCTGATCAATAATGATGCACAGAGGGATCATCGATCCAAGCTCATAGCTCACAGAAAGTGGTCATGCAGGTAGATAGGGTGGGGTAAAAGCAGCATATGGTATAATTGATTCATTGATTAGGACCTGGAGTATAAAAGTCAAGAAGACACGTGGTAGCTATATAAAACTTTGGTTAGGGCACATTTGGAGTATTCTGTGCAGCTTAAGTTTTCGCGTTACAGCAAGGATGTGGGGGCCGAGGAAGAGATGCAGAAGAGGTTATCCAGGATGTTGACTGGATCGGAGGGCATCAGAGACTGAGGGGAGATCTAATTGAAGTTTATAAGATTGGGATAGACAGGGTAGGTATTCAGAATCTTTTTCCAAGTATAGAAACGTCAAATGTTAATGAATGTGCACTTAAGGTGAGAGGAGAAAGTTTAAAGGAGATGAGTGAGACAAGTTTAGCATTTTTTTTTAAACTCAGAGGGGGTAAATGAGGTGGGAGAGGCTGCTGGGGGGGGAGGGGGGAGTGGAGCAAGCAGATATGACAGTGGGGTTTGAGGGGCTGCCAGAGGGTCACATTATTGAACCATGGAAATAAAAATAAAAAGTACAGGCAGAAAAGAATTAAATTCGGCGTTATGTTGGTGCAGACCTTGTAGGCTGTCCGAAGTAATAATGTCCTTGCAGCAACGCAAGCTATTTTCCCCTCTTCCTCTCCACAAGTATCTCTGGCTCAGATCAGGTGTGGACACATTGAGCATGTCCTCAGGCCCCAGTTACATTCAGGCTTAAATTTTAAACCAGAAATTGGCCTCCACACGAACTTTCACACTCGTCATCCATCAGCAACAAACAGCTTCCGCACTTCCCCCAAGAGGGGGATCACCTCTGGGTATCACTGCATTTTAGACTCGAGGTTTAGATACATTTGATGCTGGCAGTAGTGTAGCAGTTAATGGAACTGCTTTACAGCCCCAGCTTGTAAGATTGAGGTTCAATTCCCACCGTTGTCTGCAAGGAGTTGTACGTTCCCCCACCTCCAGGTGCTCCAGTTTCCTTCCATATTCCAAAGACGTACAGTATGTCTATAGTTAGAAAGTTGTAGGAATGCTTGTTGGTGTTGGAAGCATAGTGACATTTGTGGGCTGCCTGGCACAATGCTCACTGATTTCATTTGATGCAAGCTTTGATGCACACGTTAACAAATAAAGCTAATCTTATTTTAAGGGCGCTTTGCTGGACCACTTTAGAGGACGATTAAGAGTCAACCATATTCCTGCGAATCTGGTGTCAAAGAGCTACTCTGGGTTGAGGTTATGTACATTAGTGAAGCAGATGAGCTTTTCCAGATAATACAACAGTTTCACGGTCACACGTAGAGACCAGTTTCTTCTTGTTTTTAGCTAACTCTGTAATTGCCTTGGCGAAATTTGAGCTTGAGTTCCCCGATTGTTAGTTCAAACCATTGGATTACTAGTCTGGCAATTTAACCACAGCATCACTATTCCGCAAGAGCAAGGGGAATGAATAGAGGAGTAGATTGACTTGTAGTTCCTCATGCCTGCTGCTCTGACACAAAATGATAGCTGATCCTGTACAAAAATCAACTTTCCCCATCCTTCAGCTTCCTTTTGTCTAAGTATTATTAACTCATCCTTCATTGTACTCAGCAGCCAAACATCTGCAGCCCTGTAGGGTGGAGAATTCAAAAGATTTGCAACTGCTTGAGTAAAGGTATTTCATCTTACTTCAGTTCTAAACATCCAGCAAGTCTGAGACACTGGCTATTTAAACAGAGAAGCCTGAAACTATGAGGACATATGGTTCACAGTATGCTCGAGCTGTACCGCAGAGAAATCTGTAAAGCAGTTTTTAAAATAGTGCTGACATGCTGTCGCAGCTTTTAATTGGGTTGAATTCAAACTGAAAGGAGAAATAAAGAACAACTTATTGCTTAATAATGCACAAAGGAATGCAAGCCAATAGTCTGAACTAAATTGGAAATATCAGCTCTTTCAATATTAATAGATGTTTAATCAATAAAACAGATTGCAGCCACGGGTCTGCAAGCAGCCTTGAGAACATTACCATAGTAACATGACTGGGGCGTGAATACCCATTGATGCTAGCTATATCTTCCATTACCTTTTGTAGGGTCAGTACTGCTGCTGAATGCTAAGTAGGGGAAAAGCACCAACTCGGAATCCCTGCTCCCTGGAGAGGCAGGATTTACTGATATAGCATGCGTAAAACTGACACTTCACTCGCTCTCTGCGATCGGCTGAGTGCAGCAACTTGTCCAAGGTACGTGTAAAGAATCAAGAGCACCGAACTCAGCAAAAAAGTCAGATAACCCTTCAAGTGCTGGAAGGGGAGAGATTCTACTGCAGTGAAAGACTCTGCTGCAGAGAGGTTCCAACGGGAAGCAAAACAAGACCGAGAAAGGCAAACACAGAATCAGTTCCTGTGTCAGAAATATGAACAGTGCAATTTTAAACTCAATTTATGGGCAAGGATTTCTACAGGTTTGGATGGGATCCAAATGTGCACGAGACCATAAGCCATTGGAGCAGAATTAGGCCTTTCGTCCCATCAAGAGTGCTCCACCATTTCATCATGGCTGATTTATTATCCCTCTCAACCCCATTCTCCTGCATTTTCCCTATAAATCTTTGATGCCCTGACTAATCAGGAATCTAACAACCTCCACCTTGAATATACCAAAGGAGCCTCTGGTCTATGGTAATGAATTCCACAGATTCATCAGCCTCTGGCTAAAGAAATTCCTCCTCATCTCTGTTCTAAATGGATGTCCCTCTATTCTGAGGCTGTGCCCTCTGGTCCTAGACTACCCCACTATTGGAAACATCCTCTCCACATCCACTCTATTTAGGCCTTTCAATATTCCATAGGTTTCAATGAGTTTCCCCCTCATTCTTCTAAACCCCAGCAGATACAGCATTATATAGCTACTAAAAAACTAAAGCCATGCAGGATGCAAAGGTACTGGAGTAGCAAGAGCTAAAAATGGCATCGGAGGTTTTTGTGGACCTGGGCGACTTATTCCAGTTCATCTACAAATCAGTTTAAAATCTCCTGTTCTCACGTTTCCTTTTTTCCTTTTCAGGGTGGCCGGGGTCCTCTCAGAGCCCATGATCTACAGCTTCACTCAAACGATGTTCTTCGTGAACAGTGGGCTCAAACTCTTCGAAACTCGCAGAGCAGCCCAAGTTTCCGGATCTCCAGGAGCGGCTTGGAAAAGGTGTGTCTTTGGGGTGACCCGATTCCTCACCAGTGTTGCCATCTGAAGCATCCCAGGAGATCGAAAGGTCAAGTCAATGGGTGCGGTTGTCAGAATCCTCTCCCTCTCCGTCCCCCCACCCCCCCCACCAGTTTGCTGATTCTCGAGTTGGTGGAACTTGAATAGGCGAAGCTGCAAATTGTAACATCAAAACAGTGAGCTGTTAGCCTCCCCCTCTCGCTGTGGGAGGAGCAATATCTCTCTCTCCCAGTCACTAGTGAGAGAGACAGAGAGAGCCTATGTGACAGCAAAGTGTTCGGATGGACAGTAGTTTTCAATCGTGGTCTCTGGATGCTTGCTACTGCATGGTGGGTCATGTGGGGGTGCTGATGCTTTTGCTGCAGTAAGTGGGGCGAAGGGCGAGAGGGAAGGAGTTGATGCTTTTACTGTTGCTTGTGCATGGGGGGGGGCTTTGGGGTTCTAAAGTTTTTCTGTCATTTATTCTTTGTTTATTTTCCCTCTCTGTTTCGTGGATGTCTGCAAAGAGGAAGGATTTCAGGTTGCATACGCTATACATTCTCCGATATTAAATTGAACCATTGCAGATTAATGTGCTTCTGTACCCAATCTCACCTTTGCACAGTTATAACAGTATTGTCTGCTTCAATGCGCTTTGGGAACGTCTGTCACATTGGATTATCACACTCCACATTAGTCACCAAAAACAAATCATAACTCCATCTTCTTCCTTTAAACCTGATAACTCCTGCAACAGTTTGCCCATTGAGCAGACAGAGTTGAGTAAACAGGGTGGTTGGTAGCTTTTACTCTGGAAATAGTCCACTCTCTAACACAAAACTTATCGAGATCCCTTATCCAAAGCAAACGAAAATGTGGTGACTGTGAGAAGCAGGAGTCAGCCTATCTGCTCCACCATTCAACTGAATCAGCCAGTCCCTATTTTAATTTGACAGGACCAATAATGACGCTAGCTTTAATTTCTTAGATAGTGTTTCAAAGTTGCTTGTCAGGGATTTCAGTTGTCCAAAGCTCCATAATTATATATAATCCACTGGCAGCAGTGTTAATAGCAGTGCTCAACAGACTAGGGATTCTACGGACACCAGATTCGGTGACAGCGACCCGATCGAAGAGGCTCAGCTGAGGAAGCCGCAGCCACAGGTGGTGCAAGAGGAAACAGAAATGGAGCAAGAGAGCCAGGGCGCTAGCGAGGCTGAGAGTTAACCCGACCAGACCGGCAGTACCATCACTTTTCCTGGCCAATCTCCAGATAATAAAATCAACTCACGGAGACCGAGAATGAACACACTCAAGGAGATGAGAAACTGCTGCATTCTGGCTTTCACTGAAACATGGCTAAATAACAACATGCCCAACTTGAGGTTTCAATTCGAAAGGATGACTCTGTTCTGTGCAGAGAGGAACTCTGTCAGAGAAATCCTAAGGAGGTGGAATCTGTGTGTACATTAACAAAGGTAGGTCCACAAACTAACCTATAGTTAATGGTCACCGCTCTGGGTAATTGAACATTTTACAATTAAATGCCAACCACATTCCCTGCTCTGGGAGTTTACTGCTGTGTTCATCACCAATGTCTACATCTGCCTGAGCATGAATGTCAAGGTCACACTGGGAGAGCTTTACAGTATCATCAGCTCTCTCCAAAACAAGCATCCCTTCATAATTGCAGGACATTTTATCCAGCATACTGACTGTTGCTGAAAACGGAGAAACCAGTTGAAGAGGATCATCACTTTTGTGGCCTAATGAAGCAATCCCTATGCTTCAGGACTGTTTCGAATGGACTAACTGGCAGATGTTCAATGAGATTGTCACAAACAGAGAAGACAGAGACCTCAAAGAATATGCTTCATCTGTTATCGGCTACATCAGTAAGAGTGCAGCCAACAAGAACAGTCATCTCACTGCCCAACCAGAAACCCTGGCCAAATCCAGAGGTGCGGTCCTTACTAAAATCCCAAGATGTTGCCTTCAAGTCTAGAGACAGAACGGTTCTCAAAGTAGCCAGGAGAAACCTCACCTTAGGCATCAAGAGGGCAAAGGCTGCCTACGCACAAAAACTTCAGGAACACCTCTCCAATAATGACCCCCAGCATATGTGGCTGGACATCAAGGGCATTACAGACCATGCAAGGAAAAACAGCGTCAACTATACCAGCGCCTCCTCCCTCCCTGATGCTTGAAACCACTTTTATGCCCTCTTCAAGGCATGCAACACAACGCCAGCCACAAAAGCTTTCTCCCTCCCAGGTGCATAGCCGCTGTCTGTAACGTGAGAGTGACTCTGCAGGGAGTTAACCCCCATTAGGCAGCCAGGCCAGATAACATTCCAGGCCGAGTACTCAGGGAGTGTGCACACCAGCTCATTGACATCTTCAACACATCACTCATCCAGGCTGCTGTCCCCACATGCTTCAAATCAACCACCATCATCCCTGTACCAAAGAACTCTACACCTTCAGAACTAAATGACGACCCACCCAGTGGCAGTGATGCCGATCATCATGGAGTGCTTTGAATGGCCAAAAATGGCACATACCAAAGACTATTCCTGCCACACTGGACATTCACCAATATGCTTACTGACAGAACCGTTCCACGACAGAGGCCATAGTTTCTGTCATGCACTTGGCCTTGACACACCTAGAAAACAAGGGCACATGTCAGAATGCTGTTTCTGGATTTCAGTTCAGCATTCAACACTATTGTCCCACAGACCTTGGTGAACAAACTCCTGCTCCTCGGTCTAAACACACCACTGTGCAGCTGGGTGTTGGACTTCCTAACAAACAGACTTCAGATAGTCAGGATACACAACTGCTCCTCTCTCCCCATCATCCTTAACGCAGGTGCCCCCAAGGGCTGTGTGTGGAGCTCACTGCTGTACACTCTGCTCACACAGGACTGCACGGCCAAACGCCCAAGCAATCATATCGTCAAGTTCACTGATGACACAGCAGCGGTGGGGCTCATCACCAACAACAATGAGACAGCCGACAGAGAGGAGTTAGAAGAGCTCGAGGCCAAGTGCTACACACAAATAACCTCTTCAATGTCAACAAGACAAAGGAGATGGTTATCGACTTCATTAGAACTTGTACCCCGCACAGCCCCCTTTACATCGGCAGCACAGCAGTGGGAACTGCAGGTAGTTTCAAACTCCTGGGCGTGCACATCTCACACATTCAGGAAAGCTTACCTGGGCCTCTACCTTCTGAGGAGGCTGAAGAGAGCTGGACTTTACACACCCCTGCTCACATCATTCTACAGGTGAACATTAGAAAACATCCGTACAAGCTCATCACTGCATCGTATGGAAACTGCACTGCAGCACACAGGATGGCTCCATTGCGGGTAGTCAAAACTGCCCAACGCATCACCGCCACCAGCCCACCCGCCAAGGATACAGATATAGAAAGGTGTCGGAAAAGGGCCAGTAACATCATGGAGGATCCCACCCACCCTACTCGTGGACTGTTTGTTCCACCCCAATCAGGGAGGAGACTACGTGGCATTCACACCAGGACTACCAGACTCAAAAACAATTACTTTTCCCCCAAGCAGTAAGGCTGATCAAAAACTCTGACAACTAACTGTACCACTACTTCATTATTTCCTGTCAGTCACCTTATGTATGGCCTCGTGTCATTTTACGGACATACAGTCAATCTATGTATACGAGCTATATTATACATTTATATTAATCGTGTTTTTTGTTATTATTGTATATGTTATCTTTTGAAGGTTCTTTTGTGCTGCATTGATCTGGAATAATAATTATTTTGTTCTCCTTTACACCTGCGTACAGGACATGTCAATAAACAACTTTGAATCATGAAGCTACAAAGCCACTTTTCAGCTTTTTCCCCTTCAACCTCTAGAACATAGAATAGTACAGCATATTACAGGCCCTTCGGCCCACAATGTTGTGCCAACCCTCAAACCCTGCCTCCCATATAACCCCCCACCTTAAATTCCTCCATATACCTGTCTAGTAGTCTCTTAAACTTCACTAGTGTATCTGCCTCCACCACTGACTCAGGCAGTGCTTTCCACGCAAAAACCACTCTCTGAGTAAAAAACCTTCCTCTAATATCTCCCATGAACTTCCCACCCCTTAAAGCCACGTCCTCTTGTATTGAGCAGTGGTGCCCTGGGGAAGAGGTGCTGGCTATCCACTCTATCTATTCCTCTTATTATCTTGTACACCTCTATCATGTCTCCTCTCATCCTCCTTCTCTCCAAAGAGTAAAGCCCTAGCTCCCTTAATTCCTGATCATAATGCATGCTCTCTAAACCAGGCAGCATCCTGGTAAATCTCCTCTGTACCCTTTCCAATGCTTCCACATCCCTCCTATAGTGAGGTGACCAGAACTGGACACAGTACTCCAAATGTGGCCTAACCAGAGTTTTAGAAAGCTGCATCATTACATCGCGACTCTTAAACTCTATCCCTTGACTTATGAAAGCTAACACCCCGTAAGCTTTCTTAACTACCCTATCCACCTGTGAGGCAACTTTTAGGGATCTGTGGACATGTACCCCCACATCCCTCTGCTCCTCCACCCTACCAAGTATCCTGCCATTTACTTTGTATTCTGCCTTGGAGTTTGTCCTTCCAAAGTGTATCACCTCACACTTCTCCGGGTTGAACCCCATCTGCCACTTCTCAGCCCACTTCTGCATCCTATCAATGTCTCTCTGCAACCTTCGACAATCCTCTACACTATCAACAACACCGCCAACCTTTGTGTCGTCTGCAAACTTGCCAACTCACCCTTCTACCCCTACATCCAGGTCGTTAATAAAAATCACGAAAAGTAGAGGTCCCAGAACAGATCCTTGTGGGACACCACTAGTCACAACCCTAGAACCCTGCAGTTGGACTGTCAACCTCCATCCTTAATCTATTCAGCTTCACTGACTCTACAGCTCTCTGTGGGAAACTATCGGAACAGAATTCAGCCCATTGAGTCTACTTCTCCCTTCAATCATGGCTGATTTATTATTCTCTCAACCCCATTCTCCTGCCTTCTCTCCTTAACCTTTGACACTTTTACTAATCAAGAACGTATACACGATGACTTGGCTCCCCAGACGTCTGCTGTGGCAATGAATTCCACCGATTCACCACATTTTGGCTGAAGAAATTCCTTTTCATCTCTGTTCCGATGGACGGCTTTGCATTCTGAGGCTGCGCCCCCGGTCTTTGGAAACATCCTCTCCATGTCCACTCTTTCTAGGCCTTTCCATATATGATAGGTTTCATTGACAGATTTCCAATAATCCATCACCCTCAGATGAAATTCTTCCTCATCTGTCAAGATGGGGGAAATCAGCATATTCCACATAATCAAGTTCTGGATATCTCCATTGCGAGATGCATCCATCTTCTCAATTCCCCACATTGTCTGCCCAGCTATTTCTTCTAGTTAATTACTTGCATTTATTAAGTAGTTTGTCTTAGGTTTCAAGTTAAACCTTCATAGTCATAGTCATACTTTATTGATCCCGGGGGAAATTGGTTTTCATTACAGTTGCACCATAAATAATAAATAGTAATAAAACCATAAATAGTTAAATAGTAATATGTAATTTATGCCAGGAAATAAGTCCAGGACCAGCCTAATGGCTCAGGGTTTCTGACCCTCCAAGGGAGGAGTTGTAAAGTTTGACGGCCACAGGCAGGAATGACTTCCTATGACGCTCAGTGTTGCATCTCAGAGGAATGAGTCTCTGGCTGAATGTACTCCTGTGCCCAACCAGTACGTTATGTAGTGGATGGGAGATATTGTCCAAGATGGCATGCAACTTGGACAGCATCCTCTTTTCAGACACCACCGTCAGAGAGTCCAGTTCCATCCCCACAACATCACTGGCCTTACGAATGAGTCTGTTGACCCTGTTGGTGTCTGCTACCCTCAGCCTGCTGCCCCAGCACACAACAGCAAACATGATAGCACCGGCCACCACAGACTCGTAGAACATCCTCAGCATCGTCCGGCAGATGTTAAAGGACCTCAGTCTCCTCAGGAAATAGAGACGGCTCTGACCCTTCTTGTAAACAGCCTCAGTGTTCTTTGATAAGTCCAGTTTATTGTCAATTCGTATTTCCAGGTATTTGTAATCCTCCACCATGTCCACACTGACCCCCTGGATGGAAACAGGGGTCACCGGTACCTTAGCTCTCCTCAGGTCTACCACCAGCTCCTTAGTCTTTTTCACATTAAGCTGCAGGTAATTCTGCTCACACCATGTGATAAAGTTTCCTACCGTAGCCCTGTACTCAAAACTTGTGTACAGTGATATGACTCGATGGGCCAATAGCCTAATACTGCTCCTAAGGCTTATAGTCTTAAAAATGCCTATTAATTGTGTATTTGCTCTCCTGTGACCTTACATGCATGCACTCATAGTGGGAAATAACTACAAGTGACATTTCTCCTTTAGACTAGAACTCCCTGAGCAGATTAGTATGTATAGTTTCTAAAATATTTTTATTCCATCTATAATTCTAAGTGTTGGGCCTCTGTGTGCTTTTAAACGCTCCAGATTTGTATTTCCTTCTGAAGAATCAGCTCCAATGAACAAGCCCAACATTTCATCTTATGCTGACAATTTGGAAAGTTCAAAGTAAATTTATTATCAAAGTATATATCACCATAAACCACCCTGAGATTCATTCTCTTGTGAGCATTCACAGTAAACAAAGGAATACACTAGAGTTAATACAAAACTACACACAAAGACTGTGTGTATAGCCAATGTGTAAAAGAAGACAATCTCTGCAAATGCAAATAAAAGCAAATAATAAATAAATATAGTGAGTCGGTAGGTTGCATTCACTGATAGTTCAGTGTTGTGGTGAGCAACGTAACCCATGCTGGTTTGGGAACCTGATGGCTGAAGGGCAGTAATTGTTCCTGAACTCGAAGCTGTGGGACCTAAAGCTCCTGTACCTCCTTCCTAGACATAGACATACTTTACTGATCCCGAGGGAAATTGGGTTTCGTTACAGCTGCACCAACCAAGAATAGAGCGTAAATATAGCAATACAAAAACCACAAACAATCAATCAACAATATGCAAACTATGCCAGTTGGAAATAAGTCCAGGACCTGCCTATTGGCTCAGGGCAGCAGCAAGAAGAGACCATGGTCTGGATGACAGATGCTGCTTTCTTGTGGCGGCACTAATTATAGATGTGATCAATGGTGGGCAGGGCTCTTTTCTAGGACCTTCATTCCAGGCAACAATCAAGAGAACCTTCTCTATGCTGCCCCCAAGTGCAGACCCAAATACTATAGAGAGCTCCATGTACAATCAATTCCCGTTCCTGTCCCATAGCCAGCCCCCCCCACACAAAAAGGTGCCGCAAATCTTCACACCCCTTGCAAAAGTCTGACATTTCATTATTCCTCCTAATTGCTTGCTGTACACGCGCGCAAACCTTCTGCTTTTTAGGTATTGAGACGCCCAGATCCCTTTGCACCGCTTAAAGTACGGTAGCATAGTGATTAGTGAAATGCTACTACAGCACCAGCAACCCAGTCCTTTTCCCACCACTGCTTCTGAGGAGTTTATATGTTCTCCTCATGGCTGAGCATATTTCCTCCGGGTGCTCTGGTTTCCTCCCACATTCCAAAGATGTATGGGTTAGTAAGCTAATTGGTCACATGGGTGCCACTGGTCAGGATGGGATCATTGGGCTGGAAGGGCCTGTATAAATCTGTATCGCTAAAAAAAAATTTTCTGGTATATAAACAATAAATTTACTTTTACACAAAAAGACAGCATACTATGCACTCTGTAGGAAAGGAACATAGCTCACAGCCCAGGTTTAATCACTGCAGCAATTCCATTCACTGCCAAACTTGGAGAAGCCTCCACATGAAGATTTAACCAATGGGTACAAAGTAATTGCAGCGAACACTGGTAACTAGAGTCACAAAACCCAGCTCAGAATTTCGCTTCACTTACCCATTGTCAGAACGGGTAAATGTCACAGACGTGTCATACTTTAAGCAAACACCGAGGCACAGAAGGTCAGGAACACAAAGCTACAGGGTTCAGTATTGGATCAGTCAAAGGGGAAGAAAAAAGCTATCCATTGCCAGAAGTTGCAGCAGTAACTGATGACTCTCAGCAGCACCAGATAGGTTTTGATAGACAAACGAGCTTGTGAGTTGCCTGCTGCCACTTTCAGCATTTAGAAAACGGCTACCAATCTACAGTTTAGGAGACCTGGCCCAATACAAGTCACAATGAGGATCCAGACATTGATAACTTCATTTTTGATTGGTAATTAGAAAAAAAAGCTACATAACTGAAGTTGGCACATTAGCAATGTTTAAAAGCCACCTGGCTAAATAGAAGTAGTATACAATCAATAAAATATGATGTTCTTTGAAGGGATTATGCCCTTAAAGGAGAATGCCTGTGTGTTAGGGAGTATTCTGGATTTATGGTAAATAGCAAATACTAATTTTAACAGCAGCCAGTCTTCAGACCTAAACGCGGATTGTAGATTGAACTTAAAAAGCAGCTCCGAACAATGGCCTTCCATTTGACATTTGACTGCAGAGCCTGAATATGCATGAATGCAGCCCAGAGTTGCTGAGGGTGAACATTCATTTTGGGTGTCTGGAGTGTGGGTGTGAAAGAGGTGATGTTTGATAACTATAAGTAACTCAAGGGAAGCATTGTACACTTGTAGATACATTGTAACTATAGAATTGTCCTGCTGTTACCTTTGATCTTTAGCATATAAAAATCTCACGTAATATTGGGTCGAGCAGGCCTCTTATTCCAATATGATGCCTGCTGTTCGTTTTTGCTCAATAAAACACTTATACTGTATATCCACTAGCTTCAGTGTCTCTCTGGCGACTTTGTTCACGTTACAACATGCGCATGACTTTGTTTAATGTCACGGTCCTTGACAGATCACGATCGGGTCCTGGGGCAATAGAATGCAAGATGACTGAGGACCCTTCCCTGCTGCAGCCTTCCTCTGTCATCATCTTCCGCTAGCTCCACCGTTGAGGTCTTGGTTGGATCACTCTTTGTACAGAATCTCCCTCTTGACCTTACCAGGCGGCATCACACTCAGGAATCTCAGAGGATCACAAGCCACTCCAACATGACAAGATGACAGTCCTCGGAGAAGATATAGGTAAGTACATGGATGGGAGAGCTTCAGGGAACTACGGGCAGATGGGACCAGCTTGTTTGGCAACTGAGTTGGTCCAAAGGGCTTGTTTCTGTGCTGTATAACTCTAAGACTTTATGATAGTAACAACATTATTTTCAATAAGACTAGAGACAACTGGATAATTCTGTCAAGTTTGGTGGCTGTGTTGAAGTAACTAAATCAATTTTCTGCACACAAATCAACCCTCACTCATTACAATTTCCAAGGAAATTTACACTTTTATTGGAAGTTGCTGTAGATTTAGTCACAAATTTTATTTCCACCACTAATTAAATGTTCTCTTCAATTTGGTTGCATCACTACGCACTGCCAAGAGCCCAAACTGGGACACGCTCCATCTCCATTGTTCTGGCACCACTATGAATTGACACATATGCAGCAGGCACTGTTGTTGGATGGCAATCTCAACATTTTTTATCCACATGTACTTTAAAGCTTTTGCAGGTTTTTGTCAAAATGATTAAAAACAGAAGAACTTGACTATAGTGAATCCTTAAGCACATAATTAGACCATAAAATATCAGAGCAGAAGTAGGCCACTCAGCCCATCAAGTCTGCTCCACCATTCCATCATGCCTGAATTTTTATCCTGTTCAACCCTATTCTCCTGTCTTTGCCTCATAGCCTTTCACATCCTTACTAATCAAGAACCTATCAACTTCCACTTTAAATATACCCAACGACTTGGCCTCCACAGCTGTCTGTGGCAATGAATTCTGCAGATAATAATGGTGACCAAAATTAATAGACAATACATTCAGCTGTATTATTTGCATATTGTCTTCTACCAAGTACAGATGTCTCCATTGATGTTTCCAACAAGCAGCGTACTTAATTAAAAATATCAATCAGTATTGACTTGGACTTGAGACACCGTGTGCCACTTTTATGGGATATCTGCCTGTGTTTGCAGATTCTAGACTCTTTACCACCTGCTCAGCAAATATCAAGCAAGTTAGCTAATGAGATTGATAGGAAGATGTTGTTTTCTGATCGGCATTGCTGCCTACCGCACCTTCAACAGTGCCCCTAGGGCAGCTGCAGGGTCATCAGCCAGGGGCCACCACTCAATGTTCCACTCTCTTCGCCCTGGTACATCTCCTGGAGGTGAATGGATGCACTCAGGCCTCAGAGCAACTGGAGTTATACAAGCCGCGAATTCAGATTGAGATCCAAAACCTGGATCGGCTTTAACGTCCTTGAGCTTTTTAACAACCTGTCAGCGCATCAAAGGTTAGGGGGAGAGGGCAGGTGAGTGGGGCTGAGGGGGAAAATAAATCAGTTTCAGATTTATTTATTTATCGCATGTACAACATCAAAACATACAGGGGAAAAGTGCTGTTTAAATGGTCAACCAATGGAACCCAAGGATGTGCTGGCGGTTAGTGTCACCACACATTCCAGCGCCTGCACAGCATAACCACAATACTTGGCAGACCAACACTGCATGCCCACAATTGTGGTTTCAGCCAAAGTTCCTCCAAGCCAGTACTGTCAGTCTTTAAGTGACAGAGCTTATAAACTCAGTCTAAAGATAATGGAACTTTTATTTCTTTATCAATTTAATGGATCATAAATTGAATGCCTGTTCTTCTGATACTCAGGAGTGCCGACCACATTAACCAAGGTGAAGGAGCAGGCATGGAGCAAACTGCCTGAATTAGCCTGGAGGTTGGGGAAGGGGTGGGAGGGGGTGAGAAGGTGTTAGAAATGGTGCAGAAATGTTTCTTGAGGATATTACCAGGAATGGAAGGCCTGAGTTATAAATGGAGACGGGATTAGCCGTGAGCTAATCCCAACTCTCCACATTTGGCCGACACCCCTCTAAACAATTCCTACCTGTCTCAATGTCGTTTAAACATTGTAATGCTACCTGGCTCCACTACTTCTTCTGGCACCTTGTTCCATGTGGCCGCAACCCTGTGAGTGAAAAACTTGTCCCTTATATTCCAATTAAATCTTTCCCCTCTCATCTTAAACCTATACTTAACCTGGAAGGAGACTGAGATTATCCACCTGATCTATGGCCACTTATGATTTTATAAACCTTTATAAGGTCACCTCTCAGTCTCTCATGCTCTTGGGAAAATAAATCACGGCTAATCCCGTCTCCATTTATAACTCAGGCCTTCCATTCCTGGTAATATCCTCAAGAAACATTTCTGCACCATTTCTAACTTAATAACAACCTTCCTATAACCAGGTGACCAAAGTTACACACAGTATTTGAAACACAATGAGATCCTGCAAGGTGCTGGAAATCCAGAGTACCACTGACAAAATGCTGGAGGAACTCAGCAGGTCAGGCAGCATCTATGAAGAGGAATAAAGGTTTGAAGTTTCAGGCAGAGTCCTGTTGAAGGGTCAGGGCTTGAAACGTCGACTTTTTATTCCTCTCCATAAATGCTGCCTGGCCTGCTGAATTCCTCCAGCATTTTGTGTGTGTTACACAGTATTCTGTGGAGCTGAACAAGGTATACAAAGGTGGCATCTCTGAGAATGGAGCAGCCCCATCAGTGCTGCACTGAACATATTGTCACAATGAAAGAGGTGCAAGAAGCACTTCATGTAGAGTAGAAACACAGAAAGGGAGCAGATAGGCTGAATGGCCTGTTTCTGTGTAACATTCTGTATAACAGTTAGTATCCAGTTGATGCTAATGCAACCAAGTAAGGTGGTGTAATATGAGAAAAAGTCCAAAGTCCATTACACCCACACCATCTCTGGCAGATTCTTACATGGGTCACAACCCCTAATCTTTGATTCAATGCTGTACACCATCAGAACATAGGAGCAAGAAGAAAACATTCTGTTTCTACATGCACTGCAATCCGCTTCAATGGAAATTAATAGAATTGGGTGCTTTTAGAAGACCAGCTTTTTTCCCCACTCCACGTCTCTGTGACAGGAATCATAAGAACTATAGCTTTTTAGTTAATTAATTTCAGTTTCTGCTTTTTTATTTACTTAGAAATACAACCCACAAGCCTGTGCTGCCCTTGTGAACAATTGGTCTACTAGCCAGTACCTCTTTGAAATTTGGGAGGAAACTGGAGCACCTGGAGGAAACCCACACAGTCCTGGGAACAACATACAAACTCCTTACATAAAAAAAATGGCAGAATTGAACCCAGGTCCAACGGGGTGGCACGGCAGCATATTAGTTAGTACAACGTTTTACAGTAAAGGTGACCTGGGTTCAATTCCCACTGCTGCCTGTAAGGAGTTTGTACGTTCTCCCTGTGACTGCGTGGGTCTCCTCCCACATTCCAAAGGCGTACCAATTGGCAGGTTAATTGGTCATTGTAAATTGTCCTGTGATTAGGCTAGGATTAAATTAAATTGAGGGATTTGCTGGGCAGCGTGGCTCGAAGAGCAGAAACAGCTATTCTACTGTGTATATCCATAAATAAGTAAAGGTTGCTGACACCGTAATAACCTTATGTTACTGTGCTGCCCAGTAAGAAGCAAAACGTAAAAGGAAAACCTAATCAGAATGCTGTATAAACCTTGCAGAGTCCGTGCCTATTGGAAAGCACACTATTTTATTAAACTCCTCTCAATATTAACAACTGTTATCATCTGCCACATCAGTGCGGAGCACAAACAGCGTATTTGAGACCATCATGTCTCAGGCTACTCCAGATAAATTAAGTTTGCCAATGCGCAGTGACAATTGTGCAAGTGACTTGCAAATACTTCTGAGAGAGGTTGTCACATTATTGCTGCGGTAGAAACAAAACTAAAATGGAGAGGCAGCATTCAATCTAACTGGGAAAAGGCAAGGAAATTCCGACAGGATTTAATGCTGGTGCTTCATCATATACCAGGATCAGTGAAGATAAATTTGGAATTCCCAATGATCTCAGTTCAGGAAAAACGCAAAGTCAAGAAGTTCATTTGCCTTCTGCATGTTGGAATAGTGATTATGCCAGCAGCTGTTCCACCATTCATCACTCTGTGTTTGTGGCTGCCAATATCTCTGCAGGTCATTTCTTCGTGCGTGTCAAGTGAAGGCAGTTGTCAACCATAATGAGAGCCTGGCCTCTGTAGAGTTCTGCAAGGCTCACCATCGCACCAAACCTAATGGAATACTTCTTCAAAGAAATATTCAGCTCTGTCTTAATTACAAGTTTGCAAAGTTGACACTGCAGTGTCAGGGTCTACCCATTAAAAATAAACTTGGACTCATACAGCCACTTCCCTGAACTCTGAGCTCCCGGCTGCTTTCAAGCCAAGTTCCTCACAGCAAGGTGCCATAAACAGCAATGTGAAACATGATCATTTGTTTAATCAAGACAGATAAACTTCAGCTGGGGCTCTGGGAGAACTCCTTCAGACTATTTCAAAGCAACGGGATGAGGGAAGGATGCTGGCCTCGTATTTCACCTGAAAGACACCCAACAGTGCTGCTCTTCTCAGTATTTTTCCGGTTTATTTAAACGTACGCTCATTGACCACTTTACCTCCTAATAAAGTGGCCACTGAGTGTATGTTTGTTGTCTTGTGCTGTTGTAGCCCATAAACTTCAAGGTTCAATGTGTTGTGCATTCAGAGATGCTCTTCTGCACACACTGTTGTAATGCGTAGTTATTTGAATTACTGTCGCCTTCCTGTCAGATTGAACCAGTCTGGCAATTCTCCTCTGACCTCTCTCATTAACAAGGCATTTTCACAACTCACTGGATGTGGTTTTTCGTTTTTCTCACTGTTCTCTGAAAACTCTAGAAGTTGTTGTGTGTGAAGTCCCAGGACATCAACAGTTTCTGAGATACTCAAACCACCCTGTCTATCACCAACAAAGTCGCTTAGATCACATTTCTTCTCCATTCTGATGTTTGGTATGAACAACATCTGAAACTCTTGACCATGTCTGCATGCTTTTATGAGTTGTTGCCACAGGAGTGGCCGATTAGATATTTGCAATAATGAGTAGGTGTACCTAATAAAGTGGCCATTGAGTGTATGTAATGCTTAAGGCCAAGGTTTTCAATTGGGATCAAGGTGCAGGATGTTAGAAGTTAGATGAGGCACCATGGCACATATAGTTTTTATACAATGTCTATGAATAGAGTGGAGAATGGCAGGATTGGGTGGTGAGGAAAGAGGACTCAAAGTGAAGAAATCTCTCAGAAATGAGGCACAGCAATAAGACTTGAGAATCCCTGACTTAAAGAGTGCTATCCTTTCAATTTAAACTGAGACCTTACCAAAAAGCACTTGTACAAGACATTGGAGACAGGTATAAAATTATTACAACAAAGTCCTGATGAAGTATCTCAGCCCAAAACGTCGACTGTTTATTCCCCTCCATTGATGTTGCCTGATCTGCTAAGTTCCTCCAGCATTTTGTGAGTGTTGCTTTGGATTTCCAGCATCAGCAGAATCCCTGTGTTTACACACTGTAGACTATTGTGTTTAGTTTTGGTCACCCTGTTATAATAAATGTAAGGGGTTTCTTCTTTTATGTTACTGCTGTTAATAAAATGGCTTCTTTGTTATCTATATACTACTAAAACTCTCATGCTCTGTCTGTCTGTTTGTGACCTCCAATTAGCGCAAACGATACATTACAGCGGCACTTTTTTTGGCTAAATCAAATTAAAATGCGCTAACTTACAGAATGCAGGCAAAGTTCAGAGTTATATATTCGTATAAAATTGCTCATTCGCCAAAAATCAACAGGCTGCCTTTCACCCAAGACCCGATTGGCCATCATGGAAATCAGGACGCCACAGCCCCACGCATGCGCACGGCCAGCCTCAGCAGCTTGGAGGCTTTGGTATTACTGCTTCCTATCTTCTATCAAGCATTAGGGTAAAAATATATGGATAGTCTAATTATGCCATGTGGAAAGAGAAGGGGACATTATGGTCAAGAGATGATGCCAAACGTCGTCAGGAAGCGGCAAGGAGAGGGAGAGAACAACAATTGGATGAGGCCAGGGCTGCACGACTCCAGGATCAAAGAGTCAAGACAAAAAAGCTCAGAGAAGACGAGACCGAGAAGGACAGGCATGCATGTCTCCAAAATGAAAAATTAAATAAGAACCCCAAGAGCAACTATTTCCCCCATACAGAGTTGGTACATATATGGAATGAGCTGCCAGAGGAACTGATTGAAGCAGGCACAATAACAACAATTAAAAGACAGCAATCAGGTACATGGAGAGGAAATGTTCGCAAGGGTTCCTAATCTTTTTTTATGCCATAGACCAATACCATTAAGCCAGGGGTCTGTGGAACCCATTTTGGGAACCTCTGCTTTAGAGGAGTATAGGCCAAACACAGGCACATGGGACTATCGCAGACAGGTATCTTGCTTGGCAAGGATGAGTTGGGCCATTGTCTCTATGCTGTCAGATTCTTCAACTCAGGTGAGTCTTCATGATTCTAGAAAATAAGTTCTTCCTATTGCCCGAGATATCATTTGTTTCCTGCCATGTAATTTACAAAATACAAAAGGGATTTAAAATGTGAAGAGCCCTTTGAAATAATGCTTCTTTTATTCATCATCTTACAAATGTGTTTCATGAACAATCTGGTCTGAAGCCAGGAGCTCCTGGCTACGACTTACTGCATTTTGTTTCTAAAGATGACACTGTCTGTTATGCCAAAGAACCGCAGTCATATGTTAGTCACAAGCAAAAATAAACAGCTAGGAAACTTTCACAATATAGCAGAGAAAATAAGCCATCACCATGGCTTCAAAGAACCTTTGGCTCTCTCATGCCATGATTTAAGAGAAGTTTTCTTCCAACTTTCCAATCAGATGAATGAATAATAGTTAAGAATCCCAGCGGTAAGCCATTTGCCTTTGGTACTTCTTCCATCAGATCCCACCACAAAGGCCATATTATCCTCAACTCTCAGCACGTATACAATGGCTAATATTAGATCTGTCCTTCAGAATGACTGGTGAGAAATCTACTTTCCAGCAGAACCAGAGACTCCAAACAAACTTAAGGATCTGTCTAACCCAACAGGGTGACAGTTAAGTGTGCCTGCCTCATAGTTCCAGTGACCCAGAACCCTGCTGCTGATTGCTTAGATTGTGCACATTGCCCTCTGTGGATTAAGACCATACAAAATTGAAGAAGAATCAGACCATTTGGCCCATCTAGTCTGCTCTGCAATTTCATTGTGGCTGATTTTTTTTGATCCCTCTCAACGCCATTCTCCTGTCTCCTCCCCATCACATTTGGCACCCTGTTTAATCAGTTGACTGGGTACTCTGGCTTCTCACCACATTCAAAAGACACGCAAGGTAACGGGCAATTTAAATCACTACTAGGTGGTAGAAGAATCAGGGGAGACTTGGATTCAGAGAAGGATGGCATGGACGGGAGTGCCCAGAGCCAGCATAGACTCAAACAGGCTGAATGGCCATTAACATACAGGAATAAAAATAGAAAATATAGCTTCACTCCCTCTCTGCAAACTTAACTCTTCAAACCAATACCTTTTGCAGGCAAGTTGGGTGTGAAGATCTCTCAGCCTTCTCAACAGTCATGCGTTACACTGGAGTGGAGGAACTCACAATGTTCTTCCCTCTTCAATGCATCACAACTTCACCTTTGCTGTTCCTGTTTTATCTCGCAGAGTGTTAAACTGAACACCAATTACACAATTTGTCAAGGCCTCAGAGAGGAGGAAGGGATCTTTATTCAGGGCCTGATGTACGTTGGGCCCACGAAGCCTGTGCCAGATGTGACTCAGCGAAGGACACGAGGTGGAAGGCAGCAGCTGCTGTGGTAAATATAGAGATGAATATTTATAATATATGGTAAACATGAGCATGAAGCTTGGCCAAGATTAAATATACTCAAACTCTGATAATCCTGCACCTGGTTTTTGCACTTCGGTTGTCAGTCTTTTGTGTATAGTTTTTCACTCTATTGTATTTCTCTGTCCTACTGTGAATGCCTGCAAGAAAATGAATCTCAAGGTAGTATCTTAAGATCTTATACCCAATTCGATAATAAAATTTACTTTGAGTACTTTGAATGTGGTTGATCAGACATCTGATGGCCCAGCACCTAACGTGGTCATCAGTCTGGAAGCAGGGTATGCAGCCCGGGTTGGAGTTACTACCAGTGGTTAGGAATGTGAGTGGCCTTGAAAACTGAGTGCACGTATTACCTGTACCCTCGAAACTCATTGGGTTCGCTAGAATACTTATTATACTTCTGGGCAACATGCAGGATGTGTCTGAGTATTATCAGGGAGTAACACCCTAAAGTCCAGAAACTCTGCTAGTCAGGCAATTCCAAAATCTCAAGGTTACTGGTTTATTCGAGTTTTATTGCACTGGACTGAACCGGAGAGTTCTCAGAGAGGTGTAGATCTGGACGAAGGGAGGACAAAGCAAAGGAAGGGTTTGAAAACAAAGACAAATTTACAAAACAAAGAGGTGTTGGCTATAAAGAATCAAAGAGCACAGAGTAATGAGTCAGCTGGACTTGGATCAAGTTAGGACACAGGCACCACAGTTTTGGAAGTTTATAGAAAATAAAATGAAGGGTGTCAAGGAATATAGTTTGTCTGGAAGTAACAAAGGCAGAGATGAAGTTCCAGTAATAGGTGGACCAAAGAAAACAGCACAGTCAGGTGGCATTTCAAAAGGTGGAGATAATGATGTTATTACCAAGATCATCCCTGTAGTCCATCTGAGGATCAACGTTTCAGGTAGTAACCCCTGAAGCAAATAAACCAGATTATGGATAGGATGGTTAGAATACAGAGGTTCTTACAGGGACTAAAAGATAATGACTTTATTTGGTTTGGTTGTAAGACCAACACAAACTGGACAAGTAGTCTGATAATTCACTCTGGAGAGGTTGCGATGCAGTGGAACTGGGTTGCGCAGGAACACATAGCGAAGGATGCTGCGTTTTTGCAAGATGCTACTAAGAGGTGGGTTTTATAAGAGAAGAGAGAGCAGACTTAGGGGTAATACTCATTTTTGATTCAGGACAATTCAGAATAGACAGGCTAATTTTGAGCAAATTGTCTTTACAGACTGGGCAGACTGATAATGACAGCCAACTAGCAACCGACAAGAAAACAGTCTGTTTAGCAATGGCAAGACATGTTCCAGCCATAATACACTAAATGATTAAAGCCCATGTCCTCAGACACTTCACCTTTCTGCATCATGTTAACTAATTTGACCAAGTTGGTAACATCAGCTAGCTGACATAAGATAGTCATTGCCTCATTCACCACCAAGTTATAACCAACTCAGTTCAGGGTTCCCAACCTGAGGTCCACAGACCCCTTGGTTAATGGTGAGGCTCCATGGCGTAAGAAAGGCTGGGGACCTCTGCAAAGATTCCACAATAAAACTCCATTAAACTGTTGTCAACTTCTCACAGAAAAGATTGTGGTTTCAAGTCTTTCTTCAGTATTTGCAGAGTAACACACCAAAATGCTGGAGGAACTCAGCAAGTCAGGCAGCATTTACGGGAAAAAATAAAGAGCCGAAGTCCTTTATCAGGACTGGAAAGGAAGGGGGAAGAAGTCAGCATAAGGTGGGAAGGAGGGGAAGGAGTACAAGCTGGAAGGTGATAGGAGAAGTCAAGTGAGGGGGAAGTTAGGTTGGGTGGGGCATGGGGGATGAAGTGAGAAGCTGGGAGATCTTAGGTTGAAAAGGTAAAGTGCTGATAGGAGAGGAGAGTGGACCATGGGAAGGCAGGTGGATAGGGTTGAGTGGGATCCGGGAACAGCAATGATGGAACCGCGCAGCAGACTCAATGGGCTCAATAGCCTAATTCTGCTCCTTTGTCTCATGGGAGAAAGCGAAGGAGGATTCAACGTTTGTGCAGTGGTTTGAAAGAGACATTAAACAAAGATAGTGTGTGACCTCTGCAGAGCATGCAAACAATCACATAATGCTATTTGATGAACAGAGGCTTGCTTCCACTCATTTTCTGTCTGCAGGTGCTTATTGTGCAATGACAGCTGTACTACTGCTGGCCTCACATTATTCTGAGAGTGGGATCGGGCTGTGTTTAATCTTTCCTTCTGGAGGCACAAGGTCTTTCATATATAAATGCTTAAAGTAAAGAAATCAAACTTAAATAGAGCTATGTACTACACCAAGGTATGATATCCTCACGTGCTCTTAGAATGTAGACTATGAACTCAGAACACCAGAGTGGCACTGTAGCATAGCAGTTTGTGTGATGCTTTACAACGCCAAAGACCTGGGTTCAATTCCTGCCGCTGCGCTGTCTATAAGGAATTTGTATGTTCTCCCTGTGACTGCGTGAGTTTCCTCTGGGTGCTCCAGTTACCTCCCATGGAAGGTTAATTAGTCACTAGGGTGTATTAGGAGTGGCGTGGGCTCATGTTACCGTGATGTATCACAAAAAAATTTAAAAATAATTTTATGTATATGTGTGTGTATATATATATATATATATATTACAGTACTGTACAAAAGTTTTAGGCACTCAAAGTTTTTTTAAATATAAAATTTGCTTTAGATTTTTTCTGTCTTCAGCATTAGTGTGTCAGTAGAAAATGGTAAATTTTAAGAACTACGAACACTTATTTTCCAAAAAAAATAAATGTTAGAGAGATTTTTATATTTTGTTAAAGAACACTGCATATTGAGTAATAGACTACTTTTCAAATAAAAACGTGATTACTTTGTAGGTAAATAGCCTAGTGCATGATTAAACAAAGATAAATGACAGGATTCTAATGATCAATGACATAATGAGTTAAATTGACTAAACTGGTGAACTGAAACAGGAATGGGTGTAGAAGGAATCAAACTGGGCGAAGGACAACCAAACTGAAAGGCGAGGGTATGGCAGATGTGACAGTTTAACCCTCAAACCATCAATTCTGACACCATGGCAGAGTGAGCACAGCAAAAAGACACAAGGTGGTCAGCCTGCATCATCAAGGTCTCTCCCAAGCAGAAATTTTGCAGCAGACAGATGTTTCAAGATGTGCTGTCCAAGCTTTTCTGAAGAAGCACAAAATAATGGGCAAGGTTGTGGACTAGAAACACAGTGGTCAACCACAGAAACTGAGTGCAGCAGACAAGAGATACATCAAACTGACATCCCTTCTAAATTGGAAGGTCCTGCACTGCAATCAGCTCCGAACTCACAGAAACCACTGGAATCCAAGTACAACCTGCTACAGTCCAGAGAAGTTTTGTTGGGCGTGGTCTTCATGGAAGAGTTGCTGCCAAAAAAGCCATCCCTCTGAAGTGGAAACAAAGGCAAGAGACTTGCCTAAGCACAAAAACACAAGGACTGGGGTGCTGAACAATGGCAGCAAGTGCTTTAGACTGACATGTCAAAATTTGAAATTTTTGGCTCAAAAGAAAGCAGTTTGTCTGTACAGGTGCTGGAAAGCGCTGCATAAATGAATGTCTGCTGTCAACAGTACAGCACGGCGAAGGTTCCCTGCACGTTTGGGGCTGCATTTCTGCAAATGAAGTAGATGATCTGGTCAGGATTAATAGACTCTTTAATTCAGTGAAGTACAAGCAGATTCTCATTCATCACACAATACCATTAAGGGAGGTGTCCGATTGGTCCCGATTTCATTCCGCAGCAGGACAATGACTACAGACACACGACCAAGGTCACAAAGAACTATCTTGAGCGAAAATAAAACAAGGAGTTCTGCAATAGATGGTATGGCCTCCAGAGAGCTCCGATCTCAACAACATCATGGCTGTCTGGAATTATCTGAAGAGACAGAGGCAAACGAAACAGTCAAAGTCTGCCGAAGAACTGTGGCAAGTTCTCCAAGATGCTTGGAACAACCCACCAACCGACTTTTTTTATAAAACTGCACAACAGTGTACCTAAGAGAACTGATGTTTTAAAAGCAAAAGGTGGTCACACTAATTATTGATTTGATTTAGTTTTTTTAAACTGTTTACTGCTCTTTATAGTTTTTTTTGATATTTAGAAACATTTTATCTCATTACTTTTGAAAGCTTCTTCGCTGCACAGAATTCTTCTCTATCTGCCTAAGACTTGTGCACAGAACTCCAGGTGTTTATTTCCCTCCATAATTGTCCTTGATGAGCATTCACTGGAATATGTTAGAGAATCTGAGGCTAGTTATAACCAGACCAGTTAAGGATGATACATTTCAAGGTAGATTTCAACAAAACCTAGTAGAAAACTTCTGATGCCCAATAAAGGGGCTACTGATTATATGTCCGTGGCCTTCTGTTGCTGTTGACCATTCACTTCAAGGTTTGACACGTTGTCCACTCACAGATGCTCTTCTACACACCATTGTTGTAACACATGTTTTTTGAAGTTATTGTTGCCTTCCTGTCAACTTGAACCAATCTAGCCAATTTTCCTCTGACCTCTCTCAATAATAAGGTGCTTTTGCCTGCAGAACTGCCACTCACTGGATGTTATTTTTTGTTATTCTTTTGTTCTCTGTAAACTCTAGAGACTGTTATGCACCAACGTTCCAGAAGATCAGTAGTTTCTGAGATACTCAAATCACCCCGTCTAGCACCTAAAATCATTCCATGGTCAAAGTCACTTAGATCACGTTTCTTCCATATTCTGATGTTTTGTCTGAACAACAACTGAACCTCTTGACCATATCTGAATGTTTTTATGCAGTGAATTGCTGCCACATGACTGGCATGATATTTGCATTAATGAGCAAGTGGCCACTAAGTGCATTTTCATTTCTGCAGTTTAATTACTTAAATCAAGTTCCACGGTGAGAGTTGAACTCAACTCAACAGCTCATCAACTTCATCCTCTGGATACCAGCCCAGTAACTTTATGACATTTACAACCACCACCCACCTTAATCTTAAAGTAATTTACAATCAGTGAAACACTGTCCAACAGAAGTGGGTTTGGTTCAAGATAGCATCTCTATAGGGAGTTGGTAACTGTAGCTGGCAGATCATCAACTCGGTGAAAGACGCTATTTGGTCAGCCCGAAACTTGATGATCTACCAGCACATGGAGATGTCCGTGGGAGAATGCTGCCGACTGGCACACTCTCGGCTGCAGGAGTACGTGCTGAGGGACGCACTGAAACTTGGTGCAGCCACCGCAAGGGCCCGGTGGGGAAGGACCACAGTATAGGTTTCTCCACCCGTGGGAGTGGGAGGGGTCGGTGGGCGAGGAGTATACCCCTCAACAATGAGATGCTAAGCTGAACTACTGGAGTGCCACATGGGTGGCTATAAACACGGGTATTTTACTGAGTATAATGGAAACGTATGTAAAGGATGTAAAGTTATTGAATGGTTTACTGTATATATTTATTTTTGAATAAAGTATATTTTGAAATTAAAAAAAAAAAAAAAACCCAAAAAAAAACAAATGTGTGCTGGGAGTCATGGTTTTCTGATAAAGAAATAAATTACTCGTCTTAAAACATCAGACATTGATGATGAGAATAGCAGGAGATAGATATAAATAACAACTGAGTATGATCAACTTATTAGAATGCACCTATATTTGGATAGAAAAGGCTTGATGTTTTCTAACTTCAGATTTTAACACTGGAGCAATGTACTTTGTCTCTTCTCCTCTCAAATTACTTCCAAATACTTATCCAATTCCCTTTAAAAATATCACAAACACGAGAAAATCTGCAGATGCTGGAAATCCCCTATTCCGTCTGGGTAGCCTCCAACCTGATGACATGAACATCGATTTGTCGAACTTCTGGTAATTGCCACTCCCCATCCCCGCAGCCTTCACCGCTCGCCATTCCCGTCTCCCTCTCTCACCTTATCTCCTTGCCTGCTCATCACCTCCCACTGGTGCTCCCCCCTCCACTTCCCTTTCTTTCATGGACTTCTACTCTCTCCCATCAGATTCCCCCTTCTTCAGCCCTTTATCTCTTCTATCAACTGACCAGTTCTTTACTTCATTCCCCTCCTACCCCCACTCACAGTTTCACCTATCACCTTGTACTTCTTCCTCCCCTCCCCCCCACCTTCTTACTCTGACTTCTCCACTTTCTTTCCTGTCCTGTTGGAGGGTCTCAGCCTGAAATATTAATAGTTTACTCTTTTCCATAGATGCTGCCTGGCCTGCTGAGTTCCTCCAGTATTTTGTATATGTCCCTTAAAAAATATGCAGTGATTGGTGCTTCAACAGCAGTAAAGCCTGCCATGTTCTAATTGCCTCCATTTCACGGAACATCACAATCCTTCAACCTAGGTGGCAAGTGATGTCCTGGGACTGCAGCTACACTATGTCTTGAGTAAAAGATTGTCAAACGTTGTCTTAGCCCATTACTTTTCTATGCAGCCATCAGCAAAATCAGTTCAAGTGTTACTCACTCCTGTCAGTGTATGAACATGGATAATGAGCCCCTCCCCCCACCCCCATCACTAAGGAACTGCAGTATGTCTATAAAGGGCTTGCAAATTAAAAAGCGCTGATAGTTTGGGGAAACAACAAAAACTAAGGTCAACAGAACAGAATGTACACCTTTGATTAAAATCAGAAGTTTGTTTATTGGAGAACTACTGGAGCATGTCAGATCAGGGTTACCAGCCCCAAAGTGATTATGAGTGCAGCAGCCTGAAGATCAAAGTGTTAGACTACAAGGAGACTAAATTATACTCCAGTACATTAAATCCTGCTTTCATCCTCTTGATTACAAAGCCCCCTTCGGAAAAACAGAACAACCAGTACCTATTAACCAAAAATGGGAATTTGCTAATCATACATTATTCCCCATCATTCTTCAGCCTGAATTTACAACAGAATAATTTATTTATTGAAACACAGCCTTTCCAGTCCTTCGAGCCACCTTGCCTAGCTTAACCCTAGCCTAATCACGGGACAATTTACAATGACCAATTAACCTACCAACCAGCACGTTTTTGGACTGTGGGAGGAAACTGGAGCACCCGGAGAAAACCCACGCAGTCCACAGGGAGGATGTACAGACTTCTTAAAGGTGACGTCAGAATTGAACTCTGAACTCCGACACCCTGAGCTTTAACAGTTCGTAATAACCGCTACACTACCGAGGCACCCCACTGGGCAACATTTGTCGTATTTTGAATTCCTGAAGCACAAAATTTGAAAGGTCTGCTAGTAACCAATGCATCAATGTTAAATATTATAAACCAGAGTCAGAATCAATGTTAAATATTATCTGTGTGGAAAGAAATCAGTAATGAATCATTCTGCAATATCTACTGATAGTACACTATTGTGTTGGCACATGGCCACGTGGTTAAGGCGTCAGTCTAGTGACCTGAAGGTCGCTAGTTCGAGCCTCAGTGAGGCAGCATGTTCTGTCCTTGAGCAAGACACTTTACCACACA
Source organism: Mobula birostris (assembly GCF_030028105.1). Lineage (NCBI taxonomy): Eukaryota > Metazoa > Chordata > Chondrichthyes > Myliobatiformes > Myliobatidae > Mobula > Mobula birostris. Next base: position 50,724,451 of record NC_092387.1, on the reverse strand, counting down.
TTGCTCTGCGACAACACCGGTGCCAAGCTGTATTGGCCCTAGTGCCCTTCCCTTGGACAACATCGGTGGCGTGGAGAGGGGAGACTTGCAGCATGGGCAACTACCGGTCTTCCATACAACCTTGCCCAGGCCTGCACCCGGGAAACCTTCCAAGGCGCAAATCCATGGTCTCACAAGACTAACAGATGCCTATATAACACTATCGAGGGCTATTCAGTACAAATTTTTAAACACAGGCAAAAATTCTTCAAAATCTAAATGTTGATGTGTCTTTTACACATGTCCATAAAGGACACATCTGTAAAGTTTCAATACAGCCCTGCCTTGGGAACAGATTTATAGATTAAGGTGTAACATTGTGGAGATCATCCCATTCCAAAATTGCCCAGCTATTGCTAGTTGTACCATAGGATCACCACAAGAACCTAAACAAACAAACATTCAAGATGCATCCATCATTAAATGTACATCCCACTACACCTTGCCAGCTGTAATATAGCTTTGCACTGACTTTAATCTCCAAAATGTTTTGTTGTAACCCTCAGCTCATTATTAACAACTGAATTGAATTTGTGAGGACATTCATGGCCAGACAACAGTTTTGGATTGAAGCTATCCTGCTCTCATGCACAAATCGAACCCACATTAGGCACAGAAGCCTGTACCACATATATCTGCCAAGGATCAACTCAACATCGGCTCTTCATTACAATTGATCGAAATGGTCTTGGCTGTGCATTTTATACAATCCCTTTGTATTTAAGGTATTGCTCTCCTACAGTAACACAAGTCTTAGTCATGTAGTTCAAATTTTTAATATATTTTTTATTGGAATTTGTATTTTTTTTTATGTATTGCACTGTACTGCTGCCATAAAACAACAAACTTCATGACATATGTCAGTGATATTAAATCTGATTCTGATTGAAGGACACTTCAGTTAAAGTTCAAAAGATCAGAGTCAATTTATTAGCACAGTACACATCTGTCACCTTATACTACCCTGAGATTCATGTTCTTGCAGGCATTCACAGCAGGTACAAAGAAATACAATAGAATCAGTGAAAAACTACATACAAGGATGGACAAACAATCAATGTGCAAAAGAAGACAAAATGTGCAAATACAAAAAAAAGTAGTAATAAATAATATTGGGAACATGAGTTGTAAAGTCTTTGAAACTGAGTCCATAGACTGTGAAATTAGTTCAGTGCTGAGGTGAATGAAGTTATCCATGCTGATTACATAGTGTGCAGCATTGTCTTTTACTCAAGCAGTTCGAGCATGAATACCTCCACACCAGTTCAGTCCCTTCATCAAAAATGCAAGAACTCTGACCAAAGATTTCCTGAAACACTGAGCTTCAATCACTTTTGGTGTGGTGCAGAATAAAACTGCAATATGTTGGGAAAGTAAAGGATATATCACTGCTAATATGAACCAAAAATAAACAGAAATGATGAGACAAGTTCAAAAATATTTTTAAAATCAAAAACACCCTTTGAAAAAAGGAACTCATTTCCAATCTACCATGAAAGAATTCAAAAGGGAAAGCATGAAAAAGTACCTTCACGTTCTTAGTTAAAAAAGACAATTCTGAAACTGCAAACCAGGTGTGTGTGTGTGTGTGTGTGTATATATATATATATATATATACGTACTTATATGTATGTATGTATATGGGTGTGTGTGTGTGTATATACACACACACACATACATGTGCTTAAGTCAGAATAAATTGTGCTCTGATGGAGTATTAAAAATTTTAAGACAATATTATTAGCTTTAATGTCTTGTTAGTTTAACATGGGTAGCAAGTCTATTGCACCTGCATAAATTCTACGGATGACTGCTTTCTCTGTGGCCTCTCACCCTTCTTTAAATGTTTACCTTACTTCCTCTTAAATGTCGAAACTAACTAACTCCCGATTTGTGGCAGTGCTTTCAGAACAGACTGGAAAGAACATTTTTCTTATTTATGTTCCTCTGAAAATGCTTCTGAGTCAATTGAAACTTCAATATTTCCCCCCCAGATCGCCTTAATCTCTGCTCTAAAGAATAAAAAATTCATTATAATGAGATTCTCTTATCCCTGGCCAATGACTCTGTCTGTTACAACTTGGCTCCAATATCCCCTTCAATGGAAGCATACAAAGTTCTCCAACGGTGGGCCAACAATACACATTACTTATAAATATTTTACAAAGTTATTTTTATGCTTTGGTAATATATAAAAGGTCATTTTCTCTTTTTTCTGTGGCATTTCATTATTTCTTCTCTGCAAAGTGCACTTGGAAGGACGCCTGCTGGAACTACTGACCTCTTAAGAGGTTTACAAGGAAGATCAAGAATAAATGAGTTTCTATAGTACTTCCTACCACCCCCACCCTCCACCTCAATAAGTCTTCTGCACTGTGCTGCAAACTTAAGAACTTGGACAACCAGAAGCTCAAAGCCAATGTTCTCTTCTGGTACTTAGCTGCACCTGACTGCTACATCATATGAACAATATCCACTCAGTGGCCACTTTATTAGGTACACCTGTACATCTCATTAATGCAAATATCTGATCAGCCAATCATGTGGCAGCAGCTAGTGCACTGAAGCATGCAGATAGAGTCAAGAGGTTCAGCTATTGTTCAGACCAAACATCAGAATGGGGAAGAAATGTAATCTCAGTGACTTTGACTGTGAAATGATAGTTTTGCCAAACTCCTGGGAGTCTCTGGAGTTTACAGAGAGTGGTGCAACAAACAAATAAGTTTCCAGAAAGACAGATGTTTTCATTGTGTGAACATCTCATCCACTAGTATTGCAGGTTGGTACAACTGATTACCTAATAATCCTTTTTTGAATATCTCATTTGTACAATTGACCAAAGCAAACCCTGTTTAAATACCAAAATCTAAACCTTAAAGCTACACAGACGGTTGCAAAACACAGCAATGTAATAAAGAAGATGTCAGCTGTATAATTGTTTGTTAATGGAAACAAACTAGTTTTTTTCTCACTTGTTGGCATCTGTGGATTTGCTCCAAATTACTGAATGAAGCAGTTTTCAAACTTCTGTCTCATTATTATGGCATTGCAAAAAATAATTGGCACTTAGCTGTTTGTTCCCTACACAGAGTCAAAACACTACCTTTTTTGTCCATTGGATTATTTCAACATAGTACAGAACAGCTCACATCTATTGTTTGCATGATCTGTTGTTTTTTTCCCCCTTTTCTCTTGCGTATCAGGTGTTGGTCTTTTTTTTAAAAATTGCAGTCTTTTGGGTTTCTTGCTTTGTGGCTCCATGTAAGCAAAGAAATCTCAAGGTTGTATAATTTACACATCCTCGATAGTAAGTGTACTTTGAAACTGAAAGAGATCATGAAGGACTCTTAAATTCCAGGATATAGACATTTCCTTTGGCTCCTTGGGAAGCTGGTGTTGAAATACTTTTTGAACTTTGAATCGGTCCTGATAATGTTACTGCCACAGAATTGTTAGATAGGGATGGCCAAAATCAAAATTTAAATGCAGTAATGAGGAAATTAATGTCTATGCTAGGATGGTGTGTGAACTGAAGCAAGCATATGAATGATGCTGTTTTGAGAATTTTGTAATTCAGAGGAACAATAACAGTTTAGAGATTTAAATATCATCAGAAATCTGAATAGCTAGCATCAATAAACACTGGACAACAAAGATTTTGCTTCCTGAATATTTTTGGGTGTATCATATGGATTTTGGGCAGCTGATCATGAAATCACCATGAAATTTCTCTACCACACCATTTTTTTTGAAATTGCCTATATTTGGTATTTTAATTCATAATTCAAGTCAATTAGCTCACAATGAAAACTGGAAAGTTTTCTATCTTGTCCAGGTACACTTGGGCATGCTTAGGAAGAGTGGATGCTGCATGGCAGGGCAGGATTTAGAAAAGCCCCTAACTTCCTTGAAGGATTTCAATATTTGAGACAGAAGTTTCCCAGAATAACTGATGCCAAGATTAAGGAAGGCACTTTTGTTGGTCCACAAATCAAACAGGTCATCAATGACAGGAAATTCAAAGAACTTCAAAGTACAAAATGGACAGGTTACACCTGAACCCAAAGGGGTCCAATATCCTAGCAGGTAGGTTAAATACTGTTAGGGAATGTTTAAACTAATTTGGCGGGGGGATGGGAACCGAAGTGATAGGGCTGAAGAAGGGGAAAACAGAAATAAATCAAAGATGGAGTGCAACAGAGATGATAGGACAGGCAGGAGATGAGGCATAATCACAGCCAGTGGGATAAGTTACAGGGCAATAGCGGTGTGGTGCAGCTAAAACAGAAAGCAACAAATAGTGGACTGAAAGTGTTGTATTTGAATGCATGCAGCATAAGAAATAAAATGGATGATCTTGAAATTCAGCTACAGATTGGCAAGTATGACGTTGTGGCACCTCTGAAACTTGGCTAAAGGATAGCTGTCATTGGGAGTTGAACGTCCAAGGATATATGGTGTATCGGAAAGATAGGTTAGTAGGCAGACTGGGTGGTGTGGCCCTGTGTATAAGAAATAATACTAAATCATTAGAAAGAGATGACATAGGATCAGAAAGTGTAGAGTCTCTATGGGTTGAATTAAGAAATGGCAAGGGTAAAAGGACCCTAACGGCAGTTGTATACAGGCCTCCAAACAGCAGCTGAGATGTGGATGACAAAGTACAGAAGGAGATAGAAAAGGCATGAAAGAAGGGCAATGTCACGATAATCGTTGGGGATTTTAACGTGAAAGTGGATTGGGAAAACCAGACCAGTACTGGACCTCGAGAGAATTTGTAGAAGGTCTAAGGGATGGCTTTTTAGAACAGCTAGTTGTTGAGCGCACCAGGGGATTGGCTGTGCTGGATTGGGTGTTGTGCAATGATCCAGAGGTGATAAGTGAGCTTAAGGTTAAGGAACCCTTAGGGAACAGTGATCACAATGTGATCAAGTTCACTTTGAAATTTGAAGGAGAAACTAAATTCCAATGTGTCAGTATTTCAGTGGAATAAAGGAAATTACAATGGCATGAGAGGAGAACTGGCCAAGGTTGACTGGAAAGAGACACTAGTAGGAAGGACAGCAGAGCAGGAATGGCTGGAGTTTCTGCGAGAAATGAGGGAAGTGCAAAACAGATACATTCCAAATAAAAAGAAATGTTCGAAAGGAAAAAGGTCACTACCATGGTTGACAACTGAAATTGGAGCCAAAGTAAAAGCAAAAGAGAGGCCATACAAGGAAGCCAAAGCTGGTGGCAAGATAGAGGATTGGGAAGCTTTTAAAGACTTACAGAAGGAAACCAAGAAGGTCGTTACGAAAGAAAAGATGAATTATGAAAGGAAGCTGGTGACTAATATCAAAGAAGAAACTAAAAGCTTTTATAAGTATATAAAAGGGTGGAAGAGAGTTGAGGGTAGATATAGGACCAATAGAAAATGACACCGGAGATATTGTAATGAGTGATGCAGAGATGGCAGAGGAACGGAATGCGTATTTTGCATCAGTCTTCACAGTGGAAGAGATCTGCAGTATACCGGACATTCAAGAATGTCAGGGAAGAGATGTATGTGCGATGAAAATTATGACTGAGAAGGTGCTCAGGAAGCTTAATAGTCTGAGGGTGGATAAATCTCCTGGACCTGATGGAATGCATCCTTGGGTTCTAAAGGAAGTAGCTGGAGAGATTGTGGAGGCATGAACAATGATCTTTCAAGAATCAATAGATTCTGGCATTGTACCAGATGACTGGAAAATTGCAAATGTTGCTCCACTATTTAAAGAGGGTGGGAGGCAGCAGAAAGGAAACTAGCCTGACAAGAGTGGTTAAGTTGTTGGAATCGATAGTTAGGGATGAGATTACGGAGTATCTGGAGGCACATGACAAGATAGGCCAAAGCCAGCATGGTTTCCTGAGGAGAAACCTACTGCAATTTTTTTGAGGAAATTGCAAGCAGGGTAAACAAAGGAGATGCAGTAGATGTGGTGTACTTGGATTTTCAAAAGGCCTTTCACAAGGTGCCACACAGGAGGCAGCTTAGCAAGATAAGAACACATGGAATTACAGGGAAGTTACTAGCATGGTGGAGCATTGGTTGATCGGCAGAAAGCAGAGAGTGGGAGTAAAGGGATCCCATTCTGGCTGGCTGCTGGTTACTAGTGGAGTTCCACAGGGGTCGGTGTTGGGACCACTGCTGTTTATGATGTATGTCAGTGACTTGGACTATGGGATTCATAGACTTGTCGCTAAGTTTGCTGATGATACAAAGACAGGTGGAGGAGCGGGTAGTGTTGAGGAAACAGAGACTTAGATAGTTTAGGGGAATGGGCAAAGAAGTGGCAAATGAAATACAATATTGAAAAGTGTATGGTCATGCACTTTGGTGGAAGAAATAAATGGGCAGCCTATGATTTAGATGGAGAGAGAATTCAAAACGCAGAGATGTAAAGGGATTTGGGAATCCTTGTGCAGGATACCCTAAAGGTTAACCTCCAGGTTGAGTCAGTGGTGAAGGAGGCAAATGCAATGTTGGCATTCATTTCTAGAGGTATAGAATATAAGAGCAGGGATGTGATGTTGAGGCTCTATAAGGCACTCATGAGGCCACACTTGGAGTATTGTGTGCAGTTTTGGGCTCCTTATTTTGGAAAGGATATACTGACATTGGATAGGGTTCAGAGAAGATTCACGAGAATGATTCCAGGAATGAAAGGGTTACCTTATGAGGAAAGTCTGGCAGCTCTTGGGCTTTATTCCCTGGAGTTCAGGAGAATGAGGGGAGATTTCATAGAAATATTCCAAATGTTAAAAGGCCTGAACAGCTTAGATATGGCAAAGTTATTTCCCATGGTAGTGGAGTCTAGGACAAGAGGGCACAACTTCAGAATTGAAAACATCCATTTAGAACTGAGATGCGGAGAAATTACTTCAGTCAGAGGGCGGTAAATCTATGGAATTTGTTGCTATGAGCGGCTGTGGAGCCCAAGTCATTGGGTGCATTTAAGGCAGAGATAGATCGGTTCTTGATTAGCTAGGGCATCAAAGGGTATGGGGAGAAGGCAGGGGAGTTGGGATGACTGGAAGAATTGGATCAGCCCATGATTGAATGGCAGAGCAGACTCCACAGGCCGAATAGCCTACTTCTGTTTCCATATCTTATGGTCTGACTTCTAATGGGACAAGAGGAAAATCACATGGAAGGCATTCAAGGATGTTGAAAATTTTCTTGGCAACTACAGAGCACCAAACTACATGCTTCAAGCATACAAAATCATGGTGCAACATGTGACTAAAGATTCATTTTTTGCATTCCTATTTAGATATCTTCCCTGCAAATTTTGGCATTGTCAGTGAAAGGTTTCACCAGGACATTGCGGTCATGGAGAAATGGTATCAGGACAAATGGAATCCACCAGTGCTGGCTGATGTTGGACACATAAGCAAGAAGCCTCAGACACTGAGTACAAATGAAAATCAACAAAACATTTCTTGGTTGAACTATTGCAAAGTGTCAACACCATTATGCAATTAAATGCATTATATTCAATAAAAGTTAATTTCTTGTTTCTCTAAATTCTGAGATACAAGTAGACTGAAATTATATTTGTTCAGCTTCAAGCAGTCTATCATAAACAGAAAATATTTCTGAGAAAGCAACACTTTTGAAAAAACTTGTCCAGTGTAATAATACAGACCATATACTGCAAATCAAGGAATGAATCTGCTTTTCATGATTGACCCCTCATAATTCCAGACATGCGAACATAGGCTACTCATAACCACCTTAAGAAAATTTTACAGTTACTCACTCTAAGCAATAATTCAGGACAGGCATTGTATGCTGGCCTTACCAGCAACATCCATAACCAGTGAACAGAGTAGTTCTGAAATTTGAAACTGGGATCCTATAACGGGGGGTTGTATGTTAGTGAAAGGGTGTAATGGAAATGTGTGGCATCAGGTACAATGTGTGATTCGATCCTTAACTTGGATATTATGTTGATTACAAATAACTCTCATTCTATGTGCTCTGTTATCACATTTGAGCCTGCTCAATGTCATCTTAGTGTCCAAGCATTGAACAGGAATGGTCACAACCTGCATTAATGTTGTATGTTAAAACAATAAGACACCCCTGGTCATTCTCACATACTGACTCAATCCATGAAAAATGTTACTGCAGCAAGTGAACCCTTGAATTTTAAGAAAGGGGCAAAGAGGTTTAGGAACTCAAGTTAAAGTTTTAACCTCCAAGAGGACCACAACCTTGTCCTGGGTTGGAAGCTTGCGTGCCTCAGTGACTCAGAGAGCTATGTAGGCTGGACTCAGGGCTTTGTGCTTTGGTTCTTGATAGGGTGGCCCATGCCTAACAAGACAAAGGGTAGAGGCCAGACTAAAAGTGGTGCACCAGTCCTCCAGGCTCGGCAGTTCAGCTCAGTGCCAACAACCTTGACAGGCTTCTTGCTTAAGTGTCCAACAATAATCAGCCAGCACCATTATGGAATCCCTCTACATCTGTGGGTGATGGTATTCCCAAGTCTCCACCTGGAACTTGCGTGACTGACAGCAGTGAAAACCTCGCTACTGACACGATGAAGGAAGCCCTGAACATCACCAGAGATGGAGGACCTTCATTGTTGCCCTAAACGCCAGTTGTGTAACAGGCAGTAATCAATTAAGGCTTTAAGAAGCCATCAGATTGTAGTATAAAGAATTCAAGAGCCCAGATTTGGAAGGGACACAGAGATTAGAAAGACAAGGCTACGAGATGAATCAGGGCTCAAAACCAAGGATGAATCCTTCAAATTCAAAACACAATTTCACCTGCTGGATTTTTTTTTGCAAAAAAAATAGCTCAGGTTACTATCTTGATTGGACTTTATGGTGGCTTTTGTCAAAATATTACTGTATTTAAAATTAAATCGTTCTTGCTGTTGAAGAATATTCCCTCTCTGTACCTCGTCAATTGCTTCTGCATTTAAACTTGAAAACACATTACTAAATCATTTTCAAATATAATGGCTTCCTTGGAAGTGCTCGTTGTTCAGAGATAACTTCAGTCATCACGACAGTCAGGCTCTGCAAGACTCCTTGTATATCTATAGACTCCTGCAGTGACAATGCGGTATTGGTTAACAACCTAACTCTACAATAGGTTATCAAAAACCATGAAAGGGGAATACATAAATATGAAGTGTAACACTTTTTAAAATATATAAAGGACAATATAACGGACAATATAACTGTTGTCACATGAACAAGGTCACCAGAGAGAAGTACAGGTAGGTATGAAGTAATCTCTTTATTCGACAAAATTCAACACAGCAGGCACCATATTGAGACCTCTTTCAGAGGAAGAGGCCTGCTTGACCGAACACTACACGGCATTCAAAACATTCAAACTTATTCGTAAGGCCAGTGATGTTGTGGGGATGGAACTGGACTCTCTCACGGTGGTGTCTGAAAACAGGATGCTGTCTAAGTTGCATGCCATCTTGGTCAATGTCTCCCATCCACTACATAATGTACTGGGTGGGCACAGGAGTACATTCAGCCAAAGACTCATTCCTCCAAGATGCAGCACAGAGCGTCATAGGAAGTCATTCCTGCCTGTGGCCATCAGACTTTACAGCTCCTCCTTTGGAGGGTCAGACACCCTGTGCCGATAGGCTGGTCCTGGACTTATTTCATAATTTACTGGCATAATTTGCATATTACTATTTATCTATTTATGGTTCTATTACTATTCATTACTATTTATTATTTATGGTGCAACTGTAACGTAAACCAATTTCCCCCTGGGATCAATAAAGCATTGATGACTATTTTATATGCTAAAGATCAAAGGAAAACTCCATATTTATAATGCATCCACAATGCTTCCTTTGAACTGCACACTACCTTCACAACTACCTCTTTGCACCCACACTACAGCCTCCCAAATGAATTTAAATCAGCAGTACTCTCATCTTCCAGTCAAATGTGGTTCACAGCTCTTGGGAAACCTGTATTTTAAAATTAATCTACATGCCATATTCAGATCTGAAGTTTGGTGGCTGAAGTTATTTGATGCGTGTACTAACCCCAAAAATTCCCTAACCTAACAAGTCAGGATTAAGGGACTAAGAGAATAAACTCCCTTCTCCAGTTATGTCAGGCACAGTGAGCCAAATGGCCGTCTTTCTGCATAATACAATTTCATAGTGTTTAAAAATCACAATTTATGTTTGGCCTGTGTGAATTCTGTTCAGAAGTCTGTTAGATCAAAGCAATTCTGCTGCATGATGCTTGTTTTGTTCTGGAGCAAATTAGTTTTTTCCAAAAGTGATGCAGGTCACTAATGGGGTTACTTCAGCTGACACATCCACTCAGGCTGGCAATCACACTGCTATACATGTACGGCATTTTGAAGTGCAAGGTGGCTGCCACAAGCACCAGAATCTGATAACATTCAGGCATGGATTGATAAATAAAACCATTGGACATAGGAGGGAAATTAGGCCATTCGGCCCATCAAGTTTGGTCCACCATTCCATCATTGTTGATTTATTATTCCTTTCAACCCCATTCTCCTGCCTTCTTCCTGTAAACTCTGACATCCATATTAATCAAGACCCTATTAACCTCCACTTTAAATACATCCAATGACTTGGCCTCTACAGCCACCTGCGGCAACGAATTCCACAGACCCACCACCATCTGACTAAATAAATTCCTCCTCATCTGTGTTAAAAAGGATGTCCTATTCTGAGGCTGTGCTCTCTGGTTCTAGACAACCCCCACTGCAATGAACATCCTCTCCATGCCCACTGTATCCTAAGCCTTTCAATATTCAATAGGTTTTCCATGAGATCCCGCCCTCATTCTTCTAAACTCCATTAAGTACAGGCCCACAGCCATGAAATGCTTCTCATACATTAACCCTTTCTTTCCCTGGATCATTTTTGTGAACCTCCTCTGGACCCTCACCAATGCCAACACATTCTTTCTGGGATAAGGGGCCTAAAACTGTTCACATTACTCCAAGTGCAGTCTGATCAATGCCCTATAAAGCCTTATAAAGAATCAATATAAACATATTGAACTATATATAATAGGACATGATGACTATCTTCGACAATAGAATTGAACAACTTCCCCTCAACACTCTGTGGTCATAAAATACCCTTAAAATTTATCATAACAATGTCCTCCTGTTAATAAGCTGAATTCACAATTGACCATAAACCCAACTGGACCGATCACATAAATATTGTGGCAGTGAAGAATAGATCAGAGGCTGTGCGTCCTTCAGTTAACAACTCAGCTGCTGACACTCGAAACAGTCACAATGCAAGTCAAAGGGTCAAAGGTTAATTTTACATCAGAGTATGTATACATCCTGAAATTCATACTCTTCACAGAAATCCTTGAAACAGGAAATGAATGATAGAAGCATCAAGGTTCCGAAGCCCCCCTTTCCTTCACGGCTGAACCAACAGAAACACCGCCCCCCCCTCACCACTGCTCCACCATGCAAACAACAGCAAAAGCCCCAAAACCCCCAACAGCCCTTGATCTAGAGTCCATCAGAACTACAGTCCACAAACCAGCACTTCGGTATCTCAGGCAGGCTCTCTCCACCAGCAAGGATCATGCCAGAAATATTCTCCACTTGTCTGGATGAGCAGAACTCATCGGGGAGCTCAATATCTACCATGACAAGGCAGCCCAAAAGCTCATTCTCTCCACCACTGCTGCACTTGGCTACAGTAATACTAAGTATAAAATTCACTGCACTTACATGCCAAGGCTTCTTTGACAGCACTTCATAAGCCAGCAATCGCTACCACCTAGAAAGAGAAGCTGCAGACACTCAGCACCATCAGTTCCAACATGCACACTATCCCAGCTTGGAAATTAATCACCATTACTTTATTGCTGCACAATCAAAATAGCAGAATAGTCTACCCAACAACACGGTGGGAGTATCTTCAGCATAACAATACAACAGCTCATTAATCTTATAAGTGGATATGGATGGGCAATAAATACTGGCCTTGCCAGTGCTATCACAGCTTATTACTAACAACGATTGACATGTTGCAAAGTTTAGTTAACTGCATATTCAAAGGTTCGTAATAAATGATGCACTAGGATCAGAAAACATTTTAATATTCATAATTCAAATCTTACACACTGATGTTTATTGCTCTGGATGTCCAGAATTTAGTTGATGTTGAAAATGCTTGCATCTCTCTCAATTTGGCATATTTATTTCAATAAATCATTACAGCTCTAAATCCTGGCAAACTCTCAGCATAACTAGCCCACCATCATATTTTTATCTATTTTATGTTAAAGTAATGCAATAATCACATCTGCCCATGGCATCCATCAAGAACATAATGCAGTGATGATCTTGATGCATTTTCACTAGCCCTTTTTTTGTAAAGGCTCTAACTTTAATAATGCACGCTCTTTTACAAAAAAGTAGTTGGGTTAGTACTGAAAACTGAAAGAGGGATTGAGGTCTAACAATAACTTGGGTCAGATTCCCAAATTATTGGAAATAACATCTCCACCTCGCTGGCAACCAACACTGGTGCACCTCAGGGATGTGTGCTTATCCCACTGCTCTACTCGATACCCATGACTGTGTGGCTAGGCACAGATCAAATGCCATTTATAAGTTTGCTAATGATACAGTCATTGTTGGCAGAACCTCAGATGGAGATGAGAGGGTGGACAGGAGTGAGATACATCAGCTAGGTGAGTGGTGTTGCAGCAACCACCATCCACCCCACATCAGTAGGACCAAGAACTGATTGTGGACTCCAGAAAGGGCAAGACAAGGGAACACACACCAGTCCTCAGAGAGGGATCAGAAGTGTAGAGAGTGAGCATTTTCAAGTTCCTGGGTGTCAATATCTTTGAGGACCTAACCTGGACCCAAAATATTGATGCAGCTATAAAGAAGGCAAGACAATAGCTATACTTCATAAGGAGTGTGAGGAGATTTGGTCTGTAACAAAATACACTAGCAAATTTCTAACAGATGTACCATGCTGAGCACTAGCCTCTGTAGTATCCAGGACATCTTCAAGGGGCAGTGCCTCAGATAGGGGGTGTCCATCATTAAGGACCCCACCACTCAGAATATGCCCCTTTCTCTTTGTACCATCAGGATGAAGATACAGAAGCCAGAAGGCACACTCTTAACAATTCACGAATAGCTTCGTCCCCTCTGCTACTCGATTTCTGAATGGATATTGAACCCATGAATACAACCTTGCTACTTTTTTATTTCCTATTTTTTGGACTACTTTTTAAATTTAACTATTTCGAAAGGATATACTGACATTGGAGAGGGTTCAGAGAAGATTCACAAGAATGATTCCAGGAATGAAAGGGTTACTGTATGAGGAACATCTGGCATCTCTTGGGCTGTATTCCCTGGAGTTCAGGAGAATGAGGTTGTGGATCTCATTGAGACATTCCAAATGTTAAAAGACCTGAACAGATTAGATATCGCAAAGTTATTTCCCATGGTAGGGGAGTCTAGGACAAGAGGGCACAACTTCAGGATTGAAGGATGTCCATTTAAAACTGAGATGCGGAGAAATTACTTTAGTCAGAGGGTGGTAAATCTATGGAATTTATTGCCACGAGCGGCTGTGGAGGCCAAGTCATTGAGTGTATTTAAGCAAGAGAGAAATAGGTTCTTGATTAGCCAGGGCATCAAAGGGTATGGGGTGAAGGCAGGGGAGCAGAGATGATTAGGAGAATTGGATCAGCCCACGATTCAATGGTGGAGCAGACTCGAAGGGCCAAATGGCCTACTTCTGCTCCTAGATCTTATGGTCTTATTTAACATGCACATGTACTGTAATTCAGTTTTCTTTTTTCTCTCTGTTGTCATGTATTGCATTATACTGCTGCCACAAAGTTAACAAATTCCATGATATATGCCGGTGATATTAAACTTGATTCTGATTATTCAATGGTCAAAGTAGCTAACCTTCACCCGCCTCAATGGTATAGAATGAGTTTCTTTCCACAAGCTGTTCTATCGGGATTTGCAGCTCAAGAACACGATTCCCTGAAGAATGAATGTAACCATCACTTTCCGACTGTCTACAGGCTTCAACTCAGCTGCTTTGTCTTCTACAGCATTTTGATTTAGCATTTCTAAATTCTTCTAACAGGCAGCTGGTTGTAGAGGCTTTATATTGGATTACTAGAATAAACCAGTGGAATTGACAACCTAAAAGGATTGGTTTCTTCATGCCTTTTGTTCTTTAATCTTCTGTTTTATTTAACAGGATTAGAGCAATTGGGAACCAAAATGCTAATATAATGGCGCACTGACAACAGACATGTTTGGAATCAGGAAACAATGAACCCAAATTCCTGATAAAAATCCACTTTTAAGCAGTTTCTTTTCCCATTTTGACTTGGCCAGCATGAGACTGTAAACAAGTAGCAGTGCACTCCTTGAAATCATGGCTGACTTCTAAACAACACTCACCTACAGGAGGATGCTTAGCTCTCAGACTCCTACTGTTTGAACAGATCACTAGTAATGACATGCAAATCCATATATCTACTTTATCCTTGAATCCTGCAATAGTTCTGGTTAACAAATCTAGAATTAATATTTAGTCGAGCGCAAATAGAGAAGTCAGGAAATCACAGATCTTTACAGCACAGAAACAGGCCCTTCGGCCTAACTCATCATGTCAAGTGTGTTGCCTAGGAAGTTAGTCCCACCTTTCCGCATTTGGCCTATAGCCCTCTAAGCCCCGTTTCCACGTATTTCTCCAGATGGCTTTTAAAGGTTGCTAATGTGCCTGCCTCAACCACTATTTCTGGCAGATCTAGAATACCAATGTACGCTTCCCTGAAATTACTGTCCTTCACATTGTTCTCCTTGGAGACTCACTTCAAATATAAATGTTCCCCCAAACAGGTGAAAGGCCCTAGATTCCCCCAATCAATGAAAATGGTTTACAACCACAGTATCAGATCTCTTTAAGATCTTAAAGCATTCAGTGAGATCAACCTGTAACCATTTAAATTCCAGTGAAAGCGACTCTACTTTGTACATTTTCTTCCCTTAGTTCAACTCTTAGAATCCACTCTCACCCTGCTAAACCTACAATGCATATTCTCCCTTCTAAGGCCCAGAACAGTCCACACCATTCCAACTGTACTCCAATCACACATGTAGGTACAAATGTAAACAAGGAGATAAAAGGGGGAAAAAGCACATGCTGGAAAATTGAAATGAGAACAAAAGTGCTACAAAACACCACTGAAATTAGGCAAAGATATCACCTATACTTTGATATATTGTTTGCACGATTGTGATTTTTTTCTCTCTCTGCACATTGGGTGTTGGTCCCTTTTTTAAATTGAGTTCTTCCAGGTTTCTTGTTTTGTGGGTGCCTGTAAGCAGACAAATCTCAAGGTTGTATAATTTATACATTAAAAAAAAGGAAATTGCCTTTTAAGCTCACGAGGGGGCATAGGCTGTCAATTTTTTTTTGCTGTTGACTTTTCTGCGGCAGGCAATTTCTTTTTTATGAGGTTGAGTTGCTAGCTCCATGCTCAACCCAGCACGGATGGAAAGCGTGCAAGAGAGCTGGCTGGATTCAAATTCGGGAGCCTTCGCTCTGAAGTCCGGCGCTGATGCCACTACGCCACCAGCCAGTATAATTTATACATACTTTGATAATAAATGTACTTTGAACTTTGGCGCATCTTGGCAGCTCCACAAATTGCAACCTAGATGCGCCAGTGATTGGCGTGTTAATGGCGGCGCTGGCTGAGAGTGAAACATTAGCCAAGGAGAAACCACTCTTCTTTGTAATGTCTTAGTGATATTTAACCTGAGAGGCATGCTGAGAGAGGTTCACGCCCTTGGGTGAATGCAGTGCAGAGGGAATGTAGCACTGCCAAAGGTTAATCCTAAATCTTCTGCCTGCACATG
This sequence comes from Mobula birostris, assembly GCF_030028105.1. NCBI lineage: Eukaryota > Metazoa > Chordata > Chondrichthyes > Myliobatiformes > Myliobatidae > Mobula > Mobula birostris. The sequence goes on along the minus strand of NC_092387.1, from coordinate 50,708,460 downwards.
ACCCATATCCTTCCAGTCTTTGCATATGAACATCCAAGAGCCTCTCAAACACCTCTATTAAATCTGCTTCCACCTCCACCACAATCTCTGGCAGCCCACCCCAGACATCGAACGCACTGTGTTAAGAAAACTTGTCCCACACATCACCTTTAAATGCTAAATCTGGGCTTCATTCATATGTTTCAAAGATCTGGCAAGTTATTTTAAAACAATCTGACTGATTGTTTAACAAAAACAGTTTACATTATGATAGAAACAAGAGAAAATCTGCAGATGTTGGAAATCCAAGCAACACACACACACAAAATGCTGAAGGAACTGACAGGACAGGCAGCATCTGTGGAAAAGAATACACTCGACGTTTCGGGCGGAGACTTTTCGGGAGGACTGGAGAGAAAAAGATTAGGAGTAGATTTAAAATGTGGGGGAGGGGAGAGAGAAACACAAGGTGATAGGTGAAACCAGGAGGGGGAGGGATTAAGTAAAGAGCTGGGAAGTTGATTGGTGAAAGAGATACAGGGCTGGTGAAGGAGGAGTCTGATAGGTGGGGACAGAAGGCCATGATGTAATCTTCCAAGATGCTTGTGTTCTTCAATTAAGAAAATTGAACATAGAACAATATTGCACAGGTCCTTTATTTTATGACAGTACATGGAATATGTTAAGATTATGCTGCCTAATTAATCTCTTCTATCTGCACAGGGTGGATATCCCTTCCTTTTCTGGATATGCCCATCCAAGGGCCTCTGAAATGTCTATCATCTTTGCCTCTATCTCCAGCACCACCTCTGGCAGCACATTCCAGGTACACCTCTGCCCGGATAGCCCTGGTGCCCCACAGGACTGCACCCTCAGCACCCTGCTCTAATCCCAATACATTCATGACTGCATGGTTAGATTCAGCCCAAACTCCATCTACAAGTTCAGAATCAGGTTTATTATCACTGGCAGCAGCAGTTCCATGCAGTACATAATATAGGAGGAAAAAAAATAATAAATAAGTAAATCAATTACAGCATGTGTATATTGAATAGATTAAATATCATGCAAAAAACAGAAAGAATATATATTAAAAAGTGAGGTAGTGTTCACGGGTTCAATGTCCATTTAGGAATCGGATGGCAGAGGGGAAGAAGCTGTTCCTGAATCACTGAGTGTGTGCCTTTCGGCTGCTGTACCTCCTACCTGATGGTAACAGTGAGAAAAGGGCATGCCCTGGGTGCTGGAAGTCCTTCATAATGGACGCTGCCTTTCTGAGACACTGATTCTTGACCCCACAATGTACCTCATTATGACCTTGCACATTACTCTCTACCTGCATTGTACTTTCTCAGTAACTGCAACGCTTTGCTCTGCATTCTGTTATCTTTTTCTCTTGTACCAAGTCCAGCTCCAATGCCATATTTAAGTTTGCTGATGACATTACTGTTGTTGGCCAAATCGAAAGTATTGATGAAACAGCATATAGGAAGGAGATGTAAAATTTGGTTGAATGGAGCACATTAATGACCACCTCACACTCAACGTCGGCAAAACCAAAGAGCTAACTATCAACTACAGGAGGAAGTTACTGGATGTCCATGAGCCTGTCCTCATTAAAGGATCGGAGGTGGAGATCCTTTAACTTTAAATTCCATGGTGTTATCACATCAGAGGATCTGTTTTGGGAGCAGTACACAAGTTCCACTTCAAGGAAAACACAATAGCACTTCTAATTCCTTGAACCTGGGCAACTTTGGAATGTTATATACAACTTTGACAAATTTCTACAGATACACAATGGGGACTATCCTGCCTGACTGCATCACGATCTGGTATGGAAACACCAATGCTCAAGAACAGATAAGCCTAGAAAAAGTGGTGAATACAGCCCAGTCCGTCACAGTAAAAACCCTCCACATCACTGAGCACATCTACAAGGAGTGCTGCCACAAGAAAGCAGCACCCATCGTCAACAGCCCCCAACATCCAGCCCATTCACTCTTCACGCTATTGCCATTGGGAAGGAGGTACAAGAGCCTTAGGTCCTATAATACCAGGTTCAAGAACAGTTATTACCCCAAATCATCAGGTTTCTGAACCAGAGTAAATAACTTCACTCACCTCAACTCTGAACTGACTTCACAACCTTTGGACTCACTTTCAAGGACTCTCCAACTCATATTCTCTGTATTGTGTATTTATTTATTATTTGTATTTGAATAGATTGCCTTCTTCTGCACACTGGTTTTTGCCAGTCTTTGTGTGTAGCTTTTCATTGATTCTATTGTATTTTTTTTGTTCTACAGTGAATGCCTCCAAGAAAATTGAATCTCACTGTAGCATATGTATGTATATTGTAATTTGTTCTATCTCAATGCACTGCTGTAATGAATTGATCTGTATGAACATTATGCAAGATAAGTTTATCACAGTAACTCAGTACATATGACAATAATAATAGAAAAAACCAATTCACCATTTACTCTGTGTAAAAAATTTGCTCCATGTATTTTCTTTGAACTTAACCCATGACACCTTAAATGCATGACCTCTGGTATTAGATATTTTGACCCTACAAAAAAAGATACTGGCTGCCTCCTCTCCCAACACTTCTCAGTTTTATAAGCCTCTATCAAGTCTCCTCTCAGCCTGATCTGACCAGTGTATCCGTCTCTACCATCACCCCTGGCAGTACATTCCACGCACTTACAGATGAAAAGCCTACCCAGACATCTCTCCTATACTTTGCTCAAATCGCTTTAAAGTTATGCCCTCTCATGTAGCCATTGCTTCCCTCAGGGAAAAAGGCGCAGCTTATCCACTCTGTCTACGCTTCTTATCATCTTAAGTATCTCTGTCAAGTCACCCCTCATCCTAACTCCCTCAACCTACCCTCGTAAGACATGCTTTCTAATACAGGAAGCATCCTGGTAAATTTCCTCCGCACTTTCTCTAAAGCTTCCCCGTCCTTCCTGCAATGAGGCGACCAGAACTGAACACAATACTATGTATGTATACTGTATAGGAATGTATGAGACTTTTTCCTCACACACAGCTCCTGTGAAACAACTTGGGAATATTCTTAATAGATTAATGGCATCATATAAATTAAAATAACTAGTGAGTGTTGATACAGGCTTTTTAAACAATGACGAACCAGGAATGAAAAACTGTTATACTGAAATCTCAACTCTACAATTAAACATAGCGCTTAATCAACTCAATCAGATGCCTACAGAGAAGCCAGCTATCTTCTATGCCAGGATTACACAGAACAAGTAGCACAACTCGTGATCACGGGTATAATTACACTGGCTGTCGGCCAGCTTCTGAGGCCTGTTTTAGAAGACTGGGGGGGGGGGGGGGGCGGCGGGAATGATTATCCTTTCACCTACCCAATCTTGAACGGCTTTATAAACAGTGGACTGTTTCAAAGAGATGGCAATGAAGGGGACTTCTATAGGAAATAGCTAACTTCAGGTCAATAGGAAGTTACAGGTTGAAGAGATTGGTGGGTCCTCCTTGAGGGTGGTGGAAAGGGTGAGCAGCTTCAAGCTCCTGGGTGTCCACATCTAGAAGGGTCCAACCGGAAGTCACGAGGAAGGCAGACTGGTGGCTATACCTCATCAGGAGGTTGTGGAGACTTGGTATATCACCAAAGACTTGAGCAGATTTCTACAGATGTATCACGCAGAACATGCTGACTGGTTGCATCACTGTCAACCATGTGCGCATGCGCTGGTCGTGCATGCAGCCTGGTACAGCCGTTCTGATCTATTCTTACTTTCTTCTTCTTACTTTTTAATTTACGTTATTTTTTGTATTTTTTTTCTCACAGCAACGTCGAAGCTGCACCCTCTCTAACATACTGGTAGAGAGAGTTTTATTTGGGTTTTCTTTAGCGCTGGAAATGGTTACATCCCGACACGCGGGACAGAAGCAAGGTCGCATTGTGTATTCCACGGACCAGCAAATACCAACCGGCTTAGCGAACAGAGTGGCGGACACCCCTGCTGAAATCCGGAGGAAAACACACAGAGGATGCAGAGGGGGATCACAAAGCCAAGGAAAGAGGACCGGGTCGAGACAACAGAGACTTTTGGAGAAGAGGAGTTCAGTGGGTAATATCGTTCCGGCTGACCAGAAGTGCACTGAGAGCGGTAAGCGTAAAGGAGTTGGGTGCTTACTGATCTGGTTAACAACAGATGGTGCAATCCGGGGTATATTACGATCGAGGAATGTGTTTGCAGACTGGATATTGAACTTTTTACTGTTGGACTTTGGCCACATTCCACCATGATACAACACTTGGCGGCACGGGAGGTCATTCCGGCCTGTGGCCATCGAACGTGCAGCTCCTCCCGTGGAGGGTCAGACACCCTGAGCCAATAGACTGGTCCTGGACTTATTTCCATGTGGCATAGTTTGCATTTTGTTGTTTGATTGTTGGGGTTTTTTGTATTGCTATATTTACGCTCTATTCTTGGTTGGTGCGGCTGTAACGAAACCAAATTTCCCTCGGGTTAATAAAGTATATCTATCTATCTATCTGGGATGAAGGTTCCAATGCACAGAGATGATGACAAAATCTGAGACAGTCTGGTACTCAATACTTGGATAAAACATTAAACTAAGACCCTGTTAGTTCTTGTGGGTAGATACAAAAGATCCTGTGATATTACAAATAGAGCAGGAGTTCCGAGCGCACTGGAAAATACATAATCTTTAGGTAATATTGATAAAAGATGTTTACCTCATTGTTGTCACAGTGTCTATTGTAATTCTGACTCAAAATCTAAATATTTGATTCAAAAGCACTTTGAAGTAAGTAGTTTGCACAAAAAGCACAGCATTAAGGCAAACCCTCCTTTGCGAAGAGCTGCAAGGATTACAACTGAGTAGAAAATTATATTCACTGTAATCTTCTCAACCAAAAGCAGATTTCATTACCCTAAAAAAGTTGAATAACCAGAAGAGACCTTCAATTTAATTGATCAGCTGCATTGGAATACTTCATGAAGGAGCCTCTCTGGCAAAGTAGACAGCTTAAGATTGTATCTCCTGATGTTGCTTCCCTAAAGGATTCACCTTCTTTAACTCCAAAGACGGACAATCGATTGGAGCACCGGTCTAAAGTAATGAGGCATCAGCACATTCGCAGGCTGCAGTGACTGATTGTGGTATTAGCATCTGCAGAACTCAGCGGCATGGGCAATGCCTGCAACTCCCACTATAAAAATCATTTCACTGTGCAATTGATTGTAATGCGGAAAAGACGAGTGAGGAAACCCCTTATTCAGCACTCAGCACAAGAGTTGTGTTTCAGTGGTTTCAATGAAACGGGGTTGCCTGAAGGATTCACAATCTGACACAGATTCTTTCCGAAAGTAGTAATTTCATTGCAGCCTCAGCAACGACTGTTGTGTCCTTGGGAACCCCTGCTCTTTGAAACAAGCATCAATTATGCCTGTGATCAAAGTGGAATCAACATACCCTACAAGTGAATACTTCATGCTCACTGAGAATAAGCGAACATTTATTTACAGCTATTATGAGATCATATCTAGGAAGTGGGAAAATAGAACATAGAACAGTACAGCACAGGAACAGGCCCTTCTGCCTGCAGTGCTGTACTGAACCAATTAAATTAGTAATCAAATGGCCAACTAAACTAATCTCTTCTGCCAACACAATGTCCATATCTTTCTATTTCCCTCAGATTTCATGTGCCTATCTAAACATCTTTTAAAAGTCCCGAATGTATCTGTCTCTACCACCTGCCCAGGCTGCACATTCCAGACACCACCGCTCTCTATGGAAAAAAAGTTGCCCCTCACATCTCCTTTGGACTTCACCATACTCACCTTAAATGCCTATTAGACATGTCAACCTAGGGAAAAAGGGAAGTTGGTGCTAGGAAAAAAAAGATATCCCTTGCTCAGGGAGGGAGACAAACAGGTCGTCTCTGTTTCCCTGCTAAACTTGAGTCATTCCAACTCTTTGAGGAGGAATCACCATTTTGGAAGGAAGCATTCTGATAAAGATAATAATGCACCATTGGGAAAAAAACTGCAGCTTAAAGTATTTTTGATAATTTATGGCTTTTATTAACAGATAGTGAAATTAGATTGCATGCCAAGATACAAAGGGCATTTGGCTTTGTTATTGTAGGGCTGCTGTGAGATTAATTGAGCAAGTCATAATGACGACTAACATCAGTGTGATGTGCTGAATGTAATCAGAATCAAGGTTTAATATCATGTCATGAAACTTAACTTTGTGGCAGCAGTACAATGCAATACATGATAAATACAGAGCAGAAAAACTGAATTACTGTAAGTATATACATGTTCATTAAAGGGTTAAGTTAAAATAAATAGTGCAAAAAAGACAGAAATACAAAAACCCGCTATCATCACCTGTTAAAGTATTTCAATCACTCCGGCAAAATTGCGGCAACATATCACTCAAACCAGAGGTTTCCAAATTGTGGCATGGACATCCATGGGGATATGCCATTCATCAGCTGGAAAAATGCTACAAGCTTTTACTGAGGAGGGGGTAAAAGGTAGTGGTGAATTTAGAAAGCTGATCAGATAAGTTGCAAATTGTTGCTTAAGGGGTTAAAATCTGAATGCATATTGATAGATGAACAGCTGATACATCGAAAACATAATGCACAAAGTCCAACTGCATATCCGTTGTACCTTGCACATGCATCAACTAATCCAAGTAAGGTCTGGCCCCATGATTAAAAGCCACTCGTTACTTTGGCACATTTAGAATTTATCCAAAAAGCAAATGTAAAATTTTTTAAAGGTTTTTCAGGACGTACCTGTGACTTGGGTAGCTGAACAAATCTGCAATGGATATGGGAATGATTCTAGCATTGCTATGGATTCAACCCTGGGCTGCTTGAGTTATTCTAGATATGATAGAGTGAGGGAAAGGGGCAAATAAGGTCGGGAAGAAAGGAGAGTGGAATTCCGTGGTGGAAAGAAAGACATGTGATGCCAGAGTCAGCACTCCTGCACTAACAAGACGCTCAATGAAAAAAATTAGATGCTGGAAATTTTAAATAAAACTTTAATTGGTAACACTCAGTTATGGAAAGGAAAATAGAGTTAACATCTCCAGTTTAAGATGGCACTGGTGAATCTCAGCAACTTCCAGATGGTGGCTGATAAAACAAGAAAACCAATGAAATACTTGGTTAATCACTCTTTTTCTGGTAAATGACCATTGCAAACAATAGCCTTGGGATTCCCTTGGGACTTGGAGGCAGTTAGATGTGGCAGAACCAAGCAAGGCGAGCCCATCGCCAAGAGCAAGGAAGACATGAGGTTTGATCTATTTAAGGGTCAGGCCGAACTGGAAAGGTCAGGCACAGGCCAAATCGAGGCAACGGAGTCCAAGCCAAAAGCGTATCGAAGCAACTGAACCTGATGTTTGGACACAACTTAAGCACCAGTCCAAACTTGAAAGGTCAGATACAGGCCAAATCAAGGCAACAGGGTCTAGCCCAAGAGTGCATCAAAGCAACTGAACACAATGCTGGGACGATGATTTAGACGCCAGGCCAGATTGAAAAAGTCGAGGTGACGGGGCCCTGAGGTGAAGGATGGGCCAGTTCAGCTCGCTGCCCTGCTTTGCGCTGAAATAAGGGTCTATGGACAGTCCCTCTGTGGGCTTCATTTCAGAACGCTATTTGCTTGTGCTAATTGTTTGCATGATTTGTTCTTTTTCTCTGCACATTGAGTGTTTGACAGTCTTTTTTATGGGTTATTTTGGGTTTCTTTGTTTTGTGGCTGCCTGCAAGGAGAGAAATCTCAAGGTTGTATAATGTATACATAGTTTGATAATAAATGTACTTTGAACTTTGGAGAACCTGTTGACGAAAATCTGATGAAGAATCCTTCGTCTAAGAAGTTAACATTTCCAGGTCTGGAATTCCAAATTGTGGAGTGGAAGGTACTCACAGATATACACTCAGTGGGCACTTTTGTTAGGTATACTTGTATACCTGCTCGTTAATGCAATGCTAATCAGCCAATCATGTGGCAGCAACTTAATGCATAAAAGCATGCAGACTTGGTCAAGAGGTTCAGTTGTTGTTCAGACCAAACATCAGAATGGGGAAGAAATGTGATCTAAGTGACTCTGACCTCGGAGTGATTGTTGGTGCCAGATGGGGAGGTTTGAGCATCTCAGAAAATGCTCATCTCCTGGGATTTTCATGCACAACAGTCTCTAGAGTTTACAGAGGATGGTATGGAAAAAACACATAAAACTTCCAGTGAGTGGCATTTCTGTGGGTGAGAATACCTTGTTAATGAGAGAGGTCAGAGGAGAATGGCCAGACTGGTTCACGCTGACAGGAAGGCGACGGTTAACCACATACTTCAACAGTTGTGTGACCAGCATTTCTGAACGCACAACACATTGAACCTTGAAGTGGATGAGCTACGGCAGCAGATGACCGCACCGGGTTCCTCTTCTGTATCTAGCAAAGTGGCTGCTGAGTGAATACAAGTCATGACACACATCAGTTTTAGGGAGCTTATTGCTTTGGACGAATTGGACGAAAGCACTCAAGCTGCAAATTTAAAATGACTGTTTCAAAACTGACTTTGGTTAAACATTGCACCAAGAGCTTGAGAACAGGAACATTGTTTGCAATGAGGAATTCCTGCCTGCACTCACTTCCTCACATTGTAATGTTATGCTTGGAGCCAATTCTAACAGTGGAAAGAAACTGTGTCAACAGTAGAGGTTCCAAGAGGCTGTCAAAGACTGCACTGTTTCTTAGGATTTCCACACAGAAAAATGTCAAGTTTCTCTGAAGGGAGCACAGTAAGATCAAACTGCTCCTGTAATTTCTGTGAATGTCTTAATTACTGATGTCACACCAAAGGAGCTCCAGGGTGAGTGAAAAAAAACTATTCTGAATACAGCAACAGTGATTCATCTAACGTTCTGCATGGTTTTTATTAAAGGCCAGACATCTGTCTTAGATGGTTTATACTATATATCTTTTAAAAGTTTACAGCTGTCAGCTGGGATATGCAAAGAAGGAAGGAGAAAAAAGGGTTATAATGCCCAGCAAGAACAATCTGGATCTGAATCTCAAAGGATCACAAAGGCTCTAACAGTTGACTTTCATGATTTCAGGGATGGCGCCAAGTGAAGACCGTCTCTCCACGCCAAGAATGTTGGCCAAAAGATGTTGATTTTGTTTTTGCCGCCCTATATAAATAGGTGGATACTAAGAGGCACACTGGAAGTACAAGGTCATAAAGTTTGCAAGCAGAGTTTTCACTGTGGAATTAAATAATAGAATTAAGTAATTCCACAGGAGCAGTCATCAATTCCTAATGAGACTGAATATTCTTTCTCCTCTCGTCCTCCTAATTTTAGATTAAACTGTACTAACGTGGATTTTAAAGCATAAACTTTGACAGAACTGTTGTTAAGTGTGCTCACCCATAACAGCAAATACAATTCATTTCAGCCAGGCCTCTGCTGGAGCCACTGTTAGATTGGGAGCAGAATTAGGAAGATCAATGCTCCAAATCTGAACCAGCTCTTGAATGACATGGTGGTCAGTCAAGATTTGACAGTAAAAGGGGATAGGGTAATAGTTAAATCCCTTGTCATTTGAAATCAACCATGACAAAAGTGATACTAACACCGAGAAAAAGACATTTATAAATAAATCATAAAATACAGCAACCCCCTAAGCATTCTGAATCTGTAATTTCCTATGCATATACAACTGATTTATTTCATTTAAGTATGCGGACATTATTGGAAAAGACCAGATTTATCGCCATCCCTGAACTGAATAGCTTTCCGTCTCAGTTAAGAGTCAACTATAATGCTATAGATCTGGAGTCAGACTGGGTAGAAAGGCATCAATCAACCAAGTGGGTTGTCATGACAATCCTGTAAATTTCATGGTCACTATTACCGAGACAAGCTTTACATTAAAGATGTATTTAATTAACTGACCTTGCATTCTCCATCTGGTATGTGTGACTGCATCTCATAATTTCAGGTTTCAGGCAACAATTTCAATGACAATCACTGTGCTGCCACATCCCTTAATGGATGCATTGCATTTTAAACCAATTGTGCAGGGTTTTCAAAACATGTGAAGCAGGCTGTTCAGGCCCACTGATCTGTGTGGTGTAGCTCCACAGGACTCTCCTCCCAGCCCAACCTTTCACTCTGGTTACACACCCTTCCCTATCATTCATTTCAACCAGAAGGCCATTTATAGATAGTCTGCTCAAATAAATGAAAGGTAATCTAACACGAAAAGCTTGTCAACTCTCTCTAGCATTTACCTTTTGAAATATGAACTCGAAAATTGCCCAGCAATTTGTTTTTACATCATTGAAAACTATCTCAGTACAACACTATTATTTACGAAAACCAATTTTCCCAACAAAATTCTTCACGTCACAGTTGACAAGATGAGCAGAACACAATTTAAAAATATGACTGCACTGATACACATTGTGACATAGGAAAAGGTGGGGTGAATTAAAAGGTGTTGCACATGTGTACATAAAATGTGTCAAAGGTTACAAGGAGAAGGCAGGAGAATGGGTAGTTAGGGAAAATTAATCAGCCACAGTCAAATGGTGGAGCAGACTCAATGGGCTAAATGACCCAATTCTACTCCTACATCTTAGGGTCTTGTGGATGAACAACTCCATGTAAAATATGTGACTACATCATCTACACAGCACATAATGAAACCACATTACAGTATGCAGCGGCACTAAACCAGCCTCTTGCACTGATAGATAAAAGCTACTTCAAACACCATGTTACTTACTTCAACTCTCTGCAAACTGGAGAGGGCACTTCATTTTTTCACAGCCAGCAGCAACAGACAACAGCAGAAGTTTTGATGGACAATTCCCAAACAGCACGATTTATCAAACTGCCACTGATAGTCTCTCCGACTTCAGAAGTGGGCAGATAGAAGTTTAGTTTCTGGCTTGCTGCCACTGCATCGTTTCAGTCATGAGCTCTTATTATTTAATCAGTCAAATTTAAAATCCCCTATTACTGTATGGGTAGGATTTGAACTCGTGACTGCTGATCTAAGAGCCCTAACACGAGAAACTCTGCAGACGTTGGAAATTCAAGCAACACACACAAAATGCTGGTGGAACGCAGCAGGCCAGGCATCTTCTATAGGACGTTTCGGGTCGAGACCCTTCGTCAGGACTAACGGAAGAAAGAGATAGTAAGAGATTTGAAAGTGGGAGGGGGAGGGGGAGAACCGAAATGATAGAAGACAGGAGGGGGAGGGATGATGCCAAGAGCTAGGAAGTTGATTGGCAAAAGGGATACAAGGCTGGAAAAGGGGGAGGATCATGGGACGGAAGGCCTAGGGAGAAAGAAAGGGAGAGGAGAGCACCAGAGGAAGATGGAGAACAGGCAAGGAGTTGTTGTGAGAGGGAAAGAGAGAGAAGAAATAAATGAACAAATAAATAAATAAATTAGGGATGGGGTAAGAAGGGGAGGAGGGGCAGTAACAGAAGTTAGAGAAGTCAATGTTCATGCCATCAGGTTGGAGGCATTCCCACCTTGTTTCTTGCAAAAATGCCATCCCCTTCCCTCAATTCCTCCGTCTCTGCCACATCTGCTCTCAGAATGAGGCTTTTCATTCCAAGACGAAGGAGATGTCTTTTTTTTAAAGAAAGGGGCTCCCCTTCCTCCACCATCCACTCTGCCCTCAAACGCATCTCTCCCATTCCACACATATCTGCTCTCACCCCATCCTCCCACCACCCCACTAGGGATAGGGTTCCTCTTGTCCTCACCTACCAACCCACCAGCCTCCGTGTCCAACATATAATTCTCCGTAATTTCCTCCATTTCCAATGGGATCCCACCACCAAGCAAATCTTTCCCTTTCCCTTCCCCCCCCTTTCTACTTTCCTCAGGGATCACTACCTACGCGACTCCCTTGTCCATTCGTCGTCTCCCCCCCCCCCCCCCCCAAACCCTTCCCACCGATCTCCCTCCTGGCACTTATCCTTGCAAGCGGAACAAGTGCTACAACTGCCCTTACACTTCCTCTCTCACAACCATTCAGGACCCCAGACAGTCCTTCCAGGTGAGGCAACACTGCACTTGTGAGTCGGCTGGGGTGATATACTGTGTCCAGTGCTCCTGGTGCAGCCTTCTGTATATTGGTGAAACCCGACGCAGATTGGGAGACCGTTTCACTGAACACCTACGCTCTGTCCACCAGAGGAAGCAGGATCTCGCAGTGGCCACACATTTTAATTCTACATCCCATTCCCATTCCGATATGTCAGTCCGTAGCCTCCTCTACTGTCGAGATGAAGCCACACTCAGATTGGACGAACAACACCTTATATTCCGTCTGGGTAGCTTCCAACCTGATGGCATGCACATTGATTTCTCTAACTTCCGTTAATACCCCTCCTCCCTTTCTTACCCCATCCCTAATTTATTTATTTCTTCTCTCTCTTTGTGTGTAGTTCTCAATGATTCCATTGTATTTCTTTGTTGTGCTATGAACACCTGAAAGAAAATGAATCTCCGGGTAGTATTTGATGACATATATGTGCTTTGATAATAAATTTACTTTGAACTTATTAATTTATAGCCAATAGAATCAAATAACACTATAGCAACCACACCTGTGTCTACATCACCTGCTTTAGTTTCTATAGTGAACATCCCAAACTCTTGGTCAACCCTATTCATCCCCTCCTTTTTTCTGCCAAACTTCTTAATTCAAGCTACTCAGCATAAATATTAAAGGACCTCAGTTCAATTGCATTTAATGTTTAGGGATCAGTTTGGAGTTCAGAATAGAATCAGTATATTCTACAGTCAAAAGGTGACAGAGGGAGGTTAAATTTATAGAACTTAAAAGCCTTAGGGACAGTAGTGAGATTTAAGAAATGTTTTGCAGAGTTTAAGGCTTTGATAAATAATGCAGTTGACGGATAATCTGTGTTGGGATTTCACAGTGGCTAATCATACTGTTAATGCTCACAACTAGAAGTGCAGAACATTAGGTGAGGCATCTTCTTCCCCATCACCACTTCCTTCATAAATCCTTAAAAGCCTTGATATTCATTTTACCTCAGTAAAGAGCCAGGGTAGTGGAAGTGCGCAAAACCCCATTGAAATGCATTTCAGGTATCCAGGCAACATTAATGCAAATCCAAGCGCAGCAGCTCCAATACCACAAAGATGCTGCTTGGCCTAACACCATGCCAGCAGAAACAAACCTACATAAAAGTAGCCACCGTAACTCATCCTTTGCAAACAAAGGTTGACAGATGCCCAGAGTCTAAAATGGGAGGGTTTTGAAATGTGTCCTTGTGATCATCCTAGCAGGTTTCATTGAAATTGAAACATGGTCGATTTGAATTTTTTGCTTTTGAAATAAAGCTTGCAAATTTGTAATCCTTCAGTTGAACTCCATGTGAGCTAGACACAACTGCAGTAACGCAAGAAGGAACCAAGTGTTGGTTGCCCACAGAACTTTCAGCTGAGATAGCTGATCAACCACTCGAGTTGATGTAAAAGATCCAATAACATGAAAACCATGTAGTTCTCTTATATATACACCAGATAACATCTGTCCTTAAATATTAAATAATTGAGAATACTACCATGATGAGGCCACCTCAGATTGGAGGAACAATACTTCATATTCTGTCTCCCAACTCGATGACATGATATCGATTTCTCTAACTTCCAGTAATTTCTCCTTCCTTTCCTTTCTTTTTTTCCATTCTGGCTCTCCTCTTACCCCTTCTCTTCTCCTCTCATCGCCTCTTTCTGCTGCCTCTCCTCCCCTTTCCTCTCCACTGTCCACTCCCATCAGCTTCCTTTTTCTTTAGCCCATCACCTTTTCCACCTATCACCCTCCGGTCCCCCGCCCACCCCCACCTTCCACCTCTCCTGCTTTCAATTAGTACCTGCCAGCTTGTACTCCTTCCTCTCATCCCACCTTCTTATTCTGGCTTATTTCTCCTTCCTTTCCAGTCCTGATGAAGGGCCTTGACCCAAAACATCAACTGTTTATTCCTCTCCACAGATCCTGCCTAACCTGCTGAGTTCCTCCATCATTTTGTGTGTGTTGCTCTGGATTTCCAGCATCTGCAGAATCTCTTGTGCTTGAGGTTCTTTGATGATCAGAATGCAAATACTTATGTTCATAGAGCCAATAGTTATACCGCAAGGTAACAAGCCCTCAGGAGTTATTAATGAAGGTTTCAAAGAACAATCATAGCACAAATCAAATGGTCCAGTTCCTTTGGAACAGAATGTATTTGCAGAGACAGCAGAAACATTTTCTCCAGCACCTCCATAACCCCAAATCTTCTCCCAGTCAGATGGAACTCTCCACGTCTGCTCTCTCCAATTCCAAATTTAATCTGCTTTCCATTATAAAGAGCTCTCTTTGTACAGCCTTGGAGTCCGGTAGATAATATGTTCAAATCTTGGTGTCCAATTTGAAGCTATTTAATCACAAACAGCTAATTAAGAGAGAATTCAAAGAAAATCCTACAGATGCTATAAGATTAAAAAATAACAAAGAACTGGAAATACTCAGCAGATCAGGCCATATCTGTTAATGTTTAAGGTCAGGGGCCCTTCAGCCGATATGGCCAACTGAGTCAATTTCTGTTTTGGAAAAGGAACAACCTTTTCCTGCGTCACAGAGGCAGGAAGGAAGGGTACAGCAGCAGAGTAGGAAGGATATATAGTATACTACTGACCAATCCAGGAAGAGGAAAGGATTAAAACATTATTCCCTTAGCGAGAAATCTTCTGAGAGCAGTGTGATGCCAACACAGATCTTCCACCAACACTCACTTGCCACTTCATTAGGCACAGGAGTGGAACACGGTGTGGTCTTCTGTTGCCATAGCCCATTCACTTCGAGTTTCGACGTGTTGTGCATTCAGAGGTGCTCTTCTGCACACCACTGTTGTAATGCATGGTTATTTGAGTTACTGCCACCTTCCTGTCAGCGTGAACCAGTTTGGCCATTCCCCTCTGACCTCTCTCATTAACAAGGTGCTTACTGGATGTCTTTTTTGCACCATTCTCTGTAAGCTCCAGACAATAATGATTCCATGGTTAACGTCACCTGGGTCATATACTTTCTTTGGTCCTGATGTTTGGGCTGACCTTCCGACGATGCCTGCAGTCTTTTATGCATTGCGTTGCTGCTGATTAGATACTTGCATTAACAAGCAGGTGTACAATGTACCTCATGAAGGGGCCACTGAGTGTTGATATTTTTATTCTCTCTGTGAGACACCCTAGTCTGCTTGTCCCTCCCCAGTGATCTCCCAGCTGGCACTTATCCCTGCAAGTGGGATGTGCTACGCTTGCCCCTGCACCTCCTCCCTCAGCACTATTCAGGACACCGAACAGTCCTTCTAGCTGAGGCAACACCTAATCCGCGAGTCCAACCAAGTTATCTATTGTAACCAGCGCTCATCGTGCAGTCTCCTCTACGTCGGTGAGCCCTAGGCAGTTTGGGAGATCACTTCACTGAGCTCTCTCATTCCGTCTACCACAAAAAAGGCAGGATTGGCTGGTGGCCACCCATTTCATTTCGACTTCCCATTCCCATTCAGTGATGCCACACTCAGGTTGGAGGAGCAACACCTGATTCATCTGCGTAGCCTCCAACCTGATGGCATGTGCATTGATTTTCCTAACTTATGATAATTCCTTCCCCCCCCCCCCCGCTTCTCCCTTTTTCCATTCCCCATTCTGGTTCCTCTCTCACCCCTGCCCTTCTCCTCACCTCCCTCCGGTTGCCCTCCCCCTCCTCTTTCTTCCATGGTCCACTGTCCTCTCCTGTCACATTCCTTCTTCTTCAACCCTTCACCTCTTCCACATACCCACCTGTCACCTCCCAGAATCTTACTTCATACCCCCTCCCCCCTACCCACCTTTTCTATAATCTGCCAGCTTGTACTCCTCTTCCTGCTCCTCCTCCCTCTCCCACCCTCACATACTGGCTTCTTCCCCCGTTCCTTTCCAGTCATGATGGAAGGTTTCCGTCCAAAACGGCAACTATTTATTCCTCTCCACTGATGCTGCCTGACTTGCTGAGTTCCTCCAGCTCTTTTATGTGTGTGTTGCTCGAGATTTTGAGCATCTGTAGAATCTCTTGTGTTTGTTACTTTCATTCTATTAGAGTTATGCTTCAAATGGCAATTTCAAACACAAACAATTGCATCATATCAACCAGGAAATTTTTGTTTTAGTTGGAGCATGCGAGCTCTTGTTTAAAGCAGTGCCCTGTAATCTTTTATGGGCACCCTGGAGAACATGCAAGGCAGTTTAAGTTTAGAGTGGCTATTTCTTATACAAGGAATTGAAGGATTAATCAATAGCCCCATCTACTTGATCAACAGATGAAGGAGTATCAATTGAATAAAATAGGCAGAAAATCCATCTAAGTAATGCCCATGGGGAAATTAAAGGTATACTAAATGATAGATGGCGAGTGGAACTAGAGACCTGCAGATCCCTAAAGTTAATAGGACAAATAGAGAAGGTATATTGAAGATCCAGAATACATGCCTTCACTGGCCAAGAGCATGTAGTCAGGCCACAACTGTGTACAACACCATTAGCTTAACTGAGTAAAACAGCCACTGGAGAGCCTGGGCTAGAGGTGGGAGAGGTGATGAGTTGGGGGCAGCAGATGAGGGAGATGAGCAAGACACAATAAGGCCAGGGTGACAAAGGAAGTGCCTCAGGATGGGGTGACTACAATGAAGTCTTTGGTCAAATCACTTATTAGCTTCCACATGTAATCAGTGTGTCTTCAATTTGTGCAGCAGAGCCTACTTACCAATCACCTTTGACTAAGACCTCACAACATAAAGTTCTAATGGGAGCTAGTGTGCAACACCCAGACCACATGAAAAGGAACTTGCGTACAGGTATCTTTCATTCCTCAGGTCTGGAGTGGACGCAAATTAGCCCTCTCTCCTGGGGGCACCATGGGAAGGCTTCCTTTGCAGTAGAGAAGTTCCTGAGGAGATTTCTACAGATATTGCCAAGACTGAGAAAACCTTGTTATGAGGAAAAAAAAGATTGCAGGAGAACAGAACTGAGGAAGTTGAGAGATTTAATCAAGATGAATAAAATTACGCAAATAACGAATGACTCATATTCCCTTAATAGAGGTCAATGTGTGTGAGAAAAATTTAAGATCATTAATAAAAGGATTAAAAGAAAAAAAGGCTGTGGTAGTGTGTTTTTCCAGAGTGATAGCGTGGAAATGGTTGCCTGAATGCTGGTGCAGCTGAAACACTCATCACCATTATACTGTACCTGGTTGTCTATCAATAGACGGTAAACTAAGATCTGTCAACTGAGAGCTGGGAAAGGTATTAGGCCATACAGAACTTTCTTTTCCCCTTACCAGTATCAATAAGAGGGGGTAAATGGCCACTGTCTATGCCACTAAACTAATCTGGGTGATAAATAATAAGCTCTGACACATACCCGATAAGTGATACACCTTGTGGTCAGCAAATTACACCATTAACAGTTGTTGCCAGGTTGGTAAGCACCGGATGAGATTATTACTGTGATCACTTTGCTCAAAAGGCTCAAGTTGCCTTATCTTTGAACAGAGTTGTAATGCAAAGAAACACACTCACATACTTGAGCAACCAAGGCCAAGTTTGTTGCAAGCACTGTCCTATCCATGTCTCAACACAAAGGAATTTATTAAAGTCATTCCTCCACTATTATTTCAGGACCAACTAAAGCCACTGCTGTTCTCTGTTGCCAGGCTGTAGTTGCCAAAATTAATTCTCACTCAGTGGGATCTGAGAAACGTCACTTGCAGTCAAATCTCTATTTACATACCGTCATGCTTTACTGGTGGGAGTTTCCTCTCGGAAAACTTTTGATATTTTCCAACTGCACTTGGAACTTTTAACGTTACCCAACTTGGCTCATTACAGCACACCCACGAGTAAAAGAGAGAACGATTCAGACTCAGTCCTTAACGCTTTGCTCTATAATAGAGGACCACATTTACAACATGTTCACACTCCCACCATTGCAGGCGGCTCGAAACAAGCATGACCACACAAAAAGTTTCAGCCAGCAGCCTGCATTCCACCCGTCTGCCCACTAATCATACATGCCACAGCTCAAACAAGTTTGAGAAACTTCAGATTTTTTTTTTAAATTCTGTCTCTCCAGGTCTTGTAAAGTCAAATCTATATTTGGGAAAATTTCCACTATTTCAGGATTCTTTTGTTTTGGGATCAGTTTAAGTTGCTGTTCTTCAAAATGAAAGGTCAAAGCAGCTGAGCATTTTTGAATTTAATGGCTGGAGATATGATTACCTCTTCAGACTGTTTTAATTGAAACACGTTTTACAAGTTCAATACCTTCACCTCCGTGAAGTTCCTTTCCCTAGATTATTTGTTGCCATAGCACATTTGCTTTTCTCCATGGAACCAAAATTCTGCTGGATTATATCCTGCAGTAATGTGACAGCACATAATTCTATCGCACGAATAGCAAAGATCCGTGGCCTCTATTCAAAGATCAAGGTTTGTTTAATGCTGCTCTATAACCAAGAGGATCACTAAACTGAGTTCACTTTTCGCAATCTCTTCAGGTCATAAGAAATACAGAGTCTGTGTCAAACTATTATTCTGCCTAGTCCCATCGACCAAGCATTTAGATCACAGCCTTCCATACCCCTCCCGTCCATGTACATATCCAACTTTCTTTTAAGTGTTGAAAGTGAACCCACATTCACTAATTCTGCTGGCAGCCCGTCCATACTCACACCATCTTCCGATGGAAGAAGTATCCCCTTACATTCCCCTTAGATATTTCACACTTCACCCTTAATTTATACCCTCTAGTTCAAGTCTTCATCAACCTTAATAGACAAAAGCAAAACACGACCTGACCATAGTCAATGAGGACCAAACTTGAGCCAACCTGGCAATAACTTTTTCTACCATACCCT
This sequence comes from Mobula birostris, assembly GCF_030028105.1. Classification (NCBI taxonomy): domain Eukaryota; kingdom Metazoa; phylum Chordata; class Chondrichthyes; order Myliobatiformes; family Myliobatidae; genus Mobula; species Mobula birostris. Next base: position 50,689,430 of record NC_092387.1, on the reverse strand, counting down.
TAAACATAACAAACTTGGGCACACTATTCATATGTGATAATACTAAGTGACTGATTATAGCCTGGGTAAAGTATTGAAGCTGGTTGCTACAGCACAGCCAAAGCCAAACATGAATGTTGTAATGAGAATGAGCATAGAGACTAATTGGTTTCAGATGAGGTAGACAGCTCTACTGTCATTCTTTCCAGCAACAGAAAAAATAGAGGATTGGTTTACTTCCTAATATGTTTAATATCATCCACTGTCGAAGTGCTTTGAGAGGTTGGTCATGGAGCTTATCAACTGCTGCCTGAGCAGCCATTTGGACGCGCTCCAGTTTGACTATCACAACAGGTCAACAACAGATGCCACTTCACTGGCTCCCCACTCAGCTCTTGGAACATCTAGACTACAAAGCAGCATATATCATGTCTTCATTGACTACAGCTCAGCATTTAATGCTGTCATCCCCTCATAACTAATCAATAGCACAAAAACCTAAGCTGCAATACCTCCTTGTGCAACTGGATCCTTGATTTTCTCACTTGCAGACCCTAGTCAGTTCAGATTGGCAACAACATCTCCTTCACAATCACCATCAGCACAGGTGTATCACAAGGCTGTGTGCTTAATGCACACCGCCCACCCCACCAGCTCTATTCACTTTATACTTATGACTGAGAGGCCAAATACAGCTCCAATGCCAGGGTATGAAGGGATACAGGGAGAAGGCAGGAGACCGGGCCTGAGAGGGAAAGTGGACCAGCCATGATGAAATGGCGGAGCAGATTCGATGGGCCAAATGCCCTAATCCTGCTCCTATATCTTATGGGTCTTATTACTATCGGGCAGATACAGACCAACAGGTTCAATAACAGCTGCTCCGTTCAAACATTCTTCAACCAACTAATACAACCCTAATGTCTATAGTTTAGCGACACTAAGATCAATTTGATCACTTTGCATTAAAATTGACTTTTGTTCTAATCGTGTTTTCCTGTTTAAAAAATGTTTTTCTTGCGAGTGCTGCTTGTATGATATGTATGATGTACACTTTACATTGTACCTGTGCATATATGTGAATATGATAATAAACTCACTTGGACTTTGATATGCATGGTATTACTTCAAAGGTGAGAAACTCTCCTCGTGTCCTGTGATCAATATTAATATTTGTGTGAGAACATGGGCTGGGAAGAAACAGCAACACTTTGTGGGCAGCTAACAAAACTACTAACAGTTTTACTAAATAGACTTGTTTGGGATTACAGTCACTAATCTGCAGCCTGTAATTTCCTGTTGAGAGGTATGCCTTCGAACCGTCTGTAGGACCTGGCCTTTTCATAGAATCAGGCAAACTAGACACCGGAAATGCAGGTACAGCCGTGGTGGCCAGTGTTGGAATGGACTCAAGACCTGACTGAATCTTCAGGCCAGATTGAAGCGGCAGGGCCCAGACCCAAGAGCAGACAATGAACCAGTAACACACACCAAAGTTGCTGGTGAACGCAGCAGGCCAGGCAGCATCTGTAGGAAGAGGTGCAGCAATTTAATCTCCGAGCCAAATTAAAAAGATTAAGGTGTCGAGACTAAGGGCGAAAGACGAACGAGTGTTCAGCGCACTACTTATTGAGGATTCACCTGCCTCAGCACTGAAATGGCTGTGTGGTGGTGGACTCAGAGTGCTTTCCAGGCCTCTGTGGATTACTTGTTCACTTGCTTCCTTTTTTTAAAAAACTGTTTTCATGATTTGTTCTTTCTTTTTCACACATTGGATGTTTGACTGTCTTTTTTGGTGTGAGGTTTTTTCATGAATTCTATTGTGCTTCTTTGCTTTGCGGCTGCCTGCAAGAAGATGAATCTCAAGATTATTTATGGTATACGTACTTTGATAAGAAGTGTACTTTGAATTTTTGAACTTTGAACTTTTATCTACATTCATTCTTCAAGCAAACAAATGAGTTGTGCACTTTGACATTTCTGACCTTGGGAGCTTGCTGTGTAAATACACTGTTGTACTTCCTACAGTATGCCAGCAAGTACTTAATTGGCTGTATAGGGGCCGCCTGAAAACTTGAAAGCCACCAGAACGGTGAAAGTCTTTACTTTCTTTCCTTCATTCATTAGTGGGGCAGTCACTTCACCCCACACTAGTGTACTCAACTGTCATGATGAGGCCACACTCAGGTTGAAGGAACAACACCTTATATTCCATCTGGGTAACCTCCAACCTGACAGCATGAATATTGATTTCTCAAATGTCAGGTTATGCCCCCCCACCCCCAGCTTTCCCCATTGTCTTTTCCCTCTCACCTCATCTTCTTGGCTGCCTATCACCTCCCTCTGGTGCTCCTCTGCCCTTTTCTTTCTTCTGTTCTCTCCTATTGGACTCCCCTTTCTCCAGTTCTGTATCTCTTTCACCAATCAATTTCCCAGCTCTTTGCTTCGCCCACTCCCCCTCCCAGCTTCCCCATCACCTTGTGTTTCTCTCTCCCCTCCCCCCCACCTTTTAAATCTAATCATCTTTTTTCCCCCTCCAGTCCTGCTGCAATGTCAACTGTACTTTTTTTCCCCCCTAGCTGCTGCCTGGCCTGCTGAGTTCCTCCAGCATTTTGTGTGTGCTGCTTAGTTTACTCTTGGAGAGGGTTTGTTTCAAAAACACCAGACCACCACAAGTTTTGTAAAACAAAAAAGCAGCTATAAAGCTCAATGGTTAAATAGTTCTTATTTCCATTTCAGGCTGCCTCAAAGAGTTTTACATTCGATAAAATACTGTGGGAAATTTACATGCAAGAGCAGACACACAAAAATAAAAGACTGATAATGATTAGATTTCTTAGTAAGTTGAAACATAAATGTTGGCCAGAACATCAAGAGCAACTCCGTGAGCTCCAGTTTATGAAAGGCAGTCCATTGGCAGTGGCCCAGCTACCTAACTTGGCCATTTCGCTTCATAGAGTCTTACAGCCAGACAACACTGAAACAGACCCTTCAGCCCAATTCATTGGTGCCAAACATGTTTCTTAACTGAGCCAATCTCATTTCTCTGCATTTGGCCCATGCCGCTCTGTACCTTTCCCATCCCTGTAACTGTCCAGAACCTTTTCAATGTCATAATTGTACCTGCCTCTACCGCTGAACCAGAATCAGGTTTATTGTGACTGACAAATGTTGGAAAATTTGTTGCTTTATGGTACAGAGCAAGGCAAAAATAAAACTACTATAAATTATACAAATTCATAAATAGTACAGAAGGGGAATAATATGGTAGAGTTCAGGGGTTCTTGGACTATTCAGAAATCTTATGACAATGAAGAAGGTGTTTGTAAAACAATGAGGCTTCTGTACCTCTTCCCCAGTGGTACTAATGAGAAGAGGGCATGTCCCTCAGGGTCCCTAATGATGGATGCTGCCTTCTTGTGGCACCAATTCTTGAAGATATCCTTCATGGTGGAGAGGGTTGTGCTCTGATGCAACAGGCTGAGTCTGCAATCTTTTTCGATCCCGTGCATTGGAACCTCCATCTTTGAAAACATTCTCCTCAGGTGCCTTTGATGTCTTTCCGCTCTTACTTTAAATTATCTCCCTTCTAGTATTGGACACCCTTAACCTTGGGAAAAGACTTTGGTTGCACACCTTATCGATATGCCTCATAACTTTATAAATCTCTATCAGGTCAACCATCAGGCTCCTATGATCCAGGGAGTAAAATCCCAGCCTGTCCAGTCTCTCTGTAAAACCCAAGCATCCCAGTCCTCATAACATTCTAATGAATCTTTTCTGCAGCACAATAACATCCATCCTCTAGCAAAACGACTATATCTGTACACAGCACTCCAAATGTGGTCTAACCTATGTCTTGAGCAGTTGTATCATGGCATCCCAATTGCTCAATATTCTGACTGATGAGTGTATGTTGGGTTCAAAAGAATGAAGCCCTTGATCTCAGCCAAATCAGGCCATCAGTTTATAAATAAATGAACTAATGTTCTGCAATTTTGCAAATATGTACATATATAGACATGTTAGCAAGGACCACAAAGAGACCTGGAATGCTAGGCATGCTGAAGACGAGACCTTTGGCATCAATGGATCAGTATTTTTAAAAATCAACTCAAGTTCCCATTGTCTGTACACCAGTTGGACTGGATTTTAGTTTCATATCTGAACAGATCTCTATGTTTATCTATGTAGCACTCCCTCATATACTGCAGTGAAATGGCTGAAGTAATTTTTCTGTTCAAGTCTCCATCTCTTAATTCTTCTTAGGTGGTCCCTCAGAAACAAGAATTACTTGGTTCCACTTCAGTTCTGGAGTGAGTAATGAGGCCAGTGTGGGAACCTCAGACAACTACCATGTGTGTAGCAAGGAGATTTCTGACTAGGTACACAAGTTCAATGTTAATGTATTATCAAAGTACATGTATGTCACCATATACAACAATGAGATTCATTTCTTGCAGGCATACTCAATAACTGTGGGTGTACCCTCGCCTCAGGGAGTGCAGCGGCTCAAGAAGGCAGCTCATCACCTTCTCAAGGGCAACTTGGGATGGGCAAAAAATGCTGGCTTAGCTAGTGATGCCCACATCCTGTAAATGAATAAATAGTTTTTAAAAATCCAATAATCGTAATAGAATCAATAAAAGAGCACAACTACTGGGTGTTCACCCAGTGTGCAAAAGACAACAAACTGAAAATACAAAAAGAAAGAAGAAATATTAATATAATTCCTTATTAAATAAGCAATAAATATCGAGAGCATGAGATGAAGAACCTTTGAAAGTGAGTCCAGAGGTTGTGGTGTTATGCTCATTTGGGTGGCACATAAACTCTCGGCTCTCTGTGCCACCCCAAATATTCTCTCCTGTGAGACTTGAACCCACAAACTGGCATCTCGGAAGTGAGAGCGCAAGCAACTGTCAATGTCTATGAAGAGAGGGCAGGAGAGGCAGGAGTACACGCAGGAACACACAAACAGGGGCCGCTATGCAAGAGGCCATGCTGAACAGAACATTTCACTTCAGACTCAGAATTATTTTTGAAATTTGCTGATGCTGAAGTTCCACCCAATTCAGGACAGTTCATTGTCACTTCCAGTACACAAGTGATAAACAGAACAAAATAATTGTTACTGTAAATAACAGCAACAAGGCCAGCCAGAAATTATGGTAATTGGAACAAATGCTAATATTAATTATGCTAAGCGATCACACAACTGAACGTCACTAGAACTGATTCAAACACCAGTTCCTTCAAGAATCCTCAAAATACTAGCTTTAATATTAATCAGCGTGCAATAAGGATGTTAGTATTAAGTGAGTGATTGATTTTTCACCAGATCAGTTCTTTCATATTTTTCCAGCATGGAAATAGGCCTTTTGGTCCAACTTGCCCTTGCTGACAAAGCTAACTGAGTCCTAACTGAGTTAGTTCCATTTGCCTGCATCTGTTCGATACCCCACTTACCTTCCCGGCTGATAACCCTGTCCAAATATCTGTTAAATGTTTTAACTGTACCTACCTCCACCATTTCCTCCAGCACAGGGGTTCCCAACCTGGGGTCCACACACTCCTGGGTTAACAACAGGAGGCCATGGCATAAAACGCTTTAGCAGCTCACTCCATATATCCCCACAGCCCTTTGCATCAATATTGCCTCTCAGGTCCCGTTTAAATCTTTCCTCTCTCCCTAGGCTTGGGACAGAATTCATCTCTGCATCCTTCAGTCTGTTCCATGGTTATTAATGTCTTCTTGTTTTCAAGCCAGACCAAGCAAGAGCATGCAGGTAATGGAGTAAGAGAAATGGCAGACTTCACACAGCGGCGGGGACTTTTAGTCACAGTCCACAATGGAGCACAGAACCCTCAGCTAGAACTCTTGTACTACACCGAGGGAGTACTGCACTCGGTGTAATTTTTCCAGTCTAGTTCAACTACTCCCAGCTGCCCGCTCAGTGAAAGTACAATAGGCTCCATTGGACCACTTTACAGAAATGGAGGAAACGCCCTCAGCTCCCTTACCCTGGTACCGTAGCGGTTAGCGTAACGTCACTTCAGTGCCGGTGGCCCAGGTTCAACTCCGGCTGTAAGAAGTCTGGACATTTTGTCTACATGCTCTCCCCGTGACCGTGTGGGTTTCCTTCAGACGCTCCAGTTTCCTACCACAGTCCAAACCATATGGGTTACGAGGTTAATTGGTTACACAGGAGTAACTGGACAGCTTGGGATCGTTGGGCCAGAAGGTCTTGTTATAGTGCAGTATCTCTAAGTAAAAAAAAATTAAATCTCGATACCAGATTTTAAATTACTGTACTCATCTAACGCCACTTAAGCAGGTGATCCTGTCTTTTTCACACTAATGTTCATGTGATCCAGCTGATTGCTGTAATTCCCACAAAGCATGAGTAACCGCACTTCTAAAGCAGCCATGGAAAACTGCTTTGGCAGGTCCTGATGTGAACTGCTGCAGATGCTTGAAACGTGAAGTAAAGCAGAACGCTGGAAATACACATTCATCTGGCAGAGGGAGAGAAAAGCAAGAACCAACAGCACAGTTAATACACAAGTCTGAGCAGGGAAGGAAGAAGGGGCTGTGAAAATAGTTTTAAGTGATGCCTTGGGAGAGGGGGACAAGCAGTCAGTATTTCCCGAACTGGCTCTATTGTACAGTCACCATCAATATACACAACTAGCAAGTCCATTTCTCTGACCAGAAGTGAATCTTCAGGATGAATGAATGATGTACAGTACACCCCAAACATTTTCCCTTCAGGGCTGTGCAGACAATGCAGATTTACACTGGTGTCCTTTGTTCAATCTGCTTTGGGGCCACAATAGAAAACGTCACAAGAATCATCTTCTCGGACTGTTTATTTGCTTTGAGAACAACACAGAGCAGACCCTTCCAGACCAATGAACCGCACCGGCCAGCAACCCACCTATTTAACCCCAATCTAATCACAGGAATTTTTACAATGACTAATTGATCCAGTAAGCAGTTTGTCTTTGGACTGCGAGAGGAAACCAGAGCACCTGCAGGAAACAAGGAGGCATAAACTTCTTGCAGATGACATCAGAATTGAACTCTGGCGCCCCAAGCTATGAGAGCACCACATTGACCGCCACGCTACCATGGTATCCCCAATGGCAAGTAAAATAGTGAAAACCGTTGTAAATATTAAAAGAGCAAATCAAAATTTGTACTCCTCACTTTATTGCAAGAATTCTCTTGTCTTTTATCTGTTGTGCCACTAATTTATCGAAGTTTATTTCTAAAAAACCTCTGAATAGAAGCCATTGTAAAATTGACCCCGTCACTCATAATTCTCCAGGCTAATTGAGAAAACAATCCCAATGGTTTTAATTCTATTTCATTGCCACTTACTGATGAGATTGAAACCATCCCTTTAATGTTCTCAAGTCTGTTTTAATTATTTCAAAGTAATTAGCAGGAATGGGATAAATGCATAGTTCACAACAAAATGCAGCAAGTTTATTCACATCTGACTTGCAACAATGAAGTAAAGATTGAAATTAATTGGAGATACAAATCAGCAAAGAGGCACATGGGACTTTAGAGACAGGGCTATGTCAATGATATTCTTGCGTCTTGAGACCGTCTGCTGAGAGATGACTCGGTTGCCACTGGGAATAAATATCAAAATTTGTAGCCCAAGGAAGAGATACTGTTCATCCCTAGATCTGTAATGTACAAAATTTAGATAAACAAGCTAGAGTCAATGGCATTTGGAGCTTCAATAAGCTTAACGTAACTCAAGTTTGTAGTCCTTTTCACGTCTTTAATTACTGTGGAAAGGAGAAGTGCAGCCCTGAATTCTAAACATATCAAAAGTATTTGAATGTGATATCACTGAGATGAGCATTGTCACCAAAAAATGCCTCACATTTTCACTTGCTTTTAAAATAAAAGCTTTTAATCTTATTTTTGTGCTCTTCATGTAGAGTGTGCTCTCTGAATTTCTAAGAGGCAGTAACAATGATTAAATGCTTGACTGTATCTGTAACTGCAGATCTCCTCCTCACTGACAATCAACACAGGCATATCTCAAGGATGTGTGCTTAGCCCCTGGCTCGACTCTCTCTAACTCATGACTGTGTGCCAAGACACAGCTCAAACACCTTCTAGAAATTCACCGATGACACCATTGTTGTTGGCAGAGCCTCGAATGGCGATGAGGAGGCATACAGGAGAGAGACAGATCGGCTGATTGAGTGGTGTCCTAACAATGTAGCACTAAATGTCAGCAAGAGCAAGGCACTAACTGTAGAATTCAGGAAGGGGAAGTTGGGAGAAGACACCAGTCCTTATTGAGGGTCAGCGGTGGAAAGGGTGAGCAGCTTCAAGTTCCTGGGCGTCAACATCTTGGAGCTTCTGTCCTGGGCCCAACATATTAATGCAGTTACAAAGGAGGCACGCCAGTGACTCTACTTCATTAGGAGTTTGAGGAGATCTGGTATGTCACCAAAGACTCCAGCAAATTTCTACAGATATAGAGTATTCTGAGTGGTTGCACCACCACCTGGCGTGGAAGCTCCAAACACAGGATCGAAGCAGGCTGCGGAGGGGTGTGGATGCAGACACCCACCATCAGAACCTCTTCAGGACATGGTGCCTCAAGGCAGCAGTTACCCATTATTGAGGATCCTCACCACATGGAAAATGCCCTCATCTCCTACGACTATAGGACCACAAGACATTGAAGCAGGAAGAATCTATTCGGCCCGTCAAGTGTGCTCAGCCATTCCATCACGGCTGATTTATTATCTCTCCTAATCCCATTTTCCTACCTTCTACCTGTAACCTTTGACGCCCTTACTCTGAATCAGAATCAGGTCTAACATCATTGGCATATGACACAGGAAACTGTGTGATAGTCAGGAAAGGGAAAGGGGTTAAGGGCCTATACAGAGTAGCCCTGTGGCCATTCCCCTCAACAACAGGTATATCGCTTTGGATACTGTTGGGGTGGGGTGACCTAGCAGAGGATAGTCACAGCAGTGTGGTCTCTGGTACCGAGTCTGGTTCTGTGAAGGGGGAGATAAGGCGGGCTGTGGTACTAGGGGATTCTTTACTTAGAAGAACAGGAAGCAGGTTCTCTGGGCCAGAATGAGATTCCTGGATGGTATGTTGCCTCCCAGGTGCCAAGGTCTGGAACATCTCGGATCAAGTCCCCAGCATTCTCAATTGGGTGGGTGAAGAGCCAGAGGTCGTGGTCCATGTTGGTACCAATGATATGGGTAGGACAAGTGTCGAGGTTCTGCCAATGGGAGTTGGGTGCTAAGTGAAAGGACAGGACCTCCATGGGTTGTGATCTCAGGATTGATGACAGTGCCACGTTCTACTGAGGGCAGAACTAGCAAGATTGTACAATTTAATACATGCCTAAGGAGTTGGTGTAGGAGGGAGGTCATAAAATTTCTGGATCATTGGGCTCTCTTCCAGGGAAGTTAGGGCCTGTATGGAAGAGATGGTTTGCATCTGAACTGGAAGGGGACTAATATCCTAGCAGGAAGGTTTATTAATGCTGCACAGTGGGGTTCAAACTAGAGTTGCAGGGAGATGGGAACTAGAGTGCCAGAACAATTAGTGGAGAAGTTGTGGAGGCAGATGTTGGTAAGATCTCAGACAAAGTCATGAACCAAAAGGTTGAGCACGGTGTGACTAGTGTCCTGAGCTGTGTATATTTCATGTTTTGTAGGAAAGGCAGATGAGCTCAGGCCATGTATCAACGACTGGAATTATGATATTGTAGCCATTAGTGAGATGTGGTTGCAGGAGGGGCAGGACTGTCAGCTCAAAATTCTGGGGTTCTGTTGTTTTAGGTGTGACAGAGTGGGAGGGATTAAAGGAAGAGGATAACGTTAATCGTCAGGTAAAATATCACACACAGCAGTGCTCCATCAAGACAGTCTGGAGAACTCATCTAGCGAAGCACTATGGATGGAACTGAGAAATAAGAAATGTACAGTATGACCAAGTTTATGGGGCCTATTATAGATCACCCAACAGTCGGAGGGATTTAGAGGAACAAATTTGTAGAGAGATCTCAGACTGTTGCAAGAAACACCAGGCTGTTACAGGAAGTGATTTTAACTTTCCACATATTGACTGAATCTAGACTTTTTCCAAATGTGTTCAGAAAAGTTTCTTTAATCAGTATGTAGAAGTCCCAGAAAGAGAGTGTGCGATACTAGATCTGGTAGGTGACAGAAGTTTGTGTAGGGCAACACTTTGCATCTAGTGAACACAACACCATTACTTTTAAAGTAAATATGCAAAAAGAAAGGTTTGGTCCACAGGTTGAGATTCTAAGTCGGAGAAAGGCCAATTCTGATGGTATCAGAAAGGATCTGTCAAGTATTGATTGGAACAGGCTGTTTCCTAGCAAAGGTGTACTTGGTAAGTGGGAAGCCTTCAAAAGCAAAATATTGAGAGTACAAAGCTTGTATGTGCCTAGACAGAATAAAAGGTAAAGTTAACAAGTGTGGGGAACCTTGGTTTTCAATAGACATGGAGGCCCTGGTTAAGAGAAAAACAAAAGGAGGTACGTAGCAGGTATCGCCAGGTAGGAACAAATGAGGTGTTTATGGAGTACAGGAAATGCAAGAGAACACTTAAGAAAGAAATCATGAGGGCTAAAAGGCAACATGAAGTTGCTCTAGCAGGCCAGGTGAAGGAGAATCCGAAGGGATTCTACAGATACGTTAAGAGCTAAAAGGCTGCAAGGACAAAATTGGTCTATTGGAAGATCAGAATGATAATCCAGGTGTGGAGCTAAAACAGATGGGGGAGACCTAAATTACTTTTTTTTTTGCATCTGTATTTACTCAGGAGATGGTCACAGAGTCTATAGAAGTGAGGCAAAGCAGCATCAACTTCATGGACCCTGTACAGATTACAGGGGTGGAGGTGTTTGATATTCTGAGGCAAATCAGGGTGGATAAATCCCCAGGGCCTGACAAGGTTTCCCTCGGACCCTGCAGGAGGCAACTGCAGAAATTGCCGGGGCCCTAGCAGAGATATTGAAAACATCCTTATTGACAGGAGATGTGCCAGAGGATTGGAGGATAGCCAATATTGTTTCACTGTTTAAAATATGCTCTGAACACAAACCAGGAAATTATAGGCCAGTGAGTCTGACATCATTTGTGGGAAAGTTATTCTGAGGGATTGGATATACAGTACAAGTATTTGGATAGACATGGACTGATTGAGGATAGTCAGCATGGCTTCATGTGTGGTAGGTCATGTCTAACGAATCTTATAGTGTTTTTCAAGGAAGTTACTAGTAAAGTAGATAAAAACAAGGCAGTGGATGTTGTCTACAAGGACTTTAAGCAAGGCATCTGACAAGGTCTCACATGGGAGGTTGGTCAAGATGGTTCAGTTTACTGGGCATTTAAGATGTGGTAGTAAATTTGATTAGACATTGGCTTTGTGGGAAAAGCTAGGTTGCCTCTCTGACTTGAAGCCTGTGACTAGTGGTATGTCGCAAGGTTTAGTGCTGGGTCCGTCGTTGTTTGTCATCTATACCAACGATCTGGATGGTAATGTGGTAATCCGGATCTGCAAATTTGCTGATGACACCAAAATTGGGGAAGCTGTGGACAGCGAGGAAAGCTATCATAGGTTATAGAAGAATCTGCATCAGCTGGAAAAATGGACTAAAAAATGGCAGATGGAATTTAATGCAGACAAGTGCTAGGTGTTGCATTTCAAAAGGACCAACCAGGGTAGGTCTTACACAGTGAACAGTAGAGCACGGAGGAGAGTGGTAGAGCAAAGGGCTCTGGGAATACAGGTCTATAATTCATTGGAAGTGGTGTCACAGGTAGATAGGATCATAAAGAAAGCTTTGGCACATTGGCCATCATAAATCAAAGTATGAATAGAGGAGATGGGATATTATGTTGAAGTTGCATAAGATGTTGGTGAGGTCTAACTTGGAGTATTGCATGTAATTTTGGTCACCTACCTACAGGAAAGATTTAAACGAGACTGAAAGAGTGCAGAAAAATTTACAAGGATGTTGCTAGGTCTGGAGGAAATAGGTTAGAACGTTATTCCTTAGAACATAAAAGATTGAGAGAAGATTTGACAGAAGAATACAAAATTATGACGGGTATAGATAGGGTAATTGCAAGCAAGCTTTTGCCACTGAGGTTGGGTAAGGCTACAACTAGAGGTCGTGGGTTAAGGGTGAAAAGTGAGAAATTTAAGGGGAACACAGAGGGGTAAACTTCTTCACTTGGAGGGTTGTGAAAGTGTGGAATGAGCTGCCAGCACAAGTGGTGCATGCAAGCTTGATTTCAATGTTTAAGCAAAGTTTGGATAGGTACATGGATAGTAGGGGTGTGAGGGCTATGGCCCCAATGCAGGTCAATGGGAGAAGCCAGTTAAAATGCTTTCTGCATGGATTCGACGGGCCAAAGGGCCTGATTCTGTGCTGTATTTCTCTATGAAAATGTCATGAAATTTGTTGTTTTGCAGCAGCATTACAGTGCAATACATAATTAAAAACCTATAAATTACAATTCATGTATATAAAAAAAGAGAGGGAAAATAGTGAGGTAGTGTTCATGGATTCATTGTCCATTCAGGAATCTTATGGTGGACGGGAACTGTAATATTGAGTGTGTGTCTTCGGGCTCCTGTACCTCTTCCCCAGTCACAGCAATGAGAAGAGGGCATGTCCCAGGTGATGGGGGTCCTCAATGATGGATACCACCTTCTTGAGGCATCACATTTTGAAGGTGCCCTTGATGTCTCGACACCCTTCAACATAAGCAATGCCAATACACCAATAAATACCATGAGCATAAAAGTTACAGTGCTCAGCTCCAATATTAGGAACTGCCTTCCTGAATTTTATACTTCTCATATTAACTGTGACATACTTGTGTTAATTGTCTGATTTATTGATTAGGAGGATTCAATTTCCCAAAGTTAAAGATCAGAGTAAAGCAAAAGTCTCAATGATATCTCTCTAGCCACATGGATATGGCCACAGGGAACTCATGGGATTTCATGTTCTCAAACATGAGGAATACCATCTGGCTCTTCTTAATTAGCCACCAGGAAACACCCAAGAGCTCTATTACTATAACTTTCATCAACCTCTTAAATAATTCCATTGTATTTCACTTCTGTCCTTACTGGGAAGTTAATTTCAGATGCAAAGCAGCAATGTTCATTATAGTGACTGGTAACTGATAGCAACATGGGCAAGGAGAATTCTTCAGACATTTCTGGTTAAACTATCTAATCTTAATTCATTACTGCTGAACATGCTATTGTCCTCTAAACCTGCAAATTAACCAGTTACATGGAGAGAGTAGAGAGAAGTTCCATATCAAGTTTCAACACCAACAAGAACTGGTTGGTTTTTCTATGTAAACTGCTCCTTTTCTCAAATAAACTAACATCATTGAGGAATAGCCTTAATGTCATGATTGGGCATCTGTTTTTGGTAAAATATATTAAATCAAATCCCCATCTACATGCAGGTAGACCCAAATAAGTTATTGGAACAATGTTAAAAACAGGAGATTTCCAACTGTCCTATCCCACATCTTTTCTCAGATAGTGTCTATGAATTCACAGCATCTGGTCAATGGCACTATATTTAAGTTTGCTGATGACACCACTGTCGTTGGAGGAATCAAAGGTGGTAAAGAATCAGCATACAAGGAGGGAAACTGAAAATATGGCTGAGAGGTGCCACAATAACAGCCTCTCATTCAGTGTCAGATGAACCAAGGAGCTGATTATTGACTACAGGAGGAGGAAACCAGAGGTCCTTGAGCCAGTGCTGATCGAAGGATCAGAGGTGGAGAGAGTCAGCAACTTGGAGGACCTGTCCTGGGTTCAGCACGCAAGTGCTATTACAAAGGAAGCTCAGCAGTGCCTCTACTTTCTTAGAAGTTTGCAAAGATTCAGCATGTCATCTAAAATTTCAGCAAAGGAGTTAGGAGTTTGAGGAGATTTGGTATGTCACCAAAACACTCAGAAATATCTATAGATGTACTGTGGAGTGCATTTGAACTAGCTGTATCACCACCTAGTATAGGGGTGGGTTGCTACTGCACAGGATTGAAATAAGCTGCATAGAGTTGTAAACTCAGCTCCATCATGGGCACTAGCCTCCGTAGTTTAAAAGGACATCATATTAAACACAACTAGCAAACCCATAACATTCTGTCAGATACACTGAGGTCTGAGGACCTCTGCATACTGGATAAACATATTTAAAGATTACTAAACACAGTTGGAGGACAGAGGTTCTACGTTCACTAGACGCTGTTGATAGACAAAAGGTCCAAAGATTTGTACACCATAAAGTTCCAGGAACCTTCAATCAAAGCACTTGAAGGCAACAACACTAATAGCCAAATGCAACCACCAGAACATCATAAGATCCATGACAAGGAACAGAACATACAACTCTCAGAAATCCACTCCGGCTTCCTTCAGACGTCAGCAGAAAAATCTGCATTACCTGTCAAATTTCTAGTTTAAGGTACTGCATCAAAAACAAATTGCCGAAGGAAGGAGCGAGGAGAATGCAGTCAACTCGATGAAAATCAGCTCCCTTTCTGATTTCCCAACAGATTTACAAGGAATAGTATCACAGATTCATGGGAACACAACAGTCTGCTAAGCCCCTCAAATCGAAGAGTGCAATACAATGTGGATTTATGATGGCTTCTCCTGCTACTTCCACTGCAGAATCACAGTTAAAATAAAGCCTCATTTCTCTGCAACAAACACACTGCTGCTGCCGCCTGTTCCCCTCGGAGTGCTCCGTGTTGGGCTGGTTACCTATTAGCATATTCCCCTTACAATCCTCACTCAACAATTAGAAACACATTAGAGATTCTGCAGATGCTGGAAATCCAGAGCAACACACACAAAATGGTGGAGGAACTCAGCAGGTCAGGCAGCATCGATGGAGGTGAATAAACAGTTGACGCTTTGGGTTGAGACCCTTCTTCAGGACACAGTTAGAAATGATGGAAAGCATTGAGATCAACGGGCCAACAGGAAAAGTTCAGTTGTACAGAGAAATTAGGAAGAGTAAACACTGTACATGCTGTTGGACTTAATGAATGGAATTGAATAGAATTTATTTAAATCCTACATCCACCCCACAACATGAGGGAGTAAATGATACTGGGAGGTGCATCACTGTAATGATTACATGGAAACCACAAGAATGAGTCAACTACCATTGGACAATTCACACCACCTCGCAAATATTTGAAATAGTGGTAGTGGAGTCGCTCATTAGTTTACATAGTACATAAGCACATTAACAGTTGTTACCTTAGCAACCCAAACTTTAAGGAACTCGCGTTTCTCAACTTAGCTACTTCCTTTGTGAAAGAATGCTGGGTACCTAAAAAATGGAGCACTTATTTCTAAGTTCCATATTTCAAATGAGTTTGCAATCTCTGCTCAAATGGCTTTGTGCTGGAGAATTTTAATTGAGTAAGAAAAAAAACAACATCCATTTTCATAAAACCTGTCACAACATAAGAACATTCTAAAGCACTACACACTCAGATACATGAGTATGAAGTTACCAAAATACAGGAGGGAAATGAGACAGTTAAATTGTGCATGAGCTGCCATGATTACCAATATTGACCGTTGATAGATATTGCTATCATGGAAGACAAACTCCTGTCTTTCTTTGGCACAAGATCTTTTTGTCCAAGTTGGAGGGCAGGAAGAACATTAGTTTCTGTCATCTCTCTCAATGCAGCATTTTATCAGCATTACTATGAAATCTTGACCGAAACAACAGGAATTCTGCAGATGCTGGAAATTCAAGCAACACACATCAAAGTTGCTGGTGAACGTAGCAGGCCAGGCAGCATCTCCAGGAAGAGGTGCAGTCGACGTTTCAGACCGAGACCCTTCGTCAGGACTAACTGAAGGAAGAGTGAGTAAGGGATTTGAAAGTTGGAGGGGGAGGGGGAGATCCAAAATGATAGGAGAAGACAGGAGGGAGAGGGATGGAGCCAAGAGCTGGACAGTTGATAGGCAAAAGGGATACGAGAGGATCATGGGACAGGAGGTCCAGGAAGAAAGACAAGGGGGGGGGGACCCACAGGATGGGCAAGAGGTATATTCAGAGGGACAGAGGGAGAAAAAGGAGAGTGAGAGAAAGAATGTGTGCATAAAAATAAGTAACAGATGGGGTACGAGGGGGAGGTGGGGCCTTAGCGGAAGTTAGAGAAGTCGATGTTCATGCCATCAGGTTGGAGGCTACCCAGACGGAATATAAGGTGTTGTTCCTCCAACCTGAGTGTGGCTTCATCTTTACAGTAGAGGAGGCCGTGGATAGACATGTCAGAATGGGAATGGGATGTGGAATTAAAATGTGTGGCCACTGGGAGATCCTGCTTTCTCTGGTGGACAGAGCATAGATGTTCAGCAAAGCGGTCTCCCAGTCTGCGTCGGATCTCGCCAATATATAAAAGGCCACATCAGGAGCATCGGACACAGTATATCACCCCAGTCGACTCACAGGTGAAGTGTTGCCTCACCTGGAAGGACTGTTTGGGGCCCTGAATGGTGGTAAGGGAGGAAGTGTAAGGGCATGTGTAGCACTTGTTCCGCTTACAAGGCTAAGTGCCAGGAGGGAGATCAGTGGGGAGAGATGGGGGGGACGAATGGACAAGGGAGTTGCGTAGGGAGCGATCCCTGCGGAATGCAGGGGGGGGGGAGGGAAAGATGTGTTTAGTGGTGGGATCCCGTTGGAGGTGGCGGAGGTTACGGAGAATAATATGTTGGACCCGGAGGCTGGTGGGGTGGTAGGTGAGGACCAGGGGAACCCTATTCCTAGTGGGGTGGCGGGAGGATGGAGTGAGAGCAGATGTACGTGAAATGGGGGAGATGCGTTTAAGAGCAGAGTTGATAGTGGAGGAAGGGAAGCCCCTTTCTTTAAAAAAGGAAGACATCTCCCTCGTCCTAGAATGAAAAGCCTCATCCTGAGAGCAGATGCTCTCAGGACCTTGACCTATATCACTTTCTGGAGAGGGGATCAAACCAAGATCTTTCCGGAGTCTAAGCAAGTGGCTACCCAGCGAATCTTTGGAATTCTCTAACAAGGACGTGAGATCATTGGAGGTTTTACATTTTTTTTTAAAAAAGTTGATATAAACTTTTGAAAGCTCTGGGAACGCAGGTCTGGCACAAAAGAGGAAATGCTTGGGTCAGATCAAGCACAATGGTACTGAACAGTGTGGCCGGTTCATGAAGCCAGGTGGTTGTCTATTCATGCTCCTACCTCTGTGCGTTTTTGTACTCAATGAACCACGGCTGATGCTCCGCCTGACTTGGGAATACTTGACATCCACAGTAGGTTCTAATAGAGGATAAAATAGTGTGAAATCTTTCAGCAACCACATTCAAGAGGCTGCCAAGGATCCCGGTCTCAGTCAGACAGCACCTAACCTCATTAACTTTACAGCAGAATGTTCTGCTCACTCAATGCCTGCAAAACCAAACAGCTGATCATCAACTACAGAAGGAAGAACTCAGAGGTCTCCAGGCCAATGCTCATCAGGGGATCAGAGCAAAAGGGGGCCAGTAACTTTGAATTCCTTGGTGTTATCATATCAAAGGATCTGTCCTGGCACCAACACATAAGTGGCATTACGAGGAAGGCACACAGTGCTTCTACTTTCTCAGATGTTGCACAGATTTGGCATGCCTTTGCCAAACTGCTATAGATGCAGAGTGGAGGGCATCCTAACTGGTCAAATCATAGCATGGTATGGAAACACCAATGCCCAGGAATGGAAAAGACTTCAGTAAGTTGTGGGTACAGCCCAGTCCATCACTGTGGCAAAGTCCTCCCCACCACCGAGCATATTTATAAGGAGCACTGTCACAAGAAAGCAGCATCCATCATAGAAACATAGAAAACCTACAGCACAATACAGGCCCTTCAGCCCACAAAGCTGTGCCGAACATGTCCCTACCTTAGAAATTACTAGGCTTATCTATAGCCCTCTATTTTTCTAAGCTCCATGTACCTATCCAAAAGTCTCTTAAAAGACCCTATCGTATCCACCTCCACCACCATTGCCGGCAGCCCATTCCACACACTCACCACCCTGAGTAATAAACTTATCCGACTTCTCCTCTGTACCTACTCCCCAGCACCTTAAACCTATGTCCTCTTGTGGCAACCATTTCAGCCCTGGGGAAAAGCCTCTGACTATCCACACGATCAATGCCTCTCATCATCTTATACACCTCTATCAGGTCACCTCTCATCCTCCATCGCTCCAAGGAGAAAAGGCCGAGTTCACTCAACCTATTCTCATGAGGCATGCTCCCCAATCCAGTCATCAAGGACCCCCAGCACCAAGGCCATGCTTTCTTCTTGCTGCTGTCATCGGGTAGTAGGCACAGGAGCCTTAGGTCCAACACCAGCAGATTCAGGAACAGTTATTACACTACAACCATCAGGCAGCTGAAGCAGCTTGGATAACTTCACTTTTCTCAACTTTGAACTGATTACACAACCTGTGGACTCACTTTCAAGGATCATACAACATATTTTCAGTTTTTTTTATTTGTATGATTTGTCTTTTTTAACACTTTGGTTGTTTGTCAGTATTTATGTACATCTTTTCATAAATACTATTGCATTCTCCTGTAAATGCCTGCAAGAAAATGAATCTCAAAGTAGTAGACAATAACATATACTGTATATACTTTGATAATAAAGTTGACTGAGTTCAGCAAGTTGCAGTAACTAAAAACAGAAAAAAAAACAGCATGATTAATTTGCACCAGGAACTCCAATGGCAATTAAAACCACCAAAAATACCTGCCATACATTGTAGATAGCTGAGGTAGCACCCACAGCTGTTTCTGGGAAAAGTGGCAGAGAAGGATCCCTTCTCGAACCCTCAACAGTGCTGCTGCTCTATATTACCCATTAAGATAGTGCTACATCCCCACCTTCCCAACCAAACTCAATGATTACTGGGCTATTGCCTGAAATCACCTCCAGGTTCCCTATAAACTTGAACATCAGGCGGACAATTGAATTTGCCAGCCTGAGGACTGAAGAATACATATAGTCCAGGTATTACTCTGCTTCACTGCCAGGTTCAGGAACAATTACCCTACAATCATCAGGCTCCTCTGAACCAGTACGGATAACTTCATTCACCTCAACTCTGTACTGATTCCACAACCTAGACTCACTTTCAAGGAGTCAACAACTCACATTCTCAGTACTACTGACCTAATCTTGCACAATTTGTCTTCTTTTGCACAGTGCCTGTTTGCCTGTCTTTGCCTATAAATTTTCATTAGTTCTATTGTATTTCTTTACTTTCCCATAATTACCTGCAGGAAAATGAAGCTCAGGGTAGTATATGGTGACATTTACATACTTTGACAATAGTTTACTTTAACTCTGAGCTGTCCAAAATTTTATTTTAAAAAACCATGAGATTATCCCACCCAGCTGAAAGATGATGCCTCAAAGTTGTGTGGTCAATTGGCCCTGTTAGTATTTTTGATCAGAGACTCCAGATAGCTAACAACCTAATCAGAAATGACTTGGGTCACATACAGTGTTTGTTGTCTGAGCGGGCGAACACACTACAGTGTATAATTGGCATGTTTTCATGCCCTAAAACTAACCAGCAACTTGAGAGAGAGAGAGAGATGGACTGACATTATTAATCAAGCCCTGAACTACTTTTGCAGCAGAGTTTTAAATTAGCCTCAATCTGAGCCAATCTGATAGACTTTTTTTAAAATTAATTGACATAGAGCACGGGGTAGTTCCTTCCATCACTTCGAGCCGTGCCGTACCGCGATCCCTCAATCTAATCCCAGCATAATCACAGGACAGTTTACAATGACCAATTAACCTACCAACCAGTACATCTTTGGACTGTGGGAGGAAAGTGGAGCACCCGGAGGCAACCTGCACAGTCATGGGGAAAACATACAAACTCCTTACAGGCAGCAGCGGGATTTGAACCCGGGACACTGGTACTGAAAGTGTTGTGCTAACCATTACATGCTGCCCAACTGTTTTGTTACAACAGTCACACAAAAGACAATTTACAACGTTGTTAAGCCTTTCCTGTTGAGGACTGTGAACCTTTGGAGTTCTGTGCTCGGCAGCCATGAAGCACGTCCAAGTTCAAGTCAGGCAGAATTCTGGATTAAAAGAAACGAGATATTGGGGTGGGGCAGGAAAGGAGAAGTGATGCAAGTGCTTTGCAATCATCTCACTGAATGACAGCTCAGGCCAAAGAGCATATATGGCTGCTTCTCACTTCCCACACAGCGACCGTCACCCATCACCCCTCCACTCCCCACACACCCACCCTCACCCGTCACCCCTCCACTCCCCACACACCCACCCTCAGCCATCACCCCTCCACTCCCCACACACCCACCCTCAGCCATCACCCCTCCACTCCCCACACACCCACCCTCAGCCATCACCCCTCCACTCCCCACACACCCACCCTCAGCCATCACCCCTCCACTCCCCACACACCTACCCTCAGCCGTCACCCCTCCACTCCCCACACACCTACCCTCAGCCGTCACCCCCCCACTCCCCACACACCCACCCTCAGTCGTCACCCCCCACTCCCCACACACCCACCCTCACCCGTCACCCCTCCACTCCCCACACACCTACCCTCAGTCATCACCCCTCCACTCCCCACACACCCACCCTCACCCCTCCACTCCCCACACACCCACCCTCACCCGTCACCCCTCCACTCCCCACACACCCACCCTCACCCCTCCACTCCCCACACACCCACCCTCACCCGTCACCCCTCCACTCCCCACACACCCACCCTCACCCCTCCACTCCCCACACACCCACCCTCACCCGTCACCCCTCCACTCCCCACACACCCACCCTCACCCGTCACCCCTCCACTCCCCACACACCCACCCTCACCCGTCACCCCTCCACTCCCCACACACCCACCCTCACCCGTCACCCCTCCACTCCCCACACACCTACCCTCAGCCATCACCCCTCCACTCCCCACACACCTACCCTCACCCGTCACCCCTCCACTCCCCACACACCTACCCTCAGTCATCACCCCCCCCACTCCCCACACACCTACCCTCAGTCGTCACCCCCCCACTCCCCACACACCTACCCTCAGCCGTCACCCCTCCACTCCCCACACACCTACCCTCAGTCATCACCCCCCCACTCCCCACACACCTACCCTCAGTCGTCACCCCCCCACTCCCCACACACCTACCCTCAGCCGTCACCCCTCCACTCCCCACACACCTACCCTCAGTCGTCACCCCCCCACTCCCCACACACCTACCCTCAGCTGTCACCCCTCCACTCCCCACACACCCACCCTCACCCCTCCACTCCCCACACACCTACACTCAGTCGTCACCCCCCCACTCCCCACACACCTACCCTCAGTCATCACCCCCCCACTCCCCACACACCTACCCTCAGCCGTCACCCCCCCACTCCCCACACACCTACCCTCACCGTCACCCCCCCCCACTCCCCACACACCTACCTTCACCTGTCACCCCTCCACTCCCCATAATTTCCAGCATCTCCAATGGGATTCTATCACCAAGCACATCTTTCTCTTACCCCCATCCACTTTCCATAGAGATCACTCTCTACGCTGATACCTCCCAAATAATCTCCCTCCTGGCACTTACCCCTGCAAGCGTGCCAGTTGCTACACCTGCTCTACACAACCTCCTTCATTACCATTCCTGGGCCCCAAACAGTTCTTCCATGGGAGGCAAGACTTCACTAGCGAGCCTGTTGGAGTCAAATACTTTATCTGGTGCACCTGGTGTGGCCTTCTCTACAACAGTGGGACCCGAGGCAGATTGTGTGTGGGGGTGTGGTGGGGGAGAGGGAGGTGGCTTTCTTGAGCACAAAGTGCAGGATGCCAGATAGACACCCATTTCAATTCAACTTCCCGTTTCCATTCTGATATATCGGCCCATCGCCTCTTCTACTGCCATGATAAGGCCAAGCTCAGGTTAGAGGAGCAACGCTTCATATTCTATTTGGTTAGCCTCCAACCTGATGGCATGAACATCAGTTTCTCTGGCTTCAGCCGGAGGAGAGAGTGCAGCGCACTGCGCGTGCGCAGCCCTCCGGTGAAAAATGATATTGTATCCGTTAAATAGGGGCCGCGGACAATTCTGATTTGATGGAGACAGACATGAAAGCACAGAGGAACATCTGGAGAAATTTCTGAAACGCCCGTTCGCTGCTGTCGTTACTGTGCGATTGTGAATCTTCCGGAGGGAAGGCCTCAAAATCCCCAGCTTTGCCTGCTGTTGGCGACCGAGATTGAGGTTGAATCATTCGGATAGAGATGGTGCTCGGTACTCTGTGTCGGAGAGCTGATCGGAGGCTCGAAGTTTTCAGATGACTCAGAGTCGGACTGTGGCCGGGCATGGCAGAGAGAGCTTTTCTTCCTTCTCCCGTCTGCGTGAGATGTGGGACATTTGAGAGACTTTGAACTTTTTACTGTGCTCATGGACTGTTCTTCATTAAGTTATGGTATTGTTGCACTGTTGTAACTATATGTTATAATTATGTGGTTTTGTTAGTTTTTTCAGTCTTGGTCTGTCCTGTGTTTTGTGATATCACACCGGAGGAAATATTGTATCATTTCTTAATTACTAAATGACAATAAAAGAGGACTGTGTGTCTTCATAATCTAAATTTAAATTTCAGTAATATCGCCCCCCTTCCCTCTTTATCCATTCCCCATTCTGGTTACCCTCTCAGCCCTTCTCATCTCCTCACCTGCCCATCACCTCCCTCTGGTTCCCCTCCTCCTTCCCTTTCTCCCATGGTGCACTGTTCTCTCCTGTTAGATTCCCTTATCTTCAGCCAGTTTCTCTCTCTCCCGGGCTTTCCCTGTAATAATGGAAAGGGAACATTGCTCACAATCAGGATACTGCTGGTACAATTCAAGATAATACAGTCATTGTCGCTGCAATGCTAGGCAGCCCTGAGAAGAATACAAATTGTCTATGAATTTAAAAAATATTAAAACATATCATGGTTGGGATAAAAGCCACATACAGATAGTGTAACAGGTATGCTTAGGAGTTCACCTAATACATTTGAGTGGGGAAAATGGCAAAAATCACCAAATTTATTCCAACAGGAGCTGGCTGTGCCAGGCTCCGAGAAAATATTACAGCTCTAATACTGACTGCATATTCTCCACAACCACCTCTGACTGTCATGGTGTCTCAAAACCCAGTATCATCGTCAGGCGAGGCAGGCTTAAAGTTGGAAGACCTGGACCCAAGTATACTGTCATAATTCTCCTGTTTTACACAAGAACACTTGTATAGAGTTCACAAGAGTGGAGTGGTAACAGAGATCCAACTAAAAATTCAGACACACAACTTCAAATCTGCCCATGGCAGTTGGTTCATAGAAATTTAGTTAATTAAAAAGCTACAATCATTAATTATGCTCATCAGATTGCCAGACTGACACTAAACTCTTATCCAATCCAAAATCTGCTGTGCTTTGTTATAGATATGACTGAGTTCAAAGTGGGCACCCTCTCCCTGATCAACTCAGCTCAGGTCAGTAGATCACTGTCACCATGTCAGTACATCCTGACAGTAGCAAGAAAGCTTCCATCCAACAGAGAGAGAAAAAAATAGCTATCATAGAATTTGGTCTACATGCAAAAAAACCTCCCAGCAGTGGTAATGCTGTAGTACCTTCAACAGATGAAGCGGTACAAATAAAACAAAGTTTTATAGAAGGAATTTGCATTGTCAGTGAGATGACAAAATGCATAGATTTTGTAAAATTATAATGCATACTAGACTGGTTTTTATTAAAGGAAGCAGACAAAGTAAAATTAGTCAGGGTAGTAGATACTACCAGGGTATCAATGGTTGCACTGATTCATCAGGCAGAACAGAATAAAAATCGTCACAAGCAGCACAAGATTTGAACACAATTTGAGAAGGAATACCAGGGACAAGATGCTTCATAATAATCACAATGTGAAACAGATAATTTCACTAAATAAATCTATACTGCACATTATGCTTGTGCGATTCCCCCCCTCCCATCCTGATCTACCTAACCTCATCATGTTTTATGTTCAAACGGGTGGTTTTGAGGATAGAGAAGAGAGTTAGGAGTCAGGTTAAGGTTTAGGGATGGTGATGTGGGGAGTTAGAGTTCAGGAGCAGGAATGTTGAGGAGTTAGAAGCCAGGTCTCCGCTCTGTGTTTGAAAGGCCAACAATGTGGACATCCACGATGCAGATCTCCACCTTGCGCTTGAAAGCCAGTGATGTGGACACCGGGATGAAGGACATCCGTGGTATTCGGGCTGTCCCAGGTCGGTGCACGTCTGTGCAAACAGGAGGCACAAGGCCCAGCCAGTCGGCACACGTGGAGATTGAGCTGTAGGGTCCTGTCATTGGCTGGTCCAGGGGTCAATACCAGAGGTTGATCAGAAGTCGGAGGTCAAAGCCTAATGGCTGAAGCCTGGGGGCTCAGAGGTCTATCCGGGAGTTGGAGGACCATCCCAGTGCAAGGGTGGGAGAAATAAGAGGCTTAATTTGTGGTTGCTGTTTTGTTGCTTGTTGTGCTCTAAGTTACTCTGACAAGCACTGTGAGCACGCGATGTTGGCGGCAGACTGAGGCAACACTTGTGGGCTGCCCACGGCACATCCTTAGGTATGCTGGTTGCTAACACAAAATGATGCATTTCACTACGTTTCAATGCACATGCGATAAATAAATCTGAAGTTAGCACAAGTTTTCTTCTTCCTCATGCTTATCTGCTGCTCCTTGCTGGTTGACTCAACAACTCCTTGTGATAACAAGTTCTATCTTTAAAATCACCATTTTACATTCACCATTGTTTCTACTTCCATGTGTGTATGAGACGGACAAAGTCTACAAGCTTGACCAAATACTCTCGGAAAGGATGTGCACAGCCTTTATGTTTACAAAACAGAATTTCTTTGAATTTGGTGATAGACCACACAAATTGCTGGCAAGACAGCTACACAAATCAGAAAGTGGTTGGGCCATTCATAAAATTAAAATCAGACTTGGGTGCTCCGTTGATGTCACACAGACATTAATCAAAGATTCTGTCAGTATTATGAAAAATTATAGAATCTCAATCTAATGTACCGACGGGGAGCGTGCATACATTTCTGGACATTTGTAGGCTACCTTCACTCAATCTGACGGAGTGTCAGGCTTTGGAAGCAGAGATTACAAATGACGAAATTGTAAGAACGATAAGATCCCTGAAAAATGGCAAGAGTCCAGGCTCGGATGGAATAGGTAATGAGTTTTATAAGAAGTTTAGTGACTTATTAGCACCTTATATGGCAAGGATGTATAGAAAATCGTTTGAAACTGGCAGGTTACCCCAAACCCTGAACGAGGCCATTATCACGCTTATTCCGAAGAAGGACAAAGACTCAGAGGAGGTAGGATCTTATAGCCCGATTTCACTGCTAAATTCGGATCAGAAAATTTTGGCTAAAATGCTGGCAAGGAGACTCAGTCAGCAGATAAATAAATTGGTACACTCAGATCAAACAGGGTTTCTCCCTAAAAGGAAGTTTTTCCATAACATCAGGCACCTTCTTAATATAATGCATTCCCCAAGACATCCGAAGGAAGAGCTTATAATATTAAGTTTAGATGCTGAGAAAGCATTCGACCAAGTAGAATGGTAATACCTCTACGAGGTTTTGAAAAAATTTGGAATGGGAGACAAATTTATAACTTGGATCAAGCTACTGTACAGTAACCCTAGTGCTAAAATACTAACTAATCAGACCCTCTCGGAACCATTCAGTTTGCACAGGGGCACAAGACAGGGCTGTGCATTAAGTCCCTTATTGTTTGTGTTGGCCCTGGAACCACTCGTGAAGACTATACGTTCTCACCACGATATTTATGGGTACAATACAGAATATACTATCAACAAAATTTCCCTTTATGCATACGATGTTTTGTTGTTTGTAACAAAACCATACATTACTATTCTAGTTTTGCTGGAAATAGTCAATTTATTTGGCACTTTCTCCGGGTATAAGATTAATTGGGGGAAAAGTGAATTATTCTCGGTCCGAGTAGAAGAACAAGCGGGGCTTAAACAATTTCCATTCAAAATAACCCTTGAGAAGTTTACTTACCTTGGAATTGCAATAACCAAAAAGTATAGTTCTCTATTTGAAGCAAATTTTATCCCTCTAACTGAAAAGATTGAAAAGAAAATAGAATTTTGGAAGACACTCCCAATTTCTTTAGTGGGTAGAGTAAATGCAGTCAAGATGATCTTTCTTCCCCAACTGCTCTATCTATTTCAGAACCTGCCCCTCTATCTTACCAAAACCTTTTTTAAAGGATTAGATTCGATAATTCTACCTTTTATATGGAATTATAAAGCCCATCGAATTAGGAAAGAACATCTCTGCAAGGATAAGACTAGTGGGGGGCTGGCACTACCCAAATTTATTTTTTATGACTGGGCTGCTAACGTTAGCCATATAGCATACTGGATAGATGATACAGTTGTACTTCCCAGATGGTTGGAGATGGAGCGTGAGGATTGCCTACCATATTCCATAGGGACCATCATTATGTCCCCTATTCGGTTAAATAAAGCCTGTTATAGAGGCAATCCCATTATCCATAGCACCATACAGATGGGGAGACAAATGCGGAAGCATTTGAAACTCAGGACATTATCTTTTCTTGTACCTATATCAGCGAACCCCTCTTTTATCCCCTCATGTATAGATGGGGCCTTTGATGCATGGCGAGAATTAGGGATACGCAGCACTGGAGACTTATACATACAAGGGATTTTTACGTCATTTTGGCAGCTCCAGCACAAACTCAGATTGCAAAAAAGTCATTGTTCCAGGTATCTCCAGCTAAGGCACTATATAAGATCACATCTTTCTGGTTTTGAGACGGCAGAACCTGATAAATTAGATAATCATTTAAGATCATGTTTGGGGACAGAACACATCATCGCCTATCTGTATGATGCCGTACAAAACAAGTGTCATACAACAATGGATAATATTAAAAGAGAGTGGGAAAGGGAGTTGGGTACAGTACAGAGATAGAGGAGGTTATATGGAAAGAGGTTTTGGTGTATGGTTCCATCAATGCCAGGCATTGTTTAATACACTTTAAAATCCTACATACACTACATTACTCAAAAATAAGGATTCATAAAATACTCCCAGAGGTGTCCCCAATGTGTGAAAAATGCAAGTCCTCAGAGGCAAATTTGTTACATAGTTATGCTTTATGTCCCAGGACACAAGACTATTGGAAGCAAATATTTGAGGTCCTATCGAAGATACTAAAGGTTCAGTTAATACCAGACCCCATTTTAATAATTTTTGGAACTTCTGCGAGGTCAAATAAATTCCAGGCTACCCAGCAACAACTCCTGACCGATGGCATACTTAATGGAAAGAAACTCATCCTGGTGTTCTGGAAAAAGGAGGAAACTCCATCACTCAGGCAATGGCTGGCTGCATTAATGGATACTCTGCATCTAGAGAGGATAAGATATGTTATTAAGGACAGACTGAAGGAATTTGAAGAAATCTGGCAACCATTACTGTTGTACAGTATTTAGAAGAGACTGACAGCTGAACTAAGTGTGGGGGGTGGTAGGACCTAAACAGCACATATGGGAGGGGTGAGGGGAGTCCTGGCAAAGAGTCTCGGCCTGAAACATGGACCGTACCTCTTCCTAGAGATGCTGCCTGGCCTGCTGCGTTCACCAGCAACTTTGATGTGTGTTGTGTGAAACTTAATCCTATCTCCTTGTGCTCAAGTACATTGGACCAGTAGCCCCCAAGCTCTGGCTGAAAGCCCTCTTCTCACTCACTTCCAAATTTCCTGAATTTAACTTGACACTATTCTGAAAACTTTAGTTAATGAGTGTAATTTAACAAACGTTGTTAAAATTAGTGAAGTTAAACCAACGTCACTGGATACCAATAATGTGTGCCGATAAGCATATGAACAGATTATTAACACTACATCCCTGGAATCCTGGTACAAGTATAACATAGGCTGCAAATTAAAATGTAATATTTACACAAGGCTTTTTTCCAGCTGACTCAAACTTGTTTAATCTTGATTGTTTACACAAAAGGCATGCAAATAACTGCTCTAAGCTTTAGGACTGGTGGCCCACCTGTTTAATATGTCTGTTCAGTATCACAGGAGGAGGCTGGGTGAAGACAGAAAGCAACAATGAGTATTAAGCCACTTTTGGGTGGGTTGGACCTTTTTGGTGAAACCAAATTCCAAAAGGAAACGGAAACAAAAAGGGTTCAAACTGAACAGAAACAAAAATGCTTAAGGTTATTTGAGAAATTGAGCATTTCCAATTTATAATTTACAACTCGAGCAAATTTCTATAGATGTAACGTGGAGAGCATTCTAAACAGCTGCATCACTGTCTACTATGGAGGGGCCACTGCACAGGATCGGAAAAAGCTGCAGAAAATTGCAAGCACAGCCAGCTCCATCAAGGGCACTAGCCTCCCCAGCATCGAGGATATCTTCAAAAAGACAATGCTTCAAAATTTCAATGTCTATCACCAAGGACCACCCCCCACCCAGGACATGCACCATTCTCATTTCTACTATCAAAGAAGAGGGACAGCAGCCTGAAGATACACACTCAACATTTCAAAAGCAGCTTCTTTACTTCACCTTCAGATTTCTCAATGGACAATGAATCCATATACACTATATCTTTTTTTGGCTCTCTTTTTACACCACTTATTTAATTTAATTTTTATATACATTTCTTATTGCAATGTCTAGTTTTTTTATTATATATTGCACAGCACTGCTGTTGCAAAACACACAACATACACCAGTGATATTAAACCTGATTGATTCTAGAAAAGAGGTTCTTGAGTATTCACAGTTAACCCACTGCAACAGCCATATCCAATTCCAATTTTGTAAATTGCATCAGCCTGAACTGGTAATTAGAAAGGATTTAGAGCTCTGAATGATATTAAGTATTTCTGTAGCCTCACTAAAACTTTCATTGAATGTTGCTCTCCAAAAATATTGAAGCAATTTTTAAATTATTGGCAGTTTGTGTTTGTAGGGTATTCATATATCAATTGACCTGACACTGAATTAAAATATTAAATACAGTATTTAAAAATTAGATGTCCAGTTACAGAATTCTGTTTCTACAATAATGCAAAATTTTTTAATATTACCTATGTTAAATATACACACAACACACATAAATGTTGCTGGTGAACGCAGCAGGCTAGGCAGCATCTCTAGGAAGAGGTGCAGTCGACGTTTCAGGCCGAGACCCTTCGTCAGGACTAACTGAAGGAAGAGTGAGTAAGGGATCTGAAAGTTGGAGTGGGAGGGGGAGATCCAAAATGATAGGAGAAGACAGGAGGGGGAGGGATGGAGCCAAGAGTTGGACAGGTGATAGGCAAAACGGATACGAGAGGATCAGGGGACAGGAGGTCCGGGAAGAAAGATGTGAGGGGGACCCAGAGGATGGGCAAGAGGTATATTCAGAGGGACAGAGGGAGAAAAAGGAGAGTGAGAGAAAGAATGTGTGTATAAAAATAAGTAACAGATGGGGTACGAGGGGGAGGTGGGGCATTAGCGGAAGTTGGAGAAGTCGATGTTCATGCCATCAGGTTGGAGGCTACCCAGACGGAATATAAGGTGTTGTTCCTCCAACCTGAGTGTGGCTTCATCTTTACAGTAGAGGAAGCCGTGGATAGACGTGTCAGAATGGGAATGGGATGTGGAATTAAAATGTGTGGCCACTGGGAGATCCTGCTTTCTCTGGCGGACAGAGTGTAGGTGTTCAGCAAAGCGGTCTCCCAGTCTACGTCGGGTCTCGCCAATATATAAAAGGCCACATCGGGAGCACCGGATGCAGTATATCACCCCAGCCGACTCACAGGTGAAGTGTTGCCTCACCTGGAAGGACTGTTTGGGGCCCTGAATGGTGGTAAGGGAGGAAGTGTAAGGGCATGTGTAGCACTTGTTCCGCTTACACGGATAAGTGCCAGGAGGGAGATCAGTGGGGAGGGATGGGGGAGACAAATGGACAAGGGAGTTGCATAGGGAGCGATCCCTGCGGAATGCAGAGAGAGGGGGGGAGGGAAAGATGTGCTTAGTGGTGGGATCCCGTTGGAGGTTTTAAGATGGAACATGAAAGCCTCATTTTCCTACCTCCAAAATTGGATTAATATTTTGGCAATTAGAGTGAACTGTTTTAAAATAAAATATACTGTCAGGCATTAGAATTAATATTCAACACCTCTTCTGCATTAAATTCAAAAATTCATGCAGACACAGGAAGAATGTGAAAACTCCATACAGACAGCACCAGAGTCAGGTGAGCCCATATCACAGGAGCTGTGAGACAGTGACCCTAAACACAAAGCCACTGTGTGACACTCAAAAATGTTCATTATTTTGATAAATGTTGGATGTTGATCACAAGATCGCATTTGAATTGCATTCTGCTAATTTGCACCTCGGTTCATTATTGCTGACTTCTGCTTCCTGTCACTCACCCAGCTTCCAAAACAAGTCAATAATTCCCTCCAATTCCAGCTTGATTGGGCAGACCTCTTACTGAAGATTTTAATCATCCCTTCTAGATAAATGGCATTGACATGCCCTCTCCACCACATTAGTCACCTCTTCAACACATTGTCAGGTTTGTCAGATACATCACAGGGTTTTCAAAGCCACAGAGTACATCTTCTGACTAAAATCTACTTGTCCTTCTCTCCACACACCCAAACCACCTTACAAAGCATAAACAATTAAGCTACAACACCATAGATTGAATCTGTAGGAAATAAATCAAAACAAAATCAGGCTGGTTTAGGAATTTGCTAAATTAATTTAATTGCAGGTTGCAGACATTTCCAGTAAGTAGTGACAATATTGCCCATCTTTAGTTGCCCCAGAACAGAGGAGGCAGCTAAGAATCAACTCAGATCTGAACTCACATTCAAGCCAAATCAAGGCAGGATGGTGATCATCTCCCCTGCAGCACACAATTGAACCAAATGTTATCTTTCCAAGAATAAAATGGTACTTTCATGAAGGGAATAGCTACAGATGCTGGAAACTTGAAACAGAACAGTGCTTCAGAAACATCAGTAGAAAGGGTTTCAGACTCAACATTTCAGATCAAAAAACCTTTTCCCCAAACTGGGGAAGTGAGAATAATAAGCATGTTTTACATGTGCAGAGACAGGGAGGGATATAAAGAACAAAAGGAATGACTATGATAGGACACAGATGAAAACTGCCAAAGGAACCAGATAAATGCCAACACGAAGAGCGAGGAGGAAAAAATTAAACAAAATAGCCAACGTCTGTGAAGAGTGGAAAAAAAACTTGTTCCTTAAAAAGGTCAAATGCTAGAGAGAATCTTGAAGGCTGCAACATACTCAGTTGGTGCTGTTCCTCAAGCTTACATTGGAGTAGAACAAGAGGCCAAAGACTTAGGTCAGGATGCAAGTTGGAAGCTCAGTATTGATCTTGAATTGGAGGGAGTAGAGTGCTTCACAAAGCAGTCACCCAAGCTGTGCGTGGCTTCTCCAAGCACAGACTAAATTGTGAGCGCCAGATGTACCGCACTATATTGGAAAAAGTGCAAGTTCATTGCTGTTTCACCTAGAAGCACTGCTGAATTCTTTGGGTGGCGGAAAAAGATGAGGTAGATGTGCAGGTATTGAACAAGAAAGTGCTGGTGAAAGGAAGTGGTTGGGAGAGATGGGAGAATGAACAAGGTAATCACACCTTTTAGTCCTCAAAGGTGTTCCTGAGCTTCTATTTCACTTTGATCCAATTCCCATTCCCACTGTCTATGGCCTCTTACAATATTCCAAGGCATAGCTTCTCATGTTCTATCTGGGCACACTATGACTGTTTTGACTGAATACTGCTTTCAATAATTTTAGGTACCAACCATTTTTAATCTGTATTTCCACAGATGCTACTGGAAATAATTTTGGTTTTAATTTCTTCCTCCAGTTCTTTTCCCTTCCTTCTTCCAATGGCAGAATTTTAAATTATGGTGATCTTGACATCCATCTGTTTCCTCCATGCCCACCCTCTCTGCAACTTAGCACACTCTTGTTTTTCCTCACTTTTTCTGTTCCAAGAAAGAGTCCTTGACCTGAAACAGATTGTTTCCGTCTCAGCGGTTGCTGATGGGCCTGCTGAGTACTTCCAGCATTTTCAAACTTTGTTCCAATACCCTCATATTACCAATATGGAGGTTATTTTTATAACAATTTACTTAATTAGTGGAACGTTTAACACCATAAGATTTGAACGCGTAGGCTACATCCCTGGCTGTTAGTCAGTAACTTAATAACTTGCACTACCACAACTCACGTTGCTTAGTAGAGATGGTGACAAGAACTAACAATAATGATTTGCAACAGGACATCAAGTGTGAGCTCATTTAGTGGGGAGAAAGAGAATAAAAAACGTAAAACCTTTAACCGAAATTTGGAGTAAAGTTCAAAATGGATTTGGGGATGGTTGCTGACCAGACGATTATCTTGAGAAATCTCTCTCTTTATTCTTGCTTTGCCTTACATTGGGATTGATATTCAAAGTATCCAACAATTCTCCAAGGTACACCAGTAACAGACTGCTTATGTTATTAACTAATGTTTAAAAGGTTGAAAAAGATTGCAGCAATTAAATCCCCACAGTCGTCAATCCTTGTAATAGTTGTCAAAATAGCATTTGACATCCAAGCCAGAGTTTTTGAACACCATATTAAGATCCACTCCCCAGATTAATGGCAAGGAACAGCTGCACTGTTAAGAAATGCTAACCTGCAAGTATATTAAGCCAAGCCACAGTTCTCTGCCCAGATCTTGGAGCTGGTATGTGAAAGGAAGCAGAGCCTTGATCAACGTTATCTACCATCTGAATCATGTCAGTAAGGAAAAAAATACAACCATCTTTCATTCATTAGCAGACTCTTCTGTCCATAACACTCCCTGCCATTTGTTACATGATAATGATCACAATTGGGTGGGTCACACAGTCTTGTGGATATCTAAAATCTCCGCATAATTTGAAGATCTTTTTGCAAGGTAACCTTTAGCTTTTGGCTCATTTGATTGCATTCATCCATATCACAAGCCATAGCGTCAGTCTCACAGACTAAGCCACATTTTATAGCACACTACATGGTGGATGAAAATAACTGTCGGAATTCACCACCATAGGAAACAGTGGAAGCAAAAACAAGAGGGAAAGACTGAAGTACTTGAATGGGTCAGAAGGATGAAAAGGAGATTTGTACAGATCCATAAACATCATTATGTAATTATGGGGCTGAATGGTCCATTTGTGTGCTTTACATAATTGTGTTTTTGTTAACCATCTGCATTTGCTGCTCTCATCATGCCTTCTCAGCCCTGAGATTTCAATTTATCCTGCAATCATTTATCTTCAAATATTTTCCCACCATTACTCTTTCTATTTAATTAAATATCTTCCAGGCACTAAAGCTCTGACTGCCATTTACCTATGACTCAAACTAAATGTTTTGTTTGTGTCACAAGTAGACAGCTCCTTACTGAACGTAATGCATTTCTGTGCTGTAAGCTGCACCCAGTTCCCACATTTCCATACTGGAGGAACAAGATCTTCGTGTCACAGTGGACGACCAAAGATGATCAAGAACAAAAGCTAGTTTCACAGGGTTAACAATCACTGCATCCCTGCACAGGGAGACACTTGCAATTTACATTAGAGTCACAGTCATAGAAAAGTACAGCACAGAAACATAGCCCTATGGCCCATCTAGCCCATGCTGAACCATTTAAACAAGTTTCCAACACTGTAGATTCAAAGCATTCCATTCATCACCTTTACAATATGAAGGCAGCACATAATCTAACTCACAAATGCACTCATCGCTACTTTCCCTCACATTGCCTGCTTGATATATCTTATCCAAATAAGCCCCAAATGGCACAGTGGTAGCATAGTCACACCACATTAAGGTGATGAGCAATTACCAGAAATAATGCAGGCAATGTTGGAAATCGTAAATAAAACTGAAGTATAGCAGGAACCTCAGAATTAAGCGAACTGTTTAGGCAGGGTTTTCGTTTGGTTCTAATGAAATCACATTTCAA
Source organism: Mobula birostris (assembly GCF_030028105.1). Classification (NCBI taxonomy): domain Eukaryota; kingdom Metazoa; phylum Chordata; class Chondrichthyes; order Myliobatiformes; family Myliobatidae; genus Mobula; species Mobula birostris. The sequence goes on along the minus strand of NC_092387.1, from coordinate 50,655,162 downwards.
CCAAATCATTGTTTGCGAATCACTTAGTCAAACAAATATTAATTCAATGTCTATTGAGCAAGAGCAGTCAATCCTGAACTTTTGTCTGTAGCCCTAGGTATACAACAGCACAACAAATGGTCAGTGTCTGAATTATGTGGCAAATGAGGCCATTTGACCAATTAATCTCTTGATTCTAAGCAGGTTAATTGCCTCGTCTTCCCCCCACCCCAACCATCCACTTCCCTTTGCATGAAAGATCAAGCAGAAACATTTACTCTTCTGTTTTACTCTGTCAAACTTATTGAGCATTTTGAGGATTTCCCATTGTTCTCCCCATTTTAAAGTCCCTGATCTAGTCTGCCTCCACCAGCGATCTCCGGGTCATAACTCTGCTTTGAGCAAACGTTTTTACTTGGATTCTCTCTTCTTCTCTGTCCAAACCATTTCATCTGTGATACCTAGTCTTTGAAGTGCACACAAATGTGAACAGCTTCCTTCACTCCACCTTGTCCATCTCTGTCAAAACTTTGCTCCGAGGAGAACTGATGTTGCTTCTCCAATTCAATTCTGTAGCTCCAGTCATGATTCAATGCACTATTCTTATACCACTTACCTGGAACTATTATACACTGCCTGGGCAGGGTGAAAAGCATTATCAGGGATGCATCTCACCCTAACCATGGACTTTTCACTCTCCTCCCATCCGGTAGGCGCTACAGAAGCCTCCACTCCCGCACCAGCAGGCACAGGAAGAGCCTGTTCCCTAAGGCTGTGACACTGCTGAACCCCTCATCACAGCGCTAAGCAGTATTGCACCCATATTGTACTGTCTCAGTACTTTTATATTTGTGTGCTATAGCATTTTTTATTCGCAGTTATTTTGTAAATAACACTATTCTTTGCATTTCTGGTCAAATGCTAAATGCATTTCATTGGCTTTGTATCTGTACTCAGCACAATGACAATAAAGTTGAATCTAACCTAATCTAATCTAATCTAATAGAAAACTACATCCTCTCTGGAGTCATCGTCATATGCCTCCTTTTTCTTACTTCTTGCTTTCCCATTTTCTTCATTGTTAAGCTGTTAGCAGGATAGATGCAATTCAGAATCTTTCCTTGTGCCTTTAAGAGTAAACTCATTGGGGTAGAAATTTATTCCCAGTCCACGTAATAACCATATATTCTGCGTGGAAACCTGGTTAGGGTCTCCAGTGGAATTTGATTTTGGATGTGAAGTGGAGTGTAGTGCAATGAGGAGGAATTTCTTTAGCTAGAGGGTAGTGAATCTGTGAAACTCATTGCCACAGATGGCTGTGGAGACCAAATCATGGGGTATATTTAAAGCAGAGGTTGATAGGTTCTTGATTAGTAAGAGTGGCAAAGGTTATGGGTAGAAGGCAGGATAATGGGGTTTAGAGGGATAATAAATCAGCCATGATGGGATGGTGGAACAGACTTGATGGGCTGAATGGTCGAATTCTTCTCTCATGTCTTACAATCATAGCTGTTACTGTATTGGACATTTGGCACCTGAACTGACAGACAAGCAAGTTTGCTGATGCTGAAGATTTTCCTGCTTGATTATAGGTGATTAAAATGATTCATGTTTCCTTCAAGGATCAAAGGTGAGGGAATGTGAGAAAAACAATTTAGTGAGCTGTTTACAATGATTAAAAACAGTCAATCAGACGTGTGAAGAGAAATCTCCTCTAATCAGGGTCACAAGGGTTTTCCTTGAAAATTGAGCCTGGCTGTTGTGCAGTGATGTTAGATGTTCTTTGCCAGATTTAGGACATGAGGAAGACACAACCTTCAGAGTTACACAGCATAGAAACAAGCTCCTGGGCTAACTGTCTGTGCCAACCATCAATCACACAATCTCACTGATCCAGACCTATTCCAATATTTCTTCCCCCCACATTCCCTTCAACCCACTCTGGATCCCACCACCCTTCTGTATACAATAGGAGCCAATTACCTTACCAGCCTGCAGATCTTTTGGATGGAGTGACGTAGAAGCACCTCGAGGATACTGACAGAGTCGCAGGGACAACGTGCAAACTCCACCCAGGCCACGGCCGCAGTCAGGACTGAACCCAGTACGAGGCAGCAGGGGTAACAGCTGTGGTTATGCCTTCAGCTGCCTGGACCCATTGCCAGAGAATACCTTCCCTAAACGTCAGACTCTCAACCTTGTGAAAAGGATGTGAAACTTCGTTTGATTAACTCCTGCGAAATATCCTGAGAGCTTTTACTATGTGAGAGACATGCTCGCCACCATGCCCCCCCACAAACAATTCTTGAACTTTGCATTGGATCTGTTTGGCAGCTATCATGGAGAGCCTGGGGTCTTTTAAAGCTTGCATTGATATCACAGCTAGGTTCTGCTGGATCGATACAAAGCCTCCATTTCTCAGCTGCCAATACAGTTACAGTATTCACGTCATTCCGATATTGATGCTGATGACTCACAAGATTACTGCTGCTGGGGTGAATGAGGTACTGAACAAGCAGCAGTCACTCATCATGTCCTCCCTGTCAACACCTTGACACGTACAGTTCTCTAAACTAACACTTGGAATTGGGCAGCACAGAGGCACAGCACTTAGAAAAACACTATTACAGTGCTAGTGACCAGAGTTCAACTCCGCTGCTGTCTGTAAGGAGTTTGTTCAGTCTCCCTGTGAATGCGTAGATTTCCTCCGGGTGCTCTGGTTTCCTCCCACATTCCAAAGATGTGCAGGTTAGTAGGTTAATTGGTCACACGGGTGCAATTGTGCAGCGCGGGCTTGTTACCGTGCTGTATCTCTAAACATTGCTTGAAGTGCAAGACTGTGCACTTAATCGAATCCACGATGGATCTGCTGAAAACAGCGGCCGATATTCTCACCTGCAACAACTACTCCAAGTAGAATCAACAAACTTGATGTAACTTGGAGTCGCGGGCATAGTGACAAGATGGGGCAGAGTGCTGATGCAACAGTTACGTCATCAGTGGCCACAGACAAGATTTCAAACCCCACCAAAGCAGTGCTAGGCCTCAATTACAGTGCTGTGCAGAAGTCTTGGGTAAGCTGGGGTGCCCAAGATTTTTGCACAGTACTGTATTTGTCAATGTGGAGCAGAGAGCAAGTTTATAGATGTGGTAGGAGCAAAGGAAATGGTGAAATGGTTGGCAATGATGAAAGTGAAACACTGCAGGAGAGGTGTGGGAAAGGTGGCAGAGAAGTAGTGTCAGAGATTGGGGGGGGGGGGCAAAGATATGGGTGCAGACACACCCAGCCTGAGACACCAGGCGAGGTCATTTGATTCCAAGCAATTGGTTTATTGATCATTACAGAATGTCTCTCTGGTGCTTCCTGCTCCCTCCCCTCTTCCTTCCTCTTTTCCCTCCTCTTTTCCCAACACAATTCCCCTCTCCCTGCCCCCTTCCCACTGGCAGTCCACAACAGAGACCCATATCAGAGTCAGGTTTATCATTGCTCACATACGTCATGAAATTTGTCTTTTTTTTGTGGCAGCAGTACAGTGAAATTCATGAAATTACTACAGTACTGTGCAAAAGTCTAAGGCACCCGTGCTATACAAAGAGCCATCCCACTAAGGCCACAATGTTGGAGCTGGCAGAAGCTGATGAAACATCAGAACCGCTGTGAAAATGGAGGAAGGCTACAGCAGTGATAGGTCCCTAGCCATTTTGCATTTCACGTCACTAGACCCTGACTGCAATCTCTCAAGGACCGCGTGGTCGCGACCTGTACATCAGCCTCCTCGTGTAAAACAAAGTCATGCACGAGCCCTTAGAGAACATCATAATTGACTCAAGTGATCACACAGCCAACCCATGTAACAGGGAGCTTGCATTCCTAGAAAACTGCTTATAGCACAATTTTCTGTAACACGTGGACATATCACCTGCACTGCAAGGAGAAATGAGAGTTGAAAGGAAATTGTATTTATTTTTCCCCCTCACATAAAACTTCAAGGGTGAATATATCAGACTTAATATATCAAACTTTTTGGTAGCAATGTGCAAAATATTAAGGGTGAATTTCAGTTATCCAAACCATTGTAACATGGGGTTTGTATGTAGTGCAGTAAATTTAACCACTTAACTGCTAATGTGACCACAGTATTGCACTAATGTCAGCAGCTAAAATGAACTTTTATACCAAGCTTCTTAACAGGTTCATAACATGTCACATGTATGGTGTGATGCAAAATGACTGGAACCAGCTGATCATTTGATTGTCACTGGTATATTTATTTATTCTATATCCACTTAGTTTTTTTTTCTTTAAACATACATTTATTTTTTTATTTATTTTGAAATACAGAGCAGAACAGGCGCTTTCAGCCCAACAAGTCACACTGCCCAGCAACCTACTCAATAAAAACTAGCCTAATCACAGGTCAGTTTACAATTGCCAATTAACGTACTATCTGGTATGTCTTTAGACTGTGCGAGGAAACCAGAGCACCCAGAGGAGATCCACACGGGGAGAACAGACAGTAGCATAGTGGTTGGTGTGACGCTACTATAGCTTGGGACATTGGAGTTCAGAGTTCAATTCCAACGGCACCTGTAAAGAGTCAGTGTGTTTTCTCCATAGAATGCGTAGCTTTTCACTGGGTGCTCCAGTTTCCTCCAATAATCCAAAGGATGCACCAGTTAACAGGTCATTGGTCATTGTAAGTTGCCCTGTGATTAGGCTAGGGTTAAATGAGGATTGCTGGGCTGTGCGACTCATTGGGCCAGAACAGCCTATTCCACACTGTATCTCTAAATCAAATAAAAATAAAATTTACATTCTTTATACTGAAAGTCAATTTTTTTCTAGTACTCGATTTTTTTCCCTCTTTCCTGCAAAAATTAATAAAATCAGTGGCACGGTGTCTTATGAAGAGCAGCAAACTGAAATTAACCATCAGCAACTGGTGTGCTGCAGGTTTTCTTTTAAGAACACGGCAAGATTTCAGCAAAGGAAAAGTATATTAGCTGCATCTTTTACCTCCTACAAACTTGAATGCATTCAATGTGGCGATTGAGATAGAGGATGCATTAGCTATAATCTTCCAAAGTCCTCAAATACTGGAGAAATGCCAGAGGATTGGGAAATTGCCAATGTGACATCTTTATTCAAAAAAGACTGAGATAATAATCAGGTAAACTATAAGCTGATTAATTTAATGCTCATTGGTAGAAAAATACTAGAATAAATTATTGAATATTGGGGAAGTAGTGGACAGCAAGGCTATCAAAGCTTGCAGGATGATCTGGACCTGATGGAAAAATGGGCTGAAAAATGGCTGATGGAATTTAATGCAGTCAAATGTGAAGTGTTGCACTTTGGCAAGACAAATCACGGTAGGATTTACACGGTAAAAAGTAAGGCACTGAGGTGTGTGGTAGAACAAAGAGATCTGGAAGTACAAATCTGTAACTCATTGAGAATGATACCACAGGTAGATAGGGTCATAAAGATAGCTTTTAGAAAATTGCCTTCATAAATCATAGCACTGAGTACAGCAATTGGGATGTTATGTTGAAGTTGTACAAGGATTAGTGAGAATAAATTTGGAATATTGTGTGCAGTTCCAGTCATCGATCTACAGGAAAGATGTTAGTAAGCTTTAAAGAATGCAGAGAGAACATACAAGGATGCTGCTGGAACTTGAAGGACTTAAGGGAAAGGTTGAATTGGTTATGACTATATTCCCTGGAGTGTAGGAGAATGAGGAAAAATCCTGTAGAGATGTACAAAATTATGAAATATTTTGATAAATACATGCAAGCCCCCTCCAAACAAAGTTGGGTCATCTTTTTCCAAAGGACATTTATTCAAACGAGGGGAAAAAGCCACAAAGGGATTGGAAGTCCATGAGCATTAAATCTGTTGAATTCTTTGCCACAGGCAGCGCTGCGGATATGGGGAGAAGGCAGAGGTTGATAGGTTCTTGATTGGTCAGAGTATGAAGGGATACGGGGAGAAGGCAGGAGACTGGGGCTGAGAGGGAAAATGGATCAGCCATGATGAAATGGTAGAGCAGACTCGATGGGCCAATTGGCCCAATTCTGCTCCTATATCTTATGGTAAGGTGTGGGCATGCTACGTTGGTGCCAGAAGCATGATGATACTTGTGAGATGTCCCCAGCAGATCCTTGGACTACAGTGGTCATTGATGCAAACAATGCATTTCACCATATGTTTGGATGTATGTGTGACAAATTAAGCTAATCTTTAACTCTGAGTTCAGAGTACGATCTGTGATGCGATTGCACATTCTCCCTATGACTGTGTGGGCATCCTCAGAATGGATTAGTGTAAATGGATGGTTGATGGTCAGTTTCCAAGCAGCATCTCTGTGACTCTGGAAATACGCGGTTCTTGCATAGGAAATCCCTCCTTTATGAGCACCCCTCCTGCCTCTACTACTTATGGTCTCATGATCATATAGTTCACAGCAACTAAACTAGATCCATGAATCTGATTACTGTCATCCCTTGAAATCTAGCCAGCACACTCATTAGGATTAAAAGTTTCAATAAGTTTTAATAGTGTAAAGTACTAATGTAAACAGACAGCATCAGAGTCCAGAATACAGCATGTGCACTGTATATACACCATGGAATAAACTCAATTATTCTGGCTTCACAATAGTGATCTACACTGAAATCCTTCTGAGCAAGCGGTGACTTGTATGTCAAAGTTCAAAGTGAATTTATTATTAAAGTATATATATGTCACCATATAGAACCGTAAGATTCATTGTGTTGCGGACATACTCAATAAATCCGTCGAATAATAACCATAACAGAATCAGTGAAGGACTACACTAACTTGGTGTGTAAAAGACAACAAAACTGTGCAAATGCAAACAGAAATAACGGTAATAAATAAATAAGCAATAATATTGAGAACATAACTTGAAGACTCCTTGAAAGTGAGTCCACAGGTTGTGGGAATAGTTCAGTGAGGGGGCAAGTGCAGCTGGGTGAAGTTATCCCTTTTGGCTCAAGAGCCTGATGGTTGAGGAGTAATAACTATTCCTGCACCTGGTGGTGTGAGTCCTGAGGCTCCTGTACCACCTTCCTGATGGCAGCAGTGAGAAAAGAGCAGGGCCTGGGTCGTGGGGATCCCCAGTAGTGCATGCTGCTTTCTTGAGATAGATCAGCTCCATGGTGAGGATTAAGCTACCATAGGATGTGGTTGAGACAATACAAAAACATTTGGATCAGTATATGGATTGGAGGGGTTTAGAGGGACAAGAGCCAAACAAAGGCAAAAGGGACCAGCTTGGTGGCTACTATGATCAGCACGGACAAGCTGGATCAAAAGGTCTACGTCCATGCAATATTACCCATGACAATAGATTGATGACAGGGCAACACATGAAATATTTTATACAACAGCAGGGAAATAATTCAAGATATGAAAAGATGGCACGAAACATGGTCATTTTTAAGTAAGGACTTAGCAAGAAAAAATGTCAATGAAACAAGGACTTTCATTTGCTCTCACTTTTGTGGTAACTCAATGCACATAACAACTCCATGCCTTATTTGTCCTGGTCTCCTCTAACATATCCCTACATCTTCCTGCCCCAGATCTCAAGTGAGGTTTATATTGGAACAGGTTCAACTCAGTGTTAAAAGCCAGTGGCTTGAACTGGTCAGCTGCCTAAATCCTGTGGACTAGTGTCAATTTGTGTTTAGTATCTCTGTGAATCACTTTCCAACAGTGCATCACAATTTGGGCCATGCCTGATAGGGGTTACAAGTAAAAAAAACAAGAAACTGGAGGCCACAGGAGTTTCTGAATGGACAAGTTTACTGATTTAGCGAAATATTGCTAAAATATTTTATATTTTACTGTTACAGTATTTTATTACTGAGGTGCATGGGGTGTCCAGGGAGGTGTAGCACCTCTGGTGAAGGGGCTTGCTGGAGAATTCCCTCCTCATCTCCTTTCTGAAAGAACGCCCCTCTATTCTGAGGCTGTGTCCTCTGGTCCCAAACTCTCCCATCATAGGAAACATCTTCTCCACATCCACTCTATCAAGGCCTTTCACCATTCGACAGGTTCCATGAGGTCACGCCTCATTCTTCTGAATTCTAGTGAATACAGGGCCAGAGCCATCAAACTCTCTTCATAGGCAAGCCATTCAATCCTGGAATGATTTTTGTGAACCTCCTTTTGAACGCTTTCCAGTTTCAGCACATCCTTTCTAAAATAATGGGCCCAAACCTGCTCACAGTACTCTAATGGGGTCTCACCAGTGCTTTATAATGACTCAACATTACATCCTTGTTTTTAAATTCTAGTCCTCTTGAAATGAATGCTGACATTGCATTTACATTCCTCACCACAGACTCAACCCGCAAATAAACCTTTAGGGAATCCTGCACGAAGACTCCTAAGTCCCTTTGCACCTCAGTTATTTGTATTTTCTCTTCATTTAGAAAATAATTAACTCTTTTACTTCTTCCACCAAAGTGCCTGACCATACACTTCCTGGCACTATGCTGCAGCTGACATTTCTTTGCCCACTCTACCTAATCTAATTCCTTCTGTAGCCTCTCTACTTCCTCAAAGCTACCTGTCCTTCCACCTATGTTCATATTGTCTGCAAACTTTACAACAAAACCATAATTCCATCACCCAAATCATTGACATAGACTATAAAAAAAGAATTGGTTCCAACACGGACCCCTGTGAAGCACCACTAGCCACCAGCAACTAGCCAGAAAAGGCTCCCTTTATTCCCACTTTGTCCCCTGCCAATCAGCCACTACTTTATCCATGCTAGAATTTTTCCTGTAATACATGGGCTCGCAGCTTGTGAAGCAGCCTCATGTGTGGCACATTGCCAAAGGCCTTCTGAAAATTCAAGAACACAACATCAACCAAATCTCCTTTGCTCATCCCATTTGTTAGTTCTTCGAAGAATTCCAACAGACTTGTTAGGCAAGATTTTCTCCAAAGGAAACCCTGCTATGGCCTATTTGATCATGTGCCTCCAAGTACCCTGAGACCTCATCCTTAATAATCGTCTCCAACATCTTCCCTACCCCTGAGGTCAGACTAACTGGCCTATAGTTTTCTTTCTTCTGCCTCTTGCTCTTCTTGAAGAATGGAGTGAAATTTGCAATTTTCCAGTCTTCCAGAACCGAGTGATTCTTGAAGGATCATTACCAATGCCTCCACAATCTCTTCAGCCACCTCTTTCAGAACTCTGGGGTGTACACCATCCAGTCCAGGTGACTTATCTACCTTCACACCTTTCATTTTCCCCAAGAACCTCTAGTTATGGTTGCAACATTTCATTTCATTTTATTTATTGCGATATTTCTACTGTTATGAGTCAGAGAAAATATGAAACTATTCAAGCTATCATCTTGAGCAACTCATCCGTATCAAGATGTATTGATGAAATGTCAGATGCTGTGGAAGAACAACTGGCTTCACAACTGCAAGTTAAGAAGCTTGCCCTGCAAATCGAGGTAAGAACATTACATGATAATGAAGCCCTTCTGATGACATGTTAGGTTTCTGAGTGATGATCAAGCCAATGAAGAATTGCTTTTGGCCAAAAAGATCAAGACAGATACCAAAGGTGACGCTATGTTTGAAGAAGTCGAGGGCTATTTCTTGGAAAACAATATTCCACTGGAAAATCTAATGGCTTCTGCAACTGATGATGCTGCTTTGGTGATAGGAAAATACAGTGCTCATTTTAAAAAAAATGCCTTGCCTGACATTTTTTACATATACTATGTCTACCATTGTCAGCATTTGGTTGCAAATAATTGGGAGGACATTTGCATGACATCCTTGTTGCTGTAACAATGACTATCAACTTCACCAAATCAAATGCACTTCATCATATTTTTCGACAATTTTGTGCGGAAAACAAATGAAGCCTAATTTGTAGTGGTGTGCAGTTTTGGTCACCTACCTACAGGAAAGATGTAAGTAAGGTTGAAAGAGTACAGAGAAAACTTAAAGATGTTGCTGGGTCTGGAGGACCCGAGTTATAAGGAAGGATTGAATAGGTTTGGACTGTATTCCTTAAAACGTAGAAGATTGAGAGGAGATTTGATAGGAGGTATACAAAATTATAAACAGCATAGATAGGGTAAATGCAAGCAGACTTCTTCCACTGAGGTTGGGTGGGACCAGAACTAGAGGTCATGGGTTAAGGGTGAAAGGTGAGAAGATCAAAGGGAACATGAGGGGAAACCTCTTCACTCAGAGAATCACAGGAGTGTGGAAAGAGCTGCCAGCACAAGTGGTGCATGCAAGCTCGATTTCAATGTTTAAGAGAAGTTTGGATAGGTACATGGATAGTAGGGATTTGGAGGGCTGTAGTCCCAGTGCAGAATGATGGGATTAAGCAGTTTAAATAGTTTTGGCATTGACTAGATGGGCCGAAGGGCCTGTTTTTGTGTTGTACTTCCCTCTGACTACCTATAATCTCTTGAAACATAAATATTGACAGTATACTGGACTAATTAGTACAGTTGACCAAACAAAACCTTAGCAACTAATGGAGACTACGGAGGGTGGGGAGTCACAAATGAAAGTCACAAGTGGGCCACAAGCAGAAAAGCGGTGAGAACCCACTGCCTTAGAACTTTATTTTGTTAAAGGTTTGAAATAAACATTTTAATACTAAAAGCAGCAACTGTAATGCCTATCTGTAAATAAACCAATAAGCATAACTTGATGACCATGCTTCTGTAAATTGAGAAAGCTGAGGTCCAAAAGTAATTTGCACAGGGTTTGAAGGACTACTAAATGGAAGTATGAGAGTGGAACTTGGTGTACAGAAAAGTGCTATGACAGTCTCAGTGGGAGTGTAACTTTTGAACAGTAACACTCTCACTTCTAAACCAGAAAACATTAGGTTCAAGTCCCACTCTGAAGAATTGGGTATAAAAGTATGGCAGACTACCGGCAGAAATGCCAATGTCAAAGTCAAGCTTACTGTCATAAGTGCAAGTGCAATGGAAAAACGTACTTGCAGCAGTATCTCTCACACGCACACAACCATACAGTATAAATTACAAGAAAATCAAATTATACACAACTTTTAGCAAGAAATAACAAAATTAAAACAAAAATTCAATTTTATTGCCATGTGATCAAAGTGGTCAGTGTGAACTGTAGAGATTAGGTCTCGCCAAATAGTTCAAGAACCGAACAGATGAAGGGAAGTGGCTATTCTTGACCTTGGTGACGTGGGTCTTGAAGCTTCTGTACCTCCTGCACGATGGTAGCTGCCAGAAGATGGCATGACCAAGATGGTGATCTTTGTTGATGGATTTTGCTTTCTTGAGGCAGCACCTCCTATAGATACTACTGACGGCGGGCAAGGATGTGCTCTTGACGTATTGGGTCAAGCCCACTACTCTCTGCAGCCACTTGCGCTCCTGCACATTTGAATCGCCATACCAAACCACGATGCAACCAGTTAGAATACTACTAACATTACATACATAGAACTTCGTTAAAGGCGTTCAATAACAAGCCAAACTTCCTTATAAAATGTTGCCATGCTTTCCTTATGAACTTTTAGATCTTAATTTTTTTAGATCTCTATTAAGTTTTAGTTGAGATAGACATCTTACCAAGGATCCATCTTTAGTGGACATTAAGAATTTGACATAAACTTCTTGAATACAAGTGGTGGGGATAACCCCAGTCTCCTGGTGAGTGTTTATCACTATCAAAATCAAAATGATATTTCATCTGGCCTTTATTACAGTGCTTGCTGGTACTTTGTATCACACCAGTGATTCCATTCAAAGTGTTCCTTCCAAGTTACTTAGAACATCCTGAACTTATGGAAAAAAATGCATTACAAGATAGGAAATAACATCTGCACTTCAATGATAATCAACATTGGCGCACCTCAAGCATGTGTGCTTATCCCACTGCTCTATTCTCTCTACACCCACGACTGAGGCTAGGCACAGCTCAAATAGCATCTATAAATTTACTGACCACACAACTATTGTTGGCAGAAATTCAGAATGGTGACAGGAAGGCATACAGGAGTGAGACAGATCAGCTCGTTGAGTGGTATCACAGAACAAACTTGCACTTAATGTCAGTGAGACCAAAGAAATGATTATGGACTTCAGAAAGGGTAGGATGAGGGAACACACTCCAGTCCTCATTGAGGGATCAGGAGTAGAAAGGGTGAGCAATTTCTGGGTGTCAAAATCTCTGATGATCTATTCGGGCCCAGCATATCAATGCAGTTAGAAGGCGGCACAAGTGTGGCTATATTTCATTATGAGTTTGAGGAGATTTGTTATGTCACCAAAGATAGTTGCAAATTTCTACAGATGTACTGCAGAGAGCATTCTAACAGGCTGCATCACTATCTGATATCAGGGTGGCACTGCACTGGATTGAAAGAAATTGCAGAAGGTTGTAAACTCAGTCAGCTCCATCATGGGCACTATCCTCCTCAGCATCCAGGACACCTTTGAGTGAAGCTCCAAAAAGGTGACATCCATCATTACGGTCCCCCATCACCCAGGACATGCCCTCTTCTCATTGCTACCATCAGGGGGGAGGTACAGGAAACCGAAGGCACACACTCAAGCGATTCAGGAACAGCTTCTTCCGCTCTGCCATCAGATTTCTGAATGGACATTGAACCCAAGGACAGTACCTCACTACTTCTTTTTCCTCTTGCACTATTTAATTTTAATATTTACTGTAACTTACAGTTCACGTATTGCAATGTCCTACTACTGCATAATAACATACCTCACAACACATGGCAGTGGCATTAAACCTGATTCTGATTCTGTCCACTGAACACATGATTTTTCGTAACCTTTTTCCCCTGCAGAAATTTCAGCAACAGCTTACAAAAAGGATTAGTGAATTTAAATAAAACTACCATATATTAAGAAGCTAAATTTACCAGTTGAGGAACAAGGAGCCATAAACCCTCAGGTGGTTCTACTTTTAAAAGCCGGCAATCTATCTGCAGCACACAAAGACAGCTCCATTTATGATCAGCTAAATTCTGCAACTCTGCTGTAATAGGTCACTGGTGTTGCAATCGCACAATTACTTGCAAGGTGCAAGATCACAATGTGCTCAGCAGGTATAAGCAAATGCTGATTGTTAGTGATAATTCAGAACCTGGACAAAAATATATCCCCATTGCGAGGCAAGCACATGCCACTCCTCTCCTAATTTAGTGCGATTATTGGAAAAGCAGGTGTACGAAGGGTCAGTGGTTTATCCTGAGTCAACTGCTCCAAATGAGAAGTGGGGGCAGGGGGGTGGTTAGGAAGAAAGAAAAATGAATGGCAAAAATAAGTGACTACAGATGCTGGAATCATTTAAGAGAAATTTTTCCAAATGTTCAGCAGTTCAGGTAACAGCCATGGGCTAAAGAAACAGCTTAAAAAGATTCATGACAAGAAGTACTGCCGATGCGGGAAATCTAGAGCGATACACACAACATGCTGGAGGAGATTGGCAGCATCTACTGATGGGGACAAACAAGCCAACGTTTCAGGCCAAAAACCTTCATCAGGGCTGATGAGGATTCCATTTCCTCTTTCCAATTTGTCCATGGCTACACTTCCACAAAAACACTGATTCTCAAAATATAGGACTGCAAGAAAACAAGATGTCTGTACCTTGAAATGCAATTCCTTTTTTTCTAAATACTTTCACGTTACAGATTTTGGAGGAAGGAGCAATGAAATACAAATCACATCCAGAAGGGAAAATGGATGAATCATTTCATGGAACACACACAAAATGCTTGAGGAACTCTAGCATTTTATGCATGTTGCTTGGATTTCCAGCATCTGCAAATTTTCTCTTGTTTGTGATTGAATCATTTCACGGTGCTGTTGCACCCACCTTCCCCCCCCCCACCCAAGCCTTCTGCACAGTGCAGACTTCAGCCTCATTCTGAAATGTCTCATGTTCAGAGGATCATAAAAGGATCAAAGAAAACCGGCTGAGGAAAGATATTCACTTCTATAGCAACTTTCACTTCCCTTTCACCAAGTCCCGAAGAGCGTTTACAGCCAAATACCAACATAAAGTTACTGCTATAATACAAAAAAAGCCAATCTGTGCACAGCATGCTCCCACAAATAAACTATCCTCTAAATAATCTGCAGATGCTGGAAACCCAAAGCAACACACACACACGCACACACACACACAAAATGCTGGAGGAACTAGCAGGTCAGGCAGCATCTATGCAAATAAATAAACAATCGACATTCCAGACTGAAACCCTTCCTCTGGACTGGAAAGGAAAGAGGAAGAGGCCAGAATCCGATGCTGCCTGACTTGCATTTTGTGTGTTGCTCTGAATCTGTTTTGAGAAATAGATTACGTATAAAATATTAAACAACATGCAGAGGATACCTCCTCCCTGAAACAGTGCAGTGGAAACTTTATCCTCTTCATGACTGCATTTACATAGTCTCAGTTTAAAATACATTCCGAATGATGACAACTTAACACTGCAGCATTCCCTCGGTGTTACACCAAGTTAGGTTTACGGTTAGGACTATTTCCAAAAACAGATCCTGATCAGGAACTTCAACTCAAATCCAAACAATTGCAACTTCCCCTTTATAGTCCAAGGCCACCTGAAAAGCAAATCCTAGGCCAGGTAATTACACATTGTTTACCTGCCTCACCAGGGGAAAATAAATGCCATTTTACTAGACATTTCCTCCTCCTTCATTATACTGAGCTTATTATCAGCTATGGCTGGCACTGATGCTGTCAGAATGTAACCATGCTCATTTATCCAGCCAGTGAAATACCTGACAGAAAGGAAATGCTGTTAGCACAAAGGATGATGAGCTGAAAGTCCACAGTGCACTTTGAGACTACTGAAGGTCTTACCAAGTTACAAAGAAAGGCAAAATTGTGACGCAAGAACCACATACAATGTTCAGTTTAAAGTCACCGTGTTATTTAAACTAGTCACTTTTACTCTATGGCATCAAAACTGCGCTAATTCCAGCTCTTAAAATACTGTTTCCCAAGCCTCGGCGGTGAAGTTGTCAGGTTCTTCAACTCTACTGTCAAAAAAAATCTAAATATCACCTCAAAGGATGCAGTAAAATTGGGGAAACCTCGCTGAAATCAATGTGGTTCCTTAGAGAATACAAAAAGTAAACGATGTCACTATTTCACGTTTCCAAAATTCAGGATTTTCTTGCAGATTCATGCATCGTTATTCTCAGAGCTCAAATGGAACCAGCTTCCCTTTCCAATCAATGGGAGCATTCACCCAAGGCACAGACAACAATTTGCGTGAATGGCCTGCCGTTTCAGGTTCATGTTGCAGACATCCTCAGCCAAACGGCAAAGAGCCAAGAATCTCTCCCGTTGTGAGCTTGCGAAGCTTCTTGGGGAGATCGGTTACAGAACAATAAACAGCTGGAAATGGTCAGCCGTGGTGTCAGGTACTGTCCATTAATATTGAAGCAGATTAACCCTTTCAGGTCAATGACCTTCCATCAGAACTGGAAACAAATGAAGATTAAATCAGTTTAAGGAGAACGAAAGGAAAGAAGATTTGCCACACGAGAGTGTAAGCAGAAAACAAGGGGGTGCGAGGGCTAGGTAAAGAGGTGTCAGGACAGCAGCTAATGAAAGACCGATACAGAGAGCTGAACAAGAGTTCTGGAAATTTGAAAAATTAACTGTTTCCCGTCATCAGTGAATGCTGACCTGCTGATCTTTTCCATCACTTTTTAAAAAATTGAATCAGAATCAGGTTTATTATCACCGGCATGTGACGTGAAATTTGTTAACTTAACAGCAGCAGTTCAAGGCAATACATGATCTAACAGAGAAAAAATAATAAAATAAAAAAATAATAAATAGCCAAGTAAATCAATGACAAATCTTGTATAGATTTTTTAAAACGTGTAAAAACAGAAATACTGTATATTAAAAGTAAGTGAGATAGTGTCCAAAGATTCAATGTTCACTTAGGAATCGGATGGCAGAGGGGAAGAAGCTGTTCCTGAATCGCTGAGTGTGTGCCTTCTGAATTCTGTACCTCATATCTGATGGTAACAGTGAGAAAAAGGCATGTCCTGGGTGCTGGAGGTCTCTAATAATGGACACTGCCTTTCTG
This sequence comes from Mobula birostris, assembly GCF_030028105.1. Taxonomy (NCBI): domain Eukaryota; kingdom Metazoa; phylum Chordata; class Chondrichthyes; order Myliobatiformes; family Myliobatidae; genus Mobula; species Mobula birostris. The sequence goes on along the minus strand of NC_092387.1, from coordinate 50,639,017 downwards.
AGACACCGCTCCCTGAAGATGTCCTGGGTACATTGTAGGCTAGTACCCAAGATGGAGCTGACTAGATTTACAACCTTCTGCAGCTTCTTTCGGTCCTGTGCAGTAGCCCTTCTATACCATACAGTGATGCAGCCTGTCAGAATGCTCTCCAGGGTACCACTATAGAAGTTTTTGAGTGTATTTGTTGACATGCCAAATCTTTTCAAACTCCTAATAAAGTATAGCCATTGTCTTGCCTTCTTTATAACCACGTTGATATGTTGGGACCAGGTTAGATCCTCAGAGCTCTTGACACCCAGGAACTTGAAGCTGCTCACTCTCTCCACCTCTGATCCCGCGATGAAATTATCTTTAATCCAGTATTGGGGTCATGCAGCATGGAAACAGGTACTTCAATGCCCACTCATCTATCCCAACCAAGGCAACTAGTCCTATTTGCCTGCATTTGGCCCGTAGCCCTCTCAGACTGCCCAAATGTTGACATTGTACCCACCTCTATCACTTCCTCATTCTATATACCCACCACCATGTGTGGGACAGTTGCCCTTTCAGTCTTTTTTAAACCTTTCTCCTCTCGTAAATCTCTGCACGTCCTCTAGTTTCAGACACTCCTACCCTGGCAAAAATACTGTGACCATCCACCTTATCGACACTCATGACCCCTCACTTCGGAGGACTCTGCAGTTCATGTCACACGTTTCTCGTTTCTGGTTACTCTTTTATTGCTATTGGCCTGAGTCAACGGACAACACAGCACTCGAATGAACTGAGGCATGTCGTCAATGGTGGGGAGGGTTGTGCCTGTGATGGAGCTGGTTGAGTTAACCGCCCTTTGTAGCCCCTTTCAATTCTGGGCATTGGCATCTGCATACCAGATGATGCAACCAGACAGAATGCTCTCCACAGTACATCTGTAGAAATGTGATAAAGTTGTTGGTAACTTTGGCAATGTAAGCCTATTGAACGGGACTGGAGAAGCAGCTGTGTTTCTGTACAACTCAATGAAAAGGTAATCTCAGAGAAAATTCACGATAGCAGATAATAGTCAACCCCCCCCAAAAAAAATAGATTGACAAGCTCTGGGTGCATCTCCAATCTCTAATGTGACAACACAGCTAAAGAACTATTTCAATTTTGGGTTTCATAAGTTGGATTCACTTCCCATAATGACCATTTGTAATGAACCACTTCCCATACTTGAGGAGCAAACCTCTGAATAAAGGCACTCCAATGATGAAACTCACCATCTCCATTGTGCCAGCACAGATCCTGCACATTGAAGACTGTCTTAAAAATGAAGACCTCAAACCCAGCACAAACTTGTGGTTCACCAGGTATTGTGATACCTTTTCTTTTGTACAACTATGATGCCTAGAGGGATCTTGGAGAAAAATGCTCAAAATTGACTGGTAGATGTGCATTAACGTCAGTGTCCCAGCACAAGTCCTTGGCAGTGAGGCTTTAATTACACCTGTTGGCTACATCGCCTATATGAGTGACATCAGACTCCCGAAACAGGATCTACATTACAACCTCCACTGCAATATTTTTCCAGATGGAGAAAGGAAGCAGTTCAGCAAAATTCTTTAAGCCTCCTTGAAAAGGTGCTACATCTCCATCAATTGACGAAACCCTGGTTGATGACTGCTCAAAATAGAGCAGGATTTGAGATCGCAGTTAAACTCGAATTGCTTTGTCAAGACCGCACAGGACACCATATATTTCGAAAAAAAAGAGTGCATCACCTTCCAAAGTATCCTCCAGCCCAACCTGTGGCAGAGTCTGCAAGTGCCACACTGTCCTCACCAATCATTCTAGAGTCCACAGAGCCAGACTAACAGAAAACCACCCTGAATGCTGAGGGATTGCTCAAAAGAGATTAGTGAACCCTTGATTTTAGAGAGCAGCTGGAATAACAACAAAAAACACTCTGAATACAGGATGGATTAAACCTAATCAGGGTATAAATCAGTCCCCTTTGGTCACACTGAGAGAGTTTGCTTTGATATCTTCGGTTCCATTCTGCAATTGCAATGATCAAAGTACTAAGGCAATCCCAGAATATCACAAATGTGGGAACCAACTCTGAAAGGCTTTTAACTGCTGATGTACAACCGAAGACATCCAATCCTCACATTGTGGTACCTATTAAACAACAGAATACAACAGTTCACCGACACCGAGAAGTCTCTTCTACACAGCTAAAAGCTGAAGTCATTAGAGCTGTAACATAGGAAGTGTAATCTTATACATGTTCATTGTTAAAGCTACCTCTCTCTTATACGTGACAGAACTCCCTTCTTCTCAAGGTCAAACCAACAGCTTTCACAGAGATGTGGTACCCCATATCACTTCAAACACATTTTAAGATTTGGGCAGGGGCAGAGGAAGGAAAGACATTTTGAACATGTCTAGCTGCAACAAAATGAAACAAGTATACTTTTGGAATTTCGGTTTATGAGATAAACTTTGCAAGCAACACACAACAAAGTTGCTGGTGAATGCAGCAGGCCAGGCAGCATCTCTAGGAAGGGGTACAGTCGACGTTTCAGGCCGAGACCCTTCGTTAGGACCTGTCAGTCCTGACGAAGGGTCTCGGCCTGAAACGTCGACTGTACCTCTTCCTAGAGATGCTGCCTGGCCTGTTGCGTTCACCAGCAACTTTGATGAGTGTTGCTTGAATTTCCAGCATCTGCAGAATTCCTCATGTTTGCGTTTTTAAACTTTGCAAGGACAACTTCCAAGTATTTTCAACTATATTGAATAGGTGTTTGACTGAACATATTGGAAGACTCAATGAGCAAGGAGGTAACACTGCAAATTGACTATTAGGTACCACTGAGCAAAAAATAGCAGTTTGACAACTACTATTTGTATTCAAATATTGTTTTTAAGAGAACAAAAGTTATTACCCAGAATCAAAAGACTCGCCAAAGTAGTTGGCATATCCTGCAACAGTAGAGAAAAATTAACCAGAATATTAAGGGAGCTAGGGCTTTACTCTTTGGAGAGAAGGAGGATGAGAGGAGACATGATAGCGGTGTACAAGATAGTAAGAGGAATAGATAGAGTGGATAGCCAGCGCCTCTTCCCCAGGGCACCACTGCTCAATACAAGAGGACATGGCTTTAAGGTAAGGGGTGGGAAGTTCAAGGGGGATATTAGAGGAAGGTTTTCTATTCAGAGAGTGGTTGGTGCGTGGAATGCACTGCCTGAGTCAGTGGTGGAGGCAGATACACTCGTGAAGTTTAAGAGACTACTAGACAGGTATATGGAGGAATTTAAGGTGGGGGGTTATATGGGAGGCAGGGTTTGAGGGTCGGCCCAATATTGTGGGCCGAAGGGCCTGTATTGTGCTGTACTATTCTATGTTCTATATTTAATAAACCAGAACTGGATGTCTGCAGAATACTCACATTCAAAAGATGTGTGCATGAAGAAAGGAGAGATTAACATCAACTTTACCAAATTTAAAGTCTGCCCGGAATAAGCCCCAAGGGCAGGTTGTCATCAGCAGAAGCAGCAGTGGAAATTGCAACGTAGGGTTACAATGGAATTACAATTCTGATATGCATTTATAATTTTGTTTTGAAAAAAGTTCCTGGTAATTAAATTGTCTTAGAAGCCGCAGACAATCAAACCAAGCTGAATTTAAAAGAAGTTATATCAGCCCAGTGGGTGGGATTGAGAATAAATGTGCACTCTGTGCACTTCAGTGAAGTGTTTATGAATCAATCACTTGTAACCATGACAACATTTAAATTGTACACTGAAATTATGAATTTTGTTTTTAAACTAATCAAATCTGTCGAAGGGTCTCTGACCCGAAACATTCACTGTTTCTCTTCCCACAGACACTGTCTGATCTGCAAAGTATTTCCAGCTTTGTGATTCTGTTTCATGAATACATCATGTTGCCCTCGAAGAACGTCTAATTTAAATATCATAGTTACAACAATTTACTTTAGAAACTACAATCCCAAGTGAGCATATGCTATGACACAATCTTGTTGCTGCTTAATTTCTTCCCTAACTTAACATCAAGATGTAAACATGCATTCATCCTCAAAATGGAAAACTGCCAAGTTAATAAAGAAGACTATTAATTTTAATGGTGTGGAATTTCATTTCATTTAGCTTGAAATATTTTTGGGCATTAGTTTTAAAGTGTAAATTACAGTCAGTAAAGCAGGAGTGGAGGCCTCTCATGGTCTGAGTCGACGTTCCCTCCCCAAAGCAAGTAGGCAGGCCAAAGGAAATGTTAAATGTCAAAAATTTCCAGAAGCAAAGGTTATCCTCATTTCTGTATGGAAAAGTTAACGATATTTACCAGGGTTGTTTGGAAAGGTTAATTGTCTGTTTGTGCTTACTCTTTCTGGCCTGGCACATACATTTATCCAGTGAAATATTAAAATGTCATTGACTGTTTAGATTTCCAGGGAAATAGCTCTGCCATTATAAAACTGGTTATCCGAGTTGATGCTAAGAGAAAGAATTGGTCCGCACCAGCTACTGATGATCCAATTTAACATCTCACTGTATTACAGACAAATTATAATTGTTGCAGAGCTCAGTTTGTACAATAGCTTTCATGACAAGTGTACAATCACTCCAATGTGAAGGATACAAACTGTTCCTTAGTTCTAATCCTTGAAATAATTCTCTTTTCATTCCCGTGTCCCAATTTAAAATGTTACTCTTATTTTAGGCTGATGCCACAGTATTAAAGCAATGCTGTGCTGCTGGATACGCAGTACTGTATTAAACCCAAAAGCACTGATATCTTGGGGCAAACACAACAGATTCAGTGGTATTATTTTTAAAAGCATTTATGAAATTTTATCTCCGTTCAAAAAGGCTGAAGACGTAGACTCTCCAGTCTCTCAAATCTATCCTTGTTAACCTCTCTCAGAATCTCATCTGTTTCAATGAGATTAGTTTCCTTCTAAACTGCTGTGAACATACCTCAGTCTTACTCACACCTTAAAGGATACCTTCACACCAGAAATCCATTTCATATAATGACTCTGCAGTGCTTCTTAAATGAACACTGTATAGAGAAACAAATTGCATACTTGTATTCAAGTTATGGTTTGAAGCTGCAGCAGCATTTCGTTGCTGAGAACTCCTCTCCTGGTCATCTGTACTCAATATGCTGTGTGGTAGGTGCAGTTCTGGCAATTAAATTAGCTTGCTTTCTCATTTAACAACACACTCAAAATGCTGGAGGAACTCAGCAGGCCAGGCAGCATCTATGGAAAAGAGTAGAGTCAACGTTTCGGGGTGAGACCCTTCGGTAGGACCCAGATGCTGCCTGGCCTGCTGAGTTCCTCCAGCATTTTGTGTGGGTTGCTTGGATTTCCAGCATCTGCAGATTTTCTCTTGTTTGTGATTGCTTTCTCACTTGGCTGTATCTGAAGTGGTTCCAATTGTAATGTTAACTCTGTTCCCACTTCCACAGATGCTGCCTGATCTGCTGGCTGTTATTTCCAGATTTTTTTTTTTTTAGTTTTCATTTCAGGTTTCCAGTATCTGCAGTTTTGGTGTAGCTTCACCAACTTGGATTCTCTCGCAATACTCCCCCAAATTTCAAGATATCTTCTGAAGTACGTCTTCCGTGTTTGTCAACCTTGTATTTCAAGAACCAATACCAAGATTCTATTCATTCCACCATGCTATTCTTCTCACCGAAGAGAAAAACTAGAAGTCCCTACAAAGAACTGTGAGAATGGCTGAGAGGATCATAGTAGTCTCCCTACCATCCATCAGAGACATTTATCAGGAGCACTGCATACACAGGACAGGACCATTAGTATTACCACAGATCCCACCCATCCCGCCAGCATTCTCTTTGACATTCCACTATCAGGTAGGAGATTCCGATTCATAAAGACAAGAACAGTCAGATGGGGATCAGCTTCTTCCCTTAAGCCAACAGGTTTCCAAACTCCCTGCCACATTGCATTCAAAGTGTCACCAGAGAATTTGCACTACAATATTTAATTTTTGCACTTAACTTTGTTTATCTATGTGTAAAACATTTGCAGATTAATTCTTATTTTCCTAAGTTATTTTACTTTATACCCTGGTCCAGAGAAGCGCTGTCTCATTTGGCAGTAAACATGTATATACTTAAATGACAATAAATCTGAATTGACTTAAACTTGAAATCGAAGTCACTACATTATACACCTCTTACATGGCCATTTGTTCAATCTGCCTATACTCTTTTCTATCACACATTTATAGACTTATTTAAGGCCACATACTGAACAACATTGCAGTATTATTTACTCATTTATTTATTGTTCTCAGTGTTATTTACTTATTTTTCCTTTTGCACATTGGTTGTTCATCTGTCTTTGTGTGTCGTTATTCATTGATTCTACTGCATTTCCCTGTTCTCCTCTGAACGCCTGCAAGAATATGAATCTCGAGATTAAAAAGTGACACATGTACTTTGATAATAAATTTACTCTGAACTTTGATGCACATAGTTGTACACCGCAGAAATAAAATTCTGTTGCCAATTATTTTAGATTAAGGGCCTTCCAAATACTTCACATTCTCCGCACAACTTTTTTTTAAATCCACCTTTTAAAATCATAAATTAAAGTCAAATTGGGAATTGTTGAAAATCAACACTAATTTACAATAACAGCCTTTAGTAAGTCAGCAAAAACCCAATTACATCATTATTAATCATACTGGGGAAAAATGACAGTTTAATGCACAACTTAATTTAAGATGTATACAGTACAAGAAGTTCCAAGTTAGCAGCCCACTGTTTGCACCTGAATGTCTCCTGACAAAGTTAAATTATTTTAAAATAATTTTGATGAGGCAAATGGTGCCACAGCTTGCAACCAATGTATTTATACCGTATATCACAAAATACACCAGCTATTTACTCTAATATCTTTAGAACTAATGGATATATTCAAGAATGGTGTTATTCAGAAATACGCTTCTGCTGATGGGATATTACTTACTCAGAGATACAACACAGAACAGACCCTTCCAGCCCACCGAGAGGCACCAAACAGCAACCTACCTGTTTAACCCTGGTCTAATTACAGGACAATTTACAATGACTAATTATCTTACTTTGAGCATGCAAGGAAACCAGAGTGCCCAGAGGAAGCCTGCACACTCATGGAAAGAATGTACAAATTTCTTATAGAGGGCGCCGGAATTAAACACTGAAGAGCCAAGCTGTAATAGTGTCGTGGAACTGCTGCACTACTGTGGTGCCCATTAAGGTGATGGTAGCGATAAGGGAATAAGAAACTTCAGCTTTGTGATTCAGTAGATGTGGGGGGGGGGGGACGTCGACTCAGACCATGAGAGGCCTGCGTCGGGCATTTTCATGCCTTACAAGGCGCAGACTGGAAGTCTGTGTGGGGCACCACTCCTCGCACAGACTAAAGCAATGCATGATTAAGTGCCTTGCTCAAGGGCACAAACACGCTGCCACAGCCGAGGCTCGAACTAGCAACCTTGAGGTAACTAGATGAACGCCTTAACCACTTGGCCACGTGCCCAACACCAGATGTGGAGACTGTCACCAAACTCTGCCATATAAACCAGATTCAGTTCTTTGAAGAATTTGGTAATTCCAGATTAATTCTCTGGTACCTTGCAACTCAATATCTCATTTAAAAGACCATCTGAAAACAATGTCATTTTCCACATGCACTGAGGACAGCAAACTCCAACTCACCACTTCTTTTGACTGTCCAGAATCTAACGAACTGTCTAATTTCCAATAGTGAATTATCTGATGCTTTTTCCAATTAGATCCCATGACTCTGTCACTACCACAAATGGTTTCCTTGTCTCTGCTTCATCTCTTCTCCGTGCAATAATCCTAAACAAAATGTGATGGACAGTAACAAAGTTGACCAGAAAATAGACTTCCAGCATCATATTTAAGCGTTTGCCCATTTCCAACTCCTAAACTTCACCACCACTGCCACAGTTCAACCGATTCATGAAGTATTCATATATTTCTTTCCCGTAGCTTAGTTTTCCAGCACATTCCTCGGTGTGTTCCATCTTTCCACCATTCTAAAACTTGGTGACTTCAAACTGCTGTGCACGTCTCAAGTTGCACCAGCTCTTATCAGCCTATCCTTCCTGACCAACTGTCAAATGGTTGAAAAAACAACCACACACATACACCTTGAATGCACAACCCTTTGTTTACCTGTATGGCATCATTCTTCCCAATATCTAGTCTATTCCCATCAACCCTTGGCCTCACGTAACTTTTCCCCAGTTCTGGACTCGTGATCATCTCCAACTTGACCCTCAAGGGGAGCTGCACCTCTAGCTGCCAGGATGAAGCGTTAGTAATCAAACTTCATCTCCCTAGATTTTTCCTCACTTTGTTCAATATTTCAGATGTTTTCCAATGAGAAACGATTCATAAGTGAAATACCATAGTTCTATGCAGGCCACTTCAAACAGGAGAATTCAGCTGCTAGAAGTGTGAGTTAACACATAGCTGCTCCCCATTCAATTTATTTGACGAAATAAAAGATCGAAAACAAAGAGAAAGAAGCTAGCTATTTAAACTGTAGCTCAGGTTACTCAGAAATTCAGTGTACTACAACCAATACTGAAGGTGAGATCAATCAGCTGATTAAATGGTGTCACAGCAGTAACCGTGCACTCAACATCAGAAAGACCAAGGAATTGCTTGTGGACTTCAGGAAGGGGAAGTCAATACAACATAGACCAGTACTCTTTGAGGGAGCAGCAGTGGAAAGGGTGAGTAGTTCCAAGTTCCTGGGTGTCAACATCTCTGAAGATCTATCCTGGGCCAACATATTGATGCAATTACAAAGAAAGCACAACGTCAACTATATTTTATTGGGAGTCTGGGGAAATTTGGCATGTCACCAAAGACCCTAGTAAATCTCTACCGATATACTGTGCTGAGCGTTCTAATTGGTTGATCACTGTCTGCTATGGAGGGGACACTACACAGGATTGGGGAAAAAAAAACTGCAGGAAGTTGTAAACTGAGCTAGCTCCATCAGGGGCCCTAGCCTCCCCAACATCCAAGACACCTTCAAAAGACAACACCTCAAAAAAAAAGGTGGCATCGATCATTAAGAACCCCTCCCCAATCAACCAGGACATGCCATCGAGGTGGTGGTAAAGGAGCTTGAGGATACATACTGAACATTTCAGGAACAGTTTCTTCCCATCTGCCATCAAATTTCTAAATGAACCATATCTACTGCCTCACTATTTTTGCACTATTTATTTAATACTTTTTTTTATTACTCCAATTTATAGGCTTTTTTATTAGGCACTGTTGCTGCAAAACAAATTTCAAGACATATGGCAGTGATATTAAACCCGATTTTGAACAGAAAATTTCTACTGAAGATATACACTGCTATGCACCCTGTTGGCATAATATAGACATCACTGTAACCATATTTTATTGTCACACACATCTTCATTGCCATCTTGTCATGTCTCTACATGCTGTAGCCGACAAAGCAAAGAACTTCCGAGGGATACAATAAGATCTTTGAAGAGACTCCTGGAGCTTAGAAAAATAGAGGGCTATGGGTAACCCTAGGTAATTTGTAAAGTACGCACATGTTCGGTGCAGCATTGTGGGTCAAAGGGCCTGTATTGTGCTGTAGGTTTTCTGTTTTTTTATGGATCTTTAAAGAATTACCATCAAACAGAACTTAATTGTGGAATAAAATAGAGATCAGATCCGATTATCAATATTTGACCGAAGGGGTACATTTTAGAGACTATCTTGAAGGATTGAGTGAGTAGATGTCTGGAAGAGAGAATTCCAGAAAATGAAATCCGAGTCTTTTAAATGTGTGGCAGCCAATTCTGAAGGGAAGCAACATACACACAAAATGCTGGAGGAACTCAACATCTATGGGAAAAAGCACAGTCGACGTGTCCGGCCAAAATCCTTCTGTGCTTTTCCAGCAACCACCACCCCCCCCGACCCCATAGATGCTGCCTGGCCTGCTGAGTTCCTCCAGCATTTTGTGTGTGTTGCTCAGATTTCCAGCATCTGCAGATTTTCTCTTGTTTGTGAATCCTGAAGGGAAGACTGGAATGGGCAGAAAGCAAGAACTACACTGAGTCACTGCACAGTGCAGGGTTCAGAATCTGAATATGATTGTTATCAAACTTTACCAGAGATTACAGGTCAAAACACATCTTCCTGAAAGTATTTACCTAGTAACTGCAGTATAGTTCTATGACACATGGTTTTGAAAACAACTGTGCCCATAGGTAAGGTGTGTCCTTTGGGAAAGAAGCAGATTGCTTTGTGAATCAATACAGTTCAGTCTAATCATTTTATGACAGCAAGATGTTTACATTATGAGTAATATATATATATATATATATATATATATATATATATATATATATATACACACACACACTGAATTAAAGATTAAAGTTCACAGAAGCTGAGGAAGTTTATTAAGTAAATACAGTTGGTAACAAAAAGCTAAAATGACTATTGCTGACCATGAAACTAATGGACTACTTGAAGTGTCCTGGTGGCTAAAAATGCCCTTAGGGAAGCAAAGTTGCAATACACTGTCTCCTATACATGATTTCAAACCTACAAAGCTTGACTCTTCACAAACCCTCTTGTTATGGTTTAAGCAAACCATCTGGTAGAAGGACACAAACACAAAGGGACGCAATCCTCTTGGTAAATCACAAGATCAACAGCCAGAATTCTGGACCGTGGACAATTAGTGTGCTGTTCGGGCTGGGAAAAAAAATATATATTTGCAAAGTAATCATTAAACCTCAAGATTGTTGCAAGAGCTCGACTGGTTTAGGGAAAGGTATTGTGATCTTTGCAACCCAGATCACAAGTATGGTTGACTCTAAACAGCCCTCTCATTTTCGAAACAATAAGAATGAGTGACAGGAGAAGATTAATAAGCTCTGTCATTGGCAAAGCATCCATATTCCCGAGAAAGCATTACCTACTCATTTAGTCCTTTATGGTGAGGATGCTATATTGTAGGATGATAGAGCCTCCATAGTAAACCAACAGATGACTAGCCATCAAGGAAAGGGAAGAGAACAGCTCCATGGATATTGTAAATGCAGAGGACCACAAGAGGCTGCAGAGCTGTATTACGGGCTCCATTACAGGCACAGCCCTCCCCACCAGAGGACATTTTCAAGTGATCGTTCCTCGAGAAGGTGGCATGCATCACTAAGGAAACTCAGCATCCGGGACATGTCCTCTTCTTATTACTATCATCGAGAGGTGGTACCCACACTAAATGATTCAGAAACAACTTCTTCCCCTCCATCTGTTTTCTGAAGGGTCCATGAATACGACTTTGTTATTCCCCTGTTTTGCACAATTTATCTTTGCAATATACAGTACGTTATATTTTTGCAGTGTACTGCGGCTGCAAAGCAACAAATTTTACATCATCCAAGTCAGTGATAGTAGGTCTGATTCTGAACCTGGACCTCCGTAACCATACCAGCCAATTCATGGCTTATGTGGTCAACACTTCAGTGACCCTGTTCACTGCACCCAGCAAGCTGGACTATGCTGAAGACCACACAAGCAAGCAAAGTCCAGAGAGGTACATTCCTGCCCCATCTCACCTTCCCTTTACAACCTCAATGAAAATTTGCAAGGAGCTGCAACGAACAGATTAGTAAATCTGCCACTGAATCTTTTGCAATTTTCAGTTTTTGCTAGACATGCTACCAAATGCTTTCAAACACTTTATCCGCTCATTTGATCAACATTCTCCCAATCTCCTTTTATGTTACATCAATATACTGAAGATAAAGGGTGTACAAACTGCTGACATAATTAACTTCACTAGAAATCCCATTATTCCAACTAAAGAAATAGGTCTACACCATAAGTACAAGAGATTCCATAGATGCTGGAAATCCAGAGTAACACACAAAATGCTGGAAGAACTTGGGCAGCATCCATTGAAAGGAATAAAGAGTCGACACTACAGGTTGAGATCCTTCATCAGGACTCCATGTTGCCTACTGTGCCATTCAGTAAGAACATGGCTGTTATAATGTTGGCCTTAACTACACTTTGCCATCTCCAATAAACCTTTAATTAATTTATAGACCAAAAATATACCTCTCCCCTCCCCCCACCCCAATTCTGTTCAATAATTTGGCTTCCACAGCTTTCCAACGACTTGAGAAGAAATTCCACTGATCCATTTTTAAACAGAAGCTTTTATTCTGGAAAAAAAAAATCACGAATTCTAGATAACTCTCAAAAGAGAAAAGGAATTTTATTTGCTTCAATGAGATCACCTCTCATTCTTCTAAACTCCAACCATCACAAGTCCTGTATTTTCTACTAAGGCAAAGTAGTGAAGGGACAGATTGAACAACCTAAAGATCCAGCCACTAACCACAGCCACCAAATACTCTCCCTCACACTGCACCAGAGTATGTTGATCTCAGACCAGCCTCTACAGCCACCTGAGGACCCAGCAGTAGACAACCCCTTCGGAGAACATCGATTGCACTACTAAGACAATCCCTCTATCCTGAAAAACAACTCCAAGTGAACATTTTACAAACTATTTCCAAAGAAATCATATGCTTAAATAATGAAAACAAAACTTTACAAAGTATGCCAGGCATGCTCTCATCAACATCATACCTAGTGGTAGCAAGGCTCTCCTACTGTTACACTTCATTCCCATTTGGAATTTAGGCCAAAATTCTGTCCCTCCTCTTAATTACTTGTACCCACAAGCTAGTCTTGTGCTTCATCTGCAAAACCATACAGATAGCTTTGTCAAGTCCTTAGACTCTGTCCAAGCCAACATGTGTAACAAAGTGCTGTAACTACTAGCTAAAAAAAAAGCCGTTGAAATGAATTTCAGGAATCAACCAAAAGGGGTACAGATTTTAATCAAAATAATCATTGTTTAATTGTTAAAAGATACATACACATTACAAACAACATGCAATATGCCGTACAGCACTACAAACCATGAACACTAATGGATGTGCTTTGCTGAAATCAAATGTAATTTTGAATAGGAATGCTCTCAAAGGTGATTCCTAAGTAGACAAGTGATTAAAAATGATTATGCTTTCCACCCTGTGGTCAATTCTGCAGAGTAGAAACTAGTTAACTTGTGCCCTACTCTTCTTGAACAGTATTTTAGCGATCTTAATTAATGTAACGTGAAACTAAGGCAAAAGATTAACATCAATTTGCATAAACACTGGAGTAAGACGAAACGAGAATGAAATTTCAAGAAAGCACTGACTAACACAAGAGATTCTGCGGCTGCTGGAAATCAACACACACACACACACACACACACACACACACACACAGCCAAAACATTGACTGTTTATTCTGCTTTTATAGATGTTGCCTGATATGCTGAGTTCCTCCAGCACTCAGTGCTTGTGTTGATCATTGAGATGTAACTGTGATGCTACAAATCTGCTTGCCAAATTAAGGGATTATCGTAGAGGATGTCAACTCTTCACCATGAGCGGTTGCGTCACAAATACAACATGGATTGATGGATGCTTTGTGAAGGAGTGGTGTGAACTTCATCTGAATGACAACCAATCACTTGTCAGCAGACCCCGGGAACTGGCTTGAAAAGCCAAAACTGCAGTGCTAGAATTCTTAAACAAAACTGGCAAGGCGATGGTGACAACAGGAAACTTCCAAGTCAAAAAACATGTTTTGAAATGAGACATTTAGGAAATCCAACACTGGGTTTTCATTATCTTTCTTTCGCATTATTATATTTTAGGAGCAAATATCAAGTAACAAATCCCTGTTTTTATAGACAAGTAAACCCCAAGAGTAGCATTTTCTCAAGAAATAATCTTTCCTTCTTTTCATCAATAATCCCTTAAAGCTTCAAATTCTTTCTGCATTTTCCTTCGTGTTTTTTTCTAAAAAAAATACACATTAGAAACTGAACTGCCACATTACAGATCCCTTCACTGTGTTCAACTACAATCATGGAATCTAGCAAGTCCAATCCCATTGTGGGATCAAGATAATTATTGTATGAGGTGAGTGTTGGCAATCCTTAGCACAAATCCAATGTCAATTAACCACACCTTGTAACTCATTTAGCCAAGGTCCTCAGAAAAGGCCAAGTGCTTTAAATTGAATAAAGGCAAAGACTACTAGTGGTATAACAACTCTGACTCTCACTTTTTATAGCTTTTGAGGCTATAAATGTAGTAAAATCAGGCTCAACACCAAATGTTTTATGTTGGCTAGATCGACTTGAAATAAACTGTAAATTTAAAGAATGCCATTGGATTTTTGAAAGCTTCAATTGCAGATTTGTGATCAACTCCCTGGGTGTGGTAGCATAGTGGATAATCTGGATAAATGCAGCATTACACATCATTATTTACATCAATGTGTTTTTTTTTCCAAATTTTAATCACAATATATGGGCATTACAGGCATTTACAGCCCTTCTCTAACATTGTGACTGGCTTACTGTACCATTTCAGAAGTCAACTGCATTAAAGTCAAAATGACAGCAGATTTCCTTTTCCAGTGAGCCAGACATAGATTTTCATAATAGTAGCTTCAAGGTCACCCTGATTAATGCTAGCTATTTAATTCCAAATGTATTTAATTAACTGAATTTTCAATCTCCCACCATGGGATCAGAATGCCAATCTGCAAAATATTTTAAACTCTGAATTACTTGTCCAATTTATCCACTGTTACCACACCCTAGGGATTTGATCTCGTCTACAATGGAAGCTTTCCAAAAAAAAAACCAAATGAAATTCTCTGAATTTAAAGTTTACTTCAGGTTAATTTACCCAACATAAAACAATCAGTATTAAACCAAGTAGAGGAGCCAGAATGGATATCAGACTGCTGGAAAGCTATACCGAAGAGGTAGTAATGGAGAGACAGTGAAATGGCGGACGAACTGAATATGTATTTTGCATAAGTCTTCACAGTGGAAGACACTAGCAGTTTGGTGGAAGTAACAGGTGTCAGGGGGCATGACGTATGTGAAGTTACCATAACTAGAGAGAAGGTTCTTGGGAAATTGAAAGGTCTGTAGATTTATAAGTCAACTGGACCAGATGGTGTCAACCCCAGAGTTCAGAAAGAGGTGGCTGCAGAGATTGTGGAGGCATTAGTAATGATCTTTCAAGAATCACTAGATCCTGGAATGGTTCTGGCAGACTGGAAAATTGCAAATGTTACTTCACTCTTCAAGAAAAGAGAGAGGCAAAACAAAGGAAATGATGGGCCAGTTCGTCTGACCTCGGTGGTTGAGAAGATGTTGGAATGATTATTAAGGATGAGGTTTCAGGGTACTTAGAGGCACATGATAAAATAGGCTGTAGTCAGCGTGGTTACCTCAAGGGAAAAATCTTACCTGACAAATAATCTGTTGCAATTCTTTGAAGAAATAACAAGCAGGACAGACAAAGGAGAACCAGTTAACGTTGTGTACTTGCATTTTCTGAAGCCCTTTGACAAGGTGCCACTCATGAGGCTGCTTAACAAGCTATGAGCCCCTGATATTACAGGAAAGATTCCAGCATGGATGAAGCAGTGGATGACTGGCAGGAGGCAAAGAGTGGGAATAAATAAAGGGAGCCTTTTCTGGCTAGCTGTGGGTGACTAGTGGTGTTCCACAGGGGTCTGGTTTGGGACAGATTATTTTTCCGTTATATGACAATGATTTGGATGATGGAATTGATGGCTTTATCGCAAAGTTTGCAGGCATTATGAAGAGAGGTGGAGGGACAGATTGTTTTGAGGAAGTGGAGAGGCTACAGAAGGACTTGGACAGATTAGGAGAATGAGAAAATAGATGACTGGTGGAATACAGTGTTAGGAAGTGTATGATCATCCACTTTAGTGGAAAAAAATGAAAGAGCTGACCCTTCTCTAAACGAAGAGAAATTACAAAAAAACTGAGGGTCAAAGGGACTTAGGAGTCCTTGTACAGGATTCCCTAAAGGTTAATTTACAGGTCGAGTCTGTGTTGAGGAAGGCAAATGCAATGTTAGCATTCATTTCCGGAGGACTCGAATATAAAAGCAAAGAGCAAAGTCAAGATGGCACTAAACGGCAAGTCTTTTGCTTGCATCTTCAGAAACAGCTCTATTTCTATCTTTGATATCTATTTTTCCCCCTTCTCAAGGTTCTTTTGAAGACCCTGACCTGGAGTTACATTCTACTTCAGCTCTTTGCAGGAATGGAACCTGCTCTCAGGGCCTCACGACCAGCCGTTTTCTGATATCCCAAGGACGTGGCCTGGAAGGCCAATGCACCTTCAGGGTTCTAGATTTCCATGGCTCCGGAGATGTGCTGATTTTAGGCCAGTGCCCCTGACTGAAGCATTGTGGGAGAACACGGAACATCGGGAGAAACAGGTTAGCTGCCGTGGGTTGTCTGTCCAGGCACAGAGCTTGAAAAAAACAACACAACAGGCTTTTAACATCATAAATCAACGAGTTGTTTGTTATGTCTCCCCTCTCGCTGTGAAACTGGGACATCTCTTTTTCCCTTATTAGGGAGAGAGAGAGCCTGTGGCATGTCGAATTATCGGGAGAACAAGTAGTTTTTGGGGTACTGTAAGTCTGTGTCTTTACTGATGTTTGCAGCACGCTTGAGTGCTTGGTGGAGGGTGCTGGTGCTTTTTTGCTGCTAGGGGGTGGGGGGGTCATTGCCTTGTTACTGCTTGTGCGTGGGAGGGGACATCTGGGGGGTTACGGTTCTAATATTTTAACTGTCATTCATTCTTTGGGGCAGTCCTCTGTTTTTGTGGACGTTTGCGAAGAAAAAGAATTTCAGGATGTACTGTATATTGTATACAATTCTCTGACATTAAAAGTACCTATTGAACCCCAATGAATGTAATGTTGAGACTTTATAAAGCATTAGTGAGGCCTCACTTGGAGCATTGTGAGCAGCTTTGGGTCCCTCATCTAAGAAAGGACTGCTGAAACTGGAGAGGGTTCAAAGGAGGTTCAAGAAAATTATTCCAGGATTGAATGGCTTGCCATATGAAGAGTATTTGATGGCTCTGGGCCGGTATTCACTAGAATTCAGAAGAATGAGGTGTGACCTCATTGAACCTATCGAATAGTGAAAGGCGTTGACAGAGTGAACATGAACAGTATGTTTCCTATGGTGAGAGATTCTAAGACCAGAGGACTCAGCCTCAGAACAGAGAGGCACCTGTTTGGAATGGAGACGAGGAGGAATTTCTTTAGCCAGAGAGTGGTAAATCTGTGGAATTCTTTGCAACAGGCAGCTGTGGAGGCCACATCTTTAGGTTGATAGATTCTTGATTGGTCAGAGCACGAAGGGATACAGGGAGAAGGCGGACAACTTGGGCTGAGAGTAAAATTGGATCAGCCACAATGAAATGGTGGAGCAGACTCGATGGGCCAAATGGCCTAATTCTGCTCCTATATCTTATGGTCTAAAGTCCATTTTTGGTACATTTTAGTCTCGATAGTTATAGAGAGCAAAAACCAGAGTTTTTACACTACTAGCTATCTCAGTTTATATGAACACATCTGACTGCATCTCTTCATAATGTGCAGCATACTAGAAAATTGACCTTGCACTAAACAAGATCTTCTACCCATCTGCCTCCTTTGCATAAGCTAACACCAAAGACCTATAAAAGGACTGAAAAAAAAAAACAGAATTATTATGTACAAATTGGGAGCCGCCTCTTAACCAAGGCAGATATTAATAACAAAAACCACCCAGACTCATGTTCAGTACATTTGAACATCCAGAACAAACAGTTCAACAAGGAAGTCAAAGCAGGCTTGTGTCTGCTGTGAAACAATAAGCTCCACTCCCTTTTTGCACCAGACAAATGGATAATCTATGAAAAAAATTTGTCCAACCACCAACATTACAAACTCCTCCTAACATCGTAACATACACAAAATGCTGGAGGAACGCAGCAGGTCATGCAGCATTATGGAAAGGAATAAACAGTCAATATTTCAGGTCAAGACCCCACCCTGATAAAGGCTCTTAGCCCAAAATGTTGACTCTTTATTCCTCTCATAGATACTGCCTAACCGGCTGAGGTCCTCCAGCACTGTGCATATTACTCTGTATTTCCAGCACCTGCAGAATCTTTTGTGTTTATGATTTCCTCCTAAAGCATTGGCATGTTGAGTGAACTAATGTAAATGTGTCCTTCCAAGGCAGCATCTAGAACAGATATTCCTTCAAATGCCAGTTAAAGTAGGCATATCATCTGTATGCTGCATAACAGGATTCTGAAAGAGAAACTCCATTTCCATCTTCATCACTGGAAGAGATTTCCAGGACTGAGAACACTCGAAGTATTTTCTTCAAGACACCACAAGAAAGAATGTAACATCCTAATGAACACGCCAGTGCTTTCCATTCAAAGTAGAAAAGAGACACCTGGGAAGCAGCTCGAGTCTCTTCACTGAAAGCCCAACAAAAGCAAAAAGGAGGAGCACAGAACCTCCAAACAACTCACCTACCCCATTACACACCTCCTGTCCCATGGTAGAGTTATGGTGTCCCACTATAGTCTGAATCACCACCTCAGAATCCACAGAACGAGAGAAGATTCAAACCATTCTCAACCCCCAGAGACTAAGCAAGAAGATAAGTGTCAGTAAATCTCCCCTTTCCACAGCTGAACAAGTAACAAGAACAATCTCCACAAGACTACAAGAGGGAATTCATCCGTGGCTTCAATGACAACATGTTCGGCTGAGTTTTTGAGTTCAGGTGGTTCTCTGGAGATTTCGGCACAAAAACATTATCTCAAACTCCAATGCCAAGGGAGAAGTACACTGCCAGAGACATTTTTCAGTCAAGGTTTGGTGTCAAGTGGATTTAGAAGATCACATGACACTATCAATGACAAGCACAAGAGTGCATTGACCAATAATTGTCCTCTGTCTGCTCTATTATCCAATCATTACCAAATTGTTGTTAATGGGAAATTGTTAAATAGAAAACATTTCCTGCCTCCCAACAATTATTACACTACAGCAGTAGTTAAATTAAGAATAAACTATATCAAGATGACACATTGGCTTGTAAAGCATGCCTCCCTGAGATAAAGTACAGCCAGTTGTCCCCTAATAAATACAACCTTTAAGTAATCTCCCTCTGTAGAGTCACCAAGAGAAATCAGATTTTCTTCCTTTGCCACATTCAGAACTGTCACTTGTTAAGGCCTATGTTATAATCTCTGTGTTCCATATCAGTTTCATTATCTGCCACAAAAAGAGCTTTAAATTTCATCTTCAGATTTCAAACTTGGTCCTTAAACTTGTGTAACCATTTGTCATAGTGAATGAATAACATAATTGACCAAATATTTGGGGAAAATTTTGAACTAACAATAGGCCATGCAGTGTGCAGCTGTATCACAATGGATGGGATGTTGGAACCTATTACCCAGAGGTTTTATTGTCCATTACTCATGTCTGCACTCTCTCAGGTAAGCACTGTTGCCCCTCATAAAAAAAGCAAGTGAACTATTGCTTCCAAGTTTCTCAATTTACAACAGTCAAGTTGGGTTGTAGCAATGTAATAATGAACTGCTGTAGCCAAACCATTTGACACTGTTTCATGATCCAATGCCAAATTCATGAAAAATGGCCACTCTAGTTTCAGTACCATTGTAATTTTGTAAGAGCAAAACTGATGGCAGAACTAACTACACACATACACACAAAATCTGAAAAAGATTTGTTACATCCAGAAGCTTTTCCAGCTTTTAAAATGAAGTTACATTTTAGGGAAGTTCATGCTAATAATGTTTGGAGGCTACAGTTCAAATGAAGCATTCGCACTCCGTTTCATTAAATGCCTGTTCCTTCAGTTTAAAAGATATTGATTAATTATCATTTTCCAGATGGTATTCCCTTCTAGTCAATTCCATGTTGATCATTTGATACCATTTAATTCAATGCCAGCAAAAATTATACGTGTAGCTGGGGAATCTCACTATTTTCACCTCAACAAACTTTTGGTAACTGCACAGTTCTCATATTTTACTTCCCCAACACCAGCTCAGATGTTTAAAATGGGATGCAGAATCTCCATGCGCTAACTAAGGAAATGAAATAACAGCTAGTTAAACTGTCTCTGGTTACTGAATGAATATTATTAGAGCAATAGAACCTCCAAATTCATAATTGGATCTACTCTCAGTGGCCACTTCATTAGATAGCTCCTGTACCTAATAAAGTGGCCACTGAGTGTGTGTTCAGGGTCTTCTGCTGCTGTAGCCCATCCACTTCAAGGTTCAGCATGTTGTGGGTTCAGAAATGCTCTTCTGCACACCACTGTCCTAATGCATGGTTATTTGCCATCTCTCTCATGAACAAGGAGTTTTCGCCCACAGAACTGTCGCTCACTGGATGGTTTTTGTTTTCACACCAGCCTCTGAAAACTTGTGCAGGAAAATCTTAGGAGATCAGCAGTTTCTGACATATCAAACCACCCTGTCTGTGGCACAACAATCACTCTATGGTCAAAGTCACTTAGATCTCATTTCTTCCCCATTCAAATGTTTGATCTGAACAACAACTGGACCATTTGATCACGTCTGCAAGCTTTTGTGCATTGAGTTGCTGCCATAAGATTGACTGATTAGATATTTGCATTAACGAGGTCTATAGGTGTAACTAATAGAGACAGAGGAGGCCCATAAGAAGAGCAAGAGTCTTAATACCAGAACAGACTCTCACAGACAAAGGCTAAGCTATTGTTGACCTTTAAAGAGCTCTGCAGTATTCATTGCACCACCAGTATCACCTCAACTCTTGGAGTTAGGGTTGAACTTGTATCCTTCTAACTGAGGTGGAAATGCTTGCAGTGGAACAAGTCACATTGATGACTTTTAACCAGCATCCTGCATACCACTTCATTACCAATTTCTCAGTTGTCACTCACACCGTATTCCTCACGTAAATCACTGGCTGCAGTGATGACTGGCTTTGAGGCTGTGGATTCACTTGGTGAACTTCAGTTGTTTGCACTATTTCTTTCCTTCCCCTGCACAATTGTGTGTTTGACAGTCTTTTATGAATGGGTTCTATTGGGTTTCTTTTTATTGTGGATGCTTGGGAGATGAATCTCAAGGTTGTATATAGCATACATACTTCGATAATAAATGTACTTTGACTTTGGGTTAACAGCGACCAAATTAAAGCAGCAGACATTGGATAGGACAGTCTGAAGCGAGAGAAAAAACAACGTTAAACACTTTAGATTTTTGATCTTTTAACAAGTCAGGAAGTGTTACCATTGACTGTTTGTTTCTTCCAGCCATTTTTTTCCCACCACCATTTTATTAAACTTTATTCCACATTTGCACCATCTGCTGTATTTTGCTTTCATTTCAGTCACAATTACGTTAATTAGAAACAACTTAAAATGAGAAGAGTCAGCTGCAAAACAGCTGAGGTACTCTGATAGCAACTGGCTCAAAACTAGCATTGACTCATCACGGATATGATGGGCCAAACTCTTACAACAACACTCTGCTGTACAACGACATCAACTCAATCCTCAAAGCTGGTCTTGAGCTGGTACATCTGACTGAGCATACAAATGCAACATTCAGGGTGACCACACAACCCATTTCAAGTGCTCTCCAAGCTCTTTGCTTCAAGGCTTGCCAGATTCTACCAGGATCAACAAAAACATCACTTCATCTATATTGAGCTCCATCTGCAACAGGCAGGACTTCCTGGTGACTACCCATTTTAATTCTACTTCCCATCCTGACATGTAAGCTGCCGAGAGGAAGTTAAATTGGAGAAGCAACATCTCATATTCCATCAAGTTAGCCTCCAACCTGAAAGCACTAACACTGATTTCTCTAACTTCTAGTAATTTCTCCCCTCTCCTGCTTTTCTACCCCATTCTGGCTCTACTCTTACCTCTACCCTTCTCCTCACCTGCCTGTCACCTCCCTCTTGTACCCTTCCTCATTCCCCTTCTCCCAGCCTCTCAGATTTCTTCACCCCTTTACCACCTAGCATCTTGCAGCTTCTCACTTCATCCCCCCATTCCCCATCCACCTTTCCCTTTACCTGGCCTCACCTATACCCTCCCTCCACCTTCGTATTCTTGCTTCTTCCCCTTCCTTTGCAGTCCTGATAAAGGGTTACAGCCTGAAATGTCAACTGTTTATTCCTCTCCACGGATGCTGCCTGACCTGCTGAGTTTCTCCAGCATTTTGTGTGTGTTACATCACCTATCAATTTAAGGTTACCTGCTTGCAATTGATCAGTATATCATTAGTACTTACAACAGCAGACACATCACTAAACAGCTCCACATGTGAATGTCCCTCACTAGGACTTCCTCCCACATTTATTCATCCAAACCTACCCACGACACCCTCTGTTCACTAATGTTAACAATATGCAAATCTTTGCTAAACAGCACCTGAGAGCTGTAGCTAGCAAGAATAAAGGAAAGGGCAACTGGTCATTGCCAGACATCCTCCATCTGGTCACACTAGCTTTTTGTTTTATAAAGAGGATGCCAGACTATCACATACAGTGCTTTCTTTGGAAGTATCTGAAGTCCTGGAGCTTGACTTCCCTACAAATGGTCCTAGCGGTTTGATCTAGCAGGGGTGTACCCATGTTGCACTTCAATTATTGGATTTATTGATAATCTAATGTTAGTGGACTGTAGATCTAGTTTAACCCAGCATCTTTGCTGTGAAAGACAGAAGACTGCCTTCAGTTTCTCTGTGAGACCTTCAGCTCTGGTGCAATTCAGTCACATTCTGCACTCTCCTCAACAACGAAATTAGAAGTCTGATCTGGAACAACAATACTTTTCTTTGAAACTGCCTTTCATAAATTGCATTGTGGGATGAACAGTGTTCATGGAAGAGTGAATTTCTGTGGAACACTCACCCCACAGAAGCATTTTGAAAAGCAATGATATACACATTAATGTCTGAAATAAATTAGATCTGCAGATTTCATTGGACATCTGTGCCTCTGGAACTGCACCAGAAAGTAAACTAAGCCAAAATTAGCATCAGTTGGTTTGTTTGTGCATAGTTGTTAGCACTCACCTCTGTGCCAGTGATCTTTGGGATCTGAACACACAAGTCTAGTTTGATGGTCCACTATTTCTGCAGGAGTGCTGCACTGATGATGGCTCCATCTTTCAAAATGGGACTTTAACCCCTTTGCCTTTTAAGCAAAGGAAATAAAGGACACGTGGCCAAGACTTGTCCCGTAAATCAACCTTAATAAATAAATGATCTGATCTTCATCAGAATGCTGGTCAATCAGCTCACAAACTGACTTCTACAATACAACACCAGCTATGAAACACTTGGAATCATCCCAAGGATACAAATGGGGGTTATATAATGCAAGTATTACTCTCTTTCACAATGGATTACATGTAACCATTTAGCCAAATTGATATTGCTGGAAAACACTACTGAGAATGCATTCATCATAATCACATTTTCAGTGAACAGATCATTTAACATATGTATTACATTCTAACCTCTAGTGCCTTCAGTATCTTAAACAATTACTTGCCTTGTCCTCTCTAGATAGTACACAATCTTGTTCATTATCTTTATAAATATTTGAAGATATTTATATTCTTCATTAATATTTAAATGTTAGTTGTACCTCTGTCAGTAAAGTATCATCTTCCCTACTTTCAATATCTTGAAAGATACTGTGCATCAAGGTAATCAGAATACACCCAAACAGGAGTCAATGAAAATCCCAAAATGATTTCTGAATTCTCTTTTCCTTCATCGCAGGAGCATTTATCAGAACAAGTAGAGAGTTACAGTGGAGTGCGGAATTCATAGGAAAATCTGTATTTCTCATTGTGCCAAGTAATTTTGTTGAGGGGAGGTTTCCATTCCTTCCTGTGTGGAAGGCTATCAAATTCTACATTTTCAGTTTTTGTAGCCCAGCAGGAAGTGCTCCCAGGACTGCAATGTGCTGATTCTTAAAGGCATGAAATGTGAACTAAACCACACACGTACAAGTTACCTGCAGTGATGTACTCTGAGTGCTGGAAGTGAAACGTGTCCATCCCCCCAAAAAAAATGCTGTTGGTAAATTAATGACTCCGAAGGAATAGAAAAGATTTAGTGGATGTAAACTTTCACTTCTGAGAACTCTGGGTGCCAAAGATATGAGGGACTTGGGACATAGTCAACTTGGATGAGTGAGTGCAAGCTAACTTCAAGATGAAATGAACAGATGGATGTTGAACAGCTATGACGTGCTGAACTATTGATAAATTTTATTTAACGAATCCTCAGTTTGGATGCAGGTACCTTCACCTACTCAGCACAAGTTCACTCCCAACATCATGGGTGCCATATTGACACCCAGCATTCAAATACCATTGTCAACATAAGAAATACAAATGCTTCCACCTCACATCCCTCCTCCTTGACACTGCCTGCATGCTGAGGCACAGCGCCACAAAATGTGGGTAAGCACCTGATAGCTCCTAGATCAGCAGCAGGGATAGCTCAGCTGAACCATTCCTTTGACTGACACCTACCAGCCTTCCCCCTTGATCAGAGAACCTAGGTTCGATCCCAACCCTTTCTGGGCCGTCCCACAGAAGAGAGAATTCGCTAGACAATAGAGCCAATTGGTTTGTTGGCGTTTACCAGAGTTTTGAGGTTTTTACCCTCTTGGTTTACTCTCCTACCCTCTACCTCTTGGTACCTACCGCCATTCTCATTCAAGACGCAAAGCTTTCAAACTGCTTCTCAGCTGCAATTGAGAGCGGCTGGCCGCCGTCAGGCATGTTAAGATTTACTATCACAGGAGTGATCTCACACATGGATTCAGCACGGGGCTGAACGGAGAGGGGTGGAGAAGGGGTTTAAACTCGCACCCTGTTCCATGTTTCCACATCATTAGACCGGACTACTGCGGCATGCAATAATCCTGTTGCTACCGGAAGGTTAGGCTCAGTCTACACATACATACACTCACTCTGAAGACTCAAATCATTTCTCGACACCATACTCTCAGTCACTTCAGGCAAGCGCTAGTTTTGGATTTTACTTTGCAATCCGAGTGGAGGATCTGAGGTGTCGAGGGGCGGCGTCCGTGTTAAATTCCTGTTCACAATTCACACTGATCATCAATATCAGTCTATGCTTTGGAACCGTATGTCTTGCAGGTCACTTGTTACGCGGCCCTGCGGTAAGTAATAGTTTTCTTGTCTAGTCCCTCTCGCTTCGTACTAAAGCTTCCAACCCAGGGAGATGCAGTCGCTCTCCACCCTTCACTATACTCTCGGTTACCCAAACAAAAAACAGCATATCAACTTTTAATCCACCTCTTGTCCGGAATCAGGGACGCGTTAGGCAAGTGGACAGTTGTTTCTTGGAATCAATCCACATTATACGGACAACCCCAAGGAAGAGGAGCGCTGAAAGGTCACCGACCTGAAACCTTAACTTCTCCCCATCCCTTCGAATAAGCGCTTGTACAGAACATCACGTTCTGCTTTTATTCAGTGGGACAATTGCTGGGGTAGATGAGCAGCCTGTCCTATGGGTTCTCGTTTATTTTCTCTATCATACACACACACACATACTTGACTCCCCATCTCTTCCGCACACCCTGCCACTCCCCCGGGGGACTCTCTACTGTCTTCCGGATCCGGGAAAGGGGACCCTGTCCTGACTCACCGTCCGCTGAGGCTGCCGCTGCCTGCTGATACCTAGCCCGGTGAAGCCGCCGCCTCCGCCTGCTGCCCTAGTGCTCCCGAGAGCGGCCGAGAGTAGCGCCCTTGCCGCAATCGCCATCGCTGAAGTGCAGCCAATTTTCCCCTAAGTCGCTCCGCAGCGGCAATGGGGGCCACGCCAGGGTTGGGAGCATTGAGAAGGGGCGCGCCCCGCCGCCATCACTCACAGCTCCGTACCAATCAGGGATCAGACTTTAGACATGAGGGCGGGGCTTCATGCTGTCGCTCAAACGCTCCACCATTCGCGAGTTCCATTTGTCAAGGTAAGAAGGGGCTCGAACCGGCGTGGTTTGAAACTATCAATCAAGATACTGAATGCTGTGATTGGCTTGGTGTAGTATGAGGGCGTAACTTACAATACGATCACCAATCACAGTTATGTATACACTCTGCAAATCTGAAGGTCGATTCACTTTTTCCTGTTTATTTTTCTGTTACTCCAGAATTTGTAAGTCACGTAAAACAGAAAACAAATATAACATCACCTTTACTTCAACTATATTAATTTCTACTTTAATATATATAATGGCTTAAAGTTTGTGAAAATTGCTATATAAATCTTAGATTTGCTTTTTTTTTCAAGCGAGTATTACATTTTACCTTTATCCACTACCGGAGCCGCAACTTTCGTTTGCCTCACTTAACTACATACTTTTAAATAGTTATGTGCTTTGTAAACAAATTGGTTCCATATAATTAACAACCATTAAGAAATATAAGTTATAGTAACCAATCAAGAACATTGGAATTATGAGCTTAGATATTTATTTATACTTCGTTCTCTATCTGTCACTGTCATAGTAAGATGCCCTATACTGTAATTGGAAATATCAAATAGCACCAAGAATTTGCTTGTCTCGTTGTGAGAAGAGTCCTCCGAGAGAAATTCTTCGTGTACAACCAGAGTCTCGATCCCAGTACATGCTGCCCTGCAGGAGGTTACAATGCAATTGAGACCATCTCCTTTCCGGATTGTGTTCATGCCAACAGTGTGAGAAGGTCAGCAGTGGTCTTCATCAAGATTTGTCCTGAGTAGCTGAACAATCTAGGACTCTGTGTGTTCAGTGGGCTGGTCCCAGAGACATACATTGAGACTGCTGCTGGATGACCATTGACCTGATGAAAGATGTACTTTGATCTACCTGAAACTTGCTGAAACTCACTTTAAAGAGTTGTCTACAACCGAATATGCTGTACACTGCCACATTCCACGATGCAGAAGTATTGTAAAGCAGATACTGAAGTACTCACTGAAGCTAGGTCAACTGCTGTAAAGACTCTATGTAGAAAAGGTGAGGGATTCTTCTGCCATTGGACACCAAGGGGTTGCTCTGGGCAACCACTTGTCAAACTTACCATTGATGGAATTTTTAAGTTTGAAATATTGACATAATATAAATACAGTAAGTGAATGTAATGATCTGCTTAGTGTTGTATAATGGTATATCTCATCAATAACATATATATTTGGGGAACATTAAGTACTTTTGGAATGTGAAAGGCTACAATCTAAATTTCCATTTCAGATCAGGGATTTCACATTCCCATTTCCATTAGAGGGATCAGAAGTCCATCCAGGATATGTCTTTTTTCTTCAAACAGTTTAAGAAGAGCAGGAGGCAATTCTGGTCCTTCACTCCTGCTCTGCCAATTATCAATGGCATGGCTGATTTCTACCTGACATTGTTTTCCCACCCCATCCCATCCCAACTCCTTTAATTCCTAGGAGCCTATCAACTTCTGTTTTAAATCTGCTCTATAACTGAGCCTTCACAACCTCATGGGACAAAATTCTGAAAATGCACTAACCTGAGAGGAAACGATTTCTTTGCTTTTGCCTAAATAGTTCTCACTTCATTCTGGCTCTTGACTCCTCTGCCAGGGAACCACCTTCCCCCTATGAGGCTTGTATCTGCTTGAAGGCATTCGGACAGTGTGCCATGGCCATAATTTTAGTCATTCGTGTGCCCAAACCTTCAATTACATTGCAGAAAACATTAGCTGATCTTTATTACATTGTTATTTATAGGCACTTGTTTCCTCGTTTATAACTGTAATTATAATGCTGAAGTATTTAGTCCTTCTTAGGATGTAGACTTCACTGGTAATTGTGATATTTATTGTTCATTTCTAACTATATTCCCAATAAAAGAGACAAACTAATGGGTTTGAAGCCATCCGTAGATAGATTACCTCTAGGTAAGACACTAGATTTCAAAATTCAAAGTAAATTTATTATCAAAGTACATATATACTACCCTGAGATTCACTTTCTTGTGGGTGTTCATGGTAAATACAAAAAAAAACTACAGAATCAATGGGAAAACGCTCACAAAAGCAGACAACCAACCAATGTGCATTAAATCTTACTTACTTCTGGTAAGATGGTGCTGTATTCAGTCATGGCAGCTTCTACAGGGTCAACAAAGGGTGCTTCTGTCCTATTTAAACATATTTTTCATGATTGCAAGCTCCTGCTGTAGATTCAGAACTTAAAGTTCTGCAGGTCTACCCCATCAGCGAGTTGCTCTTTGTGGAGAAAATGAAGGAGCTGTGCATTGTGCTGCTGCCTGAATCGAAGGAGGTGTATAGTCTAATAGTGAGTGACCATCCCCGTCGTTATTCTTGTGATCGCAAGACCCCTTTGGACATTGTTAACGTGGAATGCCGCAAGTTCAATCGACTGATTTATTGCATGAGACAAGGGCGTATGGACGGGGAGCTGCGAAAGCCTCACTCTTAGCAAGGACTGGGCCTCAAGCCACGGTGTCACCTGTTTACAGCCACCAGGAGGGAGGCGTTGGAGCTGGTCTGTTCCCAGGGGCAGTGTGGTGTGTTGTCCAGGCTGGAGTCGGTGTCAAGGACTAGGCCTCAAGCTGCAGCATTGCCTGTTTATAACTACCAGAGGAGAGGTATCTGAGACAGTTCACTCCACTGGGGGGGGGTGGGGGGGGGGCGTGTGGCACAGTTCAGACTGGAGTTGGTACTGCCCCCACCCCCCCCAACACCTGTGTTAGCTCAGCAGAAGACAAGTTCTATTTTGGTTGACTGCAGGTTTCAGCATTGATGGTATGAATCTGGACTTCTTTATTGCATGGTTGCACCTTACTGATGCTTTTATGTGCCTGCTATCTTGTACGCGATGTGTGTGTGTGTGTGTGCTTTGTGCTATGTGACTGTTGATACTGTGTTTTGCACCTTGGCCACGGATGGAGTAACGCTGTCTCGTTTGGCTGATTTCATGGGTATTCACGTATAGTTGAATGACAATTAAACTTGAATTGATTAGATTTGAAATTTAAAAAAAGGAAAACAAAATAATAATAAGTTTTAGATGGCAGACAAAATCTTGGCAAATTTCTCAGAAAGTAGAGGCACTTTCGCGCCGCCTTTGTAATGACACTTATGTGCTTTACCCAGAACAGATCCTGTGAAATTATAATGCTGAGGAGTTCTCCCTTAAGTACACTTACGAACTTAATGTCTTTTTTTCAACAATCCAGTAGCTTAGTGGTTATCTTTACTGAGACCAACGGTTTAAATTTTTTGATTCTCAAACTGCTTATCTGTACACAGATTTGGGACATTGAGAGCTTGTGAAAATTGTGGATGCATTTTCTTTCTGACAAATCTTCCAACTTTATTCATCAGCTCTTTGTTTTAATTAATTTTAGAATGATTTTCTTTCAACCCGCTTCCTCCTCCACATTCACATTTTACTTCAATTGTTCATTTCTATTTATGTGCTTTTGAAAATTTTCCTTCATATAGTATGTACTTGACATTCATATAGCAATTCTATGGACGAAATGGATACTCTTATAATTCCAGTTTCTGCTCTTCATCACAGCTTAATGGTTAGTTTTTCTCTCTGGCCAACTTGGATGAAGATTCAATTTCTTGCGAAGTTTGAGAGTAATAAATCCGGTGGAATGCTTTGCCACAGACGGAGGAGGAGGCCAAGTCTTTATGTCTATTTAAGGCAGAGCTTGATTGGTCAGGATGTGAAGGGATTTGGGGAGAAGGCAAGAGATTGGTGCTGAGAGGAAAATTGGATCAGCCATGATGGAATGGCAGAGCAGATTCAATTGGCCAAATGGTCTAATTCTGCTCCTATATCTTATGGTCTTCAGTGACAGATGCCAAACTCACCTTTCGTGGCCTATCTGGAACTGTGATATATGAACCTCAATTATGATTATTAAATAATAGCAACTACCAAATATAAGTCTGCATGAAGTCAAGAAATTTACTTTAAGCAAGGGCCAATGGAAAAAAGGAAATCTGATTGGTTATTACCCAACCAAATTCAAAAGTACTTAAGCCAATTTAGCATGAATAAAATAATGATAAACCACAGATCCTTCAGTGGAATTCTGTTTTATTATCCTAGGCACTGTGTAATTAACGCGCTCCTAAAATCTATATGTATTTGTTTCTCTGCACCATGGGCAAGGATTCAGAACCAGAATCAAGTTTATTATCACTGTTTTATATGATGTGAAATTTGTTGTTTTACAGCAGCAGTACTTCAAATTATTATAAATTTTCTTACAAAATAAATTAATATTACAAAATAAGAAATAATAAGGTGGTGTTTATTCTCCATTCAAAAATCTGATTGCAGAAAGGAAGAAAGCTGTTTCTGAATCATTGAGTGTTCCTGCACGTCCATGTTGATGGTAGTTACATAGAGGGCATACCCTGGATAGTGAGATTCCTTAGTGGTGAGTGCCATCTTTTTGAGGTTTTGCCTCTTGAAGATATCCTCTATGTTGGGGAAAGTTCTGCTGACTGAGTCTACAACCCTCTACAGAATTTTGCAATCCTGTGCTTTGGAGCCTTCATACCAGGCTGTGATGCAACCAATGAGATTGCTCTCCACCGCACATCAAGGGAAATTTTAAAGACTCGTAGTGACATACCAAACCTCCTCAAACTTATGATGAGGTAGAACGACTGGCATTTCTTGTTCATGATTGCATCAATGTGTAGGGCCCAGAACAGATCCTCTGAGATGTTGACATGCAGGAACTTAAAGCTGCTCACTCTTACCACCACTGACCCCTCAATGAAGACTGGTGGGCACTGTCCCAACGTCCTCTTCCTGACGTTCATAATCAATTCCTTGGGTCTTGCTGACATTGAGTGCAAAGTTGTTGCTGTGACCACTCAACCAACCGATCTATCTCTCCCGTACGTTCCTCGTTTCCTTCTGAGATTTTGCCAACAAGAGTGGTGTCATCAACAAATTTATAAATGGTGATTGAGCTATGTTTAGCCACACAGTGGTGATAGTAGAGAGGGTATAGCAGAGGGCTGTACACCTGTGTTGATTGTTAGCAAGGAGGATTTGCTATGACTGATGTCTACAACTGTGGCCTCCTGATGAGGAAGTTGAGGATCCAGTTGCAGAGGCAGGTACAGAGGCCCAGGTTTTGAAACTTAGTGATTAATATTGAAGGGGTGACAGTACTGAATACTCAACTGTAATCAACGGGAAGCCTAATGTATATTCTGCTGTTTTGCTGCTGGAGAGCCAGTGAGAATGTGTTTGCTGTAGACCTGGTGCAGAAGTTGGCAAATTGCAGTGGGTCTTTGCTCAGGCAGGAGTTAATTCTAGCCATAACCAACCTCTCAAAGCACTTCATACAGGTAGATGTGAGTGCTATCGGTGTTCACCCTGCCTGCTTCCTGACTGATGCCATTTTGAAGCAGGTGAGAACCTCAGACTGGAGTATGAAAGGTTGAAGATATCCTTAAACACTCCAGCCAGTTGGTTGGCACAGGATTTCATTATCCAGTCATATGCACCATTGGGGCCTGACACCTTGGATGAGTTCACCCTCTTGAAGGATGCTAAAGAATCAGCCTCCGAGCCAGATCTGAGGGTCACCAGGTGCTGTAAGCATTCACACAGGTGTAACATTATTCTCCCTTTAAAGTGTTCATAAGGAGAGAATAACACCACCCCTGTGTGAATCCCCACAGTATCAGGCAAGCCAGTGTTCTCTGTCTTGGAGGCTGATGTCAGAAAATCCTTCAAGAGGGTGAACCCTCAGAATAACCTGAAACATTAAATGCATATATAAAACCAGAAAATTCTACAGGATAAATTCTTAGGAGAATTGGTACCATCGGTGGAGAGAGAAACAGAGTAAACAAACATATCAGTTCTATTGAACTGTCAGAATATCATCAGACTGAAATCTTAATTCTGCTTTTGTCTCAATGGATATTTTCAGATCTGTTAGGTGATTTTTTAGAATATTCTGTTTTTAATTTGAATTCCATGGGCCAACCAACATCCAATATACAGTACATCCAAATGTTATCAGATAACAGCCGATTACTCTATATGAGAAAAATAAAGGAATTGGAAAATTGATAGTTGCAATTGTACTCTTTCACTAAATATTTCTCACATGATATTTTCTCTTGGTTTTCCTCTGTTTACTTCAGTGAATTTTAAATAAGCTTTTCAGTGCTATGAGATCTATTCACCATTTAGGGGAAGACTTGAACAATAATATCTCATAATCTTATACATTTCTTGTTGGAAAAAAATCCTGAGTTTAACTTGCTTTAAAATAATTGCTGGTGCCCTTTTTGCAGCAGTCAAAGGGCTAATCAGTTTTCCCAACCAGTGAATTTGAAATGACCCCTAGAAGATAACTTTTCGAATGAGCATAACTCTTTGTTTCAGTCCAATTTTTGGCTACAAAGACTGAAGAAAAGGATAATTTTGTATGGTCATTCTAATTATTTTTCTCAAGCTTCTGAAGAATATGATTTCCTTTCAACTTATTATTTAACCTTCTTTGGTTGATTTTAAAATCATTACATTCGATCTACTATGCTGAATCCATTTCAGGTACTGATCGTTCTCAGTATAAGGAGCCTGACTTAATATAAATATCAAATTTTGAATATATTAAAACATTTCATTATCAGTGCTGAATGTTCTTTTGGCAGTATGTCCTCTTGGTGAGTATCTGTGATTTAATCCGTATCAATATTCATAATTAGTTTCTTTCTATTTTGATATTCTACATATCAAATCATTAGCCACAGATTTTTGGACATTAAAGGCTTCAAGAATATGGGAATCATATTAGAACAAGAGCTGATATTAGCTTTGAGTTATTGATGGACAAAGCAAATTTGAAACATTTTATTTTAATAACTGAAAAGTAAAAAATCTGCACAGGCCGGAAATCTGGAATTAAAACAGAAAATGTTTCAATACTCAGTGGGTTATCCAGCATTTGTGGAGAGAGAAATATATGTTTATATTTTTAGGAGGTCATTCAACCCATCATGCACATACTAATTACTATATTAGCTAAGTAATTCAACCAAATCCCACATTTTAATTGTGTTCCTCCTTCGATGTATCTCTTTGTTCATCATGAAAGTCACTATAGTATCAGTTCTATCACTTTATCTTTAACATATCACCTTCCTCCAGAATACATGGCTGATTGCTTTAAATTTGCGAACTCTGGTTACTGAACAATGAAAGTAATTTCTTAATATCAGCTCTTATCAAATGTTTCCTATCAGCTCTGAAAACCAGTGTTATTTTAAACTGACCACATACTTTATTCCACTGACAATAACCATTCTCTTCATGATTTCCAAGGATCTGTTCTTGTCTTACATCTAATTATTATAATGACTTTTCCACAGTAGATAACTGTGTATTAAAGGGCCAAAAGGCTACTTGCATCTGTTCTTCCTTGTGGGACTGTGGAGTGAGAGCGGGCAAACACAAAAACACACCCATCCTCTACAACAAACATAACCTAACACAGATCTGCCACAACTGCAAGAAGCAGTTATTTACAGCACAAAGAAATGTTGATTATAAAACAAGAATATATCATAAAACAAGGTGTTAGTAATGTGGAACTGGTGTAACAATATTTTGAAGAATGATGAAGATTGTGATCCCATATTGTAAGTACATACTCTTACTAAATAGAAATTCATATCAGTATTTTTGAAACCTTGCTAAACCTATTAAACCTCAAACAGTGCCTCAGTCCTGTCACACTTTGCTGGTTTACCACTTTGAACTGTATTTAAATACTAAAGTTCAAAGTAAATTTATTAGCGAAGTACATACATATCAACATATATTACCACAAGATTTATTTTCCTGCGGCCATTCACAGTAAATACAAAGAAACACAATAGAATCATTGAAAAACTATACACAACAAATAACCAATGTGCAAATACAAAAAATAAAAATAATGATAATAAATATTGAGAACATGAGTTGCAGAGTCCTTGAAAGTGAGACCGTGAAATCCTTGAAGTGAGCTCAGAGTTGGGGTGAGTGAAATTATCCATTATCCACTCTGGTTCAGGAGCCTGGTGGTTGAATCCAGATCCACCAACAAACAACAGCATGAACACAATAGATTCTGCAGAAAGCTGGAAATCCAGTGTAACACACACACACAAAATGCTGGAGGAACTCAACAGATCAGGCAGCACTTTTGGAGAAGAACAAACAATTAACATTTGGGCTTGAGACCCTTCATCGACTAAGAACTTATACTGGAGAAAAAAAACTACGGTGGGATTGACATTCGTAACAGAGAAATACAGCAAATAACTCTACATGGTAAAATCAGGAGGACCAGCATTGTGGGGCTGTGATTGGCTGAGACAACTACAACTTGACTGGAGATCTATCCGTCATTTGAATGCCACATCTCCAGCAATAGAGTCTATTAAAAACAAATTCAGAAAGGTCCCAGCAGTGTTCTGCGATGGCATTGAAAAACTCACTACACCCCTCCATCTGGCAGAACTGATCCTCACCCTCAACAATTTTTCATTCGACTTCTCCCACTATTTCCAAACTCAAGGGATAGACATGGACACCTGTATGGGCATCTGCTATGCCTCCTTCTTTATTGGCTATGTCCGATAGTCCCTGTTAGAAGCCTTCCCCTGTTATACTCCCCAACTCTTCCTCTGCTACATTGATAACTGCATTGGTGCTGCTTCATGCACCCATGCTGAGTTTGTCAACTTTATTAACTTCAACACTGCTCTCAAATTCACTTGGTCCATCTCTGACACCCCATTCTCCTTTCTCAATCTCGACATCTTTTGTAAACCTACTGATTTCCACGGTTATCTTGACTATTGCTCTTCCCATCCTGTCTCCTATAAAAAATACTACTCCCTTTTCTCAGTTCCTTCACCTCTGCCACATTCGTTCCCAAGGTACAGTCAGCTGTACCAGGACGTCAGAGATGCCCTCCAGAAAACAGGGTTTTCCTACCTCCACAATTGATGCTGCCCTCACCTACATCTCCTCCATTTCAAAAGCATAGTGCTCACACCATCTTCCCACTGCCTTAACAGTTCCTCTTGTCCTTGTCCTTACCTACATTCCCACGAGCCTCCACATCATCCTCCACAATTTCCAACATCTCTAAAGGGATCTTACAACCAAATATATCTTTACCTTCCCCCCCCCCACCCCACTTTCCACTGGGATCACTCCTTTTGTCCATTCAAATCTCCCCACTAATCTCCCTCCCAGCACTTATCCCTGCAAGTGGCCCAGGTGCTGAACTTGCCCATAAACCTCCTCCCTCACCTCCATTAAGGGCCCCAAGAAGTCCTTTCAGATGAGACAACACTTCACCTGTGAATCTATTAGGGTTGTCTATTGTGTCCAGGGATCCCGATGAGGCCACCTGTACATTGGTGAGAGCTGTTGTAATTTAGGGGACCGCTCCGTCGAGCACCTCCGCTCCATCAGCCACAAACGGAACTTCCCAGTGGCCAAACATTTTAATTCCAATTCCCATTCCTGTTCTGACATGTCGCTCCATGGCCTCCACTTGTGCCAAGATGAAGCCACCCTCAGGGTGGAGGAGCAACACCATATATTCCATCTGGGTGCCTCCAACCTGATAGGATGAATATCAATTTCTCCTTCCTGTAAAAAAAAATTCCCCTCCCCTCTTCTTCTACTCCCCACCCTTGACCTTTTACCTCTTTTCACCTGCCTATCACTTGCCCCAGATCCCCTCCTCCTTCCCTTTCTCCTGTGGTCCACTCTCCTCTCCTATCAGATAATGAGCTCACAGCGGGACAGACCAGGTGTGAATTCTTTAAACCAAGCAGCATTTATTGTGGTCACACCATTGACACACAAAATTTACACCAGTGTGTTGAGAAAATTCAAGCACTGGTGGATACCCCAAGGCCAAAGGACTTTTCACACTTGGGGTCCATTTTAGGATTCATCAATTGCTAAATCAGGTTCCCGCCAAACCTGGCTGCTGTGCCCCACCCATTGAACTCATTACGACAGATCGGGAAGAAATGGCAATGGACAAAGCAGTCTGATGTGGCTTTCCAAAAGATAAAGGAAATAGTGACATCAGACACTGTACTCACACGATGTCCAGTGAAGTTTGCCTGTGGCATCTTGCCTTATGGTATAGGTGCAGTCATGTCACATGTATGAGTGATGGAAGTGAACGCCCCACAGCCTTTACATTATATTCCCTTACCATTACAGAGAAAAATTACGCACAGATTGACAGAGGCCTTGAGTCTGGTTTGGGTGGTAAAACGTTTCAAGCAGTACTTGGGAGAAAGTTTACCCTCAGCACTGATCAGCCACCACCTGTGCCCATTTTCAATCCACAGAAGGGTGTTCCACTAACAGCAACAGCACAAATGCAGAGATGGACTCTGTTTCTTGGAGGCCACAATGACAACATCAAATTCAAGAGGACAACTAATCATGGAAATGCTGATGGATTTTCCCATTTACCCTTGTAAAGGAAATACCTGAAAAACTAACGAATGTGGACACTCCTCTTGATGTATTCTCCCCAACACAAATCGAAAATCTCTCTATTACAGCAGAGATGATCTGAAGGGAAAACATAAAAGACCCCACACCGTCTTAGGTCTATGTAGCCACCCAAAAAGGCTGGAATATGCAGCAGAAATTCCTGTTCTCCCATTTTTAGCAGTGTTGGGATAAACTTGCCTTTGACGGAGCTGTGGAGATTGGGAGTTGTTGTACCATTGAATATGAGAGCTAAATTGTTGGAGAAGCTACATGCTGGTCATCAAGACACGGTAAAAATGAAAGTGTTGGCTTGAAGCTTTGTCTAGTGGCCTGGGATAGGTCAATAGATTGAACAGCTTGCTCTGTATTGTTCGGGTTGGAACACGTCTAGTAGATGCCAAGAGCAGCACTTCTCCAACCCTGGGAATAACCTGCATTGCCTTGGCAGAGGATTCATAACCTGCATTTCCTTGACAGAGGATTCATGTGGATTTTGCCAGACCATTCATGGGCATAAATTTCTTGGTAGTAGCCAGAAGTGTTCTCAATAGCCTCCACTGCAGCCTTACACACTGTTAATCTGCTGAGGAGCCTCTTCTCAAAGACTGGTGTTCCAGAACACTTAGTCCGTGCCAATGGACCACAATTTGTTGCAGAACAGTTTCAGTCATTCCTGAAAATGAATGGAATAAGACAAATCTACACCAGGCTTAGCTGAAAGGTTCGTCCAGAGTTTGCAAGCAATGTCAACAGAACACGCTACACCAAGGGTTCCCAACCATTTTTATTCCATGGACCCCTCCATTAACTGAGAACTCCTGCACTACATGAACTCTGAATTAGAAGCTCACCAATTTCCTCCCTGCAGACCGCAATGCAGCACACTCCACAGCTGACAACTCACCAGCTACACTGTTCCTGAATCGTTCCTTGTGCTCACGCTTGGATTTCCTCAAACCCAATCTCAGGAGTATGCACAACAAACAGCT
The DNA here is from genome assembly GCF_030028105.1 of Mobula birostris. NCBI lineage: Eukaryota > Metazoa > Chordata > Chondrichthyes > Myliobatiformes > Myliobatidae > Mobula > Mobula birostris. The sequence goes on along the minus strand of NC_092387.1, from coordinate 50,601,378 downwards.
GAAACATATTGAGAGCTCCTCAAACAAGGAGGTTCGATGGGGACAAAGAAGTGATCAAAGGTGGGTACTCAGAAAGATTAAGGACACAACTGGACCACTCTCCTTCATGGTGAAGATCGCGTTTGATGTCATCTGGAGAGAACACATCGATCAGTTGAGAAGAGCAGAGACCATTGTTAAAGAAAGGTGTCCAGAACTGTCAGAACCACTTCCTGCAGTCCCAGAGTCAATTCCTACAACCACCTTGGAGCAGGCACCAGAACCTGGTATTATTTCACAGCCAGAAGACTCACCTGCCAAGCAGAATGATTCTCCTCGTCAGGAAAGACGTTATTCTGCAAGAACAAGAAAGCCTCTACAGCAATTAAATTTTCAGGGATGAATGGGACAATATAAAATTTACGATGCTATGGATGTCTATATAGTAGTTGTATTAAATGGTGTAGTGATTATGTATAAAAAATGGAGATGCCTTCTATATTGAGTTGGAGTTTGTAGCTAAGCAGGGTGGAGTGTTGTGTATTTAATATTTCAGTAACATTTGAGTAATAGTATAAATATATCGTTTGATTAAGACATAATTCATTACAGATTATATATAATAGTAGTGTATGAATGGCATACGTAATCACACCACTACATCTTTCACTTGAAGTAAAAACAGGAAGTACATGTTTATCCCAGTCTCTCCATGTTTTTCTTTCTCTTAATTTCTGGATTTACAGAACATAACAGTAGGAAATTGGATTAGACATTGGCTTTGTGGGAGAAGCTCGTGAGTGGTAGTAGATGGTCACCTCTCTAACTAGAGGTCTATGACCGGGGGTGTGCCAGAGGGATTGGTGCTGGGTCCATTGTTGTTTGTAATCTATTGGATAATGTGGAAAACTGGATCAGTAAATTTGCGGATGACATCAAGATTGGAGGTGTAATAGAGAGTGAGGAAGTCCATCAAAACTTGCAGCAGCATCTGGACCAGCTGGAAAAATGGGTTGAAGAATGGCAGATGGAATTTAATGCAGACAAGGGTGAGGTATTGCACTTTGGGCAGACCAACCATGGTAGGACTTACATGGTGAGTGGTAGAGCACTGAGGAGTACAGTAGAATAGTAGGATTTGGGAATACAGATCCATAATTTCTTGGAAGTGGCATCACAGGTAGATAGAGTTGTAAAGAAAGCTTTTGTTACATCGGCCTTCATAACCAATGTATTGAAAACAGAAGTTGGGATGTTAAGTCTAAATTGCATAAGATGTTGGTGATGCCTAATTGTGTGCAGTTTTGGTCACCTACCTACAGGAAAGATGTAAATAAGATTGAAAGAGTGCAGATTAAAATTGCAAAGATGTTGCCGGATCTTGTGGACTTGAGTTAGAGGGAAATACTGTCTAGGTTAGGACTTTATTCCTTAGAAAGTAGAAGTTTGAGAGGAGATTTGATATAAGTATACAAAATTATGAGGGGTATAGGGAAAATGCAAGCAGGCTTTTCCCATTGAGATTGTGTAAGATGACTACTAGAGGTCAGGGGTTAAGGGTGAAATGTGGAATGTTTAAAGGGAAAATGAGGGGGAACTTCTTCACTCAGAAGGTGGTGAGAGTGTGGAATGAGCTGCCAGCACAAGTGGTAGATGCAGGTTCAATGTCAATATTTAAGAGAAATTTGGATAGATACATGGATAGGAGGGGTATCAAGGACTATGGTCTGTGTGCAGTTCGATGGGACTAGACAGATTAATGGTTTGGCAGAGACTCGATGGGCCAAAGGGCCTGTGTCTGTGCTGTGGTGTTCTCTGACTCTATGATCTTACAGGGGCATAAATAACAAGGATGTCAACAGTCTTTCTCCCAGAGCAGGGAAGTCAAAAACGAGATTGGATAGTTTAAGATGAGAAGGGAAAGATTTAAAGCGGAGCTGAGGGACAATGTTTTCATACTGAAGATGTGGGTATTTGTCTTATTAACCCTTATTTATTCCATCAGCTGCAGTGTTATACTTGACCTTTTATAAGTCTTTTCCATTTCTTTTCCATTAAGGAATTCTTATTGCATGATGAACCCTGGTGAGTTTAGGGAGGTACAGGATTATGAGAATAAAGAATACTGCACCCCACCCTTGACATAATTGATATTTAAATGTTTTAAAGTCATTCAATTGGAAAGATGAGAAAGACATAGGCCAAATGCAGGCAATGGGATTAACTATACTAGGCAAATTGGCCAACATGGCAGAGTTGGGCCAAAGGACCAGTTTCTACGAGGCATTACATCAAAATTAGGCCATTTGAGTCTGCTCAGCCATTTCTTTTCCCTCTCAGTCTCATTCTCCCGCCTCCTCCCCATAACCTTTGATGTCTGAACTAATCATTAACTTATTAACCTCTGCTTTAAATATACCCAGTGACTTGGCCTCCACAGCCCTCTGTGGCAATGAATTTCATGATTTCACTACAACACAGGAGCTCTATATACTAATTGATTTTGCTCATGTAAAATGCTGCAATATTTCAAAATAGCAATTGAATAATTAAAGATTTGTTGGAGACTGCTCACGGCGCACGGTTGGCGAACATTGGCGAAAGATCACGCCTCGTCTCACCACTCCCTCGCCCTCTCGCGCGGCCCATGGGCGGAGCCTGCCCGCCCGCCGCACCTGCAGACACGTCTACGTGATGACGGAAGGGACGGGGCGTGGGTGACGTTGCGTGGCGAGTGCGAGAGATGTGCGGAGTCGCCGGAGAGCAGAAGGTGGTTGCTGTGAGGAAATGAATCGATGAGTGGACGGTAAGGGAACAGCATGGGGTGCTATATTTTGTAGAGTGAGCGGGCTGTCGCTCCTGGTGGGCGGACGGACGGAGCTGTCGATCTACGTCCTCTTTCTTGTGTTGTAAAGGAGTCTGGGGGCTGGGCAACTGCCAGTTACGTCGACGGTGGGATGGAATCCTAACGAAGGGTCTCGGCCCGAAACGTCGACCGATCGTTTCCACGGAGGCTGCCCGACCTGCTGAGTTCCTCCAGCGTGTTGTGAGTGTTGCTTTGACCCCAGCATCTGCAGAATATTTTGTGTTTTGGAGTGTACTCTAACCCAATAGCTCTAATATCGCTGAATTATATCGTGCAATGAGAATTCTGAACGACAGTGCAGCCACAGAAATGGAGGAGACTTTTGAAGGAGTATAAAACTACTGAGATGGACTAAATAAGCGTTATTACAAAACAGCGAAGACAGGGAAAGATTTTATAGAGCGTATAGTCAACAGATCGTGTTGTTTGGCCTCTTGAATATTTCCTGTTTTTAGTGTTCCTTCATCTACAGTAATTTGCTTTTGACTTGGGTGTTCAGAACTGATCTGCAGTTAGAAGAACTGACCTCAGTTGTTATAAATTATTTTCATAAATCTGGAGGGTGCAGAGCATAGGTTGTCCGAAGTAATAAGGAATTTGGTACTGGGACTGATTTCCCCTGTCTTTCTTTAATCCAAGCTTAAGGTTATCTAGTGAAGTAAGTCAGGGTTGAAGATAATCAACTTAAGAGAGTGGAGCTATTTGTTATTCGGTTGTTTATTCTTGGGCACTCCATAATATCTGGTGCTTAAAGTAAAAGCAATTTTATTAACTAATGACAGATAAATTGGATGTTAAGGTTCTGAATAAGCTGAAGTATTATCTCGCAGCTGCCTTTGGGATGATGAGGCCGTGAGAGCAACATTTGCTTGACAATAATAAAAGGCTTATAGAACTGTAGAGTCATAGAAAAGTACAGCACAAAACAGGCCATTTAACCCATCTAGTCCATGCTGAACTATTTAAACTGCCTAGTCCCATCGACCTTCACACAAACCATAACCCTCTGTATCCCTCCCATCATGTACCTACCCAAACTTATCTTAAATGTTGAAATCAAACTCGCATTCACCAATTACACCCCCCCACCACCTAGTGTCATTTAATGTACATACAATCAGTTTCTGTTTATAACAGTTACTAGTACATTGTGTTTTATAGGATTGCTTTTATATTTGTGTTCTTTATACTTTTTTTATGCTGCATCAGATCTGGAGTAACGATCATTTTATGCTCTTTTACACTTTTCTGTCCTGAAATATGACAATAAACAGTCTTGAATCTTTAAGACTTAACCAGTAGTATGGTTACAGTAAAATAAAAGTTAAATTACATTGGTTTAGTTTACCTTTGTTTGCAATGTGAAACATAATGTGATGTTCATAACACTCGAGACCTCTCATAATTGTGAAAGTTGTTAAAAGGATTGTACGTTTTGTATGTTCAAAGTCAAAACTATTCACCAGTTCAGATATTAATGCTTGCAGATGTGTAAATGGAAATACTCTTAAATAAGTTTCTTTTAGTACCATATTTTCGAGAATGATCTTGGTCCATAGCAGAGGAAACCATAATTATTTTCATTGATCATTTGCAGATTGCTTCAATCTTAAAGTAATACTTTTTCCTGTTAAGATTCATCTTATTTTCCTTCCAGAGAGAGAGAGAGAGAGAGAATGGATATTTCTGTGCAATCAATTATACACATTATCTTGAGTTGACATTGGGACAATTAGCTTGGTTTACTCTTCCTATTTATGTCTATAAGCTGATTGCCCCTTTAACCCAGTAGACCATTCGCAAAGTTCATGGAGAATCTGTGAGCTAACTCCATATATTCATTATATCACCATATCCCATATTATTACCAAACTGCAGAAAACTAGAATATACTGCTGAATTTAATGGGGGGGGGGGGAGGTGTTGTGAGGCCTTCCAAGAGGCAAAGAGTGAGCAAGCCTCACTCTTTTCCCCAGGATCCTCCAAGACAATCTTCTAACTCAGCGTTTTGTGGAGTAGAATGAGATATGCTAATATTACTTCCAGGGTTCATGGGGAACTTAATGATCGGCAGCATTAATGAAGAGGGATACTCAGTACCCTTATACCCAAGTATATTGAGGTTATGCAAATGTTTCTGTGCTAAACAATGTAATCTAAAAGCAATATTGCCTCCCAGAACTTCCCATCCCCTATCTCAGATAATTTTGATGATAACTGGTCAGAGAGTCTGGACCAATCATTGGCCTTGGGTGAACTGCCATGGTTGGCCCATTCAATGAGGCAAATAAAATGAGAGCAACAGTTTGCCATTTGAGCTGTATTTCAATCCATTAAGCCAGATCAGCCAAGATCTGCTGGAAATGTACAGAACCATAACTGGTAACATGTCAGTTTGCATAAGGAAGGATATCACCCATCTTATCTACAAGCAGAAGTAGGAGAGGAATGAAGTTAGAAATTGGTGACCGACCGTGTTGTTAAATGAGGCCATGTTCTCAGGCAGATTCTTCATTCTTCAATTACACAACAGTGCTGGAGGAGCTAGGGCATGCACCAGGACCTGGGTGAGGCGTAGAGTTAAAGAATTAATATATTGGCAGCTGTGCTTACAGTCAGTCATGGTAGACAACTTTATGAGATGCTTTTGGAGTTGTTGTACTTGATGTAGGTGTATCCCTTACTCTTCAACTGCAATATAGCAATCTCCCAAGATCTTATCACTCCATCTGAAGCTCAGAAATAGAGGAGAATACAGAATCTTGATGTCTCCAGAAAAAGAGTGAATATGCCAGTTGGATACCTTTGTGAGAGGTTGCATCAAGCTGTGGGCAAACTTCCGGTATGCAAATATCAAAACTCACTCTTTGCATTGTGGTTCTCCCTCTGCCCCCAGTGTCGCAAAAGGTAGTTCTTGCCATGTTGTTTTTGACTATCTCACATCATCTGTCCTCTTTATCCAGAACATCAAAGGACACAAATTATTTAGGCACTGGTCTACACAAAATATCATCAGAATCCTGTAGCAAGAAAGAGATGGTGGATCTAATGAGATGGTCCCCTGGTGGCAGAGTGTCTCATCACCAAAGCAAAAAGCACCAAAACTTTGGGATTAAACCCCCCTCCCCCCATCAACTGTCATATCAGTCTCTCTGCACTGGACATGAGACTGTTGCTCATCTCCTTAGCAGAAGTTCCTTTGCCAGAAAGGTCTGGGATGTAAAGCAGGCAGTCTTGCATTTTCATGCACAGTTATGCCGTTCAATTTCTGCTTTTAAAATGCCCCTTAAAACCTGTCACCACCCATTACTGTTTGTCTATTCAAATATTTACTAATGTGCCTTGGTGTGGTTAAATAACAATATTGCAAAGTGCTTTCGGACAATTTGCTCCATTAAAGTCAATGAATATGTACAATTATTTCAAAGATTAATACTAAGCTGTAGTACTATTGGGGGGGAGATCTTTCTCTATTCAACAAGTATATTTCTGAGTGCTTCTAAACATAAAGCAGTCACTTCATAATGAAAGAACACTTTGGTATAATTATCAGCACTATGAAGTATTTAAAGGGGAAAATAGCCATTTTATAATGCCTTAAAATTGGATAAGGATGATTAAAAGTATGCAGATGCATCAAAATTGTTCTGACAATGAGATTTTATTATTAGAAGTTCAGGGAGGAAGGGGGAGTTTAAAGGAAATGTGCAGGGGGATTGGTGCCTGGAACAGGTGGTAGAAACAGATATGACAGTGGTGTTTAAGAGGATGTCAGATAAATAATTTTGTGGTCAAGTTACGGCCAATACAAAGACAGAGTAAACTCTTCTCGGGTTTCTAGCTGGGTGCAGGTATCATACAAGTTTCGATACCTGTACTCAGCTGGCAGCCCGAGAAGAGTTTATTTATCATATATACCAGGAAAGCACTAGATCCATTATTGATAGAGGGGCAGTTAGTGTTGAGGAAGCGGGGAGTCTGCAGAAGGATTTGGACATACAGGTTTCCCCCGCCATCCGAAGGTAGAGCATTCCTATAAAACGGTTCATAAGCTGCAATGTCGTGAAGCGAAGAAGCAATTACCATTTATTTATATGGGAAAATTTTGTGAGCATTCGCAGACCCAAAAATAACCTACCAAATAATGCCAAATAAAACACAAAACCTAAAATAACAGTGACACATAATAAAAGCAGGAATGATATGATAAATACACAGCCTATATAAAGTAGAAATACTTTTCTGCAATTATTACTGCACTGTTCTCCGTAGCGCAAATCTCAAGCAAGCGCTGTTGGCAAAAACACGGCGCAAGTGCTCTCCAGTAATCTTTAAGCTATGAAGCTGCCAAATCATACCAAATAACACGTAAAAATACACAGCCGATATAAAGTAGAAATAATGTATGTACAGTGTAGTATCACTTACAGGAATTGGGAAGACAGCGCCGAGCACACTGATGATGGTGTGTTAGACTGAGTCGTCGCAGGTTAGGTGGTGCAGTGGTCCCCACCCTCCGGGCCGCCGAGCGATATATTGCCGCGAAGCATGCAGGGGTCCAGCAGTAGCCAGGAGGCATCCAGCACATCATTAAGAAAAAAGCCGAAACAAACATGCTAATTAATTAGGTGCTGCCTGGCATGTAATTGTCGGCCCAGATCAGTGCCGATTGCATCGCCTTTGATCTGGGCCGACATTTACGTGTGGGGCGGCACCTAATAATTAGCATGTTTATTTTGGCTTTTTTCTTAAAGATGTGCTGTGTGCCTCCTGGCTACTGCTGCATTCTCCGCAAATTGGTACAGTATCTGTCCGCGGCCTGGGTGTTGGGGTGGTAGGACACTGGGGTGTCATCTTGTCGTCTGTTTCCATCAGGGCAGGCAGGACATCTTTTTCTTTGTCTGCCTGCCTCGATGTCGAAGGTCGAGGTTCATCGTCTGCTGTGGCTAACGTGGAAGGCTTGCTTGACTGCTTAGCCTCACGCATTTTTCTATCACACAGTTCGTTGTAAGGACTCAAACCATCTTGCAAATATCCCCTAAACCTACATACCCTTTCAAAATTAAAGTTGTACTTTATCATTGCAGTGAAAATCTCATGTAGTTGCTTCACTTTCGCTACTGCATTCGGTTTCGATCGCTATCCTTTCCTCTTCCAATTGCATCAGCTCTTCATCTATCAGTTCTTGGTCATGGGAGGCCAAAACCTCTTCAACATCATGTTCGTCAGCTTACACAAGCCAAACTCACTTTGTCCTTGCTTCGTTCACCACGATCGTAACGCTTAATTATGTCTAGTTTTACACTAAGCGTAACACCCTTACGAGCTGTTTTAGGCTTTTCCGACACCATAGAACTCATCTTGCAAACGGCTGCTCACAGGCACGTGTTAAAGCAATGCTGTTCTGAATCCGGGGGAGAGCAGCTGCTCGGGGCGCACGCTGATTTTTTCACGCACTGAATTTTTTATCGTGCGCTGCTTGTTTTTTCGTAACAGTGAAAACACCTTCTGAAGGTGAAAACAGGGTACTGATGTAGGTCTTTCGTAACAGTGAGGTTTCGTAAAGCGAACGTTCGAAAAGCGGAGGACACCTGTATTAGGAGAATGGGGCAAAGAAGTGGCAGAATACAGTGTAGGGAAATGTATGGTCATGCACTTTGCTAGAAGGAATATAGGTGTAGACTATTTTCTAAACATTTAGCAAATTCAGCCATCAGAAGTGCAAAGGGATGTGCAGGATTCCCTAAAGGTTAACTTGCAAGATCAGTCTGTGGCAAGGAATGCAAATGCAATTTTAGCATTGATTTTGAAAGGACTATAATTTCAAAGCAAGAATGTAATGCTGAGGCTTATTAAGGCATTGGTCAGACTGCACTTGTTTATCAGCAGTTTTGGGGTGTACTGACATTATTCAAGAGGAGATTCACAAGAATAATTCCAGGAATGAAAGGGTTACGCTCCATCTGCCAGAAAACACGGAATCTCCCAGTGGCCACCCATTTTAATTCCACTTCCCATTCCCATTCTGACATGTCAATCCATGGCCTCCTCTACTGTTGCGATGAGGCCACACCTGGGTTGAAGGAGCAACACCTTGTATCCCATTTAGGTAGCCTCCAACCTGATGGCATGAACATCGATTTCTCGAACTTCTGGTAAACCCCCCCACCCCTCCCCTTCTCCATTCTGGATTCTCTTTTCCCCCTCTCACCTTATTTCCTTACCTGCCCATCACCTCCCTCTGGTGCTCCTCCCCCTTGTCTTTCTTCCATGGCCTTCCATCCTCTCCTGTCAGATTCCCCATTATCCAGGCCTGTATCTTTTTCACCAATCAACTTCCCAGCTCTTTTCTTCACCCCTCACCCCACCCCACCCCCAAACTCTGACTTTTCATCTTTTTTTTCCTCCAGTACTGATAAAGGGTCTCAGCCTGAACATCAGCTATACTCTCTTCCATAGGTGCTGCCTGGCCTGCTGAGTTCCTCCTTCATTTTGTGTGTGTTGCTTCAGCATCTGCAGATTTTCTTTTGCTTGGGTTAACACATGTGGAGCGTTTGATGGGTCTGTACTGACTGGAGTTTAGAAGAACGGGGATGGGATGAATCTCATTGAAACCTATCAAATAGAGTGGACGTGGAGTGGATGTTTCCTTTATTAGGTGAGTCTGTGATCAGAGGGTATAGCCTCAGAAGGACAACCTTTTAGAACAGAGGTGAGGAAGAGTTTCTTTAGATAGAGGGTGGTGAATTTGTGGAATTCATTGCCACATATGACCGGAGGCCAAGTCATTGGATATATTTAAAGAGTTTGATAGTTTCATGATTAGTAAGGGCATTAAAAGTTATGTGGAGTAGGCAGGAGAATAGGACTGAGTGGGATTAAAAAAAAATCAACCATAATGGAATGGTGGAGTAGTGCCAATAAGCCAAATGCCCTAATTCTGCTCCTGTGTCTTATGATCTTATGCAGGGAATGGAATAATATGGATCATGCACAGGCAGAAGAAAATTAGTTTACTTTGGCCCACCATCTACATGATACCATGGGGCCTGTTCCTGTGTAGTTCTGGTTTGTGTTCTAAATCCATGCTCTCAAAGTCAATTTTCAGGCTATTCTGTTTACAGATATTTCCGACTAATTACATTTCATACATCAAATAGTTATCAGATATTCCAATGACTTAAGTTGAATTTGTACAACTGCAACAAATTGCATTTAGTAGAAAATGTACCAAAAGATGACAAAATGGACTTATTTTTCATATGAAACATTACCTTGTATTTTAAATTCATATTCAAAATCTTTCTTAGTTTTTCATACTCAGATCAAATTTTGTTTATGTTACCCCACACAAGCTGGAAAGCTCTCTGTATAAGTATTTATTTTCCTTTTCCTGCTGTTCTCTGAGTCTACAAGCACCCCACACTCCACAAAATGTTCTGTACCACATGGAGCATTTCTTGAAATTTGCAGGTTTATTTGCTAAATCTTACTATAAGCCCTAGGCGTTGAATCTTTTTTGTGGTGTTAATTCTGAGGAAAACTTTGCCTGAAATGGTGCTTCATTTACTTGTACATGTACAATGCACTTGAGTTTTTGTTAAAATTGTCTTATTTCTGCTTGTAGATTGTGATCTGAATGGTCGTAGCTACATTCCAGGAGTAAGCAGAAATTTGCCATCTATTGGGAAACAAAGTGACCCTGGAGGTATGTGTCTTGTCCTTTTGCTGTACATTCAGTCAATTTATTCTAGTATATGCATGTGAAATTCATGTTGTGCAATGAAGAGATAAGGGTCTCAGTTGATGAAACTAGTTTATTTGGTAAAAAGGAATGATCGGTATTGCATTTTGGGGGCTGGCCAGGAGACCAACCAGTATTTTCGTCACCGTTAAGTGCTTAGAGTAATATGCCGTCTGATTCAGGTTATCTAGAAGATTTGTGTTCAAGTTATAAACTATTAATATAAAGCCAAAAGGATCAAAAGCAAGCATTTATATTTAATGCAGAATATTAATACTGATTTCTTCATGCCACAAATATTGTGCATTATAGACCTGTACCTGAAAACGTCTTGTTCAAAAGCTGGATCCTAATCTTAGTGATCTTTCAGTGCAGAATAAGTCCATTTTTTTCCCTCCGACTATTGTATGTTTTTCTGTAATATGAAAATCACTTTTACCAGATCTTGTAGAATTGTACAAGTTAATGAATATGTACAGTTAATAGAGTCTTGTCATAGAAGCTCAATGTCCCCTCTTAGTATTTCTTTTTAAGGCATCAAAAACAGCCTCTGAATTTTTGAAAGATACAAATATAAATAGTTCTGGCGTTCCTCATTCCTGCAGTTTTAAGACTGAACTCAACAATGACATATCCCCATTTTCTGATCTATGTCATAATTTTGTCAACGGGACTAAGGTGCTTTCATTATCCCTTTCCAATGTTTTTCAAAATAAAAATTGGAGTAATTTTAATTATTTTAGAGCACTGAGATTGCTGTTGAATCTTGAGATCAGGTTGACTTTCATAAGCTAACTTGTTTCTGTGTCACTTGAAAACCCTGGTGTAACACTGTTGTGTCTGCTTATTTGCAACCAAAATATTTTATCAAGTTATTAAAGCTTTTAGGCAGTTGATTATTTTTTGACAGCTGAATTTCTTCTCAGATTCATTAAAATTATTTATAACTTTCTGCACTTTCCCAATTGTAGTGATAGATGTGCAGTGGTGTTGAACACTGTTGACCTTGAAGGAGAGGACCTGACAGGGTGTTCCCTCGGATCTTGAAGGAGACTAGTGTTGAAATTGCAGGGGCCCTGGCAGGTGTCTACGGATGAGGTGCTGGAGGATTGGAGAGTAGCTCATGTTGTTCTGTTGTTTAAAAAAGGATCGAAAAGTAATCCGGGAAATTATAGGCCGGTAAGTTTGACGTTGGTAGTGGGTAAGTTATTGGAGAGAGTACTAAGAGACAGAATCTACAAGCATTTGGATAGACAGGGACTTATTAGGGAGAGTCAACATGGCTTTGTGCGTGGTAGGTCATGTTTGACCAATCTGTTGGAGTTTTTTAAGGAGGTTACCTGGAGAGTGGATGAAGGGAAGGCAGTGGATGTTGGAAGGATATTAATAAGGTTGAAAGAGTGCAGAGAATGTTGACAAGGATGTTGCCAGGACTTGAGAAACTCAGTTACAGAGAAAGGTTAGGACTTTATTCCCTGGAGCGTAGAAGAATGAGGGGAGATTTGATAGAGGTATATAAAATTATGATGGGTATAGATAGAGTGAATGCAAGCAGGCTTTTTCCACTGAGGCAAGGGGAGAAACAAATCGGAGGACATGAGTTAAGGGTGAGGGGGGTAAGTTTAAAGGGAACATTGGGGGGGCTTCTTCACACAGAGAGTCGTGGGATTATGGAATGAGCTGCCGGACGAGGTGGTAAATGTGGGTTCTTTTTTAACAATTAAGAATAAATTGGACAGATACATGGATGGGAGGTGTGTGGAGGGATATGGTCCGTGTGCAGGTCAGTGGGACTAGGCAGAAAATAGTTTAGCACAGCCAGGAAGGGCCAAAAGGCCTGTTTCTGTGCTGTAGTTTTTCTATGGTTTTCTAAAAGCATTATTTGTGCTACCAATGTGTTAAAGATAGTTACTTGAAACTTGCTGTGAGTTATAATGTGCAATATATTTGCTGTAATTTCTTACTGCATCATTTCAATTCTGTACACTGCATGATATTACAGTTTAGTTTCACAGCAAGTACCTGAGTCCTCAGATAATTTAAACTACAGTGTACCCTCTGTTAAGGCATTTGGGTAATAGAATTACACCCTTATAGATTTTATGTGAGTAAAGCAAATGTAAAATGTAAGAGAGACAATAATTTATCAATTTTTGCATATGTTCATGTTATAGTAAATTGCAATACTATCCTCTATACTATAGAATGGTATCCTCAATGCTATATTATCTCTCTTATTCTAACTTTGCCCCCATCTAATCACAGTTTCCTTGGAATGTAGCCCCTCTAACATGGAGGTATACTGAACTCTTAATAAAAGATCATAAGGAAAAACGATGAGATTGCGCTCTTGTTAACTTGTTAAGTAATGTTACCAAGTAGGTAAATCAGTTTGCTGGAGTGGATATCATTGCCCTGATTATTATTGCTATTATTTTAATTTATAAAATGCTGTAGAATTGCCCGATGTTGGAATACTCCTGTGACAACCCCTGTTATGTCTTCACCATCCTCACCAACTTTCCTCTCTCTCAGGCAGAGCATTATGTCATCAGCAGGAGCCTTAACTTTGTCCTCCTGCACCCATACTTCAATGTGTTCTGTGCCTGCCGTGATACTGAGCTCTTCTTCTGATGTGTCCATCTCCGAACTTCTTTGACAAGGGCTCCCCACCCACCACCACTGACCCCTTTTCCCATCCTCATTCCTCCACCTCCCTCTGCCTGTTCTGGGTCTCATCCATCTCAACTTTACTACTTCTTTCTCTTATTTTAACCTTACCCCTTTTGAATGCATGCCCTCTCTTCTCTCTGCACTAATCCCACCCTCATCATCAAGCTCCCTGACGAGGGAGCGGGGTGGGGGGGGCCGGTGTTGTTGTAGTCCAGCTGACTGAGCTCTACTTTGCTGAGGCCAGATGGCAGCTATTAAACATCTCCACTTACTTATATCTTGCACAGGACCCCTCTAAGAGCATTTGTCTGTTATATCGTCACCAATCTCATAGAGTGCCACAGTAGTGTAGCAGTAAGCATGACACTATTATAGCTCAGGGTGTTGGATTTCAGAGTTCATTTCCAGCATCCCCTGCAGGAAGTTTGTTCATCCTACCGGTGAGTTTCCTCTGGGTATTCCACTTTCCTCTCATAGTCCGGAAGCATACTGGTTCGTCGGTTTATTGGTCATTGTGAATTGTCCTGTGATTAGGCTAAATTTAAATAAGCGAGTTGCAGGGCAGTATGGCTCATTGGGCCAGATGGGCCTTTTCCAAACTGTATCTCTAAATAAATAAAATCTATTCTGGTGATATCCTTTCCACTACCGCCAACCTTGACCTACACTCTTCCTTTGTATTTCCTACCTAGATCCACAAACCTGACTGTCTCAGTAGCTTATTGTTTCTATCCACATACCTTGACTGCATTTTGTCTTCCTTGGTTTAGTCCTTTCCTACCTGCATCTGTGACACTTCACATGTTCTATGCCACTTCAATCACTTTAAGTTCACTGGCTGAGTTTTTCTTATTTTTAATTTTAGGGACATCTAATCCCTGTACACTTCTATTCCACCATTTCCTGTACATCTGCCCTCACCCCATCCTCCCACCATCATAGGGATAGGATTCCCCTTATCCTTACCTACCACTGTATCCAGCACATTATTCTCCTAAACTTCTGAAATATCCAGTGGGGTCCTACCACTGAGCTCATCCTTCTCTCCCACTCCACTATCTCTTCCCCCCCCCCCCCATGCTTTCATGCTTTCTGTAGAGCTCACTCTCAACATGACTCCCTTGTCCACCCGTCTCTTCTTGCAGATCTCCCTCCTGGCAAACCTGACATGTGCTACACCTCCTTGCTCACCACCAGTCAGGGCCCCAAACAGTCCTTCCAGGGGAGGTGACACTTCAATTGTGAGTCTGTTGGGGTCACTGGTGCTCCCAGTGAGGCCTCCTGTACTTTGGTGAGACTTGATGTAGATTGTTTTCAAGAGGACCACAATCTAGTTGTAGTTTTTAGGCTTGCATGCCTCAGTGACCCAGAGAGCAGAGCTTCATGCTTTGGCTCCTGCTTGGGTCATCCATGCAAAGCAGGTCAAAGGGTAGAGGCCAGACTAAGAGTGATTCACCGGTCCTGCAGGTTTGGAGGTTCAGTTCAGGGCTAACAACTCTGACTAGTAAAATAAAATTGTTACGGAAACAGCAATGCAGAATCCTTCTGTACTTCAGAGTGCGGTGATATTTCTGATTATTCACCTGGAACTTAGCACTAGTGAAAATTGAGAGGGAGCTACGGACACGACAAAAGAAGCCCTGAACACAGCTGGAGATGGAGGACCTTCATTGTTGCCCAAAATGCTAGTGGCGTAATGAGCAGTAAGTAAGTGATGCAGATTGGGGAAACCACTTTGAGCGCCTTCACTCTGTCTGCGTAAGGGCAGGATCTTCCAGTGGCTAACCACTTCAATTTGATTTCAAATTCCCATTCTGACGTGGCCTCCTCTATTGTTACAGTAAGACCAAACTCAGGCTTGAGGAGCAACATCCCAAATTTCATCTGGGTAGCCTCCAACCTGATGGCATGAGCATTAATTTCTCAAACTTCCAGTAATTTCTCCTCCCTGTGTCCTCTATTTTCCTTTTCTTCATTCTGGTTACCCCTTCTCTTCTCATCACCTGCCCATCACCTCCTTCTGGTTCCCCTCCTTCCTTTTCCTCCACGGTCTAATGTCATCTATTAGATTCCTCCTTCAGCTCTTTACTTCTTTCACCTATCACCTCTAGCTTTGTACTTTGTCCTTGCTCCCCAACTACCCACCTTATCCCTCTCCTGGTCCCACCCATCACCTGTCAGCTCCCCTCTCCTCGCCTTTTTATTCTGGCCTCTGCCCCTTTTCTTTCCAGTCCTACAGCTTGAAACATTGACTGTTTATTCTCCTGTATAGAAGATGTCTAACCTGCTGAGTCCCTTCAGCATTTTGCGGGTTGTTCTGGATCTTCAGCACCTGCAGAATTTCTTGTGTTTATGCCACACTTCTCTCTCTGTTTGGATATGAGGAATGCATAACAATAGATACTTTGGTTAGTTATTGACAACTGGTAATAATTAAGATAATGCATTTAACAAAATGTTGTACAAGGCAACATGAGGAAAGTAAAACTTTTTTTTGCTGAATACAAATCTATTAGTATAATTGAGATTTGCCAAACAATGGCAATGGCAGCCTAAATTCTTTTTTCCTTTGAAGGATGCTTTCTATGCTCTTATTTGGACATAATCTACCACCATAATTATTGTATATAATTAGTTGTGGCAGTATTTCTCTGGCATATCACTGCGGAATTGCCTTCTGTGCTGAGTAATTTAAAATCTATCATCTCTACAATTTATTTCTAAAACAGCGTAATATATTTTCAAGATTTTGATGTTGATTGCTGATATATGAGATGTAATTATAGAATACAAGCAAATTTATCTTGGGTAGGAATATTCAGGCAACATTAATCTCAGGAAATTACTTGCACTGTATTTAGTATTCAATTTGCCCAGGAACCTTATGCTAGAGGAAGTCCTTTCTCATAGATTTTTATTTTTTTCCTCACTCTGAACATTACTTTGTTCTTGTCTTTCTCCAGGAATGGAGAACTTAGACCTGTACCTTTCCACATCTATGCCCCTTAAGAGATACAGCACGATGGCTACATTGTTCGATCCGTATATTCAATTTACATTCAGTGGCCACTTTGTTAGCTACCTCCAGAAGCCACTGAGTGTATGCTTGTGGTCTTCTGCAGCTATAGCCCATCCTCTTCAAGGTTGGACCTGTTATGCATTCAGAGATGCTCTTCTGCACACCACTATTGTAACACGTGATTATTTAAATTCCTGTTACCTTCCTGTGATCTTGAACCAGTCTGGCTATTCTCAATTGACTCTTCTCATTAACATGGTGTTTTCGCACACAGAACTGCCACTGTCTGGATGTGTCTTGTTTTTTGCACTTGTAAACTCCAGAGACTGTTGCTTGTGAAAATCACAGGAAATCAGCAGGTTCTGAGATACTCAAACTATCTTGTCTGGCACCAACAGTCATACTATGGTCAAAGTCACTTAGATCACATTTCTTCCCAATTCTCATGTTTGGGCTGAACAACAACTGAACCCCCTTACCATATCTGCATGCTTCTATATATTAAGTTGCTGCCACATGTTTGGCTGATTAGATATTTGTCCCTAATAAAGTGGCCACTCAGTGTATCTCCCCTTTGGTTTTTATCCTCCACAGAGGTTTACTGAGCTCATTCTGTATTTTGAGACAGCACTACAGAGCTATTGAGAATTGTAGGTAAATTGCCACAATATTAAACTGTCCAAATTTTCTACAATATGCTATGGTAATCATTTCTGGCATATTAATGATTGCAGTTTGAGAAGAATAGAATATTGAGTGTTTAATGTTAATTTGAATAAACAAGTTATTCTCTTCAACTTGTTGGATAATGTCCATTAAAATGTTTGCATGTACAAAGATATTTTCAAGGACTTTTAGATCTCATCCCATATCTGTACAAGAAAATGCTCTTCAGTTTATCTTTATAAAAGTAATCAGCATAAAGGGAGAGCAGAGTATCTCCAAGTGGTATTAAGTATTTAATTACTGAAATGTAAGACCTATTATGCAGCTTACATTGGTTAGCCAACCAAGTCCTCAAAAGTGTTCTCATTCAATTTGCTTTCTCTCTGCATGGTACGTTCTCTAGTTTTAATATTGTAATTAATTGAAATTTGATTTCTACACTTGACACCTTGGGAAGTTAAGAATTGTTCATAATTACTCATGTTATAGGTCTGTTACATAACTAACTCTATTATTGAAGCTATAAATACTTAAATGAATAGTGCACTAGCAATCAAAAGAAAGTTGAGCCAAAATTGTGGTTAAATTGTTGGTTTGGATGGTTGTCTTTTGAAGTTAGACTGAGAGTTAGCAAAATGATTTCAAATGAGCTAATGGGCCTTTACTCCCTCCAGGGATTCTCTGCTTGCAATGAGTTGGAAGCTGAGCTCTTCCTATGGGGATATAAATTGGAGAGGGGGACAGTTTTGAGAGGTGAACAATAGCCAAGATCTGGGGCAAACTAATTTTGTAAGAAACTGGAGAAGTGACCAAGGATAACATTTTCCAGAGATTGATTGCACCTGAGTAAAAAGAAAGTCATGTATTATTTTTCATTTTATTTGTGATTAATCTTACTGCCACCATGCCTTTATCACAATAATCATAATAGTTTGAAAGTCCAAACTCTTTATAGACAAACTGGAATTAAACTCCAAACTCCAACGCCCCAAGCTGTAGCAGTGTCACGCTAGCTGCCCCATATGTTTAAAGTTTTGCTTCTATTACAGTGAAAAATGCAAAGGTACACTATTATATCCTTGTTTCATTTCAAGTTCCACTTTTGAGTTAACAATGTATATAATATTGTTGAAGTGACAGTATTTGGAAGGAATATACTGTTAGATCTATTTCTAAGCCTTGCCCATTTGAAGTTGCAGACAGGATTTTGGAGAAGCTCGGGAGTAAGTAAAATAGATATGATAAAATACTTTAAAGTCTGTTAGAGTTTATAGATAAACAGAAAATTTCAAATTGACTTTGGAGAATGACTGCCAGAATATTTATACTGAAGAAATGTATAATGGGATTGCATTTAGGTTGTTAGATCAGAGGCCTTGTTAATTATTGATTTTAAATTATCCAGGAATCAAAATTCTTGCCAAGATTTCAAAATTTAACCCATTGTCATTAGCATGAATGCTTAAAACTAATTTTTGAATTATCCATTTTTTTTTTACAATCTAATCAGATATTTTGTGAAAGGGAAGGTATTGATTGTAGGATATAATTTCTCATAAGAGAATGTCTCACTTATCTTGATGTAGCAAAAAACTCATGGAGGTGCATGATGTTGCTTTACCTCTGCTGAAGAAGTGGCATTAATTTGAGCATGGATCTGATGTCTGAAAAACATCTGAAGTTTGTGAATCCTGGTGTTCACATTAGCATTTCTTAATCATTGTTCACTTTGTATTTGGTGGTGGTAGAAATTTGAAACAAGCTGCTACCTACAAGGCAGGTCCACGTTTTCCAAGTTCGATAATTTCCAAACAGAAAGTAATGAAATTCTTGTAAGTCTTTTCATGCTTATAGGAAGTCTCAATGTGCAACATACAGAATAAATGTTATCCTTGTAAGTAGTTGTGATATCCAATCCAGCATGTAGAAATGTTCTCACAAACTTACTGAGTAAATCCTACAGTATTCTGTATAAAAGAGGGAAAAGGTAGATAGTTCATGGCACCGAGTAAGAGATATTGTACTCAGTAAGGACCCAAAGCATCATTTGATCACCTAATTTCTTTTCGATGTTGTTCACTATTTTTCTGTGGATGGGCATAGAATGTGGTCTGATGAGAGGCCTCCATGAATAATCAACTCAACCATTTCTACTGGTATTTGTTGAGGTTGAAATATTAAACAGGTAACTCAGTAGGCTTCTTAATATCCCCAATCCTCTTAGCTTATGAATTAGTACAAGATTCTTTGGATAACATTTCAGTTCAAACATGACTCTTATGAAGAAGGGGTACCCAACCCTAGCTCAAGAACTGAACATTAAATTCCAGTAAAAATGGTTAAGCGGACAGAAAATGTGAATGACAGTAAATATTTTCTGGTTCTACTTGCAGAATGTTTCACTTCAGAATTCTGCCTGCAATGGCAGTTTTTGGCAACTTCTCCAGACAATACTATAGAGCAGCAGCAACCACAAATAAGCGTCGGCACAGATTAATGATAGTAACATTTGCTGGAGTGACAGCTGTTTCAGCAACAACAGGCTTATTATGGAAAAGGTAAGAGAAGTCTATATTGTCAGAAATACACAGAAGGGTGTGATTTCATTTTTAAAAATGGCCAATGTATAATCTCATTGTCTTTGAGAGGAAGACCATTTTAGATGGTGGCAGGGAGAGGAGAAATTGTGTTATCATGCATCATTCCGCAAGAAAATTACTGTATTATTTTGTGTAACTTCCTGATGAGCAGGTACTGTTGGCTAGAGGGCTGAGAGTAAGTCACTTTGGTCCACCACACACAATATTATTTCAACTGAAATAGAAAATTTTATGACTGACAATCTTCTTCCAGCTTACCACCCTGTTATTTTCATTTATGCTAAATCAACAAGCATCTTTGGCCCAGGTTAATTAATTAATTAATGCCCCAGGTTATCCCCAAGTAGCTTTCTAGGCTATTTTAAAGGACAGTTAACCAGCTTTCTATCACTGGAGTAATATAAATAGGCCAGGATATGTCAGGATGACAAGTTTTTAATTAAAGAACATTAGTGAACCAGTTGGGTTTTTATAGCAATTCGATAGTATCGTAATTGATGAAACCAGCTTTTTGCTTAATTAACTGAATTTAAGTACCCTGTCTGCCAAAATAGAATTTGGATTTTCACTCTGGATAACCAGTCCAGTCCTCAGGATAGCTGGTCCTATAACGTAACCTCTGGATCTCACGCCCCAGGGTAGTCTATCACTATGAAGAGTATCATGGTGTAATGTTGAATTGCCACAGTGTGATAATGTTTACTTTGCATCAATTATTTTTTAATTGTTGCTTCAACTCTATATGGATAGCATTGTTTAGAAACCATTCTCAGGCCGGCTGGTGGCGCAATGATATCAGACCTGGGAGCGGAGGTTCCCGGGTTCGAAACTAGTTGGGTCTGCCCCCGAGTACGCTTTCCATCCATGCTGGGTTGAGTGTGGGGATCGCAACTTGACCTCGTAAAATAAAAAGGGAAAATACTGCGAAAATGTCTGTGTGAGGAGTGGCGCGCGACACAGTCTCTCTTTCGCTCAGCACCTTGTAAAAGCCATGAAGAAGACATCATCACGGATGCACACATGGACATGCAGATGTACACGCACAGACTCGCACGCGTGCAGGCACGCGCCAAAAAAAAGGAACCATTCTCTATTAATAGTGTACAAACAAAATTAATTTGTTTAAAATGTTTTATTTAGAGCTGTTCAAGTTTTGTAGTAATTGAGCTTAGGTTAGAGGAGTAAAAAATGTTATTACTTTATGCATCGCTTCTTGGTTTATCAGGATTTCATCGATATTTTTGAAAGGACTACTTTATCTTCATTTTAATCAAATTAATTTTTAAAAACTTTACATAACATTTCAGAACACTTGAAAAGCAAAGCTCAACAAATGGGGGCAGATGTATGTTAACTATCCTAAACTTGTGTTATCTGAATGGTTATATCAGTAGTATGTTACTTGTGGTAGCAAATGAAGATCAAGAGCCAGTTATTAATAGAAATGTCCTAAAAATTTTGAGTGCTTAATAATCAATATGTTACCTTTTTAAAATGCAACTGCAACAAATGTCTACAGAGCTCTAATGAACTAATAGCAACAATTTGCTGGAGCAACTCAGCAGGTTGAGCAGCATTGCCGGGAGGAAAGAAATTGTTGATATTTTGGGTCCTGGCACAGGGTTCCAAAATATTGGCAGTTTCTTTCCTCCCACTGATGCTACTCGATGTGCTAAGATCCTCCAGCAGGTTGTGTATTGTTACCGATTCCAGCATCTGTTGTCTCTCGTGTTTTGTAAATTAACTAATGGTTGGTTTATCTCTCACTCTTCTATGATATTTGTCCAAGATGCATGATTTCCTAGTCTTTCAATTATGCATTGTATTGTGTCTAATCAATTCATCTGAACACCCAGATAAGGACATTGGATTCAAAGATTGATCCAAAAAGACATCACTTCATAAAGATGCAAGTCTCGTTCAATAATGATTTACTTGGGTTTTGTAAATGTTCCTCCAAGTAGTTTAGTTAGCTGCTTGTGAATCACTTTGGAACGTTAAGTCAAATATAATACAAAAGAAAGAGAAAATATTGGAGCTCTCAAAGATTTGTGGAGAGTTAAAAGCATTTTAGGCCAAGGAAGGATCATTGACTATAATGTAAACTTAGATTCTCCACACATTTTGCCAGATTGGCAGGTTTTCGCTGCTCGTAGTATTTTTGCTTTTGTCAACATAAGATCATAGATACAAGCACAGAATATGGCCATTTGGCCTGTTGGGTCTGCTCCGTCATTCCATCATGGCTGACTTATTATCCCTTTCAATCCCATTCTCCTACCTTTGACACCCTTACTAATAAAGAACCTATCAACCTCCACTTTAAGTATACCCAGTAACTTGGCCTCCACAGCTGTCTGTGACAATGAATTCCACAGATTCATCAGCATCTGGATAATGAAATTCCTCCTCATCTCTGGTTTAAAGGGACGTCTTTCTATTCTGAGGCTGTTCCCTCTGGTCTGAGACTCCTGCACTATAGGAAACATCTTCTCTATGTCCACTCTTTCTAGGCCTTTCAATATTCAATAGCTCTCAATTAGATTCCCCCCTCATTCTTCTAAACTCCAGTGAGTACAGGCTCTGAGCCATCAAATGCTCCTCATATAGACATCTTAGTTTAAAGTAACTCTGTTTCTTACTCTTATTTTGGTCACTTTTTATCCTCCTTATATGAACTCATTTTCTTTTATACATGGAAGATTGAACAGACAAAACAGTAGGAATAAATTATTCAGTTTTGGATTGTGAATTTAAGACCAGTGACTTCCCAAGGATTGATGCTGAGATCACAGTTCATGATCTGAATCAGTGATTTTTGAATCAAGGGATCAAAGTTAATTGAGGTTCAGCAGATTAATTCCTGCGATAATGAGTTTCTCAAATGAGGAAAGGTATAAAAACTGATGTGATTGAAATGCTTGAAATTTTTATTGCTTTTGTGGGGTGGATGTGGTCTTGATGTTTCACTTGGCTGTCTAGAATCAGTACTCAGAGGTTGGCCATTCAGGACTAAGATGGGTAGAATTTTCATTTCACCCAGAGGCTAGTGAAATTTATGATATCGTCAATCATAAGACCATAAGATTTAGGAGCAGAAGTAGGCCATTCAGCCCGTCGAGTCTGCTCCGCCATTCAATCATGGGCTGATCCAATTCGTTCAGTCACCCCCACTCCCCTGCAGTCACCCCATACCCTTTGATGCCCTGGCTAATCAAGAACCTGTCTATCTCTGCCTTAAGTACACCTAATGACTTGGCCTCCACAGCCACTTGTGGCAACGAATTCCACAGATTTACCACCCTCTGACTAAAGTAATTTCTCCGCATCTCAGTTCTAAAAGGACATCCTTCAATCCTGAAGTTGTGCCCTCTTGTCTGAGAATCTCCTACCATGGGAAGTAACTTTACCATATCTTAATCTGTTCAGGGTGACTGCTGCATGATGCATCAGGACTACAGGGCAATCCAGAAAACAGATGGTGATAGCCAGCTCAGCTGTTCTAGATTATGTGCACATTGATTTGATATTCAACTAGGACTGAACTATTTCTTCATTCTAATAGATAGCTACTCAAAATTACAGGGCTGGCATCTTTTCAGTCACGTGGAAAATTGCCTAGGTGTATCTTGTTCACTAAAAAGCAGGATAATTCCAATTAAACTAATGGAAGTCTATTTAGTCTGTTCTTAATCATCAGTAAAGTGATGAAAATGCCATTGATTGCAGCCTATGCTCTCCAATCCACAGCTGGGATTCACCAGATTTCTTGGTTTAAGACATCATCACAGTTCCAGTTGTGAACGGAAGAGTTAAATTCCACAATTGAATTGAGAGTGTCTGCCCACAGTATTAAAGTCTCTATAATGCCAAAGTGACAGGCAACAATGATGTGTGATGAGAGAGATTAATCACCTACGGCAGGACATTCAGTGACGTTGCCACATCTCCCACCACCAACATCCTCTATGGTTACCATTGACCAAAAATTCAACAGGACCAGCCACACACCTTGTAGCAAGAATAGGTCAGAGACTGGGTATCTTGTAGTAAATGATTTGCTGACATGTCCTAAAGCCTTTCCACCATCTCCATGCCAGAAGTCAGAATAATTCCTACTCCCTACTTGCTAACTACAACTGTTAAGAGGCTTTGTACCACGAGGGTGCAACTGCCTTTTTGATTGGTACGCCATCCACCCTCAACACCCTTTATGTTTTGTATAACAGTTTTCTGCCATGTAAAATCGAATTTTCAGTTGAATCCCATGAGTGGAGATGCGTTGTTCATCTCTTAACATTAATGATGAGTATCACAGCTTCTGGTTCACAGCAAATTAAATAAGATGGTTTAATGATATGACAACAACTAACAGTTTTTTAGGTTCACAACTTGACAAACTTGAGCGCTATGTTTCATCTTGAGCATAAATATGTGGAAAACTTTTTGGGTTTGGGAGTTGGGTACTGCTAGGCAGCGAAATGAACCCACAATGCATAAACGTCATGCATCAAAGGATGTGAGTTGAAAAAGAATAAAAAGAATCAAAATTTGTTTCTTTCACATTTTGTATTTATAAAATTTTTACCACTAAGTCTCTAAGAGTGAATTTTATTTCATAAATCAGACTTCTGCGTAGTGATTTGTGAATTTGGTAAGATTAAATTTCTGCAGCCTGAATGGCTCTATCATTGGGGTTGCCTGTATCTTCTACAAAATGCACTGTAGTTACTCATCTAGAGTATTTCACAAGCACTTCCCAATCACATAGCTGTTACATAAGACCAGTAATTCAGGTGCATGGGAACACCATCACCTGAATGATTCTGTCTAAGGGGCACGCCATCCTAACCAAGATGTTGCAACTGTTCTCACTGTTGCTATATTGATGTTGCTACTTTCTCACTGGGTCAAAATCCTAGAACTTCCCAATAGCATTTTAAGTGTACCTTCACCTGAAGAATGACATCAGAACAACTGTTCATGAAGTCTGCTCATCACTGCAGTATCATCAGGGCTGGGTAATAAATTCTGCCCTTGCCAGCACTGCCCGGATTCCGGTAGATAAAGAAAGAAAACGCAAAGCATTACCAAAGGGTCCTTCTACCACTCAGCAACCAACTGGAAAATATTGCTAACTTTTGAAGTTAAACGTTTGTCAGAATAGTTGGTCTCTGTTAATGGCTCATATCGCCACTTGTATCTTTCAGCGACTGTTTGTATATTTTAATGTGTTTTTATCATCTGGCATCAGCAACAAAGCTGAATGCTCTGTCAGTAATGCAAAGGAAATGTTGAAAACACGAGTTGGACAGTATATCTTCTTGCTCAGTGAGCCACAAGATTGTCTTGTTCTTTCTCATGCATGCACCATTCTTCACTTTACTATGGGATACAGGTGTCCCCCACTTTTCGAACGTTCGCTTTACGAAACCTCACTGTTACGAAAGACCTATATTAGTTACCTGTTCTCACTGTTACGATAAAAGGCAGCGCGCAAAAAAAAGCAGCATGCGCCGCAAGCGGCCGCTCCTCCCCCGGATTCAGAACTGCATTCTCACTGGCATTGTTTAAACACGTGCCTGTCAGCATCTGTTTGCAAGATGAGTTCTAAGGTATCGGAAAAGCCTAAAAGAGCTCATAAGGGTGTTATACTTAGAGTAAAACTAGACATAATTAAGCGTTTCAGTCGTGGTGAACGAAGTAAGGACAAAGTGAGTTTGGCTTGTGGAAGTTGATGAAGATGATGTTGAAGAGGTTTTGGCATCCCATGACCAAGAACTGATAGGTGAAGAGATGATGCAATTGGAAGAGGAAAGGATAACAATCGAAACTGAATGCAGTAGTGAACAGACTGAAAGTGAAGTCGTCCAGGAACTGATTGTGAAGCAACTGCGTGAGATTTTCGCTGCAATGATAAAGTACGACTTTAATTTTGGAAGGGTACGTCGGTTTAGGGCATACTTGCAAGATGGTCTGAGTGCTTACAAAGAACTGTATGATAGGAAAATGCATGAGGCTAAGCAGTCAAGCAAGCCTCCAGATCAGCCACAGCAGACGACGAACCTCGACCTTCGACATCGAGGCAGGCAGACATAGTAATAGTGGACAAAAGACCTAGGGTAATGGATGGATTGAAGGAAATTTATATTAGGCAGGAAATGGTGTTGGATAGGCTGTTGGGTCTGAAGGCTGATAAGTCCCCAGGACCTGATGGTCTGCATCCCAGGGTACTTAAGGAGGTGGCTTTAGAAATCGTGGACGCATTGGTAATCATTTTCCAATGTTCTATAGATTCAGGATCAGTTCCTGTGGATTGAAGGGTGGCTAATGTTGTCCCTCTCTTCAAGAAGGGAGGAAGAGAGAAAACGGAATTATAGACCAGTTAGCCTGACGTCGGTGGTGGGAAAGATGCTGGAGTCAATTATAAAAGATGAAATTACAACACATCTGGATAGTAGTAACAGGATTGGTCCGAGTCAGCATGGATTTATGAAGGGGAAATCGTGCTTGACTAATCTGGAATTTTTTGAGGATGTAACTATGAAAATGGACAAGGGAGAGCCAGTGGATGTAGTGTACCTGGACTTTCAGAAAGCATTTGATAAATCCCACAGGAGATTAGTGGGCAAAATTAGGGCACATGGTATTGGGGGCAGAGTACTGACATGGATTGAAAATTGGCTGGCTGACAGAAAACAAAGAGTGGTGATTAACGGGTCCCCTTCGGAATGGCAGGCGGTGACCAGTGAGGTACCGCAGGGTTCAGTGCTCGGACCGCAGCTGCTTACAATGTATATTAATGATTTAGGTGAGGGAATTAAAAGTAACATTAGCAAATTTGCCGATGACACAAAGCTGGGAGGCAGTGTGAAATGTGAGGAGGATGTTATGAGAATGCAGGGTGACTTGGACAGGCTGGGTGAGTGGGCAGATGCATGGCAGATGCAGTTTAATGTGGATAAATGTGAGGTTATCCACTTTGGTGGTAAGAACGGGAAGGCAGATTATTATCTAAATGGAGTCAAGTTAGGAAAAGGGGAAGCACAATGAGATCTAGGTGTTCTTGTACATTAGTCACTGAAAGCAAGCATGCAAGTATAGCAGGCAGTGAAAAAAAGCTAATGGCATTCTGGCCCTCATAACAAGGGGAATTGAGTATAAGAGCAAAGAGGTCCTTCTGCAGCTGTACAGGGCCCTGGTGAGACCACACCTGGAGTACTGTGTGCAGGTTTGGTCTCCAAATTTGAGGAAGGATATTCTTGCTATTGAGGGAGTGCAGCGTAGGTTCACAAGGTTAATTCCCGGGATGGCAGGACTGTCGTATGTTGAAAGATTGGAGCGACTAGGCTTGTATACTCTGGAATTTAGAAGGCTGAGCGGGATCTTATTGAAACATATAAGATTATTAAGGGATTGGACACACTGCAGGCAGGAAGCATGTTCCCACTGATGGGAGAGTCCAGAACCAGAGGCCACAGTTTAAGAATTAGGGGTAAGTCATTTAGAACAGAGTTGAGGAAAAACTTTTTCACCCAGAGAGTGGTGGATATATGGAATGCTCTGCCCCAGAAGGCTGTGGAGGCCAAGTCTCTGGATGCTTTCAAAAAAGAGATGGATAGAGCTCTTAAAGATAGTGGAATCAAAGGTTATGGGGATAAGGCAGGAACTGGATACTGATAGTGGATGATCAGCCATGATCACAGTGAATGGCGGTGCTGGCTTGAAGGACCGAATGGCCTACTGCATCTATTGTCTATTGACATAGAAGAAGATGTCCTGCCTGCCCTGATGGAAACAGACAACAAGATGACACCCCAGTGTCCCACCACCCCAACCCCCGGACTGTAGACCGATACGTTGCCGCGGAGAATGCAGCGGTAGCCGGTACGCACCCAACGCATCTTTAAGAAAAAAGCTGAAATAAGCAAGCTAATTAATTAGGTGCCGCCCGGCACGTAAATGTCGGCCCAGATCAGAGGCGATTGCCGATTGCGTCGCTTCTGATCTGGGCCGACATTTACGTGCCAGGCGGCACCTAATTAATTAGCTTGTCTATTTCGGCTTTTTTCTTAAAGATGTGCTGGATGCACCTCGGCTACTGCTGTATCGCTGTATTCTTCGCGGATCGGTATCAGTCGGCGGCCTGGAGGTGGGAACCACTGTACCACTCCAACCTCCAAAGACTCAGCCTAGCACACTATCATCAGTGTGCTGGGCGCTGTCTTTCCAATTCCGGTAAGTGATACTACATTGTACATACATTATTTCTACTTTATATAGGCTGTGTATTTTTATGTGTTATTTGGTATGATTTGGCAGCTTCATAGCTTAAAGATTACTGGAGAGAGTGTTTCTGCTGAGAGCGCTTGCGTGAGATTTTCGCTACGGAGAACAGTGCGACAATGATTGTAGAGAAGTATTTCTACTTTATATAGGCTGTGTATTTATCATATCATTCCTGCTTTTACTGTATGTTACAGTTATTTTAGGTTTTATGTGTTATTTGGCATGATTTGCTAGGTTATTTTTGTGTCTGCGAATGCTCACAAGCTTTTCCCACATATAAATAAATGATAATTGCTTCTTTGCTTTACAACATTCCGGCTTACGAACCGTTTCATAGGAACTTTCTACCTTTAGATGGTGGGGGAAACTTGTATTCCCATTGAACAATACTGAGATGCTTGTGGATTGCTCCTTTAAAACAAGGTAGAACTTGTGCAGCTTAACCTGAAGGGGAGAGGAGGAAAGAGGAAAAGAAATCAGAAATTATGGTTCTTTTTGTTTACCCGGCAAACAGTTCTAGGTAGAGATTAGGTAAGGGTATTCAATCAGCTTTTAGAATATTTGTAAGAGCGCTAAGTACTTGAAATTATGGTAAGGATCAACAACACATAGAGGAAAGTTTCTGTGGACTGCATTTTGTTTGATGCAGATGATGAAGCGGAAATGGAAAAATATCAAAAATGTTACTGAGCAGTCCTGAGGAGCTGCCATTGAAGAACAGTGCACTCAGGTTCCGCTTAACCCTGAGGATGCATTCCTCGGAAGTGGAGCGCCATGTAAACTAGCACTATGCAGGGTCATTATAACATTACATAAATGGACATGTGTGCCTGATTTTAAGACATCAAACCTGAAATATTATTATTTTATGTATACACAGTAATTCATGGAGTAATAAAGACGAAATAGGCCTAACCTGTACATCAGTGGAGCAGCAACACATCGCAGCAGTAGAGAGAAGCAGGCTGTGGTTGTACCTTAGAGGAGGCACCAGCTTGTGGGTTCTCCTCTAACTTTGGCTTCTTCATGTAGGCATCGAGATTTGACTGCCTTTTCTTAAGCTTCCTTTCATGAAGCAGTTCTCAGTAGCAGGAAATCATGACTAGTACACCTTTCTTTCTTTGCCTTGTTGCTTTGCTCCCAGTCAGGGTCATTGTCGAGGAACTAGTGCATGATTTCTGTGATGCTAATGCTGAGGAATTTTGTGGTGAGATTTCTTGCTAGTGTTTCCTCTCCTCCAGTTGTGATCTCAGATTCACCCAGGATGCATTGCTCTGCCAATTCTTGAAGCTCTTTGTTATTAAGGCTCTCACCATGCAAATGCAGTAATTCTTCAACATCGCCATAATTAACATCCTCTAATCCTACTTCATTAGCCAGTTCAACGATGTTTTGGGTGACCGGTTCCGTCTGAGATCCTAGGAGTTTCACATCCATGCTAATTCTTTTCCTGGACATCCTAGACGTACTACCCTCACTGGAAGTTACAAGCTGTTTTCCAGGCGTTATGGATAAAAAAAATGGAATAAATTGGCAAGGGAGCAAGAACGTTTACACACGCAGGGGAGACAGAACATATGTAAAGATTAGACTAAATTCAACTTTATTGTCATTGTGCCGAGTACAGATACAAAGCCAATGAAATGCAGTTAGCATCTAACCAGAAATGCAAAGAATAGTGTTATTTACAAAATAACTGCAAATAAAAAGTAAGTGCTACAGCACACAAATATACAGCCAATAAAGCACTCTTCATTGGCTGATTGCTTACTGTAATGGCGGCTGCTCTTGAAGTTTTAAGTGTTGTTCAGAATTAATTTTTGTGATTTGAAAAAATTTTCAATAAAGAATTGAATAACTGCATTGTAACGAATCAGCGCTACGAGGGATAGCGTTATGTGGGTCTGCATGTACATGGGAAAATAGGAGCAGATGCAGTCCATTGCAGCCTTTGAATGTTTTCAGATTTTCTTTGACAATGTTATGTACTTCCTCTTTCGTCACACACCTTGATAGCTTTTGTATCCAGAAGCTTTCATAAATATATTCAGTGACTAAGGCTTCAGAGCCTTCTGGTCATCTTGGCCTATAAATGTTTAGTCAACTTGATTTGCCCTCGTGGTCAGTAAAACGAATGAGTTAAGGCAAACTTGCGTAAGTCTACATTAGTGAATTGGCAGTGGAGAAAATCAGCAGCTTTAAAGGGCATTAACATATCTGATTGCCTGTATTGGATCCATCACATATATGCAATCACATTGTTTTGACCATTAAAACATGGAGGAACCTTCATGAACTCCCACAGCCTCCAATGACCCTGTGATTTCAATCTCTGAGGCCAATGTGGGAGCATGCTTTGGAGGGTGAACCTACGAAAGGCATCCAGCCCAAATGGGGAATTTGACTTGAGTACTAAAGGCCTATACTGATCAATTAGCTGGAAAATTCACTGAGATCTTTTTGCTTCAACAGGCTACTTCAAGCGGGCTTCAATTATACCAGTACCTAAGAAGAATGTGGTTGCCTGCCTCATTGACTATTGTCCAGGTGGTACTTATAACCACTATGATGAGGTACTTTGGGAGGTTGGTGATGAAATGCATTGACTCCTGCTTGAGAAGCAACTTGGATCCACTCCAATTTGCCTACCGGTATAAGAGGTTTACAGCAAATGCCATTTCATTTACTTTTCATTCTACCTTGGAACATCTGGGCAGCAAAGATGCATACAACAGACTGTTCTCTTTTTGACTACAGCTCAGCATTCAATACTATCATCCCTACTGTAACTTAATCAATAAGCTTCAATGGTTCAATTTAATATCAGAATGTATACAGAATACAACCTGAAAGACCTTGGCCTCAATACTTCCTTGTTCAGTTGGGTCATCGATTTCCTCTCTTGCAGACCCAAGTCAGTTCATATTGGCAACAACATCTCCACAGTCTCTATCAGCACAGGTGCACCACAAGGCTGTGTGCTTAGCCCTCAGCTCTGTCAGTTTATACTTGTGACAGTAAGGCTAAGCATATCTCCAGTGCCGTATCTAAGTTTGCTGATGACACCACTGTTGGCCAAATCAAAGGTGGTGACGAATCTGCACATCGGTTGAGCGATGCCACAATAACAATCTCTCACTCAATGTCAGCAAGACCAAGGAGCTGATTATTGACTACGTGAGGAGGAAGTCGGAAGCCCATGAGCCAGTCCACATCAGGGTATCAGGTGGAAAGGGTCAGCAACTTTGAACTTCTCAATGTTAACATTTCAAAGGGTCTGTCCTGGGCCCACCACATACTGTAAGTGCAATTACAAAGAAAGCATACTAGTGCCTTTACTTTCTTAGAAGTTTATAACGATTCGGCATGACTTCTAAATCTTTGACAAACGTCTACAAATGTATGATGAAGAAGTATTTGACTGGTTGAACTATGACCTGGTATGAAAACATCAATGTTCTTGAATGGAAAAGCCTACAAAAAATCATGGATATGGTCCAGTCCATCATGAAAAAGTATTGTTGCAGGAAAGCAGCATCCATCAGGGACCCCACCACCACCACCCAGGTTATTGTCATTTCTTGCAGCTGCCATCAGGAAAAAGATATAAGAGCCTCAGGACTCCCACCACCAGGTTCAGGAACAGTTATTGCTCCTGAACCAAAGGGGATAACTTCACTCAACTTCACTTGCACCATCACTAAACTGTTTCTACACCCATAGACTTACTTTCATGGAGTCTTCATCTCACGTTTCTGATACTGATTGCTTATTTATTTTTTTTATTATTATTATAGGTTTTATTTTTTTTCTCAGCTCAAACTGGTGAAACCTGAGGTACAGATATAGCCAAGCACACTCATTTGTCAGTTGTTAGGAACTTTTAGACTATCTAGCGGTACAAAATCAAGAGTGAACAGTACGTGAGAAGCTGCCCTTAAGTCAGGTGATACATGCTTTCAGGCTTTGGTATTTTCTTGACTGGTGAGGGGAGAAGGGAAATGTCTTTGGGGGGGAGGGGTGCGCACCATCCTTGATTATTTTGGCTGCCTTCCAAAGCCAGTGGTAAATGTAGACAGAGTCAATGGAGGGATGGCTGGTTTGCATGATTGGCTGGCTGCATTTACAGCTCTACAATTTTTTTTGTTGTTTTAAATGGGAGGAGCAGTTACAAGCTGTAATGCACCTGCGTAGGATTCTGATCAGAGCCATGGGCATACCAAACCTCAGCCTCCTGAGGAAGCAGAGTCAGGGGTGTGTTTTCTTGGTTGTAGAGTCAAGCCTGGGACAGGAACTACAGTGCCATTTATTTTTTAAGTATGTTTTAGAATTTTATAAATACAGTTTTTGAATCATTCCTTGAGTTTAGCGACCTTGTATGCTTGTGAAAATGTAAAATCGCAGGAGCCCCACAAGTGAGTTAAGTATTTCTTCACTTTTATAATTTATTATACCACATGGATAGCAGCTGACTTATTTACTCATTCATCATTGTTCAAGTTACATGCTCAATCTTTTTGGAAGGCTAATGCATTGATGATCTGAAATGTTTGCAGTATTCAGAAATATCAATTACAATATTCATTACTTGCTCAAAGCACATATCATGTATCTGACAAGCATGTCAATTTGATACAAGTTAGATACACACAATAGACACAAGAATATGAATGAAAGTAAAATCCAATAATTTTATAGTGTATATCAATTTGCATTATAACTAATAGCTTGTAAATTTTTTGTCCAGCCTGTACACAGAAGTGTTAATCATACATTTCATGCTTCATTTCTGACAAGAAGTTGAATTGTGGTCTTGTTCACTTTCTCCGTTTTATTAACTCCATTTCTCAAGCTGTAACTTTATAATTCTGCTGAACTGTATTTTGCATATATAGAGCAAAAGTAAAGCGACACTGCTTATGGATTGTTCGTCCTGCTCCCATAATGGAAGAGGCTACGCCAGAACCATTAGACTCAAAAAAAAAAAAAAAAAAGTAAAAGAATTCTTTCTTTCTCCCTAGGTCTCCCGTCCTATGATCCTCTCGTATCCCTTTTGCCAATCAACTTTCCAGCTCTTAGCTCCATCCCTCCCCCTCCTGCCTTCTCCTGTCATTTCGGATCTCCCCCTTTCAAATCTCTTACTATCTCTTTCAGTTAGTCCTGACAAAAGGTCTCGGCCCGAAACGTCGACTGTACCTCTTCCGAAATTTGCTGCCTGGCCTGCTGCGTTCACCAGCATTTTTTATGTGTGTTGCAAGAAAAAAAATCAGTTACTTCCCCAAGCTGTCAGGCTGATCGACACCTCCACCTATTAACCAACCCTCGCCTCCCCCCGCCATTGCAAACACATCATAAGGAAGAGAAGCAACACACATAAAAGTTGCTGGTGAATGCAGCAGGCCAGGCAGCATCTCTAGGAAGAGGTGCAGTCGACGTTTCAGGCCGAGACCCTTCGTCAGGACTAACTGAAGGAAGAGTGAGTAAGGGATTTGAAAGTTGGAGGGGGAGGGGGAGATCCAAAATGATAGGAGAAGACAGGAGGGGGAGGGATGGAGCCAAGAACTGGACAGGTGATAGGCAAAAGGGATACGAGAGGATCATGGCACAGGAGGTCCGGGAAGAAAGATGGGGGGGGGGGACCCAGAGGATGGGCAAGGGGTATATTAAGAGGGACAGAGGGAGAAAAAGGAGAGTGAGAGAAAGAATGTGTGTATAAAAATAAGTAACAGATGGGGTACGAGGGGGAGGTGGGGCATTAGCGGAAGTTGGAGAAGTTGATGTTCATGCCATCAGGTTGGAGGCTACCCAGATGGAATATAAGGTGTTGTTCCTCCAACCTGAGTGTGGCTTCATCTTTACAGTAGAGGAGGCCGTGGATAGACATGTCAGAATGGGAATGGGATGTGGAATTAAAATGTGTGGCCACTGGGAGATCCTGCTTTCTCTGGCGGACAGAGCGTAGGTGTTCAACAAAGCGGTCTCCCAGTCTGCGTTGGGTCTCGCCAATATATAAAAGGCCACATCGGGAGCACCGGACGCAGTATATCACCCCAGCTGACTCACAGGTGAAGTGTTGCCTCACCTGGAAGGACTGTTTGGGGCCCTGAATGGTGGTAAGGGAGGAAGTGTAAGGGCGACTGTAGCACTTGTTCCGCTTACACGGATAAGTGCCAGGAGGGAGATCAGTGGGGAGGGATGGGGGGGACGAATGGACAAGGGAGTTGCGTAGGGAGCGATCCCTGCGGAATGCAGAGAGATGGGGGGAGGGAAAGATGTGCTTAGTGGTGGGATCCCGTTGGAGGTGGCGGAAGTTACGGAGAATAATATGTTGGACCCGGAGGCTGGTGGGGTGGTAGGTGAGGACCAGGGGGACCCTATTCTTAGTGGGGTGGCGGGAGGATGGAGTGAGAGCAGATGTATGTGAAATGGGGGAGATGTGTTTCAGAGCAGAGTTGATAGTGGAGGAAGGGAAGCCCCTTTCTTTAAAAAAGGAAGACATCTCCCTCGTCCTAGAATGAAAAGCCTCATCCTGAGAGCAGATGCGGCGGAGACGGAGGAATTGCGAGAAGGGGATGGCGTTTTTGCAAGAGACAGGGTGAGAAGAGGAATAGTCCAGATAGCTGTGAGAGTCAGTAGGCTTATAGTAGACATCAGTGGATAAGCTGTCTCCAGAGACAGAGACAGAAAGATCTAGAAAGGGGAGGGAGGTGTCGGAAATGGACCAGGTAAACTTGAGGGCAGGGTGAAAGCTGGAGGCAAAGTTAATAAAGTCAACGAGCTCTGCAAGCGTGCAGGAAGCAGCGCCAATGCAGTCGTCGATGTAGCGAAGGAAAAGTGGGGGACAGATACCAGAATAGGCACGGGACATAGATTGTTCCGCAAAGCCAACAGAAAGGCAGGCATAGCTAGGACCCATACGGGTGCCCATAGCTACACCTTTAGTTTGGAGGAAGCGGGAAGAGCCAAAGGAGAAATTATTAAGAGTAAGGACTAATTCCGCTAGACGGAGCAGAGTGGTGGTAGAGGGGAACTGATTAGGTCTGGAATCCAAAAAGAAGCGTAGAGCTTTGAGACCTTCCTGATGGGGGGATGGAAGTATATAGGGACTGGACGTCCATGGTGAAAATAAAGCGGTGGGGGCCAGGGAACTTAAAATCATTGAAAAGTTTAAGAGCGTGAGAAGCGTCACGAACATAGGTAGGAAGGGATTGAACAAGGGGGGATAAAACTGTGTCGAGGAATGCAGAAACGAGTTCGGTGGGGCAGGAGCAAGCTGAGACAATAGGTCTGCCAGGACAGGCAGGTTTGTGGATCTTGGGTAGGAGGTAGGAACGGGAAGTGCGAGGTGTGGGAACTATAAGGTTGGTAGCAGTGGATGGGACATCCCCTGAGCGGATAAAGTCGGTGATGGTGTGGGAGACAATGGCCTGGTGCTCCTTAGTGGGGTTACGATGGAGGGGTAAATAAGAGGAGGTATCCGCGAGTTGTCGCTGTGCCTCGGCAAGGTAGAGGTCAGTACGCCAGACTACAACAGCACCCCCCTTATCGGCGGGTTTAATAATAAGGTTAGGATTAGTGCGGAGGGAGTGGAGAGCAGTGTGTTCCGAAGGAGTGTGGTTAGAATGGGGACAAGGTGCGGTGAAGTCGAGACGGTTGATGTCCCGTTGGCAGTTAGTGATAAAGAGATCCAGAGCAGGCAGAAGATGAGAGCAGGGTGTCCATGAAGGAGAGGAGGGTTGAAGACGGGAGAAGGGGTCATTGGTGGGGGTGGAAGAGTCCTTGCCGAAGAAGTAGGCTCGGAGACGGAGATGGCGGAAGAAAAGTTCCGCATCATGACGAACACGGAACTCGCTGAGGTGTGGGCGAAGCGGGACAAAGGTGAGGCCCTTACTGAGGACAGAGTGCTCTGCCTCCGACAGTTGAAGGTCGGAGGGGATGGTAAAGACCCGGCACGGATGAGAGCTGGGATCAGAGGGGGGAGGGGGGTGGCTGGGGGTGTCAATGGAGAGGGGAGGGTTGGGGTGAGAGGAAGATGGAGCCTCTGAGGACCCAGGAGCTGACGTTGGGATCTGAAGGAGATGGATTGCAGAGTATTGGTGGGGGGAGGGGAGACGGGAGTCACAATAGCAGCACATAAAGATGTAGCCTTTTATATATTGGCGAGACCCGACACAGACTGGGAGACCACTTTGCTGAACGCCTACGCTCTGTCCACCAGAGAAAGCAGGATCTCCCAGTGGCCACACATTTTAATTCCACATCCCATTCCCATTCTGACATGTCTATCCACTGCCTCCTCTACTGTAAAGATGAAGCCACACTCAGGTTGGAGGAACAACACCTTATATTGCGTCTGGGTAGTCTCCAACCTGATGGCATGAACATCGACTTCTCTAACTTCCGCTAATGCTCCACCTCCCCCTCGTACCCCATCTGTTACTTATTTTTATACACACATTTTTGCTCTCACTCTCCTTTTTCTTCCTCTGTCCCTCTGAATATACCCCTTGCCCATCCTCTTGGGTCCCCCCCCCTCCGTCTTTCTTCCCGGACCTCCTGTCCCATGATCCTCTCGTATCCCTTTTGCCTATCACCTGTCCAGCTCTTGGCTCCATCCCTCCCCCTCCTGTCTTCTCCTATCATTTTGGATCTCCCCCTCCCCCTCCAACTTTCAAATCCCTTACTCACTCTTCCTTCAGTTAGTCCTGACGAAGGGTCTCGGCCTGAAACGTCGACTGCACCTCTTCCTAGAGATGCTGCCTGGCCTGCTGCGTTCACCAGCAACTTTTATGTGTGTTGCTTGAATTTCCAGCATCTGCAGAATTCCTGTTGTTTGCATAAGGAAGAGAAAATCTGCAGATGATGGAAGTCCAAGAAACACACACAAAATGCTGGAGCAACTCAGCAGGCCAGGCAGCATGTACGGAAAAGAGTACGGTCAACGTTTCAGGCAAAGACCCTTTAGCAGGACTGGAGAAAACAAAGATGAAAAGTAGAATTAAAAGGTTGGGGATGGGAGGGAGAAACACAAGGTGATAGGTGAAACCAGGAAGGGAAGAGTGAAGTAAAGAGCTGAGAAGTTGATCGGTAAAAGAGATTGGGCAGGGACCCCCAACTCTCTTTCACCATTCCCCATCCCCTTTGCCCCTCTCATCTTATCTCTTTGCTTGCCCATTGCCTTCCTCTGGCACTTCTTCCCCCCTCTTCTTTCTTCTATGGCCTTCTGGCCCTCTCTTATCAGACTCCCCCTTCTCCAGCCCTATATCCCTTTTACCAATCAACTTCCCAGCTCTTTACTTCATCCCTACCCCTCCCGGTTTCACCTATCACCTTGTGTTTCTCCCTCGCCTCTCCCCACATTTTAACTCTACTTGTCATCGTTTTTTCTCCAGTCCTGCTGAAGGGTCTCAGCCCAAAATGTCAACTGTACTCTTTTCCATAGATGCTGCCTGACCTGCTGAGTTCCTTCAGCATTTTGTACGAGTTGACTGCAGACACATCGCTTAGTGTCACTTAATTTACATACAATCATCCTAT
This sequence comes from Mobula birostris, assembly GCF_030028105.1. Classification (NCBI taxonomy): domain Eukaryota; kingdom Metazoa; phylum Chordata; class Chondrichthyes; order Myliobatiformes; family Myliobatidae; genus Mobula; species Mobula birostris. The sequence continues at coordinate 50,564,005 of NC_092387.1, read as the reverse complement.
ATATAACAATCGCTTATACATTATGTTTTATAGGATTGCTTTCATACAGTGCCTTGTAAAAGTATTCAGCCCCCAACCCTTTGTTCACATGAATGAGTATTACAACTAGGGACTTCGATCAATTGAACTGAGAATTTTTATTTGTGATTCAGGTGCTCTATACACACACACACACACACACACACACACACACACACACACACACACACACACACACACACCCCCCCCACCCACCCAAAAAATAGGGAATATTGTCAAGCATGAAAAACTTTAAAAATTCAAAAACCGAAATGTCAGCAGTTCAAAAAGTATTCATCCCTGTTTGCACAGTACTTAGCTGAACCACCTTTCGCAGCTATTACAGCTAGTGGTCTCTTTGAATAAGTCTCTATTAGCTTTGCACAATGTGATGGAGCAAGATTTACACATTCTTCCTTGCAAAATTGCCTGGTTAGTTGGGGAGCAGTGGTGGACAGCAATCTTGAGGTCTTGCCAGAGATGTTTGATCAGGTTGGTCTGACATGGAGAAGAGGTACTTATTTTAGGAACAACACCTTATATTCCGTCTGGGTAGCCTCCAACCTGATGGCATGAACATCGACTTCTCTAACTTCCGCTAGGCCCCACCTCCCCCTCGTACCCCATCTGTTACTTATTTTTATGCACACATTCTTTCTCTCACTCTCCTTTTTCTCCCTCTGTCCCTCTGAATATACCTCTTGCCCATCCTCTGGTTCCCCCCCCCCCCCCCTTGTCTTTCTTCCCGGACCTCGTGTCCCATGATCCTCTCGTATCCCCTTTTGCCAATCACCTGTCCAGCTCTTGGCTCCATCCATCCCCCTCCTGTCTTCTCCTATCATTTTGGATCTCCCCCTCCCCCTCCAACTTTTAAATCCCTTACTCACTCTTCCTTCAGTTAGTCCTGACGAAGGGTCTCGGCCTGAAACGTCGACTGCACCTCTTCCTACAGATACTGCTTGGCCTGCTGTGTTCACCAGCAACTTTGATGTGTGTTACTTATTTTAGGTGATCCTCCAGTTTTCTACATCATCATATTGGGTAAGTTGGTAAGGTAATATACAGTATACAATAGAGGAAAGGTAGTGTAGTAATTACAAAGGGGATGAATACTTTTTCAGACTTCATTTTGTTTTTTTAATTTTAGTAAATTGTTGACAAGTTTTGGAATGTTTCTTTTGATTAGACGTGATGCGCAATGTTTTGTAGATTAGCTTCAAAAAATCCTATATCAATATATTTTAACTTTAGAAAATGCAACAGTAAAATGTGAACAAACATGAACCCTGATGAGGATTTCAGACCAAAACGTCGACTGTTTATTATTTTCCGTAGGTGCTCCCTGGCCTGCTGAGTTCTTCCAACATTCCGTGTGTATTGCAGTAAAATATGAAAATGGTTGTGCAGGCTAGGTACCTTTTCAAGGGACTGTATTTATATTTATTGTTCTTTTTTTCTTTGTGTTCTTTACACATTATGTTTTTTATGCTCCATCGAATCCAGAGTAACAATAATTTCATTCTCCTTTACACTCGTGTACTGAAGAATGACAATAAACAATCTTGAAATCCACACACTTTATTTTGTAATTTTCTGACTTCAAATGTTGGTTGAGTGTATCAAGCTGCTTACTTGCAAATTCAACTTGTGCTCATCGGAGGTTTAACCTATAATTCAAGCCTTGTCATGAAATCAGAGGCGAAGGATGTATAACTTTATCTACTTACCTAGCCTTAGAATTTTTATCTGTGGTTTGGAAATTGCAGGTGTTCTTACTGCACAAAATTGATTTGTATCTGGAATGGTGATTTACAATCTTTGAAATATGCATGTACAACACTGAAGAAATTGTTATTTGAATTATTACTCAATGAGATTAGCTCTATTGTGATTTGGGGATGTAGGGGGCAGCCACTGATGCCCTTGATGATGGTATTCTTTGCTATCCTCTGCAGCAATTTGTGTTCTATGACCCTAATGTTAGTTTACTCCATAAATTTAAGAAACCAAGCACCAATTGTAAACTTCCTAAGACATTGGAGCAAACTTGAACAACTCAACTCCAAACCATCCAGCCCTTTTACAGTATGGGCTTCCCAGTCTATGTGTGGAAAATTAAAATCTCCCACAATCATAACCTTGTGCTTACTACAAATATCTGCTATCTCCTTACAAATTTGCTCCTCCAATTCTTGCTCCCCATTTGGTGGCCTATAATGCACCCCCATAAGAATTACTGCACCTTTCCCACTCCTCAATTCCACCCAAATAGCCTCCCTAGACGAGCCCTCTAATATATCCTGCCAGAGCACCGCTGTAATATTTTCTCTGACAAGCAATGCAGCACCTCCCCCTCTTGTCCCTCTGATTCTGTCACACCTGAAGCAATTAAATCCAGTAATATTTAGTTGCCAATCACACCCCTCCTGTTTACTAATAGCTACTATATCATACTTCCAGGTATCAATCAATGCTTTAAGCTCATTCACCTTTCTTATAATGCTCCTAGCATTAAAATAAATGCATTTAAGAAATTTTCCACCTCTTTCTCTCTGTTTATCACTAACGGTGCAAACAACTATTTTCTTTTTCTTCCTTCCTCCCTACATCTGTTCCTACACTCTGGTTCCCCTCCCCCCTCATATCCAGTTTAAATCCACCGGAGCCCCTCTAGCAAACCTATCCGCAAGAATATTTGTTTCCCTGCAGTTCAGATGTAGACCGTCCCGCCGGAACAGATCCCACCTTCCCTGGAAAACTGCCCAATTATCTATAAATCTGAAGCCCTCCCTCCTGCACCATGTCTTCAGCCACGTGTTGATCTGCGCTATCTTACTATTTCTAAACCCGCCTGCACGTGGCACTGGTAGTGATCCTGAGATTGCTATCCTGGAGGTCCTGTCCTTTAACTTGGCGCCTAACTCCCTAAACTCACCTTTCAGGACCTCCTCACTCTTCCTAACCACGTCATTGGTCCCTACATGGACCACGACATCCGGCTGCTCACCCTCCCTCTTGAGAATACCGAGAACTCGATCCGAGATATCGCGGACCTTGGCATCAGGGAGGCAACAGACCATCCGGGATTCTCGATCTCTTCCATAGAACTCTTATCTGTCCCCCTAACTATGGAATTCCCTATCTCTACTGCTCTTCTCTTTTCCCTCCTTCCCTTCTGAGCTGAGGGTCCCATCTCGGTGCCAGAGACGCAACCACTGCAACTTGTCCCTGGTAGGTCGTCCCCATCAACAGTATCCAAAACAATGTACTTATTATTGGTGGGAATGGCCACGGGGCTCCTCTGCTCATTCTGTCTATTCCCCTTCCCTCTCCTGACAGTCACCCAGCTACCTGTCTCCTGACTCTTAGGGGTGACTATCTGCCTGTAACTCCTCTCTATTTCTGCCTCTGCCTCCTGAATGATCCGAAGTTCATCTAGCTCCAGCTCCAGTTCCCTAACTCAGTTTGTCAGGAGCTGCAGCTGGATGCACCTTTTGCAGGTGTAGTTGTCAGGGACTAAATTCTGCTCGCCTTGATTTCCCACATCCTGCAAACGGAGCACTCAACTGCCCTAATTGCTGCCTCCATTGCCTACTCTTAAGGTAATTAGATTTATTAAAGGAACTTACCCAACCTTACCTCACTTGGAGTGAAGCTCTTCCTCAGCCCCTGAGCGCCGAAGCCTCAGGAGCCAACGCCTTCCTACTCTGTCTCCCTCTACTCTGTCGCCCGCTCCGATAATCTGCTCTCTTTTAAACACTCCCACTGCCTTACGGTCCGACTTACACACACTTGCGCAGTCGTGCCCCGTTCAGCTGCCGAAGAAAATGACTGACTTCCACAAACTGCTCTCTTTTAAACACTCCCCTGCCTCAGGGTCCGACTTAGACGCGCTTGCGCAGTCATGCCCCCTTCAACTGCCGAAGAAAATGATCTTAGCTAATTTGCTATCCCTCTTAACCTTATTCTCCGGCCTTCTCACCATAGCCATTTATGCCCTTACTAATCCTACAGCTGTCAGTGACAGTGAATTCCACTGATTCACCACCCTCGAAAGAAATTCCTCCTCACCTCTTTGAAAATGGGGATCTGTCGATTCTGAGGCGATGCCTTCTGGTCCAAGACTCCCCCCAATATAGTCTGCAAGGATGACCAGCCAACTGTCACTTTTATTCTCCATGCCATTTCCATTCTGTTCTATCTCTGGTCTTCACACTGTGAGCTTGAGGAATAGCATCTCATCGTTAACATTGAGCTCTTTAGCCTTCAGGACTTTATGTTGAAATCAACAATTTCAAGAAACCAGCTTTTCAAGTTTTTCAGAGCACACCCTGGATATTTCACCTGTAACAGCAGCAGGTAGCAATAACACGATAGGTCAACAGTTTTTTTTAATGACTTGTGCTTGGTATTCATAGGTATTAATAAGTATTCATTATTCAAATATTTACTTTTACTAAATTCAGCCTTTTAATTTCAGGTGTACATTAATGCTTCACATTGTTGCCTTCTATTTCATATTCTAGACATACCCTCTGTTCTTCAAATTTATGTAATTCCTCCACAAATTATTGGTGCTAGCCATCTCAACTATTTCGAGTTCCACATTCTGAACACCCTGAAAATACCCTTGAAATACCTTGGATTTAATAGTGAGTGAAAACTAGTTTTTGAATAGAGAACAAGGTTGGAATGAACGGGTTTATTTCAGGTTGAAGAATGTAAGTAGTGGACTGTCCCCGGAATCAGTTAGTGGTCTTAGATTATTTATTATTTACTTCAATGATCTGGAGAAGGAAGTTAAATAAAAGGTATCCAAGTTGGCCTGTGATGTGATAATGGGTCAAAAGGCAAGTTTCAATGAGGATATTGTGCTGTTTATTGCAAAGGGGTTGGAGTTCAGGAAGAAAGAAGTATAAGACATAGGTGCAGGTTTAGGACATTCAGCCCATTGGGTCTGCTCTGCCATTCGATTATGACTTCATTGATTTTCCCTCTCAATCTCATTTTCCTGCCTTCTCCGTATAACCTTTGACGTGCCTATAATCAAGAACCCATCAATGCCTGCTTTAAATATACCCAATGATGCGTTCTCCACAGCCAATTATGGCAATGAATCTTGCAGATTCACCAACCTTTGGCTAAAGAAATTTCTGTTCATCTCTGTCCTAAAGCAATGTCCTTAAATTCTGAGCCAGTGCCCTCAGACCCTGGATTCTCCAAATGTTAGAAACATCCTCACCACATCCACACTATTCAATATTCACCTTTCAGTATTCAGTAGATTTCAATGAGATTGCCCCCTCATTCTTCTGAACTCCAGCGAGTACAGGCGCAGAGCTATCAAATGCTCTTCATATATTAACTCTTTCATTCTTGAGAATAAAACCCCCTCTGTCCTTCTCCAGTGCCAGAATATCTTACATTGGGGGCTCAGAGATGCTCACAATACTCCATATCTGGTCTGACCAATGTTTTATAAAACCTCAGCATTATGGATCACCTCTGACTTTTGTAAATGATTTTCTGTCTTAGGAGCGTGTTGGTGACCACTTGAATGATGTTCCCATAATTAATCGAGATCATATTGTCAGATTTTGTAACTTTACGCTCTATTTGAGAACAAATTTCACTGTATCATACTGTTTCGTGGTAGAAAACAAGGAGACTAGTGAATATTGGACTGGTTTGTTCATTAGCCTGCAGTTGTCTAGAGAATTGGCATCTGTAATATTCTGCTTGGCTTATAAGAGAAGCTGAAGGTCACTTGATGATGTATGTGACCCACTGGTCCACTGCTGGATTGTCCATTGATTCCAGTGGCAGAACACAGATACACTAAAGAGAGCAGCTACATACAAAGCATGTTTAACCATCAGAGATAGCTTTAACAAGAAGCATCTGTTTTTCCATCAGAGATAGCTTTAACAAGAAGCATCATACAACCCCTTGCATTGGAATAAGTTTCCTCAGTATGAATTAAAAAAAGGGCTGAGAGGTGACCTTCAATTTGACCTGCATTTCTTAGGTTAAAAACATGGTAATTTTAAGACCATAAGATATAGAAGCAGAAGTAGGCCATTTGGCCCATTGAGTCTGCTCGGCCATTCAATCATGGACTGATCCAATTCTTCCAGTCATCCCCCTCCCCTGCCTTCTCCCCATACCCTTTGATGCTCTGGCTAATCAAGAACCTATCTATCTCTGCCTTAAATGCACCCAAAGACTTGGCCTCCACAGCTGCTTGTGGCAAGAAATTCCACATATTTAGCACCCTCTGACTGAAGTAATTTCTCCGCATCTCAGTTCTAAAAGAATGTTCTTCAATCCTGAAGTCATGCCCTCTTGTCCTAGAATCCCCTACCATGGGAAGTAACTTTGCCATATCTAATGTGTTCAGGCCTTTTAACATTTGGAATGTTTCTATGAGATCCCCCCTCATTCTCCTGAACTTCAGGGAATACAGCCCAAGAGCTGCCAAACGTTCCTCGTACGGTAGTCTTTTCATTTTCTACAAAACAGGGTTTATTTAAACTTATTTTAACAATAAACATTTTCTCCTCAAACAAATTTTCTGATGGTCAAAAGACATATACAAGTTGAAATTCTTTAAGATCCTTGACAGCAGTGACATGTCAGAAGGATGTTCTGTGGTAGGGGAATAGGATCTGATATCTGAAGCTAAGTTTCACTTGCTGCCTATTTCATTTGATAGGTAACTCCTAGGTATGACATGTCAGCTTAATCTGTATCCAGAATTGGTTAATGCACCACAAGTGAAGAATATGGGCAGATAGCACTTAATTACTTCATCCTCACCAGTAACCTGCTTTTGTTGTTTGTACTTCAAGCCTTCCTGCAAAAAAAAGTTGCAAATCTAGTTTATTTTTGTTGTTACATTTTCTTTCTAAAAAGGTTTACCAAATTAGAAATATTGCAAGTACACTTTACAAAAACATGCACAAAATGCTGGAGGAACTCAGCAGGTCAGGCAACATCAGTAGAGGGGAATAATCAGTCAGCATTTCGGGTCAAGAGTCTTCATCTTGAATACAATTTACATTTTATTGATAAAGAACATGACTGCAAATATTAACAGATTTTGGATGTTGGAATAGGGATCAATTCATGGACATTAAGTTTTTCCATAATAATTTACTACATGTATTTGTCCACATTGCAAACTTCCAGTCCACTGAACGATTATGAATTCCATTGCATTGAAAGATGATCGAAGTCTTTTCATTAGGAAACATGACTTACGTAGAACACACCTCTGTTTTACCTTTCTTAGTAGATGATGCATTTGCCAGGTTGCAATGTAAGGAAGACTCACACTTTACATTGAAAATAGGAAATTTGAACAAAGAACTGAGGTTGAAGACTGTAGTAGGGGATGTGTCTAGTGCTGGGGGAGCAAAAGGATAGGTAGCCAAATATGTGGAAGGGCATGTAAAGCATTGAGAAGGATATCATTGTTATGTATTCATGTATATTTTGACCATTACGGATTGCTGTCAAGCTTCCCTGTGTATTATGTATTGGACGTCATGTGAGAAGGGATTCTGGTTAAATGACCTACAAGTAAAATAGCTGCACATTTGTTTCTTGCCTCTGCATCTCTCGTGTGTGTTATTAATGGCCGCTCAGCTTCCCAGTACCACAAACATACCAATCATTAAGTTAAGTATTGAGGAGAAGGGTTTTTCATTTAACAGGTTTTTCAGGTTCTAAGTTCAGACAAAGCTCATGTTAAAATTTCTCCTGCTGATAGGGCTGTAGCAAGACCCTATAAAGTTGTCTACATTGGAAACTGTGAATTTGTACAATGCCCTTTTGAGATGGCCAAGTAGATATCCTAACTGTGTGTTTAAAAAAAAAAAGAATAATATAAAGGCAGAATTGTAAAGACTTACAGGAATCTTTGAAGATGAAATGTTTTAATGTGTTCTTCCAGTTGCCTGGTAGGTAGCTGTTGATCCCAGGGGATCATAGGTTTGCGCCTCTAGTGGACTGTGTCTTCTCCAGAGCGCAAGCCTGGGTGGGAAGATTTGAAGAACTGGCTGTTGCCCAAGCAGCGGGTTCCTCCTCCCCACATCACTGATGTAGTCCAGGGGAGGGGCAAGCGCCGATACAGCTTGGCACCAGTGTCATTGCAGAAATTGCCAGAATGAAGTTGTAAACAACCTCAAACTGCCTTAGGGACTCCGGCTCCAGATTTCTTCCTCTGGCTTTACTCCCGAAGCCTTTGCCATGGGTGGATAAGGCCACAAGGCAGCTGAGGTTTAAAATCAGAGCTTTTAATCTAGGCGGGCTGCTGTCCAAGGCTGACATGCCCTACCTGCCTGAACCAGTTGCTTATCCAAATGAAATTACAAGATAGTTGTATGCTGTACAATAATGTATAATTTTTAAAAATTTGTCTTCAGAGCTCATGCAGAAGCTGCTGCGTCAGTGAAACAGATTCCCAAAACTGGTTCCTCTGGAGTAGAAGAGCAAAAAGATGGTGGAGAGGCTGTAAAGCCACAGGAAGAGGATGGACAAAGTGAAAAAAAGAAGCGGAGAGGATTCAGAGATCGGAAGGTATATTTATATTGATAGAGTCAAGTTCAAGTTTATTGTCACAGGTGTACCTGCACAGGGTATATGTTAATATCATGTATTTTTTTAAAACTTGCCATGGATGGTTTTTCTTCATAAATTGGTCTGGAGGGTCAGGGTTAGTGTGTCACTCATGCAAAAACATCAGATTTGAAGCTGTTTGCCCACACACACACACTCCCTAAGGATGTCCTAGCTACTTTGTAGGCTAGTACCCAAGATGGAGCTGACTAGATTTACAACCTTCTGCAGCTTCTTTCAGCCCTCCATACCAGACAGTGATGCAGCCTGTCAGAATGCTCTCCATGGTACAATTATAGAAGTTTTTGAGTGTATTTGTTGACATGCCAAATCTCTTCAAACTCCTAATGAAGTATAGCCGCTGTCTTGCCTTCTTCATAACTACATCGATATGTTGGAACCAGGTTAGATCTTCAGAGATCTTGACACTTGAAGCTGCTCACTCTCTCCACTTCTGATCCCTCTATGAGGATTAGTATGTGTTCCTTCATCTTACCCTTCCTGAAGACCACAATCGGCTCTTTCCTCTTATTGATGTTGAGTGCCAGATTGTTGCTGCAGCACCACTCCACTAGTTGGCATATCTCACTCCTGTATACCCTCTCGTTTTCACCTGGGATTCTACCAACAATGGTTGTATCGCCAGCAAATTTATAGATGGTATTTGAGCTATGCCTAGCCACGCAGTCAAGTATATATAGAGAGTAGAGCAGTGGGCTAAGCACACACCCCTGAGATGCGCCAGTGTTGATCGTTAGTGAGGAGGATATGTTACCACTAGTCCACACAGATTGTGGTCTTCCGATGAGGAAGTCGAGGATCCAATTGCAGAGGGAGGTACGGAGGCCCAGGTTCTCAATCAGGATTGTGGGAATGGTGGTATTAAATGCTGAGCTATAGTTGATGAACAGCATCCTGACGTAGGTATTTGTGTTGTCCAGGTGGTCTAAAGCCGTATGGAGAGCCATTGAGATTGTGTCCGCCATTGACCTGTTGTGGCGATAGGCAAATTGCAATGGGTCCAGGTCCTTGCTGAGGCAGGAGTTCAGTCTAGTCATGACCAGCCTCTCAAAGCATTTCATCACTATCGATGTGAGTGTTACCGGGTGATAGTCATTAAGGCAGTCCATGTTATTCTTCTTAGGCACTGGTGTATAATTATTGTCTTTTTGAAGCAAGTGGGAATTTCCACCCGTAGCAGTGAGAGGTTGAAAATATCCTTGAATACTCCCTCTAGTTGGTTGGCACAGGTCTTCAGAGCCTTACCAGGTACTCCATCAGGACCTTCCGCTTTGCGAGTGTTCACTCTCTTTAAAGACAGCCTAAAATCAGCCTCTGAGACGGAGATCACAGGGTCATCAGGTGCAGCAGGGATCTTCACAGCTGTAGTTGTGTTCTCCCTTTCAAAGCATCCACAAGATGTTGCCACTTGCATATTAACAGGAAACATAAAATTCTACAGTACATTATAGGTCCTTCAGCCCAGAGTGTTATGCCTACCATTTAACCTACTCTAAGATTAATCTAACTCTCCTCTCCCACATTGCCCTCCATGTTTCTATTATCCATGTGCCTTTCTAAGAGTCTCAAAATGGACCTAATGTATCTGCTTCTACCACTACCCCTGGCAGGGCATTCCTTACATTCACCACTCTCTGTGTAAAAGAAAAAACTTATCTCTGACATTTCTTCCCCACCCCATATTTTCCTTCAGTCAGTCTAAAATTATGCACCCTTGTGTTAGCCATCGCCACCCTAATTCTCTAGCAATCCCAGAGTTGACTATCTTATGTTGAATTGATGCCGTTGTTGTTAACAACTGAAAGTGCAGTTCAGAAGAAAAGATGTATACATTATATTTGTTTTTTCAAAACTATGCACTTGATGTGTTTTATTAATATTGGACTTCTCATTCATTCACTAGATGTAGTATATCTTTGCTTACACTGTATTTTAGATGTGAATTATTATTGGGTTTCTCATCAATGACAGTACGAGCTACATTTTGTTAAGATCCAAATTATGTTGCTAGGTGATTTTCATATTTGAAAACTAGTTTTTGAACCTTAATGTACTTTCATTCTAACAAGTTCTGCCAGACCACCTTTCATAGTTACTCATGTTAGTAATTAGAGCAGGCTGCATTTAATATGACATTGCGTTCCTAAACAGATCAGATGCAGAAAAAAACTGATCAGTTGCAGTTGAGTGCTTTTATGTGCAGCCATCCATTGCACATTATTTATTGAATCATGTTCCACATTTTTGTCTTTTAGTGCCATTTTGTGGAATTCCATTTCAAGTTTTAGTAATTTGGCTTTTTCAAAACGATTTCTTTTTTACTTGTCTCATTTGAGGTAGTACATAAAGCATGCCCAGTATTAAGATACTATTTGCACTAATGAGCTTCAATCGGCAGGCCTCATCAAGTATATTTCTGACACAAAACACCCAATCTTCTCCAAGCTCCTTTGTGATAAGAATTTACTAGGTGGACAGTAGTAATAATTCAAGGAATCCAAGCAGGCTTTGACAAAATCTAAGGTTCCTACCAACTTATTTTCCCTGGTCCACGACCACACAAATTAGTGAAAGAGCTTTCAGAATGGCAAGTTCAGGGCACCCCTTCATGCACAAGCAAAGCCAGAGCATGAATGCAGAAGCAGTGTACAATCCCTAAGCTACATAGCTGCCTGCTCTAACAAATACTTCTTCTTCAGAGCCTGCTAGTCCTACTCTGGGTTCATCACCACCTCAGAATGCAGAAAATTAAACTGTAAGGAAATTATTCTTGACCTAAGTGAAGACTAATTCTCATAGTTATTGAAGAATAAAAGACTAGGTGTGATTTTTGAGCCAATTGTAACCTGTTTCTTCCTGTAACCGATATTATAATTTCATCTCTTGTTCTTTTTCAGGTAATGGAATATGAGAATCGAATTCGGGCTTACTCTACTCCGGATAAGATATTCCGATACTTTGCAACATTGAAGATCATCAGTGAAAATGGAGACGCTGAAGTGTTCATGACCCCCCAAGATTTTGTTCGATCTATAACACCAAATGAAAAACAGCCAGAGAGTAAGTTGAAAAATAACAATTGGGTTAACATTGATCAAAAACTACTTGAAATGAACATAAATGTTTCTATAGTAGCCATGAATCTACAGTAGTCAATGAATTCTATTCTTGACGCTCATAACAGAGCTAACTGTAGCTGACTTGGTTATTTGTAGGATAGGGATGTGTGAGAGAGAGAAACTGTTAACATGAAGGTATAAGTTTCTTTGTTTTAATCTGTGGCCAAGTAATCAGTGTTGGCCGTTTGGCTCCTTATTGACTCTACTAGGTGTGCCCATGAGAAGATTGAGGCCCTCCATTAGTCAGGGTCGACCATGGATGAAGCGTCCTAACTATCTATGTTATATATGCAAGCCAGGGCAGCACAAAATGGAGAGGAAGCTGTTGCTCTTGCAGCAGGCTCCCCCACTCCATGCAGCTGATAAATCCAAAGGAACAGCATCAGTGGTATCGCAGGAGTTGCCAGTCAGCATTGAACTCAACATAGTGATTCCTACACTGGATTTTTTTCCTCTGTTTACTCACAAGGTCTTCCCCATGAATGGGTATATCCACAAGGCAGCAGAGGAGTGAGTTCAGAAATTTCATTCTCCTAGATTAGCTGCCAACAATGAGTGAGGAGCCCCAGCTGCCCAAAGTGACTGGTTTTAAGGTGCCAGTAACCCCTTCTCATTCAGTAGAAGCTGTTCCGCTGGGCTTAGTAGCTAGGCCTCACATGAAGTCCAGGAGCTGGACTTGGTTGTCAGAGGCTATTTGAGATGCACAACATTGGGATCATATAATGGGTAGTGGGAGCATAACCACGCTACCCATTTCTTCCCCACCCCTCCCCCAGCAATGACAGCCTTGGTGAACTCATTGTATGTTCAAAAAAAGTGAATGACTGTTTCTGTCATTCACTTTTAATCAGGTTTGTTAAAGCTGTGATCTCTGTACTGTTGATACTTTGTGTTATATTTTGTAACTTGAAAACATTAAACTAATTCAAAGGAAAACTAGAGAGGCAAGAGATATAGTCTGTAATGGATCATTTAAATAAACAGCAATACTTAATCAACTAGTATTTACAATATTGTTCAACTATTACTGAAATAATAAATGCTCAACCTGCTTAGCTATAAACTCCAACTCAATAGAGAATGCATCTCAACCACATACACAGTATACTATATAATACATCTACTATATACAGACATCCTCAGCATAGTAAACAGTAAATTGTCCTATTCATGTCTAAAGATTTAATTGTTGGAGAGGATTTCTTAATCTTGGGGGATAACGCCTTTGCTGATCAGGAGGATCACTCTGCTTGGCAGGTGACACTTGTGCTGTGAAACAATCTCAAGTTCTGGGGCCTCCTCCACGATGATTGTAGGAATTGACTCTGAGACTGCAGGAAGTGGTTCTGACAGTGGTAGCCACCTTTCTTCTGGAACAATTGACTCTGCTTTCCATGACTGATGGATATGTTGTCTCCAGATGATATCAGACGCAATCTCCACTATGAAGGCGAGTGGTCCAGTTTAGTCCTTAATCTTTCCAAGTACCCATTTTTAATCACCTCTGTAATCCCTCGCAAGGACTACTTGTCCAGGAATGAAACATCAAACCTCCTTGTTTGAGGAGCCTTCAGTTTGTCTCAGCTGTTTGTCCTGTGTACTCCTGAGATTGGGTTTAAAGAAATCCTTATGTGAACACAGGGACAACCCAGGGACAGCGTAGCTGGTGAGTTGTTGGTTGTGGAGTGTGTTGCATTACAATATGCAAAGAGGAAATTGACAAGCTTCTGATTCAGTGTTCTGCTGATATTGCTTACAACGTGTTCTTTAGACTCTGAATAAACCTTTCCACCAAGCCATTTGTAGCTGGGTGGTACGGTACAGATGTAATATGTCTTACTCCATTCATTTTTAGGATGACTGAAACTGTTCCGCCTCAAACTGGTCCATTGTCACTGACTAAGTATTCTTGAACTCTAGTCCTTGCTACGAGGCTTCTCAATACATCAACAGTGTGTGAGTCTGTAGTGGAGGCTATTGGGAACACTTCTGGCTATTTTGTAGCTGTATCCACTACTACCAAAAAAAATGTGCCCATGAGTGGTCCTGTAAAACTCACACGAATCCTGTGCCAAGGCCATGCAGACCATTCCTAGGGACGGTGAGTCTCTGCTCTTGGCATCTTCTGGATGTGTTGGCACCTGCGCAGTGCAAGGCAAGCTGCTCGATTTGCTGATCAATTCCAGGCCCAGGTGACTGGCATTTAGCTGCTCCAACACTTAGCTCTCAGCCTGGATGGTACAACTCTCAGTTCCCACATAAGGCAACGTCCGTCAAGGACAAGTTCATTCTGACACTGATAATATGGGGGAACTGGAGTTCCTGCTGCATATTCCAGTTATCTTGGGTGGCTATATAGACCTCAGACAGTATAGGGCCTTTTCTGGTTCCTTTTTGAATCATATCTGCTCTAATTGGGAGACTTTTGACTTGCATTAGGGAGAATACATCAAGAGTAGTGTCCTATTTTGTAAAAATTTTCCAGTATTTTTTTTCATGTTTACTAATCCATGATTAGATGTCCTCTTGAATTCAGGCTAGTAATTGTGTCCTCCCAGAAACAGAGTCCATCTCTGCATTTGTGCTGCTGCTATTAGTGGAACACCCTTCTGTGGACTGAAAGTGGACACGAGTGGTTGGTGATCGGTAACGAGGGTAAACTCCTCTCCCATACAAGTACCGGTTGAAAGTTTTACACCCCAAACCAGACTCAAGGCATCTCTGTCAATCTGTGTGTAATTTTTCTCTGCAGTGGTAAGAGAACTTGATGCAAAGGCTATGGGGCACTTACTTCCATCACCCATAATATGTGATATGACTGCACGTATACCGTAAAGCGAGACATCACAGGCAAGCTTCACTGGATGTTGTGGATCATAATGTATGAGTACAGTGTCTGATGTCATCATTTCCTTTGCTTTTGAAAGCCACCTCACACTGCTTTGTCCATTGCCATTTCTCCCTAATCTGCAATAGTGAGTTCAAGGGTTAGAAGACAGTAGTCATGTTTGGCAGAAACCTGTTATAGTAGTTGACAAATCCTAAAAAGGACTGCAACAATAACGCATCCTTTGGCCTCGGGGCATCCACCACTGTTTGAATTTTCTCAGCACACTTGTGTAATCCTTGTGCATCCATGATGTGACTGTAGTCAATCATCTTTTGTTTAAAGAATTCATAAATGTGTTGTGCTCTGAACCCATCACATTATAATCTTTTTAAAACTGTCTTGAAGTTTTGGAGATGATCCTCATCACCCTTACTGGTCAAAAAAACAACCTGTCCCTCAATGTCGCAAAAACAAAGGAGCTTGTTGTGGACTACGGGAGATATGGAAACAGTCTAGCCCCTATTGACGTCAATAGATCTGGAGTTGAGAGGGTAAACGGCTTTACATACATATCACCGAGGATCTCACGTGGTCTGTACATATCAGCTGTGTGGTGAGAAAGGCACAACAGCGCTTCTTTCACCTCAGATTGTTGAAGAAGTTTGGTATGGGCCCCTAAATCCTAAGAACTTTCTACAGGGGCACAATTGAAAGCATCCTGACTGGCTGCATCACTGCCCAGTATGGAACTGTACTTCCCTCAATCACAGGACTCTGCAGAGAATGGTGAATGGTGTGGACAGCCCAGCACATCAGTAGATGTGAACTTCCCACTATTTAGGACACTTACAAAGACGGGTGTGTAAAAAGGGCCCGAAGGATCATTGGGGACCTGAGTTACCCCGACCACAAACTGTTCCAACTGCTACCATCCGGGAAACGGCATAAAAGCCAGGACTAACAAGCTCTGGGACAGCTTCTTCCACCAGGCCATCACACTGATTAATTCATGCTGATACAATAGTATTTCTATGTTATATTGACTGTCCTGTTGTACATACTATTTATTATAAATTACTACAAATGCACATTACACATATAGATGGAGACATAACATAAAGATTTTTACTCTTCTTGTATATGTGGAAATGAAGTCAATTCAATTCAATCCAGGTAGCACTGAGTGGCCAGGCAGCCTTGCAGCACCCGGTCTATAGCTTTCTGCCGAAGTGCAGGGGCAGATGCTACTTCAGAAATCAGCATATTATAGAAATGAGAGATTATTGTGGGAAACACTTTGGATTTTTTTTTCCACCTCCATCTGTAACTAAGCTTCAGCTAAGTCCACTTTGCTGAAGTGTTTTCCTCCCAAAAAGTTTGCAAATATGTACTCTATCCGGGGCAGAGGGTAATGATCTATTTTCAGTACTGTTTTGATGGTCAAAATCACCACCACCTGAAAATCACCACAGATCCTGACAGGCCCATTTTTCTTGGCTACTGGGATCACTAGCATTGCCTATGGGCTCCACTTAACCTTGGAAAACTTTTCTGCAGCCTCTATGTGATCTAGCTTACTGACTACTTTATCAAGGATGCTATAAGAAACCGCATAAGCTTTACACAACTTGAGTGTGGCATTTTCATTTAACAGTGTTCTACCCTTGATATGTTTGAGTTTTCCATTGTCATCCTTGAACACTGCTGCAACATCATCCAGTAGCTTTCTTAATTCACTTTCAGTTAGCTTCGTTGCAGGAGATGTGGCATGCAATTAGCGGATGGATCTCCAGTCAAGTTGTAGTTGTCTCAGCCATCATATCCCCACAATGCTGGTCCTCCTGTTTTTACCACATGGAAGCTCAATGTGGCTTGTTGGTCATTGCATTTTACTGTCATAAATGTCATTCCCACAGGAGTTATTTTTTCTCCAGTAGAAGTTCTTAGTTGAATATCTGCAGGCTTCAGTTCGGTATCTTTGAAATGCCATTCAAACTCATTTTGTGGAATGACTGAAATAATCAAGTGAATGTCCAATTCCTTTTTAATTAATTTGCCATTCACTTCTGGTGTAAACCATATTGCTTGTCTTCTACTAGTTTTCACATTGTATATCTCTACGCTACCCAGTCTTGCGTCACTCTCAACATTATCAGATTTTTCATCAATAGCATGCAGACTAGTGCTGTTTTTGAAGCTGCATCTTGGCTTTTTCTTTTCTCTGTCAGTCCATTTATTTTTGTCTGCCAGACATGGTCTTTGTATGTGTCCTACTTTGTTGCATTTTCTGCATATTTCACCTTTAAACTTGAGTTGGTCTGGTGTATGTGAGCCCCTGCCACAAGTGTAGCACAATTTGTTTACTCAAGTTGGTTTGTGTTAAGACATTGCAATTTTGTTCATGCTTACCTTCATTTTTGAGTGTAACTCAATAGTGTCTCTGTCTACTGTTTCCATTGATACAGCAATTTCAACTGCTCTTTTAAATATAAGCTGTGCTCAAGTTAGGAGCCATTTTTGAATGCTTTCTTGTAAGGTTCCACAAACTGAGTGATCTCTTGGTGCATTATTAAGCCTATCATTGAACTAACAATGCTCAGGCAACCTTTTCAATTCAGCCACATATGCTGAAATGGACTCCCCTTCCTTTTGATTCTGCTTATGAAACCTAAAGTTTAATGAAACAACCACAATATAATTTATTATTAACATCCTATTGAAGGATATTTGCTTAAATTAAAAAGTCAGTTTTATATTTTTGGGGATAAAAATAATAAGCTCTTAGCTTCCCAATTAAGGGCTGCTAGAGCTAAAAGACAAATTTTAAATATTCGTAAAGGTAATGGAGATATAGTAAGTAATTATGAAGATATTAATAATATTTTTCAGGATTTTTATTCCGATCTTTATAAATCTCAGTTTCCTGTAGATCCCTCCAAAGTGAAGGCTTTTTAATATAAGATTAAATTTCCTCAAATTACTGCTGAAGATCAACAGACCCTTGATGCTCCAATTGTTGAGCATGAAATTCAGAAAGCTATATGGTCAATGCAATCAGGTAAAGCTCCTGGACTGGATGGTTATTCAGTAGGATTTTACAAAAAAAAATTGAAAAATTACTTTCTCCATACCTTTTGGAAATATTTCATCTTTTTAGGAAGCTTCTGTTTCTTTAATCCTTAAGAAATATAAAGATCCTACTGAATGCTCATCTTATTGACCTATTTCATTATTAAATGTGGATGCATTCCAAATGGTTAGCCATTATCTTAGAAAGAATTGTGAATTCTTTTAAATATTTGGGTATTACCATTACAAAAAAATATGAAGATCTTTATAAACCTAATGTAGTTCCTTTATTGGACTCTATGAAACAATTATTTTCTAGATAGAATCCTCTTACACTTTAATAGGTCGTATTCATGCTGTGAAAATGATGATATTACCTAAAAAAATTTTTTGATCAAATTGATTCAACTATTTCGTCCTTTATTTGGAATAATAAAAAAACCAAGAGTTAATAAGTTTCATTTACAAAAATCCAGAAAAAAAGGTGGACTTGTGCTACCTAATTTAAGATTGTATTATTGGGCTGTTAATATTCAACAACTATGTTTTTGGGTATATTGGCTCGATAAGAGCCAAAAACCAGCTTGGATTGATTTGGAATTGAAAGCTATTAAACAATTTCATTTAACTTCATTATTAGGAGCTCCGTTACCTTTACAACTTGCTAAAATTCCCAATTTAAATCTCTATCCTGTTATTAAACAGTCCTTACAGATTTGGTTTCAGTTTCGCAACTCTTTTAATTTTAAACAATTTAAATTGTCTAGCCCTGTATTTCGAAGTTTGCTATTTAAACCTTCATTTACTGATCCCATTTTTCTTTTATGGAGAAATAAGGGGATCTGTTCTTTTGCAGATTTATTTAGTGATGGTCGATTGATGACTTTTGAAGTGTTAATTAGCAGATATTCTCTCTCTCATACACATTTCATGCAATATTTTCAGGTTAGACATTTTTTACAGAATTATGTTTCTATGTTTCCATCTGTGCAAGAATCTGATTTGTTGGATACTATTTTGAATATGAATCCTTTAGTGAGAGGTTCCATTGGTAGAATTTATAATTTATTTTTACTACAAAAAGATAACCTCTCACTAAAGATTAAACAAGATTGGGAGAGAGAACTTAATATGACTTTTCTCAACGAAGATTGGTTGCGAGTTCTGAAAATGGTTAATTCTTCTTCAATATGTGCCAATCATTGTTTATTTCAATTTAAAATTGTTCACCATTATTATTTAACAAAGGAGAGGCTATCCAAAATATTTCCTAATATAGACAATTATTGTGATAGGTGTAAAAATGAAGTAGCTACTTTGTCACATATGTTCTGGTCATGTCCCTCATTAAAATCTTTTTGGAAATCTTTATTTTCTACAATTTCTAAAGCTTTGAAAATTAATTTACAACCTAATACATTGACTATTCTATTTGGAATAGTTCTGCATCATATTCAGGGTAGTTCATTTTCAAACCAACATGTAAGTGCATTCGTTACATTGTTGGCAAGAAGGGCTATTTTATTGAAGTGGAAAGATACCTCTGCTCCTACACTAATTCAATGGTTTTTCCAAGTAATGTTATGTCTTAGTTTGGAAAAAAATTAGAAGTAGAACTTTTGATCCCCGATTCGATTTTGAGAGAAGGTGGGGCTCTTTTGCCAAATTATTATCATTTAATTTGAATTAATTTATATGGTTTCCCTTCGAATTTTATGTTATATAAATGTGATTTGGCGTTTTTTTTTCTCATATATAGATGATTGTAAGACGTATTGCTCCGGGAGTTGGTTCCCAATGGTGTTTTTTTTTGTAGTTGGTGGGTTTTTTTTTAGTTAGTTGGGGTTCTCTTTTTTTCCTCCTTTTTCTTATATAAATTTTTTTTTCATTAGCATATACAAGTTTTTTCTTCAGCTTTACTAATTATACTAATTTGTTGACTTTTGTATTTTATAGCTATAGAAGACTATATATCAATAAAAAGATTTTAAAAATGAAAATGAAACCTAAAGTGTTCTGCAATCAAATATGGGTTCAGTTTTAGATATTACTGCATTATTTTCACTATATCAGCAAAGCTCGTTTCAGCTGGTTTGGTTGGAGCAGTCAATCTTCAAAGCAAACTGTATGCCTATAAACCCAATGCACTCAGTAGAATTAGTACTCATTTCTCATTGGCTATTTAATTTGCTTCTAAATGTTGTTGAATTAGCTCAGTATACATGAACCAGTTACCTGTTGAGCAGTTGAACATGTCTGTATTTCTAAAGTAGCCAACCATTTCTGCTCTTTTTTTTTATGATTGTCACCTGGTTCTCATTCTTTATGAAGCCATGAATTCTTCGGTTTTCTGTCTGTTTTTAAATTCACGATCATGTCTTCCCTTCCAAAGAACATGTGCTGCATTGCTTTTTTTTTGACTAGACCATTTCAAAAGGTCAGTAGCCTTCTCGGGTTTGTTTTTTAAAAAAAATGCCTTATTGCCACTGTTTTGTTTTGCAACTTCAAAACATTAACCTAATTCAAAGGAGAACAATAGAGCTGAGAGATGCGAGTCCTAGTTCGTGTTTTTACTTTAAGCATGGTGTGCATGCATCATGTAGTGTGATGATGTATGTGATTCACATATTTATACATGTAACCTGTAATGAGTTATTTAAGCATACAAGAATGCTTAATCAACCAATATTTACAATGTTACTCATAGCAATTTAGAGTATGTAAGACGGGAAAGTAAAGATATTTTTCTGTGTGGTGTAATGACTTAATTTCAACAATATGTTGTTGAAAGTGACCCCAATCAAACATTTGCCCTTTTGGCCATTGGGAAATAACATTCTAATTATTTGGCATGAAATATGAAATTGAAAATATTATTGCTCAGCCATCAAAAATTTGATCCAAATTACAAATGTATCCTGTTTCTTCATGTTAATAATTTTGAGAATCAGTTTGCAGATAAGTGATGTTCATATGATTGGTATGTTAGACTACATTTAATTCTGGTGGAGGGCGACAACCATTGGAAAATTGTATATGCTGCCTTTTTATTAGCTAGTAAATAAAGAATAGTCAACTTTGTTTGCAAGTGTACTGATAATGATAAGATTCTGTTCCTTAACTCTTCAGATTGTTACAATGTATGAGATTCTTGGTTTTTAACTTCAAGTTCAGGGATATCTAGGATTGAGTCCCCAGCTTTCTTAAGCCATTCTGAACCGCCAGAAGTCATGGACCATGTAGGTACCAATGACATGAGTAGGACAAGTGACGAGGTTCTGCGTAGGGAGTTAAGTGCTAAGTTAAAGGGCAGGTCCTCCAGGGTTGTGATCTCAGGAATGCTACCTGTGCCACGTGCTAGTGAGGCCAGAACTAGGAAGATTGTACAGTTGTCAGAGGGACGGCATAATATTTTTGAGTCTTTGGGCTCTCTTCCAGG
The DNA here is from genome assembly GCF_030028105.1 of Mobula birostris. Taxonomy (NCBI): domain Eukaryota; kingdom Metazoa; phylum Chordata; class Chondrichthyes; order Myliobatiformes; family Myliobatidae; genus Mobula; species Mobula birostris. The sequence goes on along the minus strand of NC_092387.1, from coordinate 50,542,887 downwards.
GGAGGTGGGTCTTGGACAGTAGGGACAGTTTGCACCTGAACTGAAGGGTGTCTGATATCCTAGCGGGAAGGTTTGTTAATGCTGCACGGTGGGGTTTAAATGAAAGGTGCAGGAGGATGGGAACCAGAGTACCAAAACAGTTAGTGGAGAGGTTGTGGAGGCAGATGTTGGTAAGACCTCAGACAAAGTTAGGAATCAAAAGAATGAGAGCATGGTGTGACTAGTGTACTGAGCTGCATGTTAGATTAGATTAGATTCAACTTTATTGTTATTGTGCTGAGTACAGATACAAAGCCAATGAAATGCATTTAGCATCTGACCAGAAATGCAAAGGATAGTGTTATTTACAAAATAACTGTGAATAAGAAAAGTGCTATAGCACACAAATATAAAAGTACTGAGACAGTGCAATACAGATGCAATACTGCTTAGCGCTGTGATGAGAGGTTCAGCAGTGTCACAGCCTCAGGGAAGAAGCTCTTCCTGTGCCTGCTGGTGCGGGAGCGGAGGCTCCTGTAGCGCCTACCGGATGGGAGGAGAGTAAAAAGTCCGTGGTTAGGGTGAGATGCATCCCTGATAATGCTTTTCGCCCTGCCCAGGCAGCGTTTATGAAGATGTTCTCAATGGTGGGCAATTTGGTGCCGATAATCCGCTGGGCAGTTTTCACCATGCGCTGGAGTGCTTTGCGGTCCGATACGGGACAATTGCCATACCACACTGAGGTGCAGTGCAAGAAGTATTGTTGGAAAGGTGGATAATCGTTGAAGATGAGGTAGCTGGTTTACAGGAGAGACAATGTGTAGTCAGGAGAGGCTGCTGCAAAATTGCAGTTAGTGGAATGAGTTGCAAAGTAAAAGGCGCACAAAATCGAAAATGGTGAATACAGGACTGAAGGTGTTATATTTGAATGCGCACAATATACAGAATAAAGTAGATGAACTTGCAGCACATTTGCAGATTGGCAGGTATGATGTTGTAGGAATCACTGATTCATGGCTGAAATAGATTACAACTGGGAGCTTAATGTCCAAGGATACACATTGTATCAAAAGGACTGGCAGGAAGGCAGAGGGACAGAGCTGTTCTTTTGGTAAAAAATCAAATCAGATCATTAGAAAGAAGTGATATAGGGTTGGAAGGTGTTAAATCATTATGGCAAGAGCTAAAGAACTGCAAGGATAAAAAGACAGTGATGGGAGTTGTATACAGATGCCCAAACAGTGGGCTTACAAATTACAATGGGAGCTAGAAAATGCATGCCAAAAGGGCAATATTACAATAGTCATGGGGGACTTCAATATGCAGGTAGATTGGGAAAATCAGGTTGGTGTTGGATTCTGGTGTGGGGGTTGGATTTCTAGAGTGCCTAGCAGTTTGTGGTTGAACCCACTAGGGGAACAGATATTCTGGATTTGGTGTTGTGCAATGAACCAGAATTCATTGGAGAGCTTAAAGTAAAAGAATCCTTAGGGCAAGTGATCAGAGCAGAAATGCCTGGAATTTCTGGAAGCAATTCAGAAGGCACTGAATAAATACGTCCCGAAGAGGAGGAAGTAGTATTGTAAAGGAACAATAACACAACCGTGGCTAACAAGAAGTTAAAGCCAACATAAAAGCCAAACAGAGGGCATATAAAGCAAAACTTAGTGGGAAGTTAGGGGATTGGGAAGCTTTTAAAAACCAACAGAAGGCAACTAAAAAAAAAGTTATTCAGAAGGTAAGAATGGAATATGCAAGTAAGCTAGCCAATAGTATTAAAGGGGACACCAAAAGTCTCTTCAGATGCATAAAATGTCAAGTTAAGTTCTCAGGCTGAGCAGAAGATTCAGAAAAGGGGGTCCCTCACCCAGTCATATATATTTATTGAAAGGGAAGAAAAATATTGTTCAATTTTGTTTTGCTGTTCTTCCATTTGGTTTTCAATAGGACTCGAGACTTTCTGATGTCCTTCCTCACTCTCAAGCACGAACAGCAGTGGAAACATTTCAAGATTTCCTTTTGCAACGTGATTTTTCCAAAGATTTCTTTTCTTTTTAAATGCAGGAATCTTGTCACTTGAAGTCAAACATTTTCCCCGGGGCCTTGCAGAGGCTTAATCGATTAGTTCATATGGTGAAAATGTCTGCTAAGTAGGCTAGTTTCTGCAGCCATTCTTCATCTTCAAAGCACTCAGCAAAATCCAGCCTACTATTTTCCCGAAGATGCTCCTGTAATTCACCTTTCAGCTCAAACACCCTGCTGAGAACTCTTCCTCTGCTACGCTGCCAGATTTCTGTATTTAGCAGGAGATTGGTGTGTTCTTTGTCCAGGTTTTCACACAGTTTTTTAAACATTCTCGAGTGAATTAGTCTTTGCTTAATAAAGTTAACCATTTTTCTAACATCATCCAGAACTGTTTTCATTTCGTCTCCAAGAGTTTTTGGCATCAGCACCTCTCTGTGAAGAAAGCTGTGACAATGTCAGGATTTCCTTTTTTTTAAACGAGAAATAAACCCTGTCATGGTGCCAGTCATTGATGGAGCGCCATCAGTACAGATGCCAACACATTTCCTCCAAGACAATCCTTTTGTTTGTCTTGATATGAAGATAAAACATTAAATATATCTTGGCCTTTGCTTGTTTTTGGCAGTTCTTTGCAACAGAAAGTTTTCTTGAATTTCACCATTATATACAAATCTTACAAATGCTACAACATGGCATTTATTGGTGACTCATCAACCGGGATAGAGAAGCAGTTGTCTTTCAATTTATCACAGAAAACCTCTTCAGCATTATGTGACCTGTCATCAATACATCGATTTATCGTACTGTTTGAGAGTGAAACCTTTTCAATTTCTCATACAGCATCTTGTTCTAGCATTTTGCCCACTATATTTTTACATGCTGGCGTTATTAGGTTCTCACCAACTATGTGACTTTCACTTTTCTGAGTAATAAGTTCTGCTACTAAGTAACTTCCTTTATTTTTTTTTACTGTTTGTGACTTTATTAACTAAAGCTTTACTCTGTTTTTTGATTCCAATAGCTATTTAAAATAATCGACACTAGTGCAGTGAAATGACTCAGAGGATTGTAATTCTTCAGCATTAACCTTATCAGAATTGTCCATAAGCCTAGAATCATCCTCTTCCATCTCACACCTTTTCAAAAATTGCCACATTGGACTGTCTTTAGAGTGAAATTTTCCCTTCACTTTTCTACTACACTGGTAGAGTTTTGTCCGCTCCCAGAAGTTAGTCGGCGGCGCATAAGGGGAAGTTGGAGGAGGTAATTTGGTGGGGGGGGGGGGGTGGTAAGAGACTGACTTGGGTGAATCTAAGTTGGGTGAATTCGTTCATAGCTCAGAAAACGCACTTCACGCTCCTCATCAACCTACTGTCCTTCCCTCTGTGCATACAGCACTCACCAATTATCAACAGCCTCCCTTATCTCACACCAAAAACTGAGAATGAACTCAGCTAAATAAACATGGCACTGCCATACTGGGCTGAGATTGCTAACAAAGCTGCTTGGTCACTGCCCTGTACTGTGAGCACTAGCATTGCATGTTGCACGTTCAAAAAACTTTTTTTTAAATCATGAGCTCTCACAGAAGCCCGGGTGAGAAACCCTGCTCAAGAGGATAATGAAGGAATTAAATTTATGTGAATGTAATTTGCCAGCTGTAAAAGCACTTAGCAAAACATCATCTGTTGTTTGTGGAGATGTATTCAAGCTTTCATTAAATGTTTTCAACATTTGAAAACCTATTGTTCTTTTGTTTCTATAATTCACCCTGTTCCTGACTGTCTTTTCCACCAACACAGTTTTGTAAATGGTGTAATTTTGTAAATTTAGATAGAGCAAATCAGATGAAATACACTAACTTGTCCTTAGTGCATTTCATCTGATTTGCTCTATCTAAATGTGTGACATCACCATTTCCTTTACCTTTTGGAAAGCCACCTAGCAGTGCTGTGTCCATTGCCATTTCTTCTTGATCTGCAGTAAAGAGTTCAAAAAACAGAGCACAGTAGCCAGTTCTTGAAAGTTGTGCTATGTGCATCTCATCATACACCATTCTTCTGAGACAGAAGAGTGGAGCAGTTTGTCATCTCACCCTGAAGGAATAAAGCTTGGGATTTTAACTTATTGAATATTTGGATTTTTAGTTTCATAATTCACAGTAGAACCTTGATAGTGTGAAGCAAGTGGCAATGAATCATAAAACATGAGACAAAACCTGCCTGAGAAAGTTTAAGGTAAATTTATTTTCAAAGTACATATATGTCATCATATACAACCCTGTGATTCATTTTCTTGTAGGCATAGTAAATCCATCGTAGCATTGAATTGAATTGACTTTATTTCTTACATCCTTCACATACGTGAGGAGTAAAAATCTTTACATTACGTCTTCGTATGAATGTGCAATCATAGTAATTTATAATACATAGAGCAGTCAATGTAATATAGAAACACACTGAAATCAGCGTGAGTTAATCATCATAACCATAACAGAATTAATGAAAGACTGCATCAACTTTGGTCATCAACTTTCGTGATCAACCGGTGTGCAAAAGACAACAAACTGCAAATACAAAAAGACAGAAAGTAATAATAATAAATAATAAATATTGAGAACATGAAGAGTCCTTAAAAATGAGTCCTTAGTTTGTGGGAATGTTTCAATGATAGGGCAAGTGAAGTTATCCCCTTTGGTTCAAGAGCCTGATGATTGAGGGGTAATAACTGTTTCTGAATCTGGTGGTGTGAGGCCTAGGACTCTTGTGCCACCTTTCTGATGGCAAAGTGAGAAGAGAGGATGTCCTGGATGGTGGGGATCCCTGATGATGGATGCTGCTTTCCTACGATAATGTTTTGATAGATAGATATACTTTATTGATCCCGAGGGAAATTGGGTTTCGTTACAGCCGCACCAACCAAGAGCATAAATATAGCAATACAAAAACCACAAACAATCAAATAACAAAATGCAAACTATGCCAGATGGAAAATAAGTCCAGGACCAGTCTATTGGCTCAGGGTGTCTGACCTTCCATGGGAGTAGCTGCAAGTTCGATGGCCACAGGCAGGAGCGACCTCCCGTGCCGTCCAGTGTTGTATCTCGGTGGAATGTGGCCAAAGTCCAACAGTAAAAAGTTCAATATCTGGTCTACAAACACGTGCCTCGATTGTAATATGACCTGGATTGCACCATCTGTTGTTAACCAGAACAGTAAGCACCCAACTCCTTTACGCTTACTGCTCTCAGTGCACTTCCGGTCAGCGGGAACGGTCTGGAAGCCGTCCATGGAGAAGTTTTGATCAGAATGTCCTCGTGCTGCCCCGTTCCAGTGAAGCACATAACACTGCACTCCCGAAATGTTCTCTGACGCCTGGCTAGCGCCATGAACTCGCCCATTTTATTACCCACCGAACTCCTCTTCTCCATAAGTCTCTGTTGTCTCGACCCGGTCCTCTTTCCTCGACTTTGTGATCCCCCTCTGCATCCTCTGTGTGTTTTCCTCCAGATTTCAGTAGGGGTGTCCGCCGCTCTGCTCGCTAAACCGGCCGGCATTAGCGCAAGCAGCTGGTCCCCGGAATGAAAAATGCGACCATGCTTCTGTCCTGCGTGTCGGGATGTAACTATTTCCAGCACTAAAAACCCAAATAAAACTCTCTCTACCAGCATGTTAGAGAGGGTGCAGCTTCGACGTGTTACCGTGGAAAAAAAAATACAAAAAATAACTTAAGTTAAAAAGTAAGAATACTGATCGGAATGGCTGTATCAGGCTGCATGCATGACCGGTGCATGCGCACTCAAGTACATTTGTGTAGATGTACTTAGTGGTGAGGAAGGCTTTACCTGTGATGGACTGGGTAAGATCTCCTAGCGCAGTAAATAATGGCATTTATTGTATCCTGGCAAATACACTGAGTTGGAATTTACTACAGAAATTTTGCTTTGAAAGCATTGTTTTAAAAAAAAGTTAAAAACATCTCCAAGGGAATTAACAGTAATATGAGTAGCATGGCATCAGAATAAATAAGTCAATGCAAGTATTAAGAGGATTACATTGTGATATTTAATCATAACATTGGGTGTCTCTCCTTTTCAGATCAGGGTCTGGACCAGTTCATAGTGAAACGAAGTGATGGGAAGGTAAGTAACGTCATGTTGGCTTGTACGTAAAGCGGTTGATTCTAGGTAGTTGGACGAAATATGTATTTTTAAGCAGTTAACAGTTTTATACTAACTACCTAAAGCAAATTTAAAAGTGTTGTGTGTTCAGTCCACTGGCAATATGTTGTGTCAGATCTGTTTACAATATACACAAAGCAAAATATCCCAGTTGAAGTTGAAGTTCTTGGTAAGGATATCAATTTGTATTCTGTGCATTTTACATCATTTTTTTCCCGGTAATTGAAATTTCTCCATGTTAACTGGACTATTCAGAAACAGATGTCACTTGGAGTGTATGGTATTAACATGACTTGAACCCTGTTCTACTGTAGTATATTCGTGATACCAAATTTTATGATCTGGAAGATGCATAAAAGTAAGTCTACTGGGCACATTTTCTACCCATTGTTTTCTTGGACCCCATCTTCATGACCATTTGGCACTGATAAAAAGCAGATAGATTTCTAGGACAATTTAAGTTCATAAAGAATCAAGTATATCAAATCTGTTTTTCAGCTTTATCCATAATCATGTTGATATTCTGAAAAGTGCTGATATATTGTCTTACCTGATGAGATTAGATTAGATTATGAGAACACTCAGTCCTCTTTTATTGTCATTTAGAAATGTATACATACACTAAGAAATGATACAGTGTTTCTCCAGAGTGATATCACAGAAAGTAGGACAAACCAAAGACTAACACTGACGGAACCACATAATTATAACGTATAGTTACAGCAGTTCAAAGCACCTACCATAATTTGATGAAGAACAAACCATGGGCATGGTAAGTAAAGTCTCAAAAGTCCCCGAGTCGATCGACTCCTGAGTCCCTGATAGCAGGCGGCAAAAGGGAGAAATTCCCTGTCATAAACTTCCAGGCACCGTCAACTTGCCGATGCCTTGGAAGCAGCCGACCACAGCCGACACTGAGCGTTAACTGTTTCTAAACCACTGACTGCTTAAAGATAGTTAACAGATGAATTTGTGGGGTATCTTTTTATGCTAAGATCAAATATTAAATACGCCAAATATTAGCTAACGTTTTGAACATGTAACAAATTTCTTGATTTGCTATTCACTGAGATAGGATTTTAAAAAACTACCAATAAAATCAGCTTCTATTCCAGCAAGATTCCTCTGCCCCTTAGACAGACCCTTAAATGGCAGCGCATGTGATTGCAGCAGCAACCAAAGGTGTTATTGTCTTTGTTAAATTTTTTTTTTTACGATCGCAAGACATTAAGAACGTAAAGTACTGCAGGTCTACCCTATCAACGAGTTGCTCATTCGTAGAGAAACTGAAGGAGCTGGACTTGGTGCAGATCGTGCTGCTGCCTGCATTTGAGAGATTATGTGGTGCCGTCAGTGTTAGTCTTTGGTTTGTCCTACTTTCTGTGATAGCACTCTGGAGCAGTCGGTGTACAAAGGAGGTGTGCAATCTAACAGCGAGTGATGTCACTTTTCTTGTAATTGCAAGACCCTGTTGGACATTGTTAATGTGGAATGCTGCAAGTCCGATTCACCAATTTATTGGCAGACATTGGAGGAGCTGTGTGATTTCAGTCATAGGGAGAACTAGACATTAAGCCATGGTACAGCCACCCAGGGGAGAGACATGGAAGTCAGTACACTCCACCGAAGATGGTGTGGCATGGAGTCCAAGTTGGAGTGGATGCTGCCCGCAGTGTTTGCTTGGCAGAAGGCAAGCTGTATTGTGGTCAACTACATTATTCTGCAACATTCATGGACTCAGGGTCTTGGACTACATTTTTTTGTGTGATTGTATTTTACTGATAGCTTGTATGTGCTTGTTACCTTTTATGTGCTATACGTGCCTTTTACTGTGCGTGAATGGATCACCTGAAAAAGAATTTTGAATGGGCAATGATAAGAGTATGGATACTTGCAGAACTGCAGTTTTCCCGCTGTCCTTGCCAAGATTGAATTTGTTTTCCTCTTGACTGTAGGTTATTTATACATGGGTAGACAGTTCAACCAAAAGCAAATCAATGGCAAAATCAGAACTTTTCTTGAAAGCTAACCATCATTCCTGTAGGAACTACTAAATCTAGAACAGAAACTTTGGATAAATTATCTTCTATCAATTGTGAGACTTGAGTTCCACTCCCAATAACATGCACACCTTCCAAGTAAGAGCCAATTCAAAAGAGACTTAAAATAGCATTTACTTTTTCTATAGTGAGCACATTAAATAAACTTTGAGATATCTGTTTTGCTCCCTAATGATGTATGAATGGAAATATAGAACTTCTGTTTCCTGAAATTTAATGTTCATTTGAGTTAAATGTTCTTCCAATGTTAATGTGCAGCTGCTTGTTGTTACTATAATTTTGAGCAAAGAAAGTCTTTTCACCCCATTTTAAAAACAAATGCAACTCTAAGCATCCTTGGAAAATTTGACTGGTGCTGTTCACATTGTTTTCTGAGACTTCCTTTCCAGACTTACAACATTTTTGATTTCTTTGGTTTAAAATTATTTGAGCATTCTTTGAGGAACATCATTAGTGAGCGATTACATATCAAAGTTTTCCCATCCATATATTTGTATATTGCAAGTGTGTGATGACGATACCACTCTTACCAGTCTTGTTTATCTGCTACTCCCAGCAATAAAAATGTTTACATTTGATTACACTCAGAACTATCTCTTGATCTCACCAACTTCAAATAATTTCCAGACTTACTCTAATCACACTGTCTTCTAAAAGCTTAGTTTCCTCTTCATTCAAAATAACTCTATTTACCTCAGCAACTGCTCATAAAGCTTAACAATCCAAAACTCAAACACTGATCTGATCACAAGGGAAACATATCCCTTATATCCCTCTCATTCCATCCTTACTCTTGTTTCTCTCCCCAGCCCCAGAACAACATACACTCTAAGAGAAACTTTCTAATCTGACTCTTTTGCTATCAACTACAGTATTTCTCTCTGGTGTAAAGTATTTTCCTCAGGCACTTTTCAGTGCTCCTCTGAAGCATCTCTTTTCATTCCAAATAGCCAATCCAACATACTCTTCCTGCACTTTGTCATCTCACTGGTACAATTACAGGTAATCACACTCTTAATTCTAATCCATTCTTTCTAGCATAATTAAACAGTGAATGTCCATCAGTCTCTTTAAGGTTTAAACTTTTAAATTTAATGTCAGATGCCACATCGATGATGCTTCAATGTGACATCTAACATTAACCTGTATTCCCTTTTCAACTATTTTGACTTGAACCTTGCTTTTATATTTGAAGGAAAAGGTTTGATTCAACATCTGTTTTGTAAACAAAATTGCATTTATAATTGATTCTTCTTGTCTCACTGCTTCTTTATTGTGACCTACATTTAAGGCTGTTTTCTGTTTGTACATGTGAGTTGCAACTTCAGTGGTCTGTGGATGTGTTGCAGTGTCACTGTTATTTGTTCTTATCTTCCATATATTAATGTCATTTAGCTTCAGATAGTGAAGATTCACTGTCTTTTTGCTGTCTGCAAGTATATTGCAGTTTCATTAAGACTATTGTTGCTCTCTATAGATGTACTGTAATTTTACCATGCCTGATTTTACTCCCAACAGATATTTTATGGCTTCACTGTGGGTATTTTTCCAGGTACACCTGTGTTTGAGATTCCAGGTGGCTGTTGCTTATCTACAAGTATACTGCAAACACAATACAGTGTTCTGTGAATATAATGCACATGACACCACAGCATCAAATAGAGAGTTCTTTACAGTAATACAAATCTAAAATAAATCACACTATCAACGTCACTGGGTCATTTCTGCAGGTGTCTTATTGTGAATGGCTCTATGCAGGTATACTTCAGGTGACTTAATTTAATCTGGAACTATTTTAGCAAATATTATTGTCTGCATACTAACTTGAAGATGTTTTGCTGCATTGTGATGCTTTTAACACTTCACGAGTCCTTGTATGTTTGATTTGTTGAAGTTTAACATTGATAATGCCATCTTAACAGTACTGGAAGTCTAATCATTCAAACTGCTACTGTGGCTTAGTGTTGATGTATCCATTAACTGTTCTTATTGTTTGCCTGCACAGTTGCTTATTTTAGTTTAATGTAGTGTACTGTATATTGTGATGTAACTGGGCATCCATTTTCTCCCCCTGTCTTCATCACACTCCCTCATCAGGATTTCTGGCAGGTATGAGGCGTGTGAGCATATGCATTATCCAGTATGCACTTGGCCTTTGCTCTGCTCTCTCCTTCTCTGCAAGACCTCACTTGTTTCTCTGATTGAATTCACCCAGCATGCTTTGTTGCAAGTGCCTAAGACACCAGGAAAGACCAATCTTGCAAATTAATTTTTTTTTAATTCTTGTGCTGCTCCTATTTTTTCCTTCAGTAACAATGCTAATCACCACCATCTGTAGCAACATGATTACGTACAATAGGGAATGTAAGTACTTTTTGCATAGAAGGGGAATTAAGGGTTATGGGGAAAAGGCAGGTAGGTGCAGAAGAGTCCATGGCCAGATCAGCCATGATCTTATTGAATGGCAGAGCAGGCTCGACAGGCTAGTTCCTTTCATAATTCAGGTCATGATTCATGTTTCAGGTGAATACAGAACTGAAGGTGTTATACTTGAATGCGTGCAGTATACAGAATAAAGTTAATGAACTTGTAGCACAGTTACAGATTGGCAAATATGATGTAGGCATCACTGAATCATGGCTGAAAGAAGACTATAGCTGGGAGCTTAACGTTAAAGGATATGCATTATATCGAAAGGTTAGGCAAGAAGACGGGGTGGCGTTGCTCTGTTGGAAAAAAAATGAAATCAAATCATTAGAAAAAGGTGACATAGGGTTGGAAGACATTGAATCGTTGTGGCTAGAGCTAAGGAACTGCAAGGGTAAAAGACTCTGATGAGAGTTGTATACAGATCCCTAAACAGTAATAAGGATGTGGCCTACAAGTTGCAATGGGAGATAGAAAACACATGCCAAAAGGGCAACATTACAATGGTCATTGGGGATTTCAATATGCAAGTGGTTTGGGAAAATCAAGTTGGTTGTGGGATTCCAAGAGGGGAATTTCTTGAATACCTACGAGATGACTTTTTAGAGTAGCTCGTGGTTGAGCCCACTAGGGGATCAGTTATTTTGGATTGGGTGTTGTGCAATGAACCTGAATTGACTAGAGAGCCTAAAGTAAAAGAACCTTATTGCCTCATCCTCCAACAAAACAGCAGTGAAGTAAGACATAAATTTAATGGAATATAATTGGCCAAAATTTGTTGGGCTGGGCATTGAGCAATCATTGCAGATCGGGGTCAGGTGTAAGTTGTATCTGAGATGTTAATTATAATGGGCACAGAGCCCTTTATTCCCTGAAACAAGAAATAGTGTTGCAATATACAGAGCTTCATTTTCTTGCTCTGTTTGTTGGTGATAGATGCACTCTGCAGTTGGGTTTTACAGAGCGTGTGTCAAGCTTTTTTTCAATTTATTTTTAGTTTTACTGAAGGATTTCATGGCAAGCTATATTCAATTAGGGTGAATGAGGGAAACTGAATGATCAGCTTGGAACAGAAATTCTGGAATTTTGGAATTGCCACTCACAGTTTGCAAGCAATCTGTGTTCGGAATAGCATAGAAATCGGAGAGATTTTGTTTCATGAGTGAGGCCAATGACTGTAAAAGTCAAAAGCAAAATACTACAGGAGCAATTTAAAAAGTGGAGTAAAAACTTAATAAATCCAGTAACATTTCTGAAGATAGAAATGGAGTTACTGTTAAATGTTAATCACCGCTCATCAGATTTGTGAAATTTGTAAGTTTTTTTTGTCAGGGACATTCAGAAACAATAGTGAGCCAAAGGGCCTGGTACTACTCAGTATGAATCTGATTCTAGGACGATCGTGTGAGCTCTAAATAGGGCGGCGTCCAGGTGAGATGTAAGCAGTGATGCAAGTTGAGAAGGGTGATAACAGTAAGTGAATAGTTCGTGTACAAAAGTGAAGTAAATAAAAATCTGAAATGATCAGGAGGGAAAGAGAGAAAATATAGAAACTGCTGATCTGGTATCTCACATATGCAGCACATTTTTCTCTCTCTCTTAGTAATTTCAAATATTATTTGACTCCTGTGAATATTACAATTATACTGCTGAGGAAAAATTCTGCTACCCAAAGCAAACTTGAAAATTGAAACGTGTGTCTTTCGTTCTGAACCAAATTACCGCATTCCCTTTCTTAGTCTCAGAAACAAAGTACAATAAAAAATTTGGAAATGCCGGTATGTGTATTTTTACCCACCTTGCATAACCAGATAATTTTGAAATATTTACCATTTATTACTGATTGACTATTTTGTATCTATCCAAACACCAGCTTTGGAAGGAGGCATTTAAAGTCTCATCCAGAAGAAATTTTGCCCAAGTTGGTCATAGGCCGTGTTCTAAGTAATTCTTGGTTTAAAAACTATTGGAAAAAGCCCTGAGCAATTGTAAATTATGTGGTAAGAGCGATCAAAGTTTAAAATACCTTCTCCCCAGAAGATTGTATATACCCCTGAGACAGTTAAATCCTTTAAAAATAATATCTGAATAAATAAGGCTTCTAAGAATTTGCAGACTGAGATTTTACTTTATTATACTTTGCTTTTGGAAATACGGGATGTGATGATTAGGTTCAGTAGGAGAGAGAAGTACTTTGATTTTTAAGCTTGGTTAGGAAATCAGAATCAGGTTTATTATCACCGGCATGTGTCGTGAAATTTGTTAACTTAGCAGCAGCAGTTCAATGGAATACATTTTATAGAAGGAGGAAAATAAATAATAAATCAATTACAGTATTATGTATATTGAATAGATTAAAACTTGTGCAAAAAACAGAAATAATACGTATTTAAAAATTGAGGTAGTGTTCATGGGTTCAATATCCATTTAGGAATTGGATGGCGGAGGGGTCGAAGCTGTTCCTGAATCGCCAAGTGTGTGCTTTCAGGCTTCTGTACCTCCTACCTGATGGTAACAGTGAGAAAAGGGCATGCTGGAGGTCTTTAATAATGGATGCTGCCTTTCTGAGACACCACTTCTTGAAGATGTCCTGGGCACTTTGTAGGCTAGTACCCAAGATGGAGCTGACTAAATTTACAACCCTCTGCAGCTTCTTTTGGTCCTGTGCAGTAGCCCCCCTCTGCCCCCCCCCCATACCAGACAGTGATGCAGCCTGTCAGAATGCTCTCCACGGTACATCTATTAAAGTTTTTGAGTGTATTTGCTGACATACCAAATCTCTTCAAACTCCTAATGAAGTATAGTTGCTGTCTTGCCTTCTTTATAAATGCATCACTATGTTGGAACAAGGTTAGGCTGTCAGAGATCTTGACACTCAGGAACTTGAAACTGCTCATTCTCTCCACTTCTGATTCCTCTGTGAGGATTGGTATGTGTTCCTTTCCCTTACCCTTCCTGAAGTCCACAATCAGCTCTTTCGTCTTACTGACGTTGAGTGCCAGGTTGTTACTGCAGCGCCACTCCACTAGCTGGCATTTCTTGCTCCTCTACAGCCTCTTGTCTTCATCTGAGATTCTACCAACAATGGTTGTATCATCAGCAAATTTATAGATGGTATTTGAGCTATCCCTAGCCACTGATTAACTCATGCTGATTTTAGTGTATTTCTATGTTACGTGGACTGTTCTATTTATTATAAATTACTATGATTGCACGTTTAGATGGAGATGTAACGTAAAGATTTTTACTCCCCGTATGTGAAGGATGTAAGAAATAAAGTCAATTCAATACATCATGGGTATAGAGAGAGTAGAGCAGTGAGCTAAGCACACACCCCTGAGGTGCACCAGTGTTGATCGTCAGCGAGGAGGAGATACTGTCACCAATTCACAGAGATTGTGGTCTTCCATTTAGGAAGTCAAGGATCCAATTACAGAGGGAGGTACAGAGGCCCAAGTTCTGTAACTTCTCAATCAGGATTGTGGGAATGATGGTGTTAATGCTGAGCTCTAGCATAGGTGTTTGTGCTGTGACATAGGTGGTCTAAGGCCGTGTGAAGAGCCATTGAGATTGCATCTGCCGTTGACCTTTTGTGGCGACAGGCAAATTGCAGTGGTTCCATGTCCTTACTGAGGCAGGAATTCAGTCTAGTCATGACCAGTCTCTCAAAGCATTTCATCACTGTAGATGTGAGTGCTGCCGGGCGATAGTCATTAAGGCAGCTCCCATTATTCTTCTTAAGCCCTGGTATAATATTTGAATTTATTTCCACTAGATCTTATTTGAAAAGATTAATAACAGTAGTTATTAGTTGTGTGATCTAGGCATTGCTGGTTTACTATGTATTGCACTTTTAAAAAATAATTTGCTATCACCTTGATTCACTACAGTCTTTTCGGTGATTGAACCTCTACAGAATTTTGGGGTATGAGTTCCAGGATTAAGTCCAGTATAATTGCCAAGTTAGAGTGTATGTTGTTGTGTGAATGAAGTCACCAGAGAAAAGTACTGGTATATATCAAGCAGCCTCTTTATTTGACAAAACAAGATACAGCAGGCAACATATGGAGTCCCTTTTACTTGGGGGAAAAAGGACTGCCTGTGCCCATCACGACATGCATTTTATATGCTAAAGATCAAAGAAAATTCAGGACAGTTCAACCAAATCCATATTTATAATGCCCTCTTGAAATACACATGTAACAGTTTACAATGCCTGGATCTTCCCACTATCACACGCAAAATAAGTGTTTATTACTGTTGTATCGATGCAATGGGATGTTGATTGTCTACATAAGCATGAATCCAATCAGTTAAGTGCCTGTTTCGTAGTCTGCCTGGTTTGTGATTCAAGGCTTTTGAGAACCTATTCAGAGCTGCATTTTTAAATTAAATCTACAATCTATATTCAGATTTGAAGGTTGGTGGCTGAAGTTATTTGCTAAATTTGCTAAACCCAAAAATCAATACTTTCACTAGATCTTATTTGAAAAGACTAATACAGGAATTATTAATTGTGTGATCTGGGCATTGCTGGCTTACTATGCGTTGCTCATTTAATAAGTGATGAGCTATCACCTGCAATCACTGCAGTCTTTCAGGTGATTGAATCTCTACAGAATTTTTGGATATGAGTGCCCTTTTGTCCTTGGTAATAGAAGGTTGTGGTTTTGTGAAGTTGAGAGATGTTTTCTGAGTAGCTTTAGTGATTAACTACAGTGCTGTCTGTAAATGATATGTGCTGAAGATGTGTTGTGCTGCTGGTGTACATTATAGTATCTGTGTGGGTCATGAATTTGATAATACAGTATGTAAATGTATTAGAGTTGCTTGTGGTTGAATTGTTTCATCCTCAGACATTTATCTTGCAGGAATCAAAACCATTCAACCTTGTAGCACATTGGAGATGAACCTGTGTGGCTATCAATTTAAATCATTCAGATTGGTATCTGTAACAGTACATTGAGATTTATGAACTACTAAGAAAGTTATGCTGAAAGCATGAATATTGTGCTACAAGAAAAGTGAACAGAATACCTAGTCTCCTTATTAGTACACTTCCAGAGTTTACTGTGAAATTGAAAATATGTAGATTAGGACATATTAAATTTAGTAATGAGCTTGAAAATGAATATCAAAAAAAAACTCCAGTTGCTGGAAATCAGAAGTAAAACAGAAAATGTTGAATAGCAGATCAGGCAGATTTATTGGAAAGTAAAACAGTTGACATTTCAGGTCCTGGTAACCAGGACAGCTGGGGTGGGAGGGGGGTGGAATGTAGATTCTGAAAGCTATAAAACAAGTGTTTAAGATACAGGGACCTGCAAATCAGCACACAGTTTTTACATTGAAGAGAAGCCTTGAAGAGAAGCATTTTGAAGGTGAAAATGCTACTTCAGTGTTACAGCTTGCATGGCAGAATAGACTTTTCCTCAGTTTCTTTCTGCCATTGAAGAGTAAAGATATCTGAAGAAGTGAGTTGGGAGGAGAATTGTGTTTTTGAAAGAAGGGACTGGACAGAAATCAAAGGAGCAGATTATTGGGGAATGAAATGACAAATAAAGAAAATGTGTGTCTCCTCCTGGTGGAAAGGGTTAAATTATGTGGATAACCTGCATTTGCTTGAGTT